>NW_027117351.1:0-600000 GCF_038025025.1 Phyllosticta citribraziliensis | reverse complement strand
GGACGAGAGCACCGCCTACCTCGAGTTCCTCAACGAGGAGGTACCAAGCAAAACCATGACTCGTCCCACGAGAGCACAGTTGACCACAATGCAGGCCAATAAGTTCAATATCGTTGACGAAGACGACGATGACGAGCTGGAGGAGGAAAGTCTGCTGGAGACGCCGCTTGACAAGCTTGAGCCATACGGCCTGTTCAAGGGCACTCTTCAAAGTGAGTATTTTCCTGCAACTGAGAAACAACCAGGCTAAGCAATGGGCAGGACTTCAACAGGAGCAGCCGCAGCTGTACGAAACCCTGACCAAGGACCTCAACCAGGAGGAGCAGCAGGTCGTGCAGGGAGCGGTTTACCAGGCGGATCTTCTCGCCGTCGAGCGCCAGAACCTCATCAACGGCCACCAACAGCCGCCCGTCGCATAAATCGGATCCACCCGCTTGAGACGCCGTCCGAGTGCAAATTGAGCACGCCTTCAGAATCAGCGCAGGCGATCATGTTCGAATTCAATCAATTACAACCTGCACGATCACAAGCCAGCCAGGCCACGGGGTCCGCCCTCCCTGCCTGCCTGCCCCGCCTGCCCTGCCCTGCCTCGTTTGAACTTTTTTTTTTTCAAGACTATTCATCCCACCAACTGACTGCGAGGTCAAAATATTCCCCCCCCAAGTCCCAACCCCGTCACCGTCACCGTCACCGTCACCGTCGTTGCCCGAGTCATGAATCACAGCAGCAGCAACACGAGCAACAACAACGACAAAGGTTCTCTCTGGTCCCTCTTGAAAGCGATGCATCCGGACTCCAAACATCCACCCGGCGTTTTTGTTTTATTTCATGCTGCTCTCTTGTGGTTTTCCTCCCCTTTTCCCCATCTTTTCCGTTCCTCTCTTGTTGTTCATTTGGTTGGTGATGGGCTACCAGTAGGGCAGTGCGTGAATCAGGAAATCCAAATTCTACTATCTTCCCCTTTTTCTCTCTCTCTCTCTCTCTCTCTCTCTATATATATCTTTTCTGACACCGTTGTCACGACGCCCATCACGCCGCTTGATGGTGCGTCGTGCGTCGTCTGGCCGCCAGACTGTGTCGAGAATGTCTGCTCTCTTTTTGATGGTCTGAGGGCGCGCGGGCGGCAATGGCCGGGCTTCTGATCTGTCCGCCCGTTGCATCTAAGCGGACGCCGCCTTGGGCGCATGTGTGCGGTCATTTCGGTGTCCCTCGTCGGCTTCGTCGCCTTGCTGTCGTCTCTGACTGACCTCCGGCACGACAACGCGTCCACCAGACAGGGACGCTGGGACGACTAAGAACTAGTGTGCCGTGAAGGAGACGGACGGCCGGATGAGTAACAGCAACGATAGCCGCTGGTGCAACGCGGTCTATCTGTCAGTCTGTCAGTCCGTCTAATCTGCCACGGTCGACTCAACCCGCTCCGCTCGGTCAATCTTGCGTTCGCGCCGTCCGTCGTCCGCAAAGCACACGGCACGCGAGCGGCCGAATCAGCAGCGTGACATGTCACCCATCTGCGGAAGGTTGGAAAGAGAGGCATGCATGCATGCACGCACGTATGGCGGCGAGGAAATGGGACAGGATATGACAGCACAGGACACGTGAGAATGAGGGATAGTTGATTGAGTGTGAGATGGAGACGGGTTTAAATATGCGATCGTGAAGGAAGCGCAGAGTGAGGCGTGGGAGTGGCGGGAGAATGCTTCGTTGACTGACTGATTGATTGGATGGATGGGTTGTTGCGGGGGGGGTGAGATGGGGGCACGACACGAGAGCGTGGTGGTGAGGTCGCGTCAAAGCACCATCCATTCCTAGAGACAGCTTTCAAAGGCAGGCAGGCCAACACACAGACAGGCAGAATGCACACACGACCACCGTCACGCTGTTGTATTGTAGTGTGCAAGATGTATCCACACCATCAAGCTACTCTCTCTCTCTCTCGTCCAGTGCAGACGCTGTGATTGGTCCACCAGAGTCCATCACTTCATCAGTCTGTCAATCAGCATCAAGCGAAACCAACGCTTGCCAACAGACGCGTCTCTATTTCCAAACAGCGCGGCGCGCGTCGAGCTTCCGAGAGAAGGTACGGACAGCACGGACAGCATTAGGGCGACGGAGACAGAGAGGTGGGTGAGAGATAGACAGCAAGCCACACATCGACTCAACCGCACAATCAATCAACCAATCAAAAGAGAACACACGTTTACTCGAGAGAGACCATCTCTGATTCCAATTCTATCTAGATAAGTAATAGTCCTGGACGAACAAGACTTTTGGCTCTACTGCTGCCCCAAAACCGAAAGCGGCGTGTGCGTCGGTGAGGTGGATATGCGTGTGGTATAGATGAAAAAGAAAAAACAACAACGGAAAGACGTTAGAACCAGAACGGACAACAAAAAACGCCAAACACAGTCTATCAGTCTAGAATGCATTTTTTTTCTTCTGGTTGTCCCCCGCCTCCCTCTGCAGCTGCGGCGTGTGTGTCGTGAAAACAGCAACAACAGCAGCCAATCATGACAATGATGATAAAATCGAACGAGAAAAGATTTTCGTTGCGTCGATCAATCCCGATCGTGTTTCTTTTTTGCGTGTTTCGTCGAATGCTTGCGCGTGGTCGAGGTGGTGGCGGCGGCGGCGGCGCGACATTATTGAGAGGTGTGGGTGTGCGGTTCGAGTGCCAGGCTCAGCCCGGCAGCGGGAGAGGGAGGGAGAGAGCAACGACCAACAAGGAAGCTGGGTATCGAAAGGAGAAGCCAAGAAAGCGGCAAAACCGCGCAGCGGTGCGCGCCACTACCAAACGGGTGCAAAGCCGAGAGCAAGGCTCTTGCTTACTCGATGGCAGAGGCGGCGGCCTTCTCGGCGTGAAGGACAGGGTTGATGCTCTTCTCGTCGAACTCGAACTTGAAGTCGTCGCCGAGCTGCTTGCGCAGCGCCGTCTTGACGGCCTCGAGCACGTTGACGAAGACGCCAAACGAGGCCGGGTTCTCCTCGTCGTTCTCGCCGCCCTGGAAGACACCGGTGCGGACAAGGCACGTGTTCCAGCCGTACATGTTGCCGCCGATGATGTCGGACGCGGGGTTGTCGCCGACCATGTAGATGTTCTGGGGCAGCTTCTCCTCGCCGTGCAGCTGCTCCATCCACGAGGCCATGACCTCGTCGGCGTACTTGTACGTGGCCAATTCGGGCTTGCCATAGACGACACGCTCGAGGTCGACGCCGGTGAGGGCCTTGTACATGGCTTCGAAACCGACGCGGAAGGCGCCCTGCGACATGCGGGGGTACCAGTGCTCGCTGGGGCAGAGCAAGTCGCCCTGGGAGAAGTAGATGGGGATGCGCTGCGAGACGGGGTCCTTGGCGAGGGTGGTCAGGCGGCCGTTCTCGCTGCGGAGCAGATCCATGATGATTTGCATGTCGGTGGCGTAGTCGCGCGAGTCGGAGAAGACGAGAATGGCCTCGATGTTGACCTTGGAGAAGTCGCGGGGCCTCGAGGTGGCACGCTCCTCGTCGGTGAAAACGCGGTAGGGGGCGATGGTGGGGTCCCAGGCGACGATGTCGTTGGGGACGACAATGTCCTTGAAGCCGTACTCCTCGGCGACCTCGCGACAGCGGTAGCCCTCACCACCGACGACGAGGACGGTGTTGTAGTACTCGGCCAGGGCACGCATGGGCGTGTGGGACTGGATGAACTGGTCGATGGAGACGGGGTTCTTGAGAATCTTGGTGAGCTGGTCGCAACGGGCCTTCTCGGGCTTTCCGGAGCCGTTGGTCAGGAAAATGTGGGGGATCTTGATGCCGAGCTCGTTGTCGCCGTTGAGAATCTCGAGGGCACGCTTTCCCTCGGGAATCAGACGGTCGCCGTGGACCAGGACACCGTCAATGTCAAAGGCGAAAGCCATGTTCTTGGCCTTGTTGACCTTGTCGAGCGACAGAGACTGGACCTGCGAGGCGAGGAGGTCACGGGAAGGCTGGATGACGGGCATGCCGGGCCTAGCGGGGCGCTCGCCATCGGGGTAGTGGACAGAGGACAGCCTCGACTGCCTCTTGGATCTGGGGATGGGGAGGGAGACGCCGAAGGAGTTGCGCGAGCCTCTCCTATCCTTCATGGAGGGAGCGGCGCTGAGGGTGTGCATGTACTTGGAGGCCTCGGAGATGGAGGACCTGGTGGCAGGGACTTCGATGGGGCCATCGTTGTTCTCGCCAGGGATGGCGAGGTGGCTCTCGCCGTTGGTGTTCTTTTGCTCCTCGGCAGGCATGGTGAAGGTGGTGAGAGTGGTGAGGTGGAGAGGAGAAGAGACGAGGTAGTGTGAAGGGATACGTCAGGTGGAGAAGACGGACGGCAGAGCAGGCGCGGACGAGGTATATATTGACGGTCGAGTGTAGTTTCGAGGGACGACGGGCGGTTCCGTATAGCTCCGGCAGTGTTTGGAGCCATGGCCCACCAGCGACATCATCGTGCCGTATCACGAAAAAGGGTCCTCGCCGGAGGGCCTTGGTCAGCCAAAAGCGGGACCAATAGCGGAGCGGTGGTTGGTCCTGGGCAGAACCAGGTCCCTGAGGGGCGGGGCGGTGGACGCTTCGTCATGACTAGTGTGCATGAGTTTCAGCGGGCGATAGGAGGCTGACGTAGGGGGGCCGAAGAGCGTCCGCAGAGTAATGCAGAGGAGGACCAAGGTGCGGTTGTGGTGTTGCAACGGTGAGGGATGTCGGGATGGGATGGACGCGGTGAGGTGGTGGTGCTGAGGCGGCGCGGCGGTGGTGGCGCCCATCCCATCGGATCCCTGCCGAGGATTCGTTACGTACGACAAACCTTGAGGTCGTTCAATACATACATACATACGCGAGAAAACACAACTCTTCTTCTCGCTGCCTCTCCCTCTTCACTCTCCCTCCGTCTGACTCGCATCCCTCTTACGTCACGTCACCACCATGAAAAGCGGGCTTCCTGCCGCCAGCACTTCGGAGCGATCCACCCAGTGACATCACCTCCCCCTGGTCGCCCCATTGTCCGGGCGTCACGTCGGGTCGCTTGTGCAGACAATCGGCCGCTGGTGGGTGCTCAAGCTCAACACGATGGAGGCCAACCATTCTCCGTACACTGCACTGCACCTTGCTACCCGATCCGCCGCCCGCCGTTGCCCTCATCGACCTGCCTGCTATATCAGCCATGGCGCTGCCTCGTGCCCGTCTCTTCTCGTCCCATTTTGCCCGTTTTGACTCCCACCGCATCCTGACCGCTGTTCCATCTTCTGCACGCTTTCAACCCTCCACCATCCCTGTCAGATCCTTCTGCTCCACCATGCCTTTCACTCAGCTCAAGGACGTCTCAAACAAGACCACCTTCACCCTCAACAACGGCGTCAAGATCCCCGGTCTTGGCTTTGGCACCTTTGCCAACGAGGGCTCCAAGGGCGAGTCCTACAATGCCGTCATCGCCGCCCTGAAGGTCGGCTACAGGCACCTCGACTGCGCCTGGTTCTACAAGAACGAGGAGGAGGTTGGCCAAGCCGTCCGCGACTTTCTCAAGGAGAACCCCTCGGTCAAGCGCGAGGACATCTTCATCACCACCAAGGTCTGGAACCACCTGCACGAGCCCGACGAGGTCAAGTGGTCCTTTGAGAACTCGCTCAAGAACTTTGGCCTCGACTACGTTGACCTCTTCCTCGTCCACTGGCCCATTGCCGCCGAGAAGAACGAGGAGTACATGCCCAAGATCGGCCCCGATGGCAAGTACATCCTCAAGAAGGACCTGACCGAGAACCCCGAGCCCACCTGGCGCGCCATGGAGGAGATTTACAACTCGGGCAAGGCCAAGGCCATTGGTGTCTCCAACTGGACCATCCCCGGCCTCCAGCAGCTGTTCAAGATTGCCAAGGTCAAGCCTACCGTCAACCAGGTAAATTTTTACTGCTCCCCGGTCATTTGACAAGTTTCTAACCCGAGCCACAGGTCGAAATCCACCCCTTCCTCCCCAACGAGGCTCTGGTCAAGTTCTGCCAGGAGAACGACGTGCTGCCCGCCGCCTACTCTCCTCTTGGCTCGCAGGACCAGGTTCCCACGACCGGCGAAAAGGTCCGCACCAACAAGACGCTCAACGAGGTTGCCGACCGCAGCGGCCACACTCTCGCCCAGGTCCTGCTCGCCTGGGGCCTGCGCCGCGGCTACGTCGTCCTGCCCAAGAGCTCCACCCCCTCGCGCATCGAGAGCAACTTCCAGATCCCCAACCTGTCGGACGAGGACTTTGAGGCCGTCAACAAGGTCGCCGAGGGCCGCCACACGCGCTTCGTCAACATGAAGGACACGTTTGGCTACAACGTCTGGCCCGAGGAGTCGCGCGAGGCCGGCACCTCGATTGCCTAAATGGGGGCCATTCCGAAATGCGGAGACTATCCTTTCTACGAGAAAAGTTTCTTTCCGTTCCCGCGGGGGGATATTCAACAAAAGCGAGTTGTTTAGAGGGCTTCCTGGTGAAGCAATAATGAAGATATCCAGACAAACGACGAGAAGCATGATTTCATTGTAAATAGACTGCTGAAATGCCGCCACGAATGTTTGACTTGCGTCCTTTCCTGCTGTTTTGCTGCTGGCTGTACGCGCGGGGTGCGTGGTGTTCCTGTCCGACGTCGGCGCGATGCCGCAGTCGCAACATCAACATGCGACGCTCCTTGCGAATTTTCGCAACCGCTTGATTCCATTCGTCGTGAAGTGCGTGCCATTTGTTTTTTCACCTTGACATTTATTTGACACTGTTGGTCCCGCCCGTTTCCTCGTCCTTGTCTGTCCAGCCCACCCAGGCTCCCCAGCAACGACACGTGATGGAGGGGCACGGAAAACACACTTCCTCTTTCGGGTCGACGACCCCTCGATGGGCTGGGGGGCTCTGCAGCATCCATGGCAGCACATGCATGGCACCAACCAACCCACCTCACTCGCTCGGTCTCTCGGCACAAAGACGACGTCGTCGTACTCGCACAACGCAATGGGTGCATACCTTGTGTTATGTGGGTGTGTGCATGCATACCTGGGATGCATGCACGCATCGCTCGTTTCATCATGACGACGGGATCTGTGCTGTGCACGCTGTGCAGGCAGCGACACAAAAAGAGGCAGAGAGGAGGGGGGATGCATGTCGTCCAATTCAACTCAACTCGTACGGCATCCGTAGCGACGGATGACGCCGTTGGTCGAGCACATTGGCCCGATGGATGGTGAGGTGCGGTGGGTGGGCTGCGTGGGGCCGGCACGTGGGGCGCCTGTCTATCCATTGGCCCCTGTGTGCGCCTGGCGGGTGGGGGGTTTTTGAGAGTCTCTCGGACCAACGTAGGAGTACTGCTTGCTTGCTGCGAGGCAAGGTGTCAGGAGCGCGCTTCTTGCGCCCTCGTCATGGTGCGCGGCTTCAGGCGTGTGGATACGTAGAGGGCACGCAGGGCAAGTAAGAATTGTCTGGACGAGTGGGCAGCTCTTGTCTGACTAGCATCGACGAAGAATGCTAAGTGTGGGACACCTACCTACGTACTGCCTGAGACGAGACGAAACAAAACAAAACGACATGGTTTTTTCAGGCATACCTACTTGGCCAGGTGGATTCAGGTGAGGTTCCTTGCGGATTGATATTACCCCCTGGTGGAGAGGGCAAGGGGGCACCATCATGCCTGAGGCGTCGACCAAACAGCGCGCCCTGATTACCTATCTGCCAACCACATTACTACCCACCACTACCACCACGACGGACCCCATTCCAACGAATGGATCACTCCTGTTGCTTCCTCACTGGGCCACAGCTCATCCGAGACCCTTCACTGACCCGCTCGAACGCGCTGCCGCTCCTCCTTTCTGCTTTCACTCCTGTCGCTTCTCCACTCGTCAGTCGTCGCTCGTCGCTCGTCGCTCTCCACTCCGCTCCGCCGCGCATCAGCCAATCACCCTGCCGCAGCCAAGCATGTCGGCCCACCGATTCGATTCGGCGCCTGTGTATCGAGATGCGCGGTGGGCGATCGCTTCGGGAGGATACGGGACGTCTAGGTAGGTGGGTAGGAGTGTGTGGTACCAGCAGCAAAGACGACACGCGGTGCGCGGAGGCCAGGCGGGCAGATACGTATGTATGTATGTATGCGGGATTAGGTGGAAGGGGGGGGGGGGGGGGGGGGGGGGGGGGGGGGGGGGGGTGCCACAGACGAAGACCCTGAAGAGCGAAAAACGATGCCTACCCGGACGTACACACAGGCAGACTAAAGCGTGCCGAGTGCGTGTCGTTTATGGGTGCCTTGCCTCGCCTCGTGCGTGGCTTACGTGCCTCGACTCGACACACCCGCCATCGACTCGCCAACACATCCCATCCTACATACCCATCACAACGCACCATCTCAGCGTCAGCACTCGGGAAACAATATGCAGAATGAAATCTAGGCCGAGGCCTGGACGGTTGGTTGGATTACCCCCAGGCGCCCTGTCCTCAGCGGTTTGAGGTTTTGGTTTGAAGGCGTTCCGCTACGGGCCGCGTCTGGCTGATAGGTAGCTATGAGGCTGTCAGCTAGGCACAGCTACCTAGGCAAGAGTACAGGTGCCTGGGTACATGTGCGGGTTGTACATGTATCCTTCCCTTGCTAGCATGTCGTGTGTCGTCGGCCGCGGCGGCCGCCGCCGCCATGGTGGTCTCTGGTCTGGTCTGCCTTGCAACTTGGTTGGGCTGTTTTGCCTGCCTCCCTGCCTGCCGTCAGCGCCAGGATCCACGTCGCCCGCCTGTCCTTCCATCACTTCTCAGAAGTGATTCCGCAATCGATGGCCATTGGACCGCGTCCGTTGATTCCTGTAGATGGATACTATACCTAGCTCATGCACGTGCGGCCGGGGGAGGCATCGAGCGGCATCCATGTGTGCAGAAATGCCGCACTAGGTACATACTCGGTACGTACACGGAAGAGAGATTCTCATTTGGTTTGGACAAGAGCAGTGATAGGTACCAAGTAATGCCTCGATTGGCTGGCTGCTGTGGCCCTGGCTGCCGCTGATTCATTTAGTTTGACGGAGCCTGAAGACGGCCTGCCTGCCTGCCCGCTGTCGAGCCTAACGTCTGCAGGGACCTGAGAGCTAGTTTTATTTGGTTTGGGTTGGTTTGGTAAAGCTGGCTGAAAACGCGCACAGTACGGCTTATTTCATATTACTGTACCGGTGCCTGGTGCTGTGGTTCCTTCCTTCCCTTCCTTCCCATTCCACAGCACGACCGCACCGCCACACCCACCGCCGCCAACCGTTAACCGTCCATCCATCAACTCAACGGACATTCCCAACCAACCAACTAATCAACCAACTCCCTCGGCCCATCACATCTTCCCAATCTCTTCTAACTTTCCAGCAGTGTCTCTGAGCCAGAAGCCAAAAGCCATCACCGCCGCCGCCGCCGCCGCCTCCTCGTCATTGCTTGGGCAAAGACAAGGCCAGTGCCGGAAGAAGCGTTGAGAATTTTCACGAACCACCATGGTTGTCATGGTTGTGGTGGTGGCGCTGACGACACCATCGATTAGCAAAAACTCAATTCATACTCTGACTAGGCGCAGGCAGCCAAGCTCTCTCTCTCACATGCAGCCAGCCTATGACGCAACCTGACGCTCCTGAGGTGCTTGACAGGGCGCAGGCACGAGCGCGTCGGCATTATTACTCGCGTTGGCGCTTTTTTGGCTGGTTGTCTGTCTATTCTTTTGTTGTGTGAAGAGCGTGGTAGGGGATGGTGAGAAGCTTCTGTACCATGGTCTTACACAGCACTCTACCTCTCCTCTTGACATCTGACAGCGTGGACCTGTCTATCTATCCGTCTGTCTGTCCTTCTGCAGCTGCCGTGCCGCTCTCCCTTCCAGACGCAAGGCTCAGCTCATATCCCACCACACACTATACGCCTATGTACTGTACGCCGGCAGCGCTGCTACTGCATACGTGCATGCATGCATACAGATAACCACGACGCCAGCCAGCCACCCAGCGCAGACAAGTTCGTCTCGAGGCGCACGGCAGGCGGGCGGGCGGACGGACGGGCGGCGCTGCCGCCGTGGCACTTGAGCTAAATCTGCACGGCGTGCATATGCAGCTTGACGTACCATGATATGCTGCGCTGAGTTTCCGTTGCGGCCTCTGTGCTTCTAAATGGTTGGGCACTCCATCCAAGCATCTGGCTGCCTGTCTATCTGTCGGTCATTAGCTCGCCGTTCGCTTGCTTCTATGACTAGAAAGAGGAGGATGACGGATCACTTTCTCCTGACTTGTTTACTATGATTGCATTGCTTACAGATATACGCAGCCGGTCCACGACGTCTGTCATGGTGCTGCGAAGACGACCTTCTGGTCAACCGTGGCAGACGATGCTGGACTAAGCTTTTGCGTTATGAACGGCGAATCTATACAACTTTACTGGTTACCTATGTACTTTGGTACCTCGCTCACCTATCTCTGTCTCTGTCCGTCTGTAGCCCACCCATCTCTACCACTCAAACCCAAACTCTCCTCTTGCCCATTCCTGCATCCCATTTGTCCTCCACAGGGCGTCACTTTGCCATAATACTGTGTTTCAAGAGCGAGGAAACTCGATTGCGGAAATGCTATCACGGTGGGCTTCGAGAGAAATGAGACTCCTTGGGTCTAGCTGCGGCAATGGATGTCTGCTCCCTAGTGCACTCGCGCTGCCAGGAGGTCCGCCTTATTTCCTTGCAACATCCTCTGTGAGATAGCGTGGTGTGAAGCCAACGTAGCCAAGTCCATCTTTTCTTTTACGTTTTGGTGTGTTTCTACTCCGGTCTGCCTTCGCCATCGAGACAACCCTTTCCCTCCTTCTTCGGCTTGTCCTTCTCATTCTTTTGGCTTTCCACCACCGTGGTCCGTCACATTCCCACCATTCCCTGGGGGCGGAACCACACACAGACCGCGGCTCGTTCTTCTTCGACGACTTCCCGCCATCACCTCCAAAGGGCACATGGCTAGGTGCCATCAGCGCAACCAGTGCAACGCAGTATTACCCACATGATTGATTGCGTTGGCACTCAGCAAGGTGGGGTGGGCGGTGGGTAGGTGGACAGCTTGCGTCGCCTTGAATTTTGCAACTAAGGTGGTATGCAATTAAAGTTACCTAAAGCCCAGCAACCGATGATATTCGATGGCTTCATGCTGTCCGGCCAGCGCGGGTGTTTGCCCTGGCTGCCCTTGTGCTTGAGGAAGAACTCGTCGTCGGCCACCATCCCGTGGATGCGGTTCCACAGCGCCAGCGCGCGCGGGCTGAGCTCCCGCGTGGAACCGATGGCGCTGGAGGGGTTGGCGAACATGGGGAACCGCTCCAGGAACAGCTTCTCCTCGAGCCCGTCCGGGATCTCGATCAGGATGGCGTTCTTCTCGGCGTCCGTGAGCCACGAGAGCGCCTTGGCGAGCCGCAGTTCGACGATCCGGTCGATGACGCCCTTCTGCTGGTGCGGCGGCAGCCCGCTGATGAATTGCTCGTCGCTCGCCGTCAGGTTTCTTCCGATGAATTCTTTCTGCAGGAGCGAGAGCGCTTCCGTCTGCTCCGGGGTTGGCGCTTTGTGATCCGTGTCCGGTAGAGATGCCGCGATTCTTCTGTCCTCCTCTTCCTGCTGCTTTTCTATCTCCTTGTCGTTCTTCTCTCTCTCCTTGTCGTTCTTGCTGCCGTTCTTCTTCTTCTTCTTCTTCTTCTTCTTCTTCTCCTTCTTCTTCGCCGCCGCCTCGCGCTTCTCATATCTAGAGACATGTTTCTCTCGCGTCATCTGGATTGGCGACGGGGAAGATGTAGCGTCTTTTCCAACGTGAGAGCCGTCGTGGACAAAGGTTGTGGAGTCCAACGCGTGAGCAGCGGTCCGCTCAGAGGCAAGCGGTTCCTCCCGGTGCTTGACGAGATTGGAAACGAATTGATCCTCCGGGGTGGTCTCGATTTGTGGCCGAGAAGATCCAGAGCGTTTTCCATGTTGAGAGTAGTTGCCAACAAAATTTTCAGACTCCGAGGCGCTGACGGCCACAGGCGCGGCCGACACACCTCCAAAGAGCCAGACGAGGTGGCCAAGTACGGCCAACAGGGCGAAGAACTGCAGGCGCGTCCTCATTGTCGGATTATCTTGGAAGATAAAAGCGGTGGTAAATGGAAAAGAGAGTGAAGTGGAAGTTTATAGCAAAGGGCAGCGAGGGATGGAAGATGCGTGGTTCCATAACCCTACTCTCCCAGCAACCGCAGAGGACGTCGCTTCGAATGTACCATGGTACAATTCGTGTTCAGTCGCCCTGTAGAATCACCAGACAAGCAAGACGACGATTCCCTTGCTACGCACTCTTCGACTTACCAAACATGTTGCTTGGTTGGGCCACTGCCTCCATATTATCGACTCCCTGCGATCCGACCCACATCTCCTCAAACCAAGGCGGTAACACCGATGCAAGAGAAGAAGGTGGAGATGCCGAAAAGTTGAGGGGAAAAGGCATGAACAGGAGGGTGCGAAGATGGCTGCCAGTGCAGAAGATGGACGCAATACCCTGAACGCGAGGAGTGCCCTGGATTGTGTGGCAATACGTGAGAGATGCAAGAGGAAGAGGATGCGTTAGTGTTGGTTTTGGGACTGATGGAGGTGTCTGTCGCGGCCTGGATGTCATCCGCAGGTCGTACATGCTTCGGCACCATTCTACCTAAGGTGCGGCCATCAACAAAGCATCATGCCTCCTTGCTTTTGCAAGCAGGTTGACGCAGCTCCACAAAAGAACAGAATGGCTACCAGGTTACATTATTGCGTACAGAATTACATGGTAAAGGAGGTAGCTGGTAGGTAGCTTGCTGGCTGACTGCCTCACTGCGTCAAGCATTTGAGACATTACGACGAATTTGCCTTGCTCGCTTGCTTTCGTCTCTCCGAATAGATGTAAACACCGACGACATGGCAAGACCTTCTCCTCGTCGGTAGACGTAGATGTACCCTTGCATGAGCGCTTCAAACCCACACAAGCCGTATTCAAACGATGGAGCTGTTTTGCACAGCACACATGTTCCCTAGCTTCTCCCAGTGCCAACGAATCGGCAACTCGGCGGAAGCCGACGCAATGGAGGGAGCGACGCTGCAGCGAGAAGCTGGCGCGGACTTGAGGGCCAGTCCTTGCTATGAGTGTTCCCGCGGGACAGGGGGAGATTGGAGGAACGGAGAGGGTAGCGGGAGCTTGCCAGCATCCTCAGCCGCTCCGATCCCGCCCCCTGACCCCACGCCGCCGCAGCGCGCCCTCTCCAACGTTTTTGTCCTGGCGTTTACATGTCGCCCCTCGCGCCGCAAGATTCGCGCGCTGCTCACGCCTTCGAGTCTGACGTGACGGGGCGGCCATCGATGCTGTTGCGGCGGCCCCAGTTGCGCGGCTGGCGCTTGAGGAACGCGCCGACCGCGCCCAGGTAGCCTTCGTGGCGCAGAAAGTAGGCCTGCTTTTCGCCCTTGGACCAGAATTTGATGGCGTACGAGAGCGTGTTCATGGTTTGGCGGTGGCCGCCAATGAAGGAGCCACCAAAGTAGATGCGCTCAAGATTGTGCTTTTCAGCGTGGAGGTAGGCGATTTGTCCAATGTTGTTACTGAAGTGGGAATTAGGTTGCAGTCTTTCGAAAGGGTAAGGAAAGCTTACCTGACAGCGTACAGCAGGCTCTTGCTGACGTCCTCGGGTCTGAATGAGCGACTCGACGTGGTCGACGCATCACCATTCTCGCCCGGGACTTCCTTGAGGTTTCCACTGTCCTCGGCTTCGCGCTCCGCTTGCCGCTTCATCTTGTACACCTTGCCGAAGCTGCTTGCGATGGTGGTGCTCTTGAGGCCAATCTTGCCGTAGCCGGTGCCATAAATATCGCCTACCAGCATATCCACTGCTGTGTTGTCGCCCGCGTCCGCCAGCTTGAGCATGTCTTCGAAATTGCGGGCGCCCGTGAGGAGCGATAGCAGGCCCCAGAGCGTGCCGCCGCCGAGCGAGGTTCCGCCTATTCGTTCGTATTGCCGTGGCCCAGAGACTTTGACCATGGAGACACCCGAGCCAATGTTGACGAGGAGATAAGGATAGATGTCGGGCCGCGCTTGTTCAAAGTGCATTGGGTCATCTTGGCTGTATGTAAAGACTTCGCAGGGTATTTCGGTGATGAAGAAGTCGAGGCCTGGCGGAAAGGGTCAGCTTCCGCCTGTGAAGTGGTTCAGCTTGGGCGGCTCGCACCAATGATTAAACATTCCATTTCGTCCTCTCGCAGCACCTCCACCTCCAACGCTTCCCTTATGCGGTCGTAGTATTTAAACGCACCGCCTCCGGTAGCCATGACGGTAATGTCAGACGGGGGGGAGCCGTTTATGGTTTGGTATTTGAGCTTGAGCTCGCGCATAAAGTCGATGCACTCGTCTATGCGGTCCGTCTCGAACTTGAGAAAGTTGAGGCGGCCACCCAGCTCTTTGGACGTTGGGTCGCGCGAAAAGTAGACGAGCTTCGCGAGCGAGCCGCCAATCTGCGAGCGCACGACTGGAGTCAGCCAGGGAAAGGTGGAAGCTGGGGCGCCAAGAGTGACTCACGTCGACTGCGACATGGCTGACCACGGCCGTGTGGTTTGGCAGGCGAATGTCCTTGGTCTCGTAGTCGTAGTCGTCGCTGTTGGGAGTCAAGGGGGTACGCGGCTCATTGTCGTCGACTATGAAGGCGCCTTGAACATTGATGTAGACATTGCCAGGGTGCTTGATGGTGCGGTTCACCTCCTCGGCGTCGCTGTCGTCGTCTGGGCCGACGGAATGGAATTTCTGCGTCTGCGTGTTCATTGTCAGGGCGTCGCGGTCGCCGTGCTGCTGCAGTGACGCCATTGCGGACTGAGCAGACGGCGGAGGTCGAGGCGGAGTCGAGGTTGAGCAGCCCAGGCGGAGCGACTGGACGGACGGCGGAGCAATTGTCTAGCGTTGGAGCTACCGAGGCCGCAAGTCGCATGTGGTTTCGGGGTTGACAAGGAACAGCGACGACTCCCTTCGACCGGACATGGCGGGCATTTGTTGTACTGGACAGGACTGTACTTGGAGCTGCTGCGGAGCCTTTGGAATGGCCGTGGCGTGGCATCGGGCGCCTCTCAGCGCTGATGAGCCGGGTTGCGCCAAGGGTCGACAAAGCGCCTAGTTGAAGCTGTGTTCCTGACACCCGACGTCAGCCTGCAGACGCCATCCTCGACTCCATTCGTCCGCCGCTGCCAAAACTACCGCCGGCTCATCAGACGCCCTCTGTCGGTCCCCGACTCTTTGCTGCTCTAGGTTGCTATCACCCCAAAAATATCCGATCCTCCGCCGTTGGAGAGCCCGTTCCACTCGGCGGCCAATGGGCATTGCACTGTTTGTTGGGGCAGCCACTGCAACACCATCATTCATAAAAGGATTGTCTTGATAGCACACGACCAATAACTAGCTGAGACCAATCAAATCCGTGGACTTTTGACCATTGCTCCATCCAAAACTCCAACCAGTCCGTCCGTCCGTCCCGCGCTCTCATATGCAAACGTCGCGGATGCCAGAAGGACCCTGATCGTTGTAGTCCGTCCGCGTCATGTATCCCTGGCCCAGACCCTGGTCTACGATGAAAAGCACCTTGGCAGCCACCTGCGCACCCAAGAACATGGCCTCGTCCATACCCACCTCCTTCCATTCAGGAAAGTATTCGGGCGTCTTGACAAGCCTGATGTTGGTCGGAGACTGGCCGTGCGAAGAGTGCGTGTTGTGAGAGTGCAGGCTGCCCATCGGGCCTGGCGTGCCTCCGGCGTGCATCATTTGTGGGTTCTGAGCCGTGGTAGCTGCATACAAGAGCGGATTCACTCCACTGGGCCCCATGGGTTGCATGCCCGGATGCTGGGGAGTATTAGCCCCCGTGCCGACAGGCGTCGAGAGGTTTGAAGGAAGCTCCGAGGTGAAGATGGTGGCGGATGACGGGGAGATGAGGTATTTGGATTGAAGAGTTGCAACAAGCGCCTCCTTGAAGCCTGTTGGTCTTGTTAGCACCGCAAACTGCCATGGTCATTGTTTGTCATACCTCGCAGTCTAGCGCCGTTGCCGACAATAATGAGCGACTCCCACAGCTCGCTCCGTTTGTTGACTTCATCGACAGACGAAATGGTTCGATATACGGCGTCTGCAATGCGCTCAAGTATGCCTCCGCTCGCAGCTTGAAAACGCTCGGTCCCAACTTCAATTTCACGCCGGATAGCACCCCGAGTCGTTTGCCCTTGGATGGCAGAGGATGCTCCGTTTGTCTCGACGCCCTCCATGGCCTCTCCGGGAAGTATCTCACCGTCAGCGCCCCTCTTGGCAGGGCCTTCGTCAAGGGCAGCCTGCGCTTCTGCTAATCTCTGCTCGCCCATGTTCATGTCCTTCAGAGCAGTGAGCAGTGCGTGGTCCTCGTACATGAAAGTAGTCTTTTCCCGCTTGGCATTCGGTTGGCGAATGGGTTTCGCGGCAGCCTCCTTGGCAGCGTCCTGCCCCTTTTTCTTGTTGAGAGCCCTTTCTTGCTTTTCCTTTTCCTTTTTGGCCAGGTATTCGCTCATTTTTCCGCTGGTAACAATGTTGGCGACATCCAGGACACCATCCTCATTATCATCCCGTTCACCTTCGTCGCCAACCTCGGTGTCGGCACCTGGCCCTCGAGGAGCCTGTGTGATGTTGGAAGCGGCCTCGGCTCCTGACCCAGTCGCACCAGTGGATGCCGCCGCAGCTGGATTCGTGACTTGTTCTGTTGCTCCCTCTCCAGCTCCGGGAAGCGGTGTGCCAGGCGGTAATACCTCGCAGATGGGGTTCTTCTTCAATTGTTCGCACATTTCGTACGAGAAGCCTTTGGATTTTAGAAGCTCCTGAAGACGTCGTGTCATTGAGTCTCCCCCACAGTCCGGGACTGATATTGACCTGCCAGTCTCGTGCATGATGAAGTCGCTAATGGCCGTAATGTCTGCCTTTTGCAGTCCCACGTCTATTACAGTTGCCGTGTGCGTACCGTATGCGTACGCTGTGGCCGTTGCCGAGTCGACAATTGTAAAAGCCGGCATCTTGAACTTTTCAAAGAAGAACTGTGTGAGGCGTTCCTTTTCTTTGGGCGTCCAGACGGGCTCCGCGACTAGTAATATGGGTGTGTGGAACGGCGGGTTCAGCGTGTTGTAGACATGCGTCATGAGCGCGTAGAAGCATGGCCAGTTGACAATCCTGCCTCCAACAATTGGCCAGACGGCGCCTTCCTCGGAGTTGTGGTCTTCCTCATATTCAACCTCTTCTTCTGCTCCGTCGGGCTTCTTGTCCTGCTCCTTGGTGTCTCCGGCCGGCTGTGATGTTGGCTTGTCGCCGCCCTTTCTACGGACCTTGTACGGTTCGAATTCGCCCTCTTTTTCGGCCGGAAACATGCGCGATCGTATGCGCAGGCGCGCAGGCGTTAGCGACTCGGGCAGACCGAGCTGCGCGAGGGTGGTTTCTGAGCCTGGTGCGATGAGCTGCGGCGCGCTTGTCAGTCGGATCGAACAGGCGAGTGGTTGCGCTCAGGCGGCGACACATACGATGAGCTGGTCATCCTTGAATGGCGGCATGGTGAAAGCTAAGAATTGAATGCAGGCTCGCGGTGCTGTTGGAGAGCTACTGGTACGCGTCGGCGGCCACGGACTGGAAAGTCGACCTCCGAGCTCGGGCCACATGGAGGCGCCAGCACGTTAGTCCGGGGTGAGCGTCGCCGTCACCAAGCTCCGTCCGGCTTCCTTGGTGGGAGCTGCTCTGGACTCCAGGAAACCCGCCAAATTCTGACAGTCATGTCTCTTCTTTTGCTGTCCTGGTAGCCCGGCTGATGCATACTCACTCTCCGCCTCTGCCCCGTTTCGAGCACCGTCTCGGACATGGACGCGTCGACAAACTGGTCTGCCCTCGCGGCGCAGACCAGCACCGCTGCGACTAATGCTATTGCCGAAGCTCAAAATTCGTCGTCCAGCCTTGGACTCCTCGGCCGCTTGCTCCTCGCTATCCTTAAAGTCATCCCTGGCCTTCTCTTCTGGATCATTACTTTTGGCACCATCACTTTGCCAACATGGATCTTCACCGTGGCTTCCATGAGTCTAACTGTGACGATGAACGCTACGACCTTGTGAGACCGATTTTTTTGCTTCTTCTGGTGACACTTCTAACCTCTCCTCAGGGTCATGATATTCCTCGCCTTTGGCTCCACCGTGAGCTGGATCGTCCGCTATCGTTTCCTCAACATGTACACCCGCTTGCCCCCCGAGCCGCAACGCGAGGAGCCCCACGTCGAAGTATTTCCGGATACACAAGAGGGAGATTCGAAGCGGGGACTGTCCAATTACTTGGACGAGTTTCTTAGCGCCATCAAGGTCTTTGGTTATCTCGAACGGCCCGTCTTTCATGAATTGACGAGAACAATGCAAACACGAAAGTTGATTGCTGGAGAAACACTTTTGCTAGAGGAAGAAAAGGGATTTTGCCTGGTTGTAGACGGCTTGGTTCAAATCTTTGTGAAATCGAATCGCGACGACGCATCAGTGGACTCGGGCCTTGGATCAGAGAGCTCCGACGAGGATGACGGCAAAGGTCAGGGACACCAACAGGGCTATCAGCTTCTCACCGAGGTTAAGAACGGAGCGCCCATGTCCTCGCTCTTTTCGATACTCTCGCTGTTCACCGAAGATGTAAAACTTCGACATGACGAAGACAGTGGAGTAGACTCAACGCCGACCACTGCCGGCGGTGTTCCCTTTCAACAACCAGGCGAAACCGGGGCCAGTACTCCACAATCAGGTCATCCAAGTCCTCACATGTCACCCAGAACGGATTATAGACACACGCGCGCATCCTCGATTGCCAGTCCGACTGTGGGTGGCCGCCTTCCAAGAATACCGTCCCTTTCTTTGGACACGGCTCAAGATGGAGAAGAGCCGATGAGGCACAAGAGGACCACATCCGACTCGCGCACTAGGAAACTCAAGTCTGCTCATCCGGATATTGTCGCAAGAGCTACTGTCGACACAACAATCGCCGTCATTCCCGCAAGTGCTTTCAAACGTTTGACACGCTTGTACCCAAGGGCAACTGCGCATATTGTGCAGGTGATTTTGACAAGGCTTCAACGCGTGACTCTCTCAACAGGTCACACCTACCTGGGGCTGACTAGTGAAGTCCTTCGAACAGAGAGACTCATGAACAAGTACACCACCTATGATTTGCCGGGGTTTCTGCGGGATGCTGCTCTCCAACGATTGAAAGAAAAGTTTGCGAGGGTATGTCACTCCCCTGTGGATATGATCGATTATGCTGATTCCTGCAGGAACGTCAGCGGCTCGGGGATGGGGAATGGACGAACGGAATTGCTCTTCACAACCCAGGGGCTGTTCGCAGGCGAAGATCCAGCAGTGGACTGAGAAAGGATGTTTTGGCCTCATCCCGACCTCAACCACGTCCATCGACGGGCTTGGCTTCTACGCCAGAAGTTGTGCGGCGGAGCGCTACGATGAGCCCACAAGAATCTGATCGACATGGTGTGAGCGCAGGTCTGTCTCTCAATCCAATCATGTAAGAAATGTATTGACCTTGCAAAGGTGACCTCTTGACGAATCTGTCGAGCGGAAGAAGCAGTCGAATCAGTCCAATGACGACTCTGTCACAACCCTCTGGGACCTCTCCTGCTCCTGGCCGTAAGCCGGCCCACACGCCCCTGACTGGCGGCGAGTTCAATCCTTTTGTCGCCGCTCCAAGCCGCATGCCTCTTCAACGCCAGGAATCACTCGATGAGGATGCAATATTCCGCGAATCTGTCCTCGAGTGCATGCTCAAAGCAATAGGGTTGACAAACACGAAGAATCCGATAATGAAGGCCGACTCGGTCGAGCAGTCCCCTCGTCTCGTCTCATTTGATTCGAAGCGACAAAGGGCGACGTTTAGTAATGCGTTTGGCTTCATCGACCCTTACGAGGCATCTGTTGATGGTGACTCGGAGTCTGCTGCATCGGTGCCGCTTTCATCAATGAGTATGAGAGACTCGCGGAGCATTCACGAAGAGCTCGTCAATGATGTCGAAATCGTCTTTTTCCCCCAAGGCTCTGTTCTTGTAGAACAAGGCGAGCGCAATCCCGGATTATACTACGTCATTGATGGATTCTTGGATGTGGGAATGCCGGTCGAAGGGGAGAATAACGACGACATCCTTGGCACTTTCTCCCACGATAGCGCTGCCGGACATTCTGGAGTCACCTCTTCCGATATCTTTGGGTCAGCATTACACAAGACGACGACAGGATCGTCGATTGGCTCTACTGGAAAGCACCCCGACCACAAGAAAAAAAGGCAGACAAGAAAAAGTCTGTTCCTCACCAAGCCCGGTGGTCTGGCTGGCTACCTTGGGACAGTCTCCTCTTATCGATCGTTTGTCGATGTTACTGCAAAGACAGATGTGTACGTTGGCTTCTTGCCGCGCGCTTCGATCGAGCGCATCGTGGACAGATATCCTGTTGTTCTCTTGACGATGGCCAAACGCCTGACCAGTTTGCTTCCTCGACTGATTCTGCACATTGACTTTGCCCTTGAGTGGGTGCAGGTCAATGCAGGTCAAATCATCTACAATCAAGCCGACGAGAGCGACTCGATCTACATTGTTCTGAATGGTCGTCTACGAGCCATCAAGGAAACAGAGGAAAAGGGCATGACGGTCATTGGAGAATATGGCCAAGGTGACAGCGTGGGTGAGCTCGAGGTCTTGACTGAATCCACTCGCCCGGCGTCTCTCCACGCTATCCGTGACACCGAGGTGGCCAAATTCCCCAAGACGCTATTCAACAGTCTCGCGCTGGAGCATCCGGGCATCACCATCAAAATTTCGAAGATTATCGCAAGTCGAATGCGCAAGCTGATGGAAGACCCACATGAGCAAGCAGCTGAACGGACAGCCGGATTGAAGACGAATGTTTCTTCGACGGCCAACCTTCGCACTGTGGCTGTTTTGCCTGTGACTACGGGCATTCCTGTCGTAGACTTTGCGGGCCGACTTGTCAATGCGCTACAGCAAATAGGCCTTCCGAACAGAGTTGTTTCTCTCAACCAAGCAGCGATCCTCAATCACCTGGGCAGACATGCCTTTAGTCGAATGGGAAAGCTCAAACTCTCTCAGTACCTTGCGGATCTTGAAGAGAAGTACAGCATGGTGCTCTACGTGGCTGACACCAATGTCAAGTCGCCCTGGACGCAAACCTGCATAAGCCAGGCTGACTGTATCCTCATCGTCGGGTTGGCAGAGAGCTCACCAGCCATTGGCGAATACGAACGCTTTCTCCTCACAACCAAGACGACGGCAAGAAAAGAGCTCGTACTATTGCATTCCGAGCGGTACTGCCCCCCTGGTCTCACGCGCAAATGGCTCCGCAATCGAATGTGGATCAACGGCAGCCATCACCACATTCAAATGGCATTCCGAACGGCACCAGAACCTGTACATCCGACACATAGACGCTTCGGCACTGCCCTCAAACACAGAGTCCAAGTCTTGCAGGCAGAAATCCAAAAGTACACTTCGAAACGCATGCGCCAGACACCCTTGTACTCTGCCGAAACCCCGTTCAAGGGCGACTTTCATCGACTTGCGCGCCGCCTGTGCGGGAAGAGCGTGGGTTTGGTGCTGGGCGGCGGTGGCGCAAGAGGTATTGCCCACGTGGGAATCATCAGAGCGCTGGAAGAGACGGGCATCCCGATCGACATCGTCGGAGGCACCAGCATTGGCAGCTTTATTGGCGCCCTATATGCCTGGGATGCAGACGTTGTGCCCATGTACGGCAGGGCAAAGAAGTTTGCCGGACGGATGGGAAGTATGTGGCGGTTCGCCCTGGATCTGACTTATCCTTCGTAAGTACTTCATCAGTTCTGCTTCCAAGACCAGATAATTGACCAAACCCACAGCGCCTCGTACACCACCGGTCACGAATTCAACCGCGGCATCTTCAAGACGTTCGGCAACAGCCAAATCGAAGACTTTTGGCTTGAGTTCTACTGCAATACGACCAACATCTCGCGGTCGCGCTCCGAGATTCACAACTCAGGCTACGTGTGGCGGTACGTGCGGGCCTCGATGACGCTAGCGGGCTTGCTGCCGCCGCTCTGCGACGAAGGCTCCATGCTCGTCGACGGTGGCTACGTCGACAACCTGACCGTGTCGCACATGAAGAGCCTGGGCGCCGACATCATCTTCGCCATCGACGTGGGCAGCCTCGACGACGACACACCACAGGCGTTTGGCGACAGCCTCTCGGGCTTCTGGGCGCTGATCAACCGCTGGAACCCCTTCTCCGCGTACCCCAACCCGCCCACCCTCTCCGACATCCAGGCGCGCCTCGCGTACGTCAGCTCCGTCGATGCGCTCGAAAAGGCGAAGACGATGAAGGGCTGCCGCTACATGCGTCCGCCTATCGACGCGTACGGCACCCTTGACTTTGCCAAGTTTGACGAAATCTACGACGTCGGGTACAAGTATGGCAAGGAGTTTCTGGCGCGTCTGAGGGAGGAGGGCACGTTGGGCCTTGCGGAGGAGGGCGAGAAGGAGAAGAGGCTGAGGCGCACCATGGCGCCTCGTAGAGCCAGTATCTAGATTGAGCGCTGCGGGGTGGTCGGTGCGACGGTGAGAGGGTGCGGCGTGGACTTGTCGATTTGGTTTTGTGATTCCCTGGTTCCTTGCGATCGCGTGAGGTGCGTATGTATGTGGTGGGTTGGCTTCGCCCAGGCAAAGGTAGATGACGCTTGCGTTTGATGTATTAGAAACGACGGATTCTCTCTCGCTGGATGCAAGCTGTTTGCCGTTGTTGCTGCGCTGCAGGTCTTGCCGTAAGCCCCTGTGTTCGTCCCAGCTTACCCATGAGCGCGGCACTTCTTGCGTGCCTTCAGCTACCCCCTGAGACGAGCAGACGAGACGAGTTGGCCATGCTAGATGCCCCTGCACCTTTCAAAATCGCTCGTTGCCTTCGCCCATGCAAGTCCATTGTCCTCGCTCTCTGATGTCGGACACCCGTGACGTATTGCGAAATAATCGAACCGCAACGCCTGTTTCGTCGGCGTTGCTCCACCATGTTGCCCTATTGCCAGCAGTCGCAGAACGTGCGAGTTTCGCTCGTCAACGCGTATTCGTGTGCGATGTGAGGAGCGTAGACAAGATTCGTAATCTGGTGGTGGAGGAAGTGGTGATGCTGGTGGTCTTCGATGGGGCCTCAAGGGATGCGGTGGGTGCGCGGTAGAGTGTAGGATCTAGCACCAGATGGTGCCGTGGGCTGACTGCGCTGATGGTATCGCTGAGACAACTGAGAGGCATGGTAGACTGGTAGTTGCAGGATATGGCAGGAGCAGATGGTTGGATTGGTCAGGGGCGTCACTCTATGGGCTTTTTGCGCATCTTGCTACCGGGTGATTGATGTACAACAGGCTTTGGGCGCAGAGTTCTGATGACCAAGTAGCTGCTTGTTTATTTATTCTCTAGTAATCTAAATATAGACGAATTCGCAGCAGTTTCCATCCCCTGAAGCGCGTTGTGCTGATGCTTAGTATTCTTTGATCTTTTTTAATTTCTGAATCTACCAAGTTTTGCAACAAAAATTCAAAAAGTTTACAACGCAACATTCCACCCTGCAAAGTACATCCAATGCATCAAATAATTATAGGCGAATCTCCATGAATATTTCACATCAGAAAAACTCCAAAAATCACATCAAAACTTGCACGACTCGTGCAGCGCAGCCAAGGTGAGGTTCGGAAAAGGGGCAAGCGTCCCCAATACGTCCGGTTCCCATGGCAACGGGATACAAGTCTACTTGCAGCGCGTGTGTATTGCACGCAGTGAAGAGAAAGTGGCATAAGGCCAACGCTCCGCGAAGTGGAAATGAGTATGGCATGTATTGAAGCGTCACCATGATTCCGAAGGGTTTGAAGCCTGAGGCCGTCCTGTCATCACCAATGTGAGGGACATGAAGCCTTAGTGCTGTTCCTTTAGGTCATGGACGCGAACTCTCGCTCTGCCACTACACGTCGTCCCGCGGTCGTCATATTCGCAGTGTTATGGCGAGTGAACGTCGACTCTGGTGACGAGATGAGGCTCGAGCGGAGGGCGAGTGTGGTCATCGTTGCTAGTCAATCGCGAGATGAGACGGCCTGGACTTGCCGCAAAACGTGAATCTCGTAATCATCATCGACAGGGTAGCCCTACGACACGACTCTTTCTGCTCACCGTTGTTGTCGAGTTGTCTGCGTCGACTGAGACCGACGGTCGGCCACGCTGGCTTTGTGGAACAGGACCTCGATTTTCGGTAGCAATGCGATCTCGACGTAGGAAGAGAAAGAAACGCTGGATGGCGTAGTTTCTGTGCTTTGTAGCCGATAGTGCACCGCTTGCATCCTTCCGTCGACTTGTAAGGTCGCAGGGTATGAGAAGACTCCTCGGTGGAACGTGTCTCGAGCCGGTCGGAACGCGATGAATTTCGCAGACCTTATTGGAAGAGAGGTGCACAAAAACAGGGTCTAGAGATGCTGGATCAGAGTTGGTCAAAGGCGTCGTTTGGCGGGCCAGCAGGAAGGAATGCAGCGGCCGGCTCGGTTGTGGCGTCACACTTGCAGGGGATGTTTCTTAAAATAGCACGTAAGCGAGTTTCTCCAAACTTTGAATCGACGTATCGTGAACTCTCTGCTTTCCTTCCACGCCCAAAGACGTCGTGTTGTGGGCGTTCGACCTCTACCTTGGTGTTCCATGCTCCCACGGTCGCGGACTACGAGCACTGAGCAACATGCGACCGGCGGCAACCGGAATGCAGAAATTGCGAGCATGCTGCGACTCTCGGAACAACGCTGGCAGAACGGCGCCTTTCCATGATCAATCGGACCAGAGCGTGGCAAAGACATCAAAGAGCTCTCGATGATTGCACTGCCGTATCTTCGAATCCTGGAGCCGTTGTAATCCGACGGCTTGTGGTCATCCGGGACTTCATCTTCATTGCTTCGACAAGCGCCATCTTCAGGCCTTTTCCTTTTCATTCTTCTCGACAATTCACTTACAATTTTCACAGTCGTTTCGAGCTAAGAAAAACTTCCTGCTTTATGCTGGCTCATGTCACCTTATTTCATTCTTCTCTTCTCCATTCCATTGCTATTCTCACAGTCTTGGACGCAACAATCTCATGGAAAACCTTCGCTTGCACAACGTGTCAAATTGCGAACTGGAGAAAAGACGCCTCGAACATACAACTTCTGACAAGTTGTTGCGCAAGCACATGTCTATGGCCAGCCCTCGGAGAGACATTCATGGGTATTGTTCAGTGCGGGGAGTCTGCGCCTGCGGAACCATACCCCTTGGTGTCCTTATGACTCCAGCCCGGTCGGCAAGTCGGAACCCCTCCACTCCCTTTATTCGTCTTATGATTCTACCTTATTATCACGCAACAGACCGCAGCTCGCCTTTTCAACGCACCAGCCCCCTCTTCGTCTTGTGATTTTCTTACGCGACGAACCGCAGTTTGATTTCCCAACGCTCAGCCCCTTCCTTCATCTTGTGATTTTCTTACGAAACAACGCCCCCTCCCCCTCTTCATCTCGTGATTTTCTTGCGCATCGAACCGTGGTTTGCTCTCCCAACCCCCTCTCTCCTCTTCATCTTGTGATTTTCTTACGCAACGAGCCGTAGTTCGCTCTCTCAACGCTACTCTCTTTCGGTCGTAGTGCCGATGCCTCTGAGTATATAAAGGTCTCCTCTCCCCCCGCCGCGACCTCTCTTCTTCCTCTTCCTCCCGCTCGCATCGCTCATCGTCGCCTGCTGCCTGCTCTTGACGATATCACGATCCGATCACGCTTCCGTCGCCTGCCAGCTTCGAAAGCCTCTGATCTCGCTGCGAGCACTCGACTCTTCAGTCGATCCGACCGACCGTACCCGTCCGCCTCTCAAGCGACATACGGTTGGTTTGTTGAGTTTCTTTGTTTCACACGCTCACCACACAGCAATCCCCCAGCAACAGCATCTCCCAACACCAGCACATTCATGTAGACAATGAAACACACATTTTCACATCAGAATCCATTCTCACAGTACAGACAGCGATGCTTACCTGCAAACAGTCATCATGTCGTCTTCCTCGACCTCGTCCTCGTCCTCTGCTTCTGCCCGACCGGTCCGAGCGAGCGTGCTGCCACGCGCCCGCAAGACTGGTCAGGGTATGAATGCTGTCGCGTGCATGTCTTGCTTTGACTCGTCTGACCTTGCAAAGCTCCGCGACCTTCTGCAGGCTCCGTTACCCAGCCTGCCGTTCCCTCGTACGCCCGCCCAACGGTCTCCAGTGTGGCCCGGTCACAGCCCACTGCCCGTCCTCAGCCCCAGCCCCAGCCCCAGCCCAAGTCCCAGCCCCAGCATCTCCCAGCCCGCCCTCAGCCCCGTCCTCAGCCTCGTCCCATTCTGCGTCGCCCTCCCACCCCTGCTCCTGCCCCTGCTCCTGCCCGTCGCCCGAAACCTCGGTCGCTCACTCGGTTCGGTTTCCTCAGGGATCCTCCGGTTGAGCGCAAGCATTCGGAACCGGAGGGGGAGGTCAGCTGGGAGACTTTCGCCAGCCTCCGCGTCGAGGTCCTCAAGCGCGAACACGAGGACCCGCAGCTGCCAGGGCGTCTCGACGCTTTCATCAAGAAAGACGCGGCGCGTGTCGTGGGCGAAGCACGCGAGGTGCACGAGGACGACCTGGAGATCTCACCAGACCCGATCCTCGACTTCTCCGCTCCCATGGCCGCTCCCCATCCGCCGCGCTCCGTCCGCTGGGCTCCCGTACTCACAAGGAGCCGCCAATTCGACCTCACGGAGGCGCCGCGCATGGTCAGACGTGCTGCCACCCGCTTCTCTTCTCAGGCTTGAGCTCCCTCGCCTCCGACGGACGCAAAGTCATCGTTGCCATCGAGCAACGGAACCCTGGCGTCTCGTCATCCTCGTCATTCTCCTTCCTCACCGTTCGACATCCACGGCATTCCGACGGACGCAAAGTCATCGTTGTCACCGAGCAACGGAACCCTGGCGTCTCGTCATCCTCGACATTCTCCTCCCTCAGCCGTTCGACATCCACGGCATCCCGACGGACGCAAAGTCATCGTTGCCACCGAGCAACGGAACCCTGGCGTCTCGTCACCTCCCTCTAGAGGCCGCAAAGTCATCGTTGTCACCGAGCAACGGAACCCTGGCGTGTCCTCTACCTCGTCACGACAGGCGCAAAGTCACCGTTCGCCACCGAGCAACGGAACCCTGGCGTCTTGTCACAACTCCCGTGCCCGTCCTTCAACCCGGCGCACATCGAGCATCGTTACGGAACCTCGTCGTCGAAGTCCGACAATTCATCGGTTGGCAGACCGTCCCAAGGACTTCTTCGACACTCGCCGAACGTGCTCAACCCGATGGCCATTCCTCTAAAACGCTTGGTCATCGGTATTCGGAAGCCTCTGGTTTCCACCAAAAAAAGTTCAAAAGGTATAATCGCGGAGGCTAAAAAAGGCTCGTGGGAGCTGGGTGGTGTATTGGGGGTCACTCGTTACCGGTTGGTCGTCGTAAGTTCGCCGTCTCTTGCTCACTGCCCACTGCTAACACGTTTCCAGCTTCGTTTGGGTTGGTTTTTGCGAGTGTTGGTGCTGGAGCGGTGGTAACGCGGGGTCCTTGCATGCTTGTGGTAAGTTCATGACTTCATTCCCCTTCCTGATTTGCGCTCACGCTTTGTGCAGCTTCGCTCGTGTCGAAGGCAAGGCATGGGTCGTTCGTTTTCCTCTTTCCGTTGGCACTCTGTCACTCGTTGTCCCCTTCCTTCATTCGTTCGTTCTGGTCTCTGCCCTTGTCACTCGTTGCCCCTTTTCCCTCATTCGCTCGCTCTGCCCTGTCACTCGCTGGCCCTTTCCTTCATTCACTCGCTCTCCTTCCCGCCCTGGTCACTCATTGCCTCGTTTCCTTCAATCGCTCGCTCTGTCCTCTGCTCTGGCCACTCGTTGTCTGGTCTCCTTCCTTCGCTCGTTCTGTCCTCTGGCCTGGTTTCCTTCCTTCGCTCGCTCGGTCCTCGTCACTCGCTACCCTCCTTTCCTTCATTCGCTCGCTCTTCCTACACACGCTCGCTTCCTCACCTTCCTCTCGCCCAGGCCGACGAAATCGGACTCTGCACCTCCTCGTGGTGTCGGCTGGAAACAGGACAAGCAAGTCCTGGCCAACGCAGAGACGTCATTCACTTTATTCAGCCGAGTCTTCGGTGGATACCCATCATCGGTAGGGTTTGCTCTTTGTTCATTGTATTGTAGACTACAGCATTGTAATGACAGAGTTGTGTCTGAGTACATATGTGCCAGGTTGCTTGAGTGATCAAACCATCAAAGTCGCAATTCTGCTTCGCCCGTGGGAGCAGTCATCCGCCATCTCGCGACGCCCTGGAAGCATTTGTCTACCACCCCAGTGACGCCTTCGTTGCCTGACCAACTCCCTCAGGGAACTTGCTAAGGGTAGCAAATACGTCGGCAGATCACCAATTTGGGAAGCAATGTCGGGACCCGAAGGAAGCCCTCGACGGTCTTTCTGAAGAAATGGGTGCCTGCTGCAGGATCCTGACGCCAGATTTCCCGAGGCTCTTACCCAGCCGGGCAGTGCACAGCCTCTTTCTCGGGTTGGTTCTTGCGACCGGAGGTGCTATTGCCGCGCTGTCGCATTCGATCCGCAGTGATATAGAGGCGGTCCTCCCCATCCCTTGTCATTTTCCCTCTCTCTCTCTCTCCAATGCACTCTCTCCACAACCTCCATTTCTCTACTTGTCCTCGTCTGGCGCAGCTCCGGCCTCATCTATTAAACCACTTTCTGAGTCTTGCCTCGATTCCCTACCGACAAAATGCTCGCATTTCCGCATTTACGCTCATTTCCAAATGCAACGCCGCAGCTGGACCTTCAACACAAATGATGTGACTGGCAAGTACTGGAATCTCGACTAGGTCTTGCAAATTACTGACTTCCCTCGTCTACCTAGCCATCAGTTCACCCTCTCTCCTGTCCTCCCTTTGCCTCGCGAAACGGCTTCTCGTCTGGCGTCTTCTCCTGTCTCTTCGCGCCCACCAGGCACACCGTCTTGCCGATTCAGTCGCAGACTTTGCCTCCTCACCTCACTCCGTTGGTCCCGGCGCCTGACCCACATCGCCGCGTCTGCACACGCAAATTCTGGATCGAGCTCCATGGAACACTTCTGCGACACCCTTTCGAGCCTCGGCCAAGATGGATCCTCTCAGCCTGAAGGGGCTACTCGACCTCCTTACGACAATCCTTTGCTCGGGCGTTGCTGTCGAAGCCCGGTTCTCAAGATACGCTGACGCTCCGTTTCTTCTCTTTCCTCCCCGTCAGTCGACCCACGCCCTCCAGTCTCACTCGCTGTTCTACCCAACCGGGTCGTCCTGCGCGCCTTGAAAGGTCAGCGACCCTCTGCCGGCTCCGTCATTCAGCCTGCAATTCCCTCTTACATGCGGTCGACCGCATCCAGTCGTTCCCGGGCTTGTC
Organism: Phyllosticta citribraziliensis; assembly: GCF_038025025.1. Lineage (NCBI taxonomy): Eukaryota > Fungi > Ascomycota > Dothideomycetes > Botryosphaeriales > Phyllostictaceae > Phyllosticta > Phyllosticta citribraziliensis. The sequence goes on along the minus strand of NW_027117351.1, from coordinate 570,467 downwards.
CCGCCTCCGTTACTTCAGTTCCCCGTCGCCCTGGCTCTCCTTCGCCCTCCTCCCAGGCACCCATTCCCCTGACCCCTGCCCCTACAGTCGCTCGGCATGCCCCATGCCCCCCTTCGCTTGTTCGGTTCGGGTTTCTCGGGCCTGCTGCTCCTGCCGACGAGGTGAAGCCCATCAACGAAGGCAATTTCGCTCGTCTGCTTGTCCGGGTCCTCGAGGGCAAGCACCGCGACAAGACCTTGCCTGGCCGCCTCGATGCCTTTCGCAAGGCTCAGGAGAAGAGCGTCCTCGAGAAGGCACGCCTGAGGCGCAATAGAGTCCTGGGGTTCTCCTGTCAAGAACAGATCCCCATCTTCTCCGCCGCCGCGGCTGCTCCCCATCTGCCGCGCTCCGTCCACTAGGCTCCCGTACTTATAAGCAGCCGCCAACTCGATCTCAGGGACGCGCCACGGATGGTCAGCCGTGCCACTCGCTTCTCCTCTTAGACTAGAGCTCCCTCTTCACTCACCCGGTTCAGTTTCCTGAGACATCCTCCAGTCGACCTCGAGGTTGAGGAAGAGAAGCGGGAGGAAGCGGCGAAGATCAATGGGGACAACTTCGCCCGCCTCCGCGTCAAAGTCCTGAGGCGCGAGCACCGCGAGTGTGACTTGACTGGAACACAAGCTTTTGCGAAGGATGGCAGCTTTTGAATCAAAAATGACGGTACTGCTCGGGTAGAGTCAGAAACAAGTTTTACCCATTTTATCGTCTCTCACCATCGTCATGTGTTCTGAGTCAAGGCGTTGAGTTCTGATCCAGCATGTTGATTTCATCGTCAACACCACGTCAATGATCAATTCAGAATCCATTCCACTGTGTCAGACCAAGCCACTCGCAGACCAAGCCAATCTCAAACTCCCTTGTCAATCCCATTCACCTTCCACTCCCCTTTCGCTCCCCTTTCTATCCAGCCTCATTGTTCCACGAAGTGAATGCTCCCCGGGAAGTTCATAGCCGCAATCATCGGATACCCCCCAGATCGATCGAAAAATTCCGCATCCCACTTCCCCCAAAGCTGCAACCTGTCCAGCCCCTCAATCGTAACATCGAAAGGCCTCGATCTTTGGCTCGGCGTCAAAGTCGACAAGAACCCATGCCAGTGGAAAACCCAAGACTGCAGCGGTCGATACTTCCCAGCATCAACGTCTCGCTTCCAGTACCGCACCAGCTTGTTGATGTCGTAGTCGGAGATCTGGTACGTCTGGGGATCAACTCTTTGTTCGGCGTAGTCTTGCGCGACTTGCTGAACCAACAGGGACTGCGAGCGAGGGCGACCGTGTGCGGGAATGGCCGGTATGGTCATGTTTGCCGTGCGCTCGCGGAAGATGCGTCGTTGTCCCGGGTCGGCCTCGATCCCCCACCCCGGCAACGGATCCAAGTAAACGTCGACCCTCATGATCTTCTTGATCATTGCGCGCCAGCCACCATTGCGCATGACCAGGACAGGGCACGGTCCCAGCTCGTTCTTGAATCTCTTGAATGACCAGGCACCGGAAGCATTCGTGCTGCAGATCACCAGTTCGAGGTCTTCACGGCTCGTCAAATGGTGTAGGTTCTCTTCGGCTTCCCGACATGAGTTCGGCGACTGCTCAAGCAGCTGCGTGGTGTAGTATCGTCCGCCGGGGACCTGTGCGGCGACGGAGAACGCAAGGGCTTCGACGCCCGGAGGGAGCTCGTTTTGTCGGACCAGGGAGGAGGGCGGGAGGATGTCCCATTCGCTCGGGTCGAAGCCAGGGAGAGTGTTGGAGATGTAGTAAGGCATGTCGAATCAAGGTTTGTCGGTAGATGTAAGTGAAGAAGTGAAGTGAAGAAGTGAAGTGAAGAAGTGAAGTGAAGAAGTGAAGTGAAGAAGTGAAGCGGAGAAGTGAGGAGGGAAGAGGAAGCCAGAGGCACCATCATATACGCCCCCTTCAGCGCAGGAAGCAAGCCGACTCAACCCCAAGGCCAGAGCCACAGGACCGGCCACATGGGCGGCCACGCAGCTGTCGCGCGCGCACGCTGGTCTCAAGGTAACGACCAAGGTGACCGCGCGGTTGGCCACCTCCGTCGAACGAGTGCAGTCGTGCGCAAGAGACAGACCACACGACGCGAGCAACGGGGCGGCGACGCGTCAGGGGGCAGCGCACCAGGCGCGCCCTTTCGGCGTATCAGGGGAAGCAACGTTATCAGGGGGTGTGTGACACGCCCGCCAGGCGCGTGGCTCGCGCGAGCCTTTGTCGCAAGAAACAGCCTGACTTCGATGCCAGCGTGCATGCGCGCGCGACAGCAGCGTGGCCGCAGGACCTTGTAGCCAGCCTCGTGGCTCTGGCCCTTCCAACGCAGACGCAGACGACCAAGCACGCAGCCACCATGGCCATGACCTCAAGGCCAGCGTGCGCGCGCGCGCGACAGGTGCGTAGCTCACACCCCTTATCCAGGAAGTCATTCTGCGAGAGAAGCCGAGCCATTCGACGCTGCGACTGACTTCTCGGACGGTCCAATCGACGCCACGATCCAATCTACGCGGCATGCATTTGGCACAGCGTTCGAGTTCGAGTTCGAGTTCGAGCTCAGGCAGAATCCATTCTTTCAGCGCTCTATACCAGTCTATATACCTACCCACCAGACACATCACCTCTGCCACTGCCTCTACATCTGCCTCGGCACGCCCACCGGAGGCATCCACTCACGCAGCGCGTTCCCGTTGATCCGCGGCAGCGTTCGTCGACTGCGGCGGCGGCGGCGGCGGCGGTGCGGGCGTCCAATATGTCGACGGCATGCCCACGTCCCAGCAGTCGCCCAGGTCGATGTCGCCCATGACGAACGAGTCGAGGAAAGCCGGGTCGAGCTGGTCGATGATGTCGAAGGCGCCGGGGACGGCCGGTTGCGTTTGCGGGACGGCCCAATTGTCGGCTGCGGTGGACGATGATGTGGGAGGAGGTTGTTGGTGTTGGGTTAGTAGTGTCGGATTTGAGGGCTGGGTTTGCTGGTGCTGATGCTGGTTCTGATGCTGGTGCTGTTGGGTCAGGGGGAGAGGCGTGAGATGCTGTTGCTGTTGCTGTTGCGGCGGCTGCTGCTGCTGCATCTCGCCATCGCCACCACCACCACTACCAACGCCCTGCATGAGCGTCTGCAGCCTGGGCTGCTGCTGCTCCAAAAACGTCTGCGCGCCCTCCACCCGCGACTCCAACTTGCGCACCAGCTCCGCCACAGCATTGGCGCAAGCCTGCGCGTTGATATCGTCGACAATGGTGCCGCGGGCCGGGATGACGTGCTCGATGCCCTTGATCTTGCACTCATTCCACAGCGCGACGAAGCGCATCTTGCGGCCGAGCACCGTGAGCAACGGGTTGTCGGCGAGCGGGCCGTCGGCAGCGGCGGCGGCAGCGCGCCCGGCGTCGAAGCGCTGCGCCGCCTCCTCGATGCGCGCGGATAGCGAGATGGTGGACTGCGCGTACGCCTTGTCCCAGCCGGGCCAGTCGAGGCGCATCAGCTTGGAGAGGGCCACGACCGTCGACGTGAAGTGCGTGAAGTGCAGGAAGGGCATGTGGGCGAAGAGGGCGGCAGGGATTTGCGATGTAAAGTGCGAGAGAAGTTTGATGGCGGAGAGCATGCAGGCGTTGAGCAGGTCGAGGCGGCGGTATGTGTAGTCGCCATACTGGCTCGTGGAGGGGAGGGATGAGAGGGATATTTCGTAGAGGTAGACTTCGGCGCTGTCGTAGTGGAGGAGAATGGATGCTGTTTACCGTCAACAAGTGTCATGGAATCGGGGGGTTCGACGTACGATGTTTGGCCATGTCCGGCGGCAGGGACTTCTTGTACTCGAGAAGCTCTCCATGCAGTGATTTTACAAACATTGCGATTGGGATTGTTGTCTCGGGCGTGAGGTCATCAATGGGCACTTTTCTCTCGATCCGCTGCACTATCCTTTGCAAACGCACAAGTTGGACGAGAAATCGATCCGACGAGTACTCTTGTGCTTCTTCGATTTGACGACAGCATTGGTCGAGCTGGGCGCTGTAACGCAACGAATCGTAGCGTTTGGCCCATTGGGTCAGTCTAAGATCTTGCATCAGCGGGCAATCCAGGGGCAGCGAGATTTGTCAGGAATTACGCACATGGTGGTCAGGTAGAAGCAGCCAAGGAGTGCCCGTCTCTGTTCAGATGTGGAGATTTCCGAATTGGACTCTTCTCCATGAGCAGATCGGGCAATGGACAACTCAAGACGGTCGTTTCCGTATGCACGCGCCGACCTTTTGAGTCCCAGATCAATCACCAGACCGACGGCGAGCTGCAGCAGATTGGTCATCTGAGGCTTGGTGAACAGATGGTGGTGGTACCTGCATTGAAGCTGTTAGCTTTCTCTAGATATAGACAGGTGCAGCCACTTGGCGGCTAGCGGTCAATTGTGCTACAACGTTGACGGTTGGCACGACGTCAAAACCGGTCCCTGTCGGAATGTCGCTCACCATGCTGCAAAAACCAGTATTCCCTGCAGTAGATCGAGAGTCTTTTCCCCTTGGAACAAAAGTCGATGGGCAATGTCCTTCAAGACTTCTTCCCCTAGCGCTTTTCGGCGAACGAGATCTTGGATAGACGCCACAGTTACAATGACCCGGAGCAGAAATGGCTTTTCTTGCCGCATTTGAGCCACTGTTATACCTGAAGGAATGACAACGAATGGAAACTGTGGTGCTAGGTGGGTCTGGTAGTGATGCAGACGGGTGGCTACATCTCTATCTTCTGGGTCAAGATCTATTGGTTCAAAAGGTGTCGAAGGTGGTTGAGAGGGTGGGACTGGTTCCCGATTTTCGGGCGGTATTCGAACGTCATGGTCGCTTGAAGGAGTATTCGGGGTCGGTCGAATACTTTGTATAATGTGTTGCGCCTCTGGTGTGGCGGACGATGAAGATTGGCGGTGGTGGCCATTGGCAAGCAGTGTGACCAACTGATCCAACTTTTGTTCGAGTCGCGCATTTCTGAGATAGCATGAGTCCCGATCCAATCTTTGATCTTCACTGAAGAAATTGAATCAAAAGATGTCGACTCTTTGGTGAAGTGTCCAAGTCATGTGACTTTGTCACGACATGAAATAACCAAGCATTGTTCGAAGTTTTAAGAGACGCGTGAATCGCATCGACTTTTGCAGCCGCGCGAGATAAGTGACAACGGACCAAAAGAGGACAAAGTCAAACAAAAAAACATACTTTGCCGTCGGAGGCTTTCTCTTCTTCACCTTTGCCGTATCCCGAGAACAAGCTTTCTTCAAGCGGTGACATCTGTGCCCGAGCAAACCAAACGTGCAAGATTAGCGACATCCGACGCCCAGTCCACTCCCACGAGGAGCACAGGTGCTCAATGCGAACGGGAGCAAGGAATATGGAGCGTACCGTTCACAATCACCGCCCGAGTCCGCGCCCCTAGCCACGCATTTTGTCTTGGCCACGGCGCAATTCCGGCATGCGCGCACCAAGGCACCTGCGGCATGATTATGCGCTATGGTATCGGCGGGCGAAGCAGTACTTCCGCCCGCGCTGCCTGGGGACTCTCGATGCGCCGACGAGTCCATTCTGGCGGGGTTTGATGGGACATTTTGTGGTGGAGAGCCAGGCTGACGGTCCAGGTCAGCCTCCTCTCTGTCGTCGGGCCTTCGGAGCTTCCGTTTATCCCGATCACGTTGTTCTGCCTTACGGCTGCGATTGTTGCCTGAGCTCGACTTGCCCTGAACGCGGTAGAACAATGGCATAGCCGGGGGATGCTCGGGCCTCCTTTCTGTGAGCAGCCTCCTGTTCGTACCTATCGTCGACCACCACGCTATGCCGTTCCCCTTCTGCGTACTCGTAAATCGGAAAGTGGAGATGGGAAGCGCGTAGGCTGCACACGTAGACTCTAGCGTAAGCGTGGTCCTAGGGCGGGCAGATCTGATCCAAGAATAAAATCTCAAAAGCGCTGATCCAAACTGGTGTATGCTCATTGCAGAAGGTGGTGTAATCTCCACCGCTACGACGACTTGCCTGTTGCAGCTCACCGCCCGTAGGTCCCTGATCGGCGGGATCCACGGACGGTTCGTCATGAAGAGCAGGTGTGGGAGCCGAGTTGAAACGCTACGAATGGTGATGGAGCGATGGTCAGAATGATGGGAGCGAGATCGTCAAAACGGATGCGCGGGCAGAGTGCATCGTTGAAAGTGGAGGGCTGTGGTATGGTCAACAAGGGCAGATCAGGGCATGGAAATTCTTGTCCCAAGCTCTGTTGAGATTTGTTGAACCAGAGACAACAGGTTTGAGCGTGGCAACGGCTGTCTCGGTTCCTTGCGCGTGCTGTGTCTGTATCCGTGTATCCTACCACATTCTGGGAACCGGAAGTAGAAGTGCAACATGCCCCGTTATATCCGGCGAAAGGCATCGCGCTGTCTGCATCCCCACCGTGGACGTGCCAATGATCAGCGGGCTTTGAAATCTCCGGACCTTGAAAGCATTTGGCGCTTCCAGAGACGGCTATTCGGCGTGCCAAACCTCAAAAGTGGAATTTCTGCGGCGATCCATTTTCTCATCGACTGTGGCGTAAAAACAGGAGAAAGAAATAGCGGAGTCGTTCCTGACGCGACTGGCGAAAAGGAGGACTATTCCCAGTTCTGTACCGGCGACACTATTGGACCAAGAGCGTGGAATTGCTTGCATGTCTTTGTGCTTCCCACGTCATCCTCGTCGTAAGTTGGCGATATGCTCATAAGTCCCAGGATAAGTTTCAGATGATCAAGCATGGCCTGGAAGCCCGCAGAAATGAGCATTGCTAGACAGCCCTGCTTTTATTGCTCAGCCCTACACGCCTGTGCGAGACGTCGCGCACGTCAATGGTTGTACATGCATAGATCAACCTTGTGCTAGTGCTGCAGTACAGGTCGCTGTCGTGTCTTGAAGTCGGCGTTCATTTCCACCTGAGTGTTGAAGATATGGGGTGAAGTGGGCGTAGTCCAGCGCCTAAGGCCCAAAAAAGTTCGGCAAAACAACTGGTAATTGTCGCGACAGCGACGACGATGAACATGGACATGGACAGTCTATCAACAGTCATTGCCGTAGTAAGATAGTACGCAGCATTCAAACGCAATCGCAGCTGCCCGTGAGACTGCAGCTCTGGACTGAGCTTTTGACCGAGTTTGGCGGACTTGAAATGAGCGAGTTGTCGTTCCAAGACAGGCGAGAGTGCCGAGACAGGACAAGTATTTGGCGAAATATGGCAATGGTGTGGTTTTAGGAAACTGCTAAGTTCGGCGAGGGGTACCTTTAATTGCGGGGATGGCACAACGGGTGTCAAGAGATGTGGTAGCGACGTGGGAGCATTTGTGGTGATAAGGACTGCTCCGTGGAAACCTCTGAGGTGATGCATGACATGTCCTGGATCATCCACAACGTCAGGCGTTGTCATTTTGTGTGGAAAGCAATAAAGTGTTGCCTGCTAAGTGTGCGAGACCTTGGTTTGGCGCGCTTATGCTCCCAGGTACACCTTGGCACGTGTTTAACATAACCATTGTGCTGCTGCTGGCTGAGTATAAATCCCTTTTGGGACACGTCGAATTCAAGGGATGCCTAGCTAGGCTGCGGGGCGACGATTGCTTTCCCTGTTCGGACTTTTGGTGTTGTCCGTAGTGAGATGACAGGGTCTCGATTTAGACGCATGGTGCATGTTGGCGTTTCCTGGACAAGTCGCGAGTGTGCAAGAGGCCGTGTGGTCTTGAACATGCCAAACATTGGCTGCACAGAGTTGTCTTGGCGGCTAAACAGGCCGTCGCCATGACACGAGGGGTACGGGAGCATTGGACTCTACCACAGGCAAAACGAGAAACCGAATGGGCGGACCGGAGTGTTTTGGAAGAAGAGGCGGCGGGAGTGTAGATCTGGGTCAGCGGGAAGTAGAGAAGCGGAAAGCGTCAGCCGTGGTGCGTCAATGGGACGAAGTCCAGGCATATGGTGTCGCAGAGGGACATGTGTAGTAGACAGCTGAGGAGCGAGGAAACAAACACAAGGTATGGGCAGCAGGTTTCTGGAGCGGCAAACCATGTCTGGGGCAAAGCTGTTAAGCTCATGGACGGAAAAAGAAGCGGAAGCGTGGCTGGTAGGGCGGAAAGGCGGAAAGGCGGAAAGGTCGCGAGAAGGATGGGAAGGTTGAGACGGGGTTGGTGGATCTCCAGGCGGACCAGGCGAAGTGCCAGGCGGAAACGGGTGTAGCGCAGCACAGGCAAGGTGGTGATGACGACGGCTAAGCTAGCGGTGTGGTGTGGTCGGGTGTGGTGTTGTGGTGAGGTCAGGTTGCTCGGTGGGCGGTGGGCGGTGGGCGAAGAGCGAGAGGGCCCGGAGGAGCCACAGCCACAGCGGAGAACTGCAGTGCCCTGAGCTGGCAGGCCCTGGTCCTGGCCCTGGACGTGTTCGCCCTGGCGATGCCCTAGCCTGCCCTGGCCTGCCCTGGCTGTCGGCTCCCGGGCCTGCTGGCTGCCAATCGCGACCCCTATGCTGCGCTACCGTACTGCTGGAGTACACACAACCTCATTGATCAATGGGAATGTTTCTGTTCTCGTCTCGTCTCGTCGCGGGCCGTGGCAAATGCCATGCCACGGTCCTTGGCCTGTGTCCTCTGGCTGGTGAAACGGTTTCGTGACGAGCTTAATGGCCGTCGCTGTCCGCATCTGCGCTGGCTCCCTGTCCCTGTCCCCGTCCCCGTCCCTGGTCGTGCCCGTCGCCCTCCCCGGCGCAGAGCCCACCTCAGCGCTGAAACGGCACACTGACGAAGCGAACAAGCCGGATCCCAGTGCGTCGCATTCATTACTGAAAGGTCCATGTCCGTTGCTCAAAACCACTGCCATTATTTACGTCCCGCCGTGTCACAGGCCTTCCACCACCCTTCCTGCATGACCTGGGCCTCCCGTCAAGGAATCCCAAAAAGCCAATCCATCTGCAGCCAGAGGGAAAAACGAAAAAACCATACCCACCCATTCGACAGACGCTCGCTGCTCACCCTCACCACGGTCATCTCTGCTCTCGGCCTCAAAAGTATATTCCCCTCCCCCTTCCACCTCCCCCGACATTTCCCCCACAACACCACCACCACCACCCGTACCGCCGCCACCACGACAATCCACCAGGCCATGGCTCACCACCTGTGGTCTCGCATAGCCTCCTCGCGCCCCCGTTCGCGCCGTCAAAGCCGCTCCTCTCGCCCATCAATCGACGACTTTGCTCCCACGCCCTCCTCTGCCTCGGTCCGCTCCCTCTCCACGCCCGTAAGCACGGCCGGTCCTGTGTACCTGCAGGACCTCCCGCCCGCGCGCTCCTCGAGAAACATGGCCGGCGTCTTCGAAATGGACCGCAATCGCACCCGTCGTGATCGAACTTTTGTCGGCACCGAATGCGCCGTATGCGAAGAACCCCTCGAGCACACTCTCCGCGGCGAACGCATTTTGCAGCTGTCTTGCGGACACGTCTCGCACGAGGCTTGCTTTTGGGAATACATCCGCGAGTTCGACTCGCAATATTGCCCGACTTGCAATGCGCCGCTGGCGCTGGACACGAGTCGCGGTGGGAACGTGCTGGATTTGGGTACGACCTGCTGCGTCATTGTTTGGACCTGTTTGTGGCTGACAACCTTGCAGAGAAGCTGAGCTCCATAGTCCGTACCGCCCAACAGGACAACCAGAGCCTTCGCAGCAACTCCATCACTCCCTCGCCATGGGACGCTCAAACATTACCACCCGCTTTTGGGGACCGCCGTCCATCCGCCGCAACCGTTGCGACAGCCCACACCGCCCAGACTGCCCAAACCGCCGACACGGTGGGGAGACACCACAGCTCTTATAGCCGAGATGTGCGAGAACCGATGAGGTCGCGCTCGCGTGCGCACGCAAGGAGCGACAGTGGCACAACCGGTGTGGCTTCATCGGCGGAACAGTCCTACGACCCGGCAGGACGGCGACACGACTACGATGTACATTCCATGGAGAGCACCCTCAGCCCGCGTTCGGGCATCAAGAATCCGATTCCTCCGCCGACCGTCACTGTGCGCAGCGAATTTCCAACCGTCAATCGCTCTCGCCAGCAGCAGAGCTTGACATGTTTAGTAACTGTCGAGGTGCCGGGCGGCAAGTGGAGGGCTGACCCGGAAGAATTTCCAAACGTCCCGCCAACGCCTTCTCCGCGGGCTCCCGATTATGGACGCGCCAGCAAGACTCCCACCATCTCGCGCGAGCCGATTTACCAAAATCCCGATCTGCTCGAAGATGCCACCGAAGAGCTGCACGCGCGCGTGGACAACTGGCATGGGCTGGATTTCTCCAGGTATGGTTAAATTTACTCTTCATGAGATGCATGATGCTCACTAGCATAGGTTCGGGAAGCTCCGTCTGCATGGCCACATTCGCGTGGGCAAAGACCGCAAAGCTTGGCAAGACTTGGAGTGCTACCTCTTCTCTGACATGCTCATTTGCGTCAAGGAGAAGAAGCACCACTCGTATAATGGACACGACCCTTCCAACAGCAAGCGCGCAAAATGCACATTAAAGGGCTCCATTCTCATCAAGAAGCACTTGAACCACGTGGAATCTTTCCCTGAAGACGGCATCTTGACCTTGTCCCTGTCCGTTGCCGAACTCCCCGCATTCCACCTGCACTTCAAGGATCCCAAGAAACTCGAGCTGTGGAAGCGCGCCTTGATCGAAATTCACAGCGAACCGCAAGTGCGCATTCAAGACGCGGATCAAGAAAATTCGGGCACTGACGATGAAGACTACCGGTCGACCAAGAGGAGGGTGTCATCTGTCAACTCGTATGCTGGAGCCCGTTCGACAATTACCGCACCTACGGAATACACGAGCTCGCGTGCAGGCTTCCAAGAAGGCGCAGTACCCGCATCGCCCCATGTCCCGATCGACATTGTCGTCGTCATTCCAGTCTCGTCGTCCATGCAGGGCCTCAAGATCTCGCTGCTGCGGGATGCGCTCAGATTTCTAGTATCCAATCTCGGCGACAGAGATCGCATGGGCCTCGTCTCGTTTGGGTCCAGTGGTGGAGGGGTGCCAATGGTGGGCATGACAACGAAGAAATGGAGCGGATGGTCCAAAGTGCTGGATTCCGTAAGGCCGGTTGGTCAAAAGAGTTTGCGCGCCGACGTGGTCGAAGGCGCCAACGTGGCCATGGACCTACTCATGCAGCGGAGATCGTCGAATCCCGTCGCCAGCATCCTGCTGATTAGCGACTCTTCGACGTCGGATGGCGAGAGCGTCGACTTTGTCGTGTCTAGAGCAGAAGCCGCCAAGTAGGTCACCCCTGGTTCCGACTTGCCTCGAAAGGAATAGCGCGCTGACATTCTCCAGGGTCACCATCCACTCTTTTGGGCTGGGGTTGACCCACAAGCCCGACACGATGATTGAATTATCCACCCGCACCAAAGCGTCCTACACGTACGTCAAGGATTGGATGATGCTGCGCGAATGCGTCGCCGGAACCCTCGGCTCGCTGCAGACCGTTTCCCACCAAAACGTCAAGCTCAAGTTGCGGCTACCCGAAGGATCCCCGGCCAAGTTTGTAAAAATCAGCGGGGCTCTGCAGATAACCAAGCGAGCAACTGGCAAAGATGCGGAAGCAGCCCTTGGCGACCTGCGCTTTGGCGACAAGAGGGGTAAGTTGGCCGTTGGGCTGAGCGCATGCACAACTCGCAGCTAACGTTGGTCAGACATTCTCGTCCAGTTGGCCATAACGCCCGACAACAGCACGCCGGAGCACGTCCCTCAGGATCCTTGGGAAACTATTGTTTCTGGACTCGAGGCACTCGGAGGCCCGCTTGACCAGGATGACCAGCGCAGCCTAAGTGTGGAAGAAGTGCCTCTGATTCAAGCGGATCTAACCTTTGGCGACATTATGCGAGATGGCACCCTTTCTCACCTTCCAAGGCCATCTCTTCTGGCTATCACGGTTCTTCCCGCTTCTCGGAGACATTCCAAAAACAGGCCTGCGACACCTCCGATCCCGCCGCATCCCTCTGTCGTCCAGAGGCGGATGGAGCTTTTGACGTCAGACATGCTCACGCGAGCGCTTACTCTAGTGTCCCGCGGTCAGCACGAGCGCGCCCACCACCTGCTCAGCGAGACGAGGAGTATCTTGAAGGGTCTGGCAAAGGGTGGACTCCCGCCACTGCCGCCACCGCCTGGTCCGCCACCATCCGGCCTGCCTCCCACACCCGGCAACCCTAGCTCCGACACCCCAGCGCAGCCCTCGCCTACTCCCTCGGACGTGCAAAACAGGCCACACACCCCCTCCCTTTTGCCTTCTCCTCACGTGGACAGCAACTTCCACCCTGCCGCCGGCATCGACCCCAACACCATGTCGGCGCTCGACGCCGAGCTCGAGGCTGCGCTCGAGTGGATGAACCACCCTGCCGTCTTTGGGCGCGACTCGCGCAAGGCAGTCCTGCAGGCCATTGGCACCATCAGCTCGCAGCGCGGCTACACTTTCCGCACGCCCGCCGAGTCGCTCTGGGCGCAGCGCATCACGGGCATCAAACGTCTTGCCGACCGCTCGCGCGAGTGGCGCGAGGTTGGCGACGAAGCCCTTATGGAAGAGGCATAGATCTTTTGCTTGTAAAGCGCACGTTTACCCCTTCCCCGATTGTTTCTTCCCCCTTTTGTTTGTCGTAGACTGTCTGGCATCCCATCCCATTTCCCCTTGACGACTGTGGACGAGTTCTCTTGTTGTCTTGCCCGTCCCTCTTCTTCTTGTTCGTCGTTGCCCAAAACGTCACTTGGAATCTTTTAACACGCGCATTTTTGTATTTTCCTCTCATTTGTGCACATCAACCTTTTCCTTTCCCCCCCTTTATTGGTCCCATGGCGCAACGACCTCCTCTGTTTGATTCGACGGGTGGGAAAATTTGCTTTCTCTTTTCCCTTTTTCTCTTTTGCTTCGTGCATGTCTTATACCCTGGTTGGTGTCCCTTTGTACTGTTTGACGAGTCATCACTCTCAAAGGCCATGGATGGATAGATGGAAGGAAGGACGGTACTGGGTTTGGTTGGTCTGTAGGTAAGGCGGTGGTATTCATACGTGGGTGGGCGGACGAACATATATAGGCTTGGTATGTAAGGAGGCGGCATTGTCTTATTTGGTTGGCTGGCTGGCTGGTTGGTATTTGGTGGGCATGGATGAAGGGCATGGCGGGTCTTTTGTGGTACAGTTTGGGCGGACTGGACTGTGTGTGGTGGACACCAAGAGTGACTTGACTGGTACTGATGACGAGCTACTACCGCCGTAATTCTCTCTTAATCGGCCTGTTGGCTGGTTGGCTGGTTGGCACGCTAGCCGCCGCCGCCGCATTTCCATCTCATCTGTCTTTATGAATCTTTGCGTCGTCTTCTTGTCTTTCCCCAACCCAAATGTTTCGATTTTGTTCATAGTTGGCTTTCTTGCGCACGTCTGGCGTCGTCTGCTGATACCTCACCTCATCTCGTCGACAGGCACCCCCCCTTCAGTTCATTTCTACCATCGCTGTACTTGTATCTATAGTTGTACCTGTACGCATACGTACGCTACGCCGACCTTACCACTATTCGCTAATGTATTCTACAAACCCTGAGTCCTACCGACATGTCGCGGGTGATCTTCAAACCTACAACCAACCTTCCTACCTTTTCCCATCGCGTCCACTGCCTGCCAGCAGCCGCAGTCGGCGCTCGGCAGCCGAGTCAGACGAACGGACGGACAGAACTGCTCCTGCTGCTGTCGCTGAAACGCCAAGACAGAACGCTGCTCGCCTGGCGACGTGCTTGACTCGCGTCGTTGATGCAGAGTGAGACGGACTGCGACTGCGACGGCGTAGGGAGGGCGACAGAGAATTCCGCGCCGCGGACGGAAGACACGAGGAGGGGAGCGAGGTTTGCCTTGTGAGGTTGAGTGGCATGTTGGTTGATTGTGGGGGAGTTGTTCAACTTGTCTCCTGTACACTATCGCCATCTATCCAGCAGCATCATCAAGAGCAAAAGACGCATCCCTAAAATAAAGCACATGTTTCTCCCCTCACCATCATCCGTTGATTGGTCAACTGCAGCAAATAGTGAGGCTAAGCCGAGCACTGCAGTACCTTGCCTGCCTCCTATACTGCACAGCCAACTAGTCAGCCTGCCTATGCTGCCTACATACCTGCCTGCCTACGGGTACTCTATCTGATTCCGAGGGATTGCGCCTGCATGCATGCATGCATGCATGGAGCGTGACGGCAGTGTGTTGCATGGGTGGGTAGGGTAGGGCTCGAGCAAGCAAGCAAGCACGCGCTCGGCATGCAGGCAAGTGGCCGTGTTTCAGGATTCCTGACAGACGACGGATGGCGGGCCGTCGGTCGGTCGAGACAAAGGAAAGGAAAGATGAGAAAGAAAGAAAAGAAAAGAGGGATGGGGAGGGGCGGGACATGGTTGTTGTTGAGTGATGTTCATGCGTGCTGCATCACGTATGGACCGGATGGCTGGGTGGATAGGTGGATTGGTTCTGTCGGCCCTCGGGAAATGCCAAAGTGACTGGCTGCAGCATCCGACCTCTGAACTCTGAACCCCCCCATCATGCGTAAACACGCATATTCTAAGGAGGCGTAGGCTGACCAGGCAGACGGGCAGGCGGGCGGGCGCGCGAAAAAGCAGGCAGAGCACCGTCTTTCCCGGGACGGCGAGAGAGAGGAGAGACGAGTGGGTCAAAAGCTGCACAGGTACATACCAATCTACGCATTAGATGAACCAAACAATTGCTTCTGGCACCCGACACGGCGGGTTCGCGTGCGTGGAGAGACGTCGTCTTCGCCGCAGTCGTGCAGCTCGCAGTGGTGAAGCAACCAATCAGGCAGCTCGAGGTGGGCGTCGTTTTGCTTCGTTTGGGACGGATTTATGTACGCATACGCCGCCTCGGGTCGGAGCCGCGGCCCTGGTTTTCTTTGCGTTGTTGGTTTGGTGGTGGTGGTGGAGTTTTTTCTTTTTGCTTTTGGTCGTTTTTCCTGGCTGTCGGGTCGCCGCCGCCCGCCATGCTCGTGGTCGCATCGCATGTGTGAGCTGATGTGGCTTTTTTTGCTCGAGCCCAGCGCCGACGACGGCGACGATGGCGAAAACGCTTGCCTCGATGAGCGGGCGCTTCGTTCGTCACCTCAGGTCCTGCCATCGAGCTGAAGGAAGGCCTCGGGCCTTTCAGGCATTTTCCTTTCGACCAGCTCGCTTCTCGCGCTACGCTGGCCGCGGTCGTCGCACCTCGACTTGACGGCGCTGTTGCTCGTCCTTCAGCTGCTCAAATCGCTCTAGCAGCGCGGCCTTGTCATCGTTCTGCGAATCACATTGCGAGTGCGGCTTCATGGCAGACAGACAGCGCAGCCCAGCAAGGCTACGCCTAAAACCACCACCAACGACTACTTCGTTAGCTGCAGACCGTCATCATCCGTCGCCAGAGCAGCATAGCGTCGCCTTGGCCTCGGGAGCTCCGACGACGAGATGCAAACAAGAAGACGCCTTTCTTGCTTGCTTTGGCCAACAGGAACCCAGGCAGAGCGGCCCAGCTGCGCAGCCACAGCGGCATTGCGTAACCCCGCAGCAAGAGAAGATCGCCATCACCCAGCGGCCAGCTCCCTGTCTCTTTTCAATGCCCGCGGCTGATGAAACGGGGAGCGAGTCGTTGTCGCCGCCGCCGCACGCCTCGCCGTTCGTCCTCTTTCTCGCCGTGCTCGTGGCAGCCCAAGGTGAAGCCATCATTCGGCGCGTCGTCCGTCCGCAAAGCAAACCGAGAAACGAGAAAACCGTGTCTTCCAGGAACCGCTCTTTCGGGGTGGTGGATCTGGCCCCACAAGTCCTTTTCCTTCTGTCTTCTTCCTCTGCAGCTGGCCGCTTGCACATCTACTTGTTGCTGCGCCTGTGTGGCGCTCTGGGCGGCAGAGAAGGCGTTGCACATCACCATGTCGTCTCCGCCAAGGCAGACCGTGTCGTCGTCGTCGTCGCTGTCAAGCTGACTCCTCCATCCCTCTCACTGGCAGAATGACTAACAATGTGGAGACGCAGCGGAGCGACCAGAGGACCTAAGCGGATTCTCCTTCTTGGGGGCGATGGTCAGGTCATCATCTCGGCCTGCAAATCCTGCCCATGAGCCCGGCGGACGGCCGGCCGGGGAACAAACGCTGTCCTTCCGCTCCCCCCTTCGAGACCATCACGACCTTCAATCCATCACCACCGTTACCGGCACTTCTTTCTCCCCGGCCCAGCCCAGAGCGAGCGATCGTCCGCGGCCCCCCGTCGCTCGCTTCCCGCTCGCCACGGCATGCCGTCGCCGTCGCGTCTCTGGTGTCTGACGTCCCGTTCTCCGCGTTGGCCGGCGCCGTCGTGATCGTCCGCTCGCTCTCCGCAGCTCATCTCGCTGAGCAAGACCGCTCGCTTCCTTTGCCCGCTTTGCGTCGCCCAGCAGTCGTGTCGTCGTGATTGCGGCTCTCGCCGCTCGCCGTCATTAAAACTGACCGATGTTGAACAAGATGGTGGTGAAAATTGCCTCGGCTTGGTGCCCTGCTGGTGCTGATGCTGAGCGCCACTACCGTCTCCATGCCTGCGCCCTAGCCCAACGGCGTCAGCCTGGGTCAACCCAGCCTTACGGCCTGCCCATCTTCATTACAGGATTGCGTGGCTGTTGCGGCGAGAGCGTCACGGGCAACGCGGCGCTGTGCTGCTGTTACGCAGGGTTGCGTCGAACATGTGTCAGGGTGTCGATGCTTGCCCTGCATCTCAAGTTCTCAGCCAGCATACAGATAGCCGAGGCACTTTTCCCAATCAGGCAGTTTTCCTGGAGAAGGGGCTCGAGACGGCTTCCTTGCGATGGAGCCATTTTTGCTTGCTCTATTGACCAGCTGCGATTCTTCGTCGACAGCTCCAAGCATAGCTGTTCAAACCTGCTGCCCGTCTACTTCGCTCCACGTGGTACTCGTTTCTTGATCGGATTGGTGGCGTTCTTGCCGTTGGCTGTGCTACTTTCTCCATGTCTCGGGCTCTGAATTGACGCCGTGGCGTCTCGTTGCACTGCTACTACGAGCGCTTGATGGCAACCATCAGTCGACATACCAGGCAATCGACGCAGATGTATTGGTGATGTTCAACTGGTAAGCTTTCGGCAGTGGCATGTTGTCAAAGGTACTTTGACGAGGGTTCGAAAAGTGTCTCACAGTCGCTCATCTCAACAGAAACAATTGGACAGGAACAGGTACCGGCATTTGCTAAGGGCAGCGCAAGTGAGACGACTCAAACTTCTTTCTAGATCTATTTCCATGGAGAAAGCTAAACTGTGGAATAGATCGCCCAACTGGCCCAACAACGATGCCGAGCTACCAGGTTTGAGACCCCTCAAAGTCAAAGCTCGGGTCAACAATTCACCTTCGCGACGTACGCTGCTCATTTGTCCGGCTTCCTGCCAAGGGTGACGTAGAAGGGGTAGTGAACGCCCGGCGCTGAGAACATGAGTCTGTCAAGGTCTGCAACATACTTGTCAACCTTCTCCTTGGGCAGCTTGCCCTCGATAAGTTTCTTCAAGGCGGTTTGCATGATGTCCTTGTGCGTGCGCTGACAGTGCTCAGCGAGCGCCCACGTCTCAGGCAGTTCTTCAATCTTGACAAACGGCCAGACGTACTTCTCGACGCGGACATCGACAAAGCCCGCCTTGCGCATGCGCTCAGCTGCGTTCTTCCCAGCATCGGCATCGATGCCCGCCTCCGTCTCATACTTTCGAAGCACGCGCAGCCACTCCCACTCTTCCTCATCCTCCAAATTGCGGCGGTCCGGGTACGTCAGCATGGTCTGATCGACGTCCTGGTCCTCGACCCAGCCGCCGGGCTTGAGCAGCTGGAACGCCTTCTGGAAGTAGAGGTCCCAGTTCTCGATGCCGAGGATCAGCGCGCGGCCGAAGATCAGGTCATAGCTGTTTGGCTGCCACAGATCCTTGGCCTCGTCCGTCGGCCCCGGCGATCCCACGACGGCTTCCATGTAGTTGTCCCGCACGAACTTGACGTTGCGCTGCTTCTCGGCTGCCTGGCGCTGCGAGATGTCGGGCACTTTGGACAGGTCCAGGCCGTAAACGTACGCGGTTGGGTACGTCTCGCCGAGGTAGAGACTGACGCTGCCCGTGC
Organism: Phyllosticta citribraziliensis; assembly: GCF_038025025.1. Lineage (NCBI taxonomy): Eukaryota > Fungi > Ascomycota > Dothideomycetes > Botryosphaeriales > Phyllostictaceae > Phyllosticta > Phyllosticta citribraziliensis. The sequence continues at coordinate 552,291 of NW_027117351.1, read as the reverse complement.
CGCACCCAATGTCGAGCATCTTGGTTGGAGGCTTGGAATCGCGCGAGATTGGCGCGTGCGACATGCGGCCGCCGAAGATGGCGGCTACGCCATTGGATTGCGAGAAGAGGCGTTCGTGCTCTTCGGAGCTGTGAGGCGCGTCAGTGCATGCTGGTTCGGTTGGTGGGTAGAGGAATTGGCTTACTCATTTGGCAGACAGTACGGCGACTTTGTGTCGTGGAAGCCGCGCTCCTTCGTGTCGACGTGTTCCTGGATGCCCGTGGGCGAGTCGGCTCTGGCTGCCATGACGAGAGGTCCTCGAGTCGAAGCGGTGCGGTACAGCGGTGGGTATTTCCTTCTGATCTCTTCTGTTGCTGTCCACTGCGCACGTCAACTTCAATCCAATGGGACCAAGAGAGAACGAATAACGGTGATTAGAAATCGGGACCGAATGAGCGGTTTATAACCCGTCTTCCCCTCCCCTCTCCTCCCACTTCTCTCCCGCCCCGCCGCCCGCTGTTCGACGGGGTCTGTTATCAATGCGTCCAAACTAGCTCACCACTGCAGCAGCTCTCTGCCAATGCCCGGCACATGCTTTAGCTCGCTGGCTCGTCTTGGGCAGAGGAGCTCAAGCTTCGCCATCCCACCTTGCGCGGATACGCGGGAAGTCTGTCTGCCCTAGGACGCGACTCCGCGGGCACTGCTTGGGGAGCACCCGGCCAGGGGGGCTGCGGTTGATTTGCTGGCGATGCGCGTGTCTGTGTGTGTGGCTATCTCAGTTGCCAGTTACGTACTGAACTGTACAATGTAGATGCGAGCTAGCCTTAGTGTTCAGGACTTGGTTGCTGTTTCGAGCACAGCTGGTAGCTGACAGTGAGCGCTAGCACCTTGACGCAGCAACAGACTAGACAGGCGATTGCGGGGGCGGGGTCGACGCGCAGGGAATATAGCGTTTGCTCAGGGACGGGAGGGCTGTGCTGTGCTGTGCTGTGCTGGGCTGGGCTGGGCTGCCCGCGGTACAGCACGTCCGTCCGTCTCGATTGCCAGACAGGCGGGCGCACTTATCTTAACCACGGCTGGCTGGCTGGCTGGTTGGCCATTGGTGCTACGAATGGGTTCGGTTCGATCCACCTGCTGACACTCGAGTCCAAGTGGCAATTGTGTCCGAAGGAAAGAAAGTCCGTCTTCACCCCATCGACTTACTTCCAGAGCTTCCTCGCGCTGAAACACAACAGATAAAGTCAACTCGTTCAATGTGAGTTAAGCGTACGAGACGGGGGCGGCTGCCGGTTATCTTTGTTTCTTGCCATGGTCTGATGAATTGCTGAGCTATGAACAGGTTTGCTCGCGGTTGGCGCTTGTAGCGAGGAGGCTACGTACAGATCAAAGACCAACTGAGTACAATGCAGTCAACTCTGTGCCGGCGGTGTCGAAAACGTCAAATCACAAGAATCTAATGCGCCGGAGGGAGCATGTGGACCGCACAAAGACACAATCAATCGCATCGTCTTCCTCTTCTCCCACGGCAGCAGCGGCAGCAGCTGCAGGATTTCATCTCCCTCTCCTCTATTGATCTAAACAACCCAGCGCGCCCATCATACTCACTCACTGTGCTTTTTCCGGGGGTATTCCAAGCCACCCGCTCCCTAACCTACACCACCACACACAGACAAAGATAGCACGACAAAAGATACGGCAGTCCGTCTTATTCCCGCACCACTCACTGCCACCACCGCCGCTCCCGCCGCCGCTCCCGCTGCCACTATCACGCCCGCCATCCAACCAACCAACCCAATCAAGCTCCGTCTGGCTGGCGTCCCGGGCGGCGAACACGGCGATGGCGGTCTCGCTGCTCCGACGCCAGTATCGCATCGCGGGGCGTCGCTCCGCGCCGTCGCCGTCCCCGCGACGTTCCGTGCCGTGTCTGCCGTCTAGGCGCAGCGCAGGTGCGGGCGGTTTGGCTTAGTTGGCGATTTGTTGGTGCACTGCGATGGGGAGATGGAGAGGTGGTTGGATGGGTTGGGTGAGTTGGGTGAGCATGTGGAGGACTTGCGTTGAGCGAGTGAGTTCATTTTGTTCTGGTTTCTTGCTGCTGTGGTTTGTGAGGGGAGAGGCTGTAGAAGGGGTGTTGTTGCTTGCTGCGGCTCTGCCCGTGTCAAGCTCACTGACATTTGACTGACAGTTGACATCTTCTCACTGACGGAGGGCAGCTGTCTGGGGTGCAATGACACGAGAGGAAGCACGAGGACGACGACGGAAGCTTGTGCTGCCGCTCCGTCGTCTGGAGAGCCGCTCAACGGCTCGGACGCGATATATAAACTGCGCCGTCGCTCGCGTCTCCTCTCCTCTTTCTCTCTCACGCCAGCCAGCTTCGCAGCAAGTGCGTGATGTAGCCAACGATTGCTCTCTCACAGAGACAAGCTCAGCGACACACTCGTTCTGCGGCCGTGTTGCGCGACCCCCTTTCTCTCGGCCTTTCTGACGCTTCGATTGTCTACAGAGCGTCTTCTTCATCGTTAAGTCATGTCGAGGAATGCAGCAGGAAGCAGTGATGCTGTGGGCGTGTGGCATGAGATGATGGGAACGTCCAACATGCCGACACGAGAACAGAAGGCCATTTTGGTCAGCCTGGTCACTTTGAGGACTGTGACTTGCCAGGACCAGGAACAAGAACAAAGTGCCGACTGTCTCCTCCAGTCAAAGCAGTCGCTTTTTGATGTATTTCATAGGCTCACGGCCTTGGGAGGCCGGAAGACGTCGGTGGAGTGTCTGAGTCTCTGGCGAGAAAGAGCCGTCTTTTATATCTGGACAGCGAGAGAGGGTATGAGGAGAGGCGAGGCGTGTCGAATCACGCGCAGCCCGCAGCACATGCAACACATGCAACAGCCAGCCAAGTGACTCCAGGCTTGTGAAAGGCGCTTTGGCCGACTCAGCGAGGTATAAAAGCCACTTTTCTTCTCGCGTCTGGCAGATTTGTCTTCAAGTGCCCTCGCCACTCTCGACTACTACCACCATGGCAGGGATGAACTGTTTGGGCTTTTCCGGGCCAGCGCTGGTTGAAAAGTTCCCACTGTGGCGGCGGCTCCGCTCTGCCCTGTCTCCTTTCCCCAGCCCGAGTGAGCGGTGGCGCCGTCGTTTCCTCTACGGCAGGCAATGATGCTGGCCATCAAGAAGCAAAGATGCCACATCCTCCTTCATCACTGATCAGCAATGACGGCGCCACGAACAAAATCTTTGACGTAGACCAGAAAATGTCCGTACTCCTCCAAACCAAACCAAACAAAAGTAGTCGATGACTGGAGCTGTTCAGCCCAGTCAGAATTGGCAGGATTTTCTTTCCCTTCCTGGAGAAGACTCGCTCCTGACTGACTTACTGGCAGGAAAGTGGGAAGGCCAGGTCCTTTATATACGCGCGATGGCTTGGAGCAGTCACGTGCTTTGACGACCAGTGAGGGCGCAGGGAGCAATCACGCGCGTCAACCTGTTGCCAGCAACGTGTGCCAATGCGTCTGTTCGCGCGCATGTCTGACATGTGGTTTGCCGGTATCGCGCTGACTGGAGGAGGTACAAAGAGCCCGTAACACTTCGCTCTTCCAATCTTTGCACTCACACTCAGAACTTCTTCCTAGAGAGGCGGTGGGGAACGTCGACACCGGAACTGACTTACTTGTTTCTTCTTCCTGTCTTTTGGGGCCAAGGTCGCTTGGTCGACTTGACCTTGAGAGAAGTCGGAAGAAGGACTGTGGCAAAACTTCGCACTGATGAGTCTCAGCATCTTTGTACACTTGCAAAAATGTTATGATGTATTTGCATTGCATCACTTTACAATGATGCCCATCCTTCTGCTTTCCTACTGACAGCCTAACCTGAAAGAACAGTTCCTAACTTTACCAGGCGCTGCGCTGACAAGATCAGTGCAGCCGAATGAATGGTCCCAACCCGGCGACAGTAACCTTGTTGTGGTACCTCAAAGATGCAAGGTTGAGTGAGACCGTCGGATAGAGAAGAGGCCCTGTACGAACGGCTGTCTGTCGAGGTTTAAATAGGTAGGCATGATGGACTCGCGGAAGCAGCTGAGCACCCAAGCACCTAGATTCAGCATATGCCCGATTCCAGTTTGCGTGCCCACATACCCCAACAACATATAGCAGAGCAGGCCGGCACAAAAACAGCAGCAGCAGGAGCAAGACCAACAAACACATCACCAAGCACTCACATTCCTCAAACCCCCTTTCCATACTAAAGTCGAACAATGAAGAAATCTTTAAATCGCTCAAAGCCGCTGAAAGAGACACAGCAAGCTCGTGTCTGGAAAGAAGCTAGATACGGTGGCCGGGCGGGCATCCTCTAATCAAGATCGCTGCGACAGGAAGTCGACCATCCATCCGTCCGTCCCATTATTCCTGCCACCGTGTGGTGTCGTCCTCCACATGGTACTCCACGACAATGACAACGAGAACATCGTCATCATCATCGCTGCCGCTCATCAGACCGCTTGACCAAGCCCCGTACACCACTCAGATCGTCGTTCAATCCATCAGCATGCCCTCCTGAAGAACGACAACGACGGGCTTCGCTCACCAACATCGCCGCTCGGCCTCAGACCAGTCGCGCCGCCACCGCCACCGCCGCACCAGCAGTAGAAGCAAAAGCGGCGACAACCAACGACAATCAACCAACAAACGCAAACGGCCCGCAAACAGCCCATGTAGAATTAAAAATTTTCCATTCCCATAGTGTTTTAGAGAGAAAGAAAGAGCGAAAAGGGAGGAGTTTTGGAGAGAGAGAGATGAAGAGAAGAGAGAAAACTGAAAAAAGGTAAGAGCGGCAGTAGTACCCAACCAAGTTTCCCTTTCCCCCCCTACCCACCCACCCTGTATAGTTGTTGAGACACACACACGCCCGCCCCACCAGCTCCCTAGCTCCCAGCGCACTGAAAATGCAAATGTCATGATGAATTCGACCGACTGCTTGATTGGAGAAGAGAGAGAGAGAAGAGCATGTAAGAAAGGTTTTTGAAGAAGAGGGAAAAAGAGCATGAACAACGACCCGCCTCGCAGTGCCAGTGTGAGAGAACTTTTTACAGTAAAAGGTGATGCTGTGGGGCTTTGGTGAGCGAAGCAAAAGCAAAGAGACGGATGAGACGAAGGGGAGGAATGGATGAGAGCTGCGCATGGCGTGCGCTTCCTAGTGATGACACACATACACTCTTCCAGTCCACCTGTCGGTCGCATGCTGTGAGCCCCGCTCGAAGCCCCTCTATGTTCTTGGTGTCGTGTCAAATCATTCGTCGTGCAAGCATGCGAGAGAAGGTGTTAAGAGTACCCACGATCGATCAATCGAAACGTTGGTAGAATCGAAGGTTGCGATGGTGGTCCAAGCCAGTCGACGAAGCCGGAGAAGCATAATCTACCAGAGGGCCAAGGGCCGGTTTCTCCGGCTCTTTGGAGGATTGGCCAGCTTGCAAATCGGTCTCACGTTTACCAAGACTTGTTGACGGAATACCAACGTGTAGTCTTGGTTCTTTGATGCTGGCGGCCGAACTGCGGCCGGCAGCAGGGTACCAAAATTGCTTGGTCGAATGGGAATTGGACGTGGCGACAAGACGAAGATTATGCGCCTGGAGTTTTCAAGACGTGGCGCATTTACGAGACGGCCCGCGGGCTCTGGTTGATGTGCTGAAACAAGGCACCGAACAAACGTTCCACCTATCTTGGAGTCAGTCAATGTTCAGCGAAATGGAATACGGAACCTTACCTCAGGAGCAGCCTTGACAAACGGCAGGTCCCAGAACTGGTAGTCGCGGTTCTTGAGAATCTCGAGCAGAGTGATGATCAAGCCCCATGGATGCGGACGATGGACGAGAAGACGCTCCAGCAGCACACGAGTGATCTGTTGCTGCACATCGAGGTTGGTCTGATCGCCGCGTGAGCCAAACAGATGCAGAATGGCGTAGCAAAAGTAGTGCGTGTGGCTATTGGGCCAGCGCAGCTGATTGGCCATGGCGCTCAACAGGTGGTAGCGGCCTTCGGGACGGAGTTCCCGAGCAAGCGTCTCGAGAAGCTTGGCGTGTGGAGAAGCCGCGTTGAATACAGGGCCCTTGTTGGTGGCGCTCACGGCGCTGCTGCCAATGTAGAGAACAAGAGCGTGGAGGAAGGCCGTATCCACGGTAACGGGAGCGAACCCAAAACCAGTCTCCTCACGCTTGGGGCTGTAGGCAGCGTCGATGACCCTGAGGAGGTCGTCCGCGCTCTGCTCCGATGTCTTGAGCAAGCTGTCTACAGCGTTCTTGACTCCGTGCTCACGCAGCGGCTCCTCAGTGTCGCCACGAATGGCAGGCGCCTTCCTCACATCCTCGAGGCGATCCACCTTGAAGCCAGTCGTAAAGGGATCGGGGAGTTCTGGGAACGATGATGGAAAGGCGCTGACCACCAGGTTGCGAAGCTGGGTGCACTGCGAAGGAATGGCATTGCACAGGCGGAAGTGGTTTTCGGCCAAGAATTCAGGGAAGTCGTGGTGGATGACCAAGAGGACGCGGAGGACGCCGCGGAAAAAGACTCTGGCATTGTTGTCCTGCTCGATAGGCTTCATGAGGTGGCCGGCGTGCGCAAGCATAGCCTCGGTCAACTCGGTGTAGAGATCCCAGCGCTGCGATATTGTTAGATGACTCGTCTTCCAGCAGCTTGTTCCACATACCTTGTCATCAGCCAAGCTCAGCATCACGGGCATGAAGAAGCGCTGGGAAACGAGAGCCAGCCATTGGAAAGCGAAGCCTTGGAAGCGCTTGGGAACCAAAAACGTAAACGCTTTGCCCAAGGCCATCATCAAAGCCGTCTCGAGTCCAGGAGTCGAGAGGAGGCTCTTGCTGTCATGGAGCTCGCAAATGATGGTGTTGAAGAGGCGATGGAACACCTTGGCGTTGAAACGCTCACCGCGAGTGTTGTGGTGGCTCATGAGGACCACAATAACAAGGCTCAGCACCTTGTCAAAGTACTCTGCCTTGTTTGGCTTGTCAACAATCTCGTGCTGGTAGATGGTCAAGCAGACAATCAACTTGGCCAGGCTGTCGACACACAAGAAGGCGGCTTCAGGACTCCAAAATGGCGAACGCATCTCTTGCTCGTGGGTTTCGATCGACACCTCGATGAGCACGTGAAGAAAATGGGCTGTCGAGTCGTGCGACCGAATGAAGCCTCGAGATTGCAACTGGACGAGAAAAGCGCCAATCAACTGCTGAGACGGGGCTTGGGGTTGTCCTGCACGGGTCAAACGTAGCCATTCCTCAAACACGTATTCAATCTGTTCCCTCTGCACCAAGTCGGAAGGAGTAGGAAGGGCAGTGTCAGGGACCTGCAGCTTCGACATGATTTGCTTTCCAGCATCGAGGTCAACATCCTCGACCAACCACTGCGTCAAAGCCTCGAGGGATCGGGAAAAGTCTGTCCGGAAGGCGGCGACGTTGGTGCCCAAGACCGTCTCGTCAAGCAGCTGAGAGAGGCTGTCCAGCGCGTGGGGGTTGCGCGCGTGAATTACCTTGGCAATTGTAATGTCCAAGCGCTGAAGATCCATCAGATTGGCCTGAATCAAACAAACCGCAAGGTGAGCGTTGAGGAGCCTCTCGGGCTCGAGGTTGGACAGCCAGATCATAATCTGCCGAGCAGTCTGGGAGGATTGGTGGCACAAGACAAGCAGCAGCTGGACCATGACCTCGAATTCGAGACGACGATCCACCTCTGCTATGAGGCTATTAGCCACTTTGCCAGCAATGCCCAGTGAGAGATTGTCTTTCTGTGCGCCCGACGACTCGACGAGGTGAATCAACTGCTCGTAGATCTCTCGCGTTGGTGCTTGCGGAAGCAGCTCTTCCACGTGCTCCTCTACAGTCTCCTTGAGGCTCCGTTGCAGGTCGACTAGGTAGCCAAGAGCCCTGTCAGCCATTGTTTGCGGGTCAACAAATCCATTGAGATGGGCTTGTTGCATCGTGCCAGACATCGGTGGGGCGTTTTGGATACGAGAGGGAACCTGCGAGCCTGGACGCGGAATCGCAGGAGCTTCGGCAGGAGTGGGGAGGTTGGGGACCTGCGGGTATGGGTCTTGCATGGCCTCGGGGAGTTGACGGCCACTGTCCTGCGAGTTGTTGTTGGCGTGTGTCATGCCACGAGTCTGGCGGCCGAAGTCTTCGTAGATGGCCAGTTGCTCGGCGTTGAGGCCTCCTGGGCTCTGTCGGTAAGGTTCGGGGATATATCCAGCCCAGTGTTTGACTGGAGGGTCATTGAAGGGCTCGCGTATTTGAGCGCTCTTGTGGTAGCGGCGCTGGCGAAGGCCACCCTCAATTTGCACGTCAATCTCGGCCACAGACTGAGTTTCCGCGGCGTGCTCGACCATGCTGCAGACCGTGTCCAAGTTGTCATTAACAAACATCAGAATCAGACCCTCCGGCAATGCTTGCTCAGGCAAATCCCGGGCCAAGATGCGAATGTTGTTCATGATGCTCATGCGGAGAGGTTCCTTGCAAGTTACCAGCGCGAGGCTGCCCGATAAAGCCTTGACCATTCTGTGGGCTGCCTCGCGGAACTTGACGTCATCCAATTCCATCGCGAAGTCCTTGGTGACGAGCTGAGAAGTTGAGATGGCGGCAATCGTGACTGACCGCTCCACGACCGGTGCGATGATTTCCGCAATGGCAGACTGAGCGGCCGCGTGGAAGATTTGTCGCAAACGAGTTGTGGCTCCCAGGTTGCCTGAAGCAGGAGGGTAGACGAGTGACTGGCTGAGGTCGGGCAGAGAGGCCTGAATGGCGGCGGGCGAGAAACGTTCATTGATGCCTCTGGCCCTGTTGAGGCCCATGAGAGACAGCTCGTTGAAACCTTCGAGGCCATCTGGGACGCCCTGAGCGATGAGTTCCTCTTCCTGGAGAGGCCGAGATCTGATGCAGTTGGAGGGTTCAATCGTCTTGTAGTCCAGTTCCAAGCCTCTACACAAGACCTCAATCTCAAACTTGAGGTTGAGCTTGAGCTCTGCAAAGTGGTAGAGCTCAATGAGGAGCCGGACAATCTCCATGAGCCATGGATTCGGCGGTTTGAAAACCATCGACTTGCTCGCCTGAATGAGAACCTTGCAAGTAAACGGAATCACAATTACCAGCCGCTGAGTGTCGTGGCCCTCTATGAGGAGGTCCTTGAAGGAAATGTTCTTGAACTTGATGGGCTTGTCTCTGGCAATTGTCAACGACCCGAGCCAGTCGCCAAGATTTTTCAAGTGGGTGCGTTCCGTCGATGAGTTGATGGTCGTCTCGGCGTTCAAAAGACGAATGACCGACACATAGGTCTCGCGAAGGACTTCAGCCCACAGCTTTTTGTGGTTGAAGAGCTCCAACATGTCCAGGTAGAGCTGCTGGAAGTTGGGCTGCATCTTTGCCCTCTCCTCGACCAAGTAGCTTGCAAACCACTGGTGGTGTTTCTCTTCCAATGCCTCCATCAGGTCCTTGAGCTTTTCATCGAGGTTACGCTCCGAAACATTGTTGAGGACGAAGAGAACCTTGTCCTGAACCTCCTCTTCGGGATCTTCGTAGTCCTCAGCAGATGGGGGGTCTGCATGAAGGCAAGTAAAGGGTCGATTTGGCTGTTCAGGCTGCGAGTTTCCATTGGGCCGAACGGACAAAGCTTGAATGTCCCCATCGGCTTCGCCGTTGACCTCGCCTGAACGTTGCCGCCTGACAATCTCCTCCGCCTTTGTCCAAACCTCAGTACCTTGAAGACCAGGAACGCGCAAGAGACGATCGCAGAATCTAGGCCATTCAGGCAAACGGTTCGAGAAGTTGATGAGAGCTTGCAGTCCAAACTTGTACATGGATGCTTCTGGAGGGTAATCCTGGACCGCCTCGAGAACCATGGCAAGCGCGGCCTGCAAAGGAATCCGAGGCAGAAGATTGAACTGGATGATGCCGCCAAATAACACAGCCGTGGTTGCCAAAGCCTCGATTGGGTATTCTCCAAAACAGTTGTACTCGTCGAAAAGGCCATGAATCATGCAGGCGAAGAGGTCCTGATCGGCGGGATCTTCAGATGACTTGTACCTCTGAAGCTCCTCGATGATTTTCCGGACGTCGCTGTCGCCCGAATACATGTTCCTGTAGTGCTCTTGCATCTTCCGATCAGCTTCGGGAGAGATCGCATTGCCGTCTTTGCCGTTCACGTCGATGATTTCGTCCATGCCTTCTCCGTAGTTGATTAACCTCGGATAAGCACCGATGCAGATCCTCTGGAGGGAGACAAGCTCCTCGTCTGGAAGATGGCCTTGGAGGAAGCCAAGTAGCGGATGCACAGTCTTGACGGCGAGAGGAACGTTGACAGGTGGCGCGCCGTCGCGCTGCGCTTGCAGATCCGTCTCGGCCTTGTTCTGGAGAAAGGTCTGCAGGACCCTTGGGAACACGGGGATCCGGCGGAGGGTGTCTTGGGCCCAGGTATCGAGGTCGAAAAGACCTTCCTTGTGTGCCAGCGCAGCGAGGTCTAAGCTCATGTCCGAGTTGAGGGCAACAAGGTCGGCGATCCAGCCGTGTTCCGACGCGTGTTCCAAGATGTTTGACAGGGACAGCGGGTTCGAGTTGTAGAGGTCAAGGAATTTGCCGGCAACCCAAATGTTGTCCTGTTTCCAAAGCCCGTGCAACGCAAAGCTGTAAACGTGCACTCGTTTTTCGACGAATGGACCAAATAGCTGACGCATCGCCATTTCTTGCAAACCCACCCACGGTTTGGGCACAGCAGCAGCTGCCACGACAAAAATGTCCGTGTGTTGATTAATCACTGTTTGGGGGATGTGCAAACGTTGAGCAAAACCGTACGTGTCCTGCGAGCGGAATATGATGGTGAAGAGGGCGGTCGTTGCGTCCAAGGATACGAGTGGGTGCTTTGTGACTTCTTGCGCTCTCTGCTTCACCTCGGGTGAAGCGTCGGCAAAAAGCTCAAGGGTAAAGGATTTCCGAAGTCGTGGGATCTGGTTGACGTCCAAGTCCTCCGGGCTGCAAGAGAGGAAGGACACGACAAAGGACAGCTGCGTGTCCTGGTGCGTCCAAGATCCTCCCCACAGTAGCTGAATGTCGAAATTCTCATAGTCCTGCGCCAGTGGTAAAAGTGCCCTGTACAGGGAAAGGAATTGCTGTGAGTTGACCTTGAGTCCTTCGCGGTCGAAAGAATGGATTACGTCCTGCCAGTCTAGGCGTTGTCCAGCCCGGTGTTCGCGAACCGCAGCCACAAAATTGCTGGCGCTGTATGCTTGGCCATTCTGCGTGATGGCCATGAACAGGAGCGCATTCGCGACTTGCTGGTCTCGGACATCGCGTGCGTCGACCGATGCCATTAGCTCCTTGCAAGCGTCCACAGTCAACGTTCCTCGAGGGCCTGCGCGCTGCACGAGTCGCAACAGAGTATTGGGGCTCTCCAGCAGTTCGAACAGGTGTAGAGCTGCCTGTACGTCGAAAGGGACGATTCCCGTGGCCTTGTCATACTTGGCGCGTATGGCGAAGAGCAGATTGTTTTTGCTGTCGTCGTTCCAAGTTCGTGGCGGGTCTTGAGCGAGCCGGTCGATTACGGAGGCCAGAATGTTGGGCGGGATGTCTTCGACGGCCTCTGGAGCCGAGTTGACGAGCGACATGAGAAAGCTTTGATAGTTGTTGGACAAAATCGCGTCGGCTGGATGGAATTAGTTTTGTGCGGTCAGGAAGCGATAGTTTTGTGCGGTCGGGAAGGGATGAGAAGCTTGCCTTTGGTCCGCAAATCGGGTTTTGAAGTCGTCTTGCACGCCAGGGCCAAAGTCGTCTTTCCCACCGGATCCAACTTGAAGTGCTCCATGAACGTGGACAAGTCGAAATCCCTGTACAAATCACCCTCTGTCGTGTCAATGGCTTCGGCAATCTTGTATGCTTGTTGGGGGTCTTGTGTGATTTTTTGCATTTCGCCGACGAGCAAAGGGTAGCTTCCGGTGTTGTCGCTGCTCTTGGCAGAGCCAGGGAATATTTGCGACGCGTTGCCCTGGAGCAGGCGGCGGAAGTACTTGGAAAACACCTCCATGCCGTTCGAGTCGACCAGCTTCACCCAACGAGTTAGCGACGCCTAATTGAGGCGCGACGTGACAACATACCTTGCGAATCTGGTCGGTTTGCTGTTCCCACTTGGTCCTGTCCTTGTCCTCCTTTAGCGAGCTGAGCAGGAGAAAGACTTGGGCAATGACGATCCTGGAGAGGGACTGGTCCGAGGGAGCCGATGCAGCCGAGTTGCTGCTAGGCGAACCAACGTTGCCTGGCTGTGAGAGTGAGGGTGAGGCCCGAGCCACTTTGGAGCTCCCTCCGCCGCTGGTGCTTGACGCACCTCCACCACCTTGCGAAGCGGAAGGCAAAGCCGCGGCGGAGGAAGCGAATTGGGAGGCGCCTGATGAAGCTATGGTTGGACGGCGAGCGGAAGACAGCAGCGGCCCTTGGGTATGCTGCTGCTGTCCGGGTTGCGACGGGGAGAAATGCGAGGTCGTCGACGAGGCGGACGAGGTGCGGCTGACGATGCGGCGAGAGGAAGAGGCGGGGGCCTGAGCAGAGGGTGGGTTGATGGGAGAAAAGGCGGGTCGTGAGGGCGAGTTGGCAGCCGAGGAGCTGGGTCTGCTGGAGGAGTTGAAGGCAGTGGATATGGGAGCAAGGCCACGGCGTCCGCTGGGTTGCTGACTTGAGGTGCCCCAGGGGAATTGCTGGCTCATCTAGACAGCTATTCCATCGGATGGCAAGGTCGCGACACGGGAAAGGGTGGGAGGCGAAGGCGGGGGACGTGATGGTGGAGGAGGATGATGATGAGGAGCGTATGTGTCTTGGAAGGTGAAGGCTCACTCACGGCAAGGTTGGCTTCGGGCTGCGCGGGCCTCTTGGCGGCAGCTGCCGACGGTCGAGTCTACGTGAGCTACGGCTACCACCTCCACGCCCGGCCATTGTATTCTACTTCTACACGAACTACGTTTACAGATTTATTATCATTGTCCATCAAATGGCGTCGCTGCCCCGTGTATACGGCTACTGCGCCCCGTTCCAGAGTTGACGGCGGCTTGTCCAGCAACAGCGGGCCAACCACGTCGCCTGGAACTCAATTGCGCGTCTCGCGTCCATGGGCCCCGTGACCCTTGGCGGTGCATCAAACATGCCTCGAGATGGATAGCAATCAAATGCCCCCCGGGAGCGTCGATTTTGCCGCTGGCGGTGTTTTGTGGTGTGCGCCTGGGCTGCGAGGAGGGCGAGCTCACGTGTAGTCGGTGGTCGGGGATTCCCGTCCATTGCCCTGGTGTTGTGGCGGTGGAGTGGCGGCTCCAACGTGACTGTGGCTGGAGACGCCGGGTAACTGTGGCGGTGCCACTTCCTTGCCTCAGGTCCCGTTACCCAGCGAACGCCTGCCGCTGCATGTTTACCCACCTTGCTGCCCACTCTACCTGGCACACCTGTTCAGCAACTCTTCTGAAATTATTCACGCCACGTCCTTGTCATCCGGCCTCGAGCTTGCTATCTCTGCTTCTCCTACCCTTTTCCTCCCACCACCTCGACTGCGCCGCTTCCAAAGCTCCCGCGTGAGCTCCCGGCACCATGGCTGGGACATCGCTCACTGATCCGCCCTCCGTGACGCTCTCCTGTACGCCATCTTTCCGTGAACTGCCGTCAGCTGCTCTAACTCCGTCTTTTAGTTGCCAACAATTTTTGGGGAAAAGATGATGCTGGTGTCTCGCCGCTCTTGGAGCGCATGCACAACGCCAAAGTGACGGGAGATGAGATGAAGTCGTTCTACACCGGTACGTACTTGTACCCCATGCCCGGAGCCTGAACTAACAGTTGCAGCCCGCGCTCAAATCGAAGAGGACTATGCAAGAAAACTACTCAACCTAGCCCGGAAGCCGCTCGGCTCGTCCGAATGCGGTACACTAAAATTGTCGCTCGAATCTGTACGATCCGAAATGGAGTCCATGGGCAAAGCGCACCAGCAAATCGCCAGTCAAATGAAGTCGGAACTCGAAGAGCAGCTATCGGCCTTTGCCGGAGGCATGAAGGAACGCCGAAAGATTATCCAGGCTGGAATCGAGAAGCTTTTGAAAGTCAAAATGCAGCAAACAAGCGCCGTCAACAAATCGCGGGACCGGTATGAGCAGGATTGTTTGAAAATCAAGGGCTACCTGGCGCAGGGACACATGGTCATGGGCCAGGAGGAACGGAAGAATAAAGCCAAGCTGGAAAAGACCAAGATACAAATATCGACAAGCAGCCAGGAGTACGAGCAGGCTGTCAAAGTTTTGGAGGATACCACCGTTCGATGGAACAGGGAGTGGAAAAAAGCTTGTGATGGCTTCCAAGACCTCGAAGAAGAGCGCATTGACTTTATGAAGAGCAGTCTGTGGCAATTTGCCAACATTTCCTCGACCGTCTGCGAAATCGACGATTCTGTAAGTAGCCGCCCAGGATGTGGATCCAGTGCTAACGATTCAAAGGCTCTCGAAAGGATACGTCTTTCCCTCGAAGAGTGCGACGTGCAAAAAGACATTACCAACTTCATCAAGGACAGTGGGACCGGGCAGGAAATACCAGATGCACCCAAATTCATAGACTTTTGTCGTGGAGACGCAGACGACGTTTCGGAGACGTCGGAAGACAACAGCTACTCCGTGGCACAATTTCAAAGAACGATGAATCCCGCGTTCCGGAGCTCATCGCCGCAGCCATCTGTCTTCGAATCTCACCACGATCCGAACAACCCACTGGCCAGAGAGCTAGGCCACAAGGACTTGCATGGCACTGTACCCCATCCCGCCCAGGAGCCCTCGAGACGCTCATACAGCCAGGCGCAAGCGCTTCAACAGCAGTACACGAACCAATACGGAGACATTCCGGCTGTTCCTCACAATGCCTACCCCACGGACGGAATGACACAGTTTTGCCGCATCGCACCTCCGTCGGAACGAAGCTCTGTTGTACCAAGCCCAGTGCGGCCCGACAGTCGAGACTCTCGCAGCGATTATTCCAATCCAAACTCTTACACAAGCGGCGAACCCTTCAGTGGCGCCCCCTCGCCGGTGAAGCAACTTGAAGATCCTATCCCGGCTGGCCCAGGCGATCGTTCGATTCTCAAGAAGAGGAGTGGGATTTTCCAAGGCCGCAGTCCTTTCAAGAAAAAGGACAGGGAACCCGAGCCAGCCCCTGTGACCAACAGTCGCAACACTTGGTCTACACAGCAGCCGCTCTACAGTCGTCAAACTCGTGCATCGATGATTGCGGGCAATATCCGGGCATCTCCGAGCCCAGACCCTGATCCGGTCGACCCAAGAGCGAACTTCCAGCTCAACGTTGGAAAGAATGTGTTTGACGTCGCGCCTTCGCCGAAGAAATCTCCTACAAAACCTCCAAAGGACGACGGCGATATTCTAGCACAGGCTCTGGCTGAGCTCAAAGGAGGAGGCTCCAAGAAATCCGCAAGCCGCATTACAGCAGACCGATACGCCGGCATCACCAGAACGCCCGTAAGGACCCCTGCGCCTGATCTTAATCCACCTCCTGTGCTTGGTCAGGCAGGCTTGAATGCGGCAAAAAGTGGAACACCTCCTCCATCGTATGAGCAGCCAGTCAGCTTGCTCAGCGCTCCTCCGGGTGCCCACACGGCCAAGCAAATGCAACAAACAACGCAGAAGTACGTCAGCCAGACGCAAAAGATGTTCACTCCGCGCTCATCAGGCGGCTCGGCCCATTCCGCTTCTCGGACCAGCAACGATATCCCGCGTGCACTCAGCCCAGGAATTAACCGCGGTACAAGCCCTCGTCCTGGACTGCATGAGGCTCAGCAAGGAATGCGGTCCCCTCCCCATATGCAGGCGCAGATCCACCGTGGAGCCTCGCCAAACCATTTTGCAGCGCCTACCGCAAACAGACCTCGTGCTCAATCATCCAGCCCAATCAAAGGCCGCCCCAACGATGCATACTGGATGAATAATGCTCCCACAAATGTGCCGCGTGCCTTGTCGCCCAACCCGCAATTCTCGCGTCCAGGAAACCGCGGAGGCGCCACCTCTCCTGCACCACACTTTGCTCAACGACCGACCAGCAGCCACAGCAGTGGAGGAGACATGGCGCTGCAGCTGACCCCCACAACAAGTGGATCAACGTACGGCGGCAGTCAGCGCGGAGGCATGCCTCCAGCTTCAAGGCCCATGAGTAGCTATGGCGGCAGCAACGCCGGAGGAGCACTGAGCACGCGTGTGAGGAGCAAGAGCGTGGCCGAGGCGCGACCGCAAACAATGGTCCAGCCCGACCCAAGAGTGCTGCACTACGGTGAGTTGAGCCTTTCTGTCCTATTTCTTGCACTGCTAACACCACTGCGCCATAGCACGCGCCATGTACCCCTACGCGGCGCAGATTCCCGAGGAGCTCAGCTTCGCCAAACACGACATCCTCGCCGTCATCAAAGAGCAAGACGACGGCTGGTGGGCCGCCGAGATAGTCGGCCAGCCCGGCGCCTTTGGCCTCGTGCCCAGCAATTACCTGCAAAACTGCTGAATGCCGCTGGGCACACGGTAGGTGTGCAATAGCGGCACTTGCGCCGTTTTCGGTTTGTCTCATATTCCTCTTCTTCTCTTTTGCTCCCTTCCCCCTTCGTCAACTCAACTCTTCTCCCATCCACACCATCGTTTCCGAGCGAGCGAGCGAGCGAGCACATTCACGACGGTCCTTTTCATCACGCTTTCACGCAGCGACGAGCGGGCACTTCCTGTTGAAACTTTTTCGAGCGAGAGCGCATTTTTGGTTTTGCACGGGTGGGCGGCGGGCTGGCGGACGAGTCTCCTTTCCTCCCTCTTTTTTCCCATTGCGTGTTCAGTTTGATTCCCCCTGATTCGAGCTTTTGGTTAAGTGGTGCAGTGGATGGACGGCCTGGTTGGTCGTCGCGGGTGGTGGGAGTTGAGGTGCTTTCGTTGACAGATTGTTTTGCTTTACTGCTTCCCCTTTTCTCTCTCGCCTCTTTTCCTTCTTCGCCTGCCTTCGTGGTACCTACATAGTTTCTTGACTGTCTCTCGTTGTGGAAGGCAGTCGGTGTAGCAGATTTCCTTTGATGGTCGTAGAATGTGCGTGGCTCTTTTGAAGCGGGAATGGTTGGTGCTTGCCGTCCATGTGAAGTTTACGTTCAGCGTCATCGTGCTGCTTTTCCTGCCCGTAGATGTGCTCGAGAACCTTTTCATAGTGGCGTAACTTGGACGACGAGATTCTGGGATAGTGGCAGCTGAGCATCACGCCTCAAGACTACAAGACTATGCCAATGGCGTGCTGCGATTTTGAAAGCGTGGGGAGGTATTTGACATGGTCGATTTGGTTTCCAAGACTGCTTGGATGGCACTATCGCAATACTACATTGCACGTAGACGGCACCTACGTGCTCGCAAACGACCAACAATACTTTTTCCTTCCTCGCACCATCATGTCCCTCATATCCAACCTCCACTCCTCGCGCTTGAAAGGGTGACCCCAGCCACGCCATCCTCCATCCTACAACCTGGCACCCCGCACCCCAGCAGCGCCTGGCACGTCCTGCTCGAAATCGATGATGACTTTGAGAGCTTTCGTCTTGCTTGCGGCTCTGAACGTGTCGTACGCGGTCATGATGTCTGAGAAGGGAAAGGCTGGCGTGAGTGTGTTAGCGGTGGGCTTGGGTTTGTCAGGAGAAGGGGGGTTCGTACTATGCGTGATCAGCTTCTCAGCCGGCAGCTTGCCGGCGGCGAAGAGCTTGAGCAGCATGGGCGTCGTGACGGTGTCGACGAGGCGCGTCGTAATGGCTGTTCACATCGGGACGAGTCAGTCAGTCAATCAATCAGCCGCTCTACTGTAGGTCTGGGTTGAAGCAGGACCGGGAAGTGGAAGGGGTGGAAAGACCAGGGGAACAGGGGCTTTGACGACCGTACCAATGTTTTTACTCCACAGCTTCTCGAGGTGCAAATCCACCTTCTCGCCATGCACGCCCACATTCGCAATGACGCCCCCGGCCGCCACGAGCTCCTGGCACAGCGCAAACGTCTGCGGCACGCCGACCACCTCCATCACGGCGTCGCAGCCGCGGCCCTCCGTCAGCCGCTGCACCAGCGCCACCGCCTCGTCTGGCTTCGCCGTGTGCTGCGCGCCCATGGAGCGCGCCACGGCCAGCCGCTCCGCGTCCAGGTCGACGACGACGACGAAGCTCGGGCTGTAGAGCTGGGCTGTGAGCAGCGCGGCGAGCCCGACGGGCCCGGCACCTACGATCGCGACGCTGCTGCCCGGTGTGACCCGGCTGTTCAGCGCGCCGCACTCGAGGCCCGTCGGCAGCGTGTCGCTCAGCATGACGAGCGCCTTGAGGTGGTCTTCGTCGTCGAGGTGCGCTGCCGACGACGACGACGATGCCGCCGGCACGCGGTGCAGGCTGTTGTCGGCGTGCGGGATGCGCACGTACTGCGCCTGCGTGCCGTCAATGGCGTTGCCGAGCACCCAGCCGCCGTCGTTGTCGTCGGCGGTGCAGTTGGAGTGCATGCCGCGGCGGCAGTGGGCGCAGCTGCCGCACACGGTGATGCAGCCGACCAGCACGGCGTCGCCGGGCGCGAAGCGCGACACGTTGGACCCGGTGGCCGTGACGATGCCGACGCCTTCGTGGCCGAGGACGCGGCCCGGCGGAACGGAGGGCACGTCGCCTTTGAGGATGTGGAGGTCGCTGCCGCAGCTGATGTTTGGAGTTAGTGCGTGTTTTTGCCGCTGTCTCTGAGAAAGAGAAGGAGGCCGTATGACTTACATGGTCGAGTATACCATCTTCACCACCGCGTCCGCTGGCTTCTTGATCGTAGGCACCGGCCGCTCCTCAATCGCAATCTTGCCCACACCATTGTACACGAGCCCCTTCATAGTTTCCGTCGTTGGCGCCATAGCGACGCAGACGAATGCTCCTCAATTCAGGGCGTCAGCTAGACCGAGATGAACTTCAACAAATAGCTCTTGCAATCGCAGTGACGATATCGAGCAATACGAATCATCCACAAGCAGCCACGGGCAGCAAAGAGACCAAAAGCTCAGAAGCACTCAATCCAAACAAAGAAGAGACGCAACCAGACCATATAAACGCCGCCGCATCTCGGTCGAAGGGGAGTAAAGCAAGCACTACGCCGTCGAACAGCGGCGCAGCGGCAAGGATGCCATGAGCCATGCTTGTGCAGTTTGTGGGGCGAGCAGGGGATATCCCCGGGGCCGCTTTTGTGTGAGGAGACTGATTGCTCGCTGACGGATCTGACGGATGGCGCCGGGGGTGGCGCTTTCGGAGGCGTCCCGCTGCCGAGTCGGCATGGGTAGCTGTACATCGATACATGAGGATGTGCCGCTGTGGTATCGTCCTGTATCTCTTGTGGGGCTGGGTTTATGGTACGATTGCGCTAATCTGCCACCTTGACTGGAACCGGTATTATCGCACAGGGTGCTGGAGCCGTATCCAGTGTGCTGCAACATATGTGGAGGGATAGGGAAGTACGTACAGCTGTTGATGTTGTTGAGGCAGGGTTCCTTGTGGTGAGGTTCTGCAGAGTGGAGTGGACGCGGGGTAAGCAACAAGTGGAAAAGAGGTTCCTTGAGGAAGTCGATCTGCACTCTGCCTGCATGGTTACTGCATATGAAAAGGGGCCTGTCTTGCTGGCTGTCTGGGTGGTTAAGTGCGGGCGCTGAAAAGGACGACCAGTCGAAAAGAGAGGGCGAATGGGAAGGTCAGCGGACGTGAACGGAGTTCCCCAAAATGTCGTTGGTAGCAGAAATTGAACTTGTTTTTGGGCACTCAAGTACACCGACACGAGCCTACTCCACTGTTCCAGTAGGTAGTTGCTCATCCTTTCCGTCTCAACTCCGTTCCAACGCAGACCTCTACATGTACCGAAAACGAAAGATCCGCGGGACTGCAAGGCGGACCGGACCACGCACAAAACCAGGAGTGGGGTGCAGGAAAATACCAACAGGAGCCCGAAGCTTCGCAGCTCCCGGGCAGGAAGACCAAGAAATGAGATGTTGTTTGCTCTATAATGCCCAAACAGTGCGGGTATTAAGTGTGTGTTCTGTCGGTCCCAGAAAGCGCTGCAAATGGCCGCTATGCGCTATGTAGAACAGATGGAAGAATAGGGAAACCATTGCCTGTAATGTGCAGAATGCGAATAAGGCGTGGTGTGTATCGACGAGCCCAATAGGAGTAGAGTTCATAGCTCAGGTCATGTAGTACTTGGGGCCTTCGCCGCCCATGGGACAGGTCCAGTTGACGTCTTGGCTTGGGTCCTTGATGTCGCAGGTCTTGCAGTGAACGCAGCTGTAGTCATGTTAGTATTGCGCAGAAGGCACTGGATCGCTCGACTTACTTTTGGGCGTTGATTTGGAACCTGACGCCCAATTCCTTGCTGTCGTCCTCGACATACTCATACACACCGGCGGGACAGAACCTGTTCTCTACGCCCTTGTACTTGGGCCACTCCATCTTGGCGTGCTTATCCCAATCTTTGACCTGCAGATGCACCGGTTGATCCTCTTCGTGGTTGGTGCCGGACCGACTGACACTGGTCAGGATGTCAAAAGTGATCTTTCCGTCGGGCTTGGGGTATTCAATCTTCTTGCACTCGTCGGCAGTCTTGGTGGCAGCGTGATCCGGTTTTCCGTGATTGAAGGTCCACGGCTCCTTGCCGCGCAGCACAAAGGCCGCCAGACCGGAGTACATTACTCCGCCGTAAAGACCGAGAGGCGTGTGGAACGACGGCCGCATGTTGCGAACCTCTTTCAGTTCACTCCAAATTGTCGACTCGCGCAGCTTGTCCTCGTAGTTGTAAAGAAATATCGAGCCTTCATCGGAGTTTGCGCTAAGGGCATCATAGGCGGCTTCGGCAGCAAGCATTCCAGACTTCATTGCTGTATGAGTGCCTTTGACCTTTGGCAGATTCAGGAATCCAGCCGTATCTCCGATGAGGGCTCCACCCGGGAAAGCACATTTGGGAATAGACTGGAATCCTCCCTCGTTTAACGTGCGAGCAGCGTAGGATATACATTTGCCGCCCTCGAGGTATTGCCGGTAGAACGGGTGCGCCTTCATCTTCTGGAATTCGCCGTACGGAGAAAGCCATGGGTTCGGGTAGTCCAGACCTACGACAAGACCTATGCTGACCATGTTGTCACCGAAATGGTACATCCATCCACCTCCGTACGTATCGTATGGTAGCGGGTAGCCGAGAGAATGCGCGATGAGACCATTTTGGAACTTTTCCGGCGGAATTTCCCAGACTTCCTTGATCCCCAGTCCGTATGTTTGATGCTCGGAGTCCCGTCTCAAGTCGAATTTCTTGATGAGCTGCTTGGTCAAGCTGCCGTGGCAACCCTCACCCAAGAGGGTGCATCTCGCGTGGAATTCCATGCCGCGCTCAAACGAGTCCTTGGGTTTGCCGTCCCTACCCACACCTTGATCGTTTGTCGCGACGCCCTTTACCGATCCATCAGCGTTGTAGAGCACCTCGGATGCAGAAAAGCCCGGGTATATTTCGACACCAATTTCTTCAGCCCGCTCTCCCAACCACTTTACGAGCTGATTCAAGCTGATGATGTAGTTTCCGTGATTGTTCATCTGAGGGGGCACCGGGAGCCACACGTTGTATTTCTCAGTCAGGAAGCGCATCTTTTCCGACTTGGCGGGAGTGGCATGTTCGAAGCGGTTCGGGTTGTCCTCTGAGAGCCAGTCTGGCAGCAGTTCATCGAGAGCGCTGGGTTGCAGGACGTTGCCAGACACCATATGGTCCCCTATTTCGCCCGCCTTTTCAAGCAAGAGGACTCGGAAGTCTTCGTTGCCAGCCTCGTTGGCCAATTGCTTCAGCCGTATGGCGGCGCAAAGTCCGGCGGGACCACCACCGATGATGCAGACATCGACCTGGTCGCTTTCACGGTCGATGGAGCTGGGGTCGAATTCTTCGTCGACGTCGGCAAGTCTGGCGCGGGCAGTATTCGAAAAGGCCCTCCTCTGGCCAGCGATGCGGAGGGCGGGCCTGTAGGACTGAAAGAGGCATCTTGCAGCCGAGCATGTGGCGGGCGCTGATCTTGATGCGGCGGATCTTGTAGCGAAGCGGAGGGCATTGGCCGAGTCTGGTGCGAGGGAGCGGCGCAAGAGCGACGACGAAGCTATCCTGGAAGCCATGACGAGAAGTGCAGAGGAGCTCCGGGCACGAGCATCAGTCGCAGCGCAGGTGGATGCCGTGGGTTGGAGAATGGATAAATGCGCTATGACGATTTCTGCGGACGCGGCCGAGGTTCGCTGAAAACAGTTGCAGGGATCGCCGCGCGCACCCCTAGGCTTGTGAAGACGGCCAGCCATACACCAAGCGGCCGATTGTCAGCCACCAACATCACCTCATCATCAACACCACCATCCAACTGGCCCAGCCCGACGTCGGCACCGCGACCTTTCCATCCGATACCGCTCCGGTGGCTACAGACGGAGCTGCCATGCGGTCTCGCAACCACCAAACATTACGTTTCGATTCATCCATCGGCCGACGCTGTTTCTGCTTCTTGCCCTGACGAACTCGGCCTGCCGCTAACAGACATCAGTCTTGCCTCAAGGGGAATGACAGGAAGCCCAGACGTCTCCTTCTGGAAGCAAGAATGCAAAAAGAGCTGGGAACAAAAGAAGCTTCGAATGCGCCAGTCCACGCCCCGTCTGGATCCACGTCGCGCCCAAATGCCCTTTCCACATGGCCGCGATGCCACACTATCCCCATGTCCAGTCCCTGCTTCCACCATGGCTGAAATGCACCAAAACGTGCTCATGAAGACCTGGAAACGTCCACCCTCAGGGCTCTCGCACACGCGCTTTCCTCTCTGTCTACATGTATAACTGCAATATCATCGTCTTCGCCCCATCTCCTCCTCTCTCGTGTCGTCTGCATAACCTCACTCCAGTCACTCGTTTCAATCATGTTGGTACACGCCGTCGAGCTTCTCAAAGCCAGATGGGGAGCAAGGCAAAGCTCCAACAAGCAACCCACCACGCCATCTCGCGAGAGCAAGCTCCAGCAGCTCAAATCGTTTGCTTCTCGCACCAGCCCACTCAATCCCTTTGGTCGTCGCAGCCACCACTACCGTCGAGCTGCCAAGCAAGAATCGATTCCCCCTTCACCCCCATCTCCTGTGCCAGACCGCTCGCG
The DNA here is from genome assembly GCF_038025025.1 of Phyllosticta citribraziliensis. Taxonomy (NCBI): domain Eukaryota; kingdom Fungi; phylum Ascomycota; class Dothideomycetes; order Botryosphaeriales; family Phyllostictaceae; genus Phyllosticta; species Phyllosticta citribraziliensis. The sequence continues at coordinate 529,098 of NW_027117351.1, read as the reverse complement.
GCTGAGCTTCACCGACTTTGATGTTGCCACATCAGGGGACTACTGGCCCGATCTCAAATGGTCCGAACACCCCATCACTGGCGGTCTTCCACGAAGTCATACGACCAACGACATCACGCAGCTGGCAAGCCGTGTCGCAGAGGCCGACTGGCGAGAAAGCCCTCCGCCTGGCCGCCAGCCCCTCCGACACCATCGCCGCGGCGGCTCCCTCACCAGCTTCCCCTACGCCAACGAGTTTGCCTCGGAGGGCCAATGCCATCTTCCGCCCGCACCAAGCCCTCCCCCCATCCCACCAGCCTCAACAGCAACACCGCCAGATGAAATCCGGCCCCCTTGGCTCTTGAACCACTCACCCCCTGCCCCGCGCCGCCTCGCCAAAAGCCCCATGCCTCTCCGCTCCTACACGCAGCCCAACCTGCTGAGCACCATTTCCGAGACGCAAAAGGCAAACCACTTTACCGTCCCGCACCGCACCGTGTTCCGCGAGGAGTTCTCCGCGTCGCCGTCGCCAGTCAGGCGCTTGAGGCACTACCAACTGTATCCGCCGCCTGCGCCGGCAGCTCCGCGCAGCGCAATGCAAACGGCGGCTGTACCGACGCATCAGCGCCGGCGCCTGTCAACGCGAAGACGCCCAACACCTAAGCTCGCGCCTCCCAAGCCTACGCCGCTCGCCGAGTTGTTTCCAGACGACGACACTCCCGACTATTACGACGTCGTCAACGCCTACACCAACGACGGACCGTTCGACCGCGAGACACCCGCCGCAGCCTCCATCACAGCCCGCCAGTCTGCCCCCTGGCCCACCAAGGCTCTCCGCCGCGACTCTGCTGCCGCGCTCGACCAAGACGACGCCGACGCCGACGACGAAGACGCCACTGTGTCGTGGCCAAGCCCTGCGCACACGTTCGCCGCGCACTGGCAGGCGCCCATGTCGTCGCCCATGCCCGCCGCCCCTCCCCACGACGCCAATCCTCGCGCACCCCAGCACCAGCATCAGCACCAGAACCGGCAGCCGCACCACAAGCAAAAGCAACAGCAGCAACAGCAGCAGCAGCACGGCACAACCCGCCACTCCTCACGTCCCGCATCGCTGTCCTTGTCCCCGCCCCTGCAGTCTCTCTCTCCTACGCTCCCACAGGCGGCGGCTGCCGCCGCCGCCGCTTTCCACCTGCCGTCGCGCGCGCGCTTGTCGTGTGAGTCGGTGCGGCCGCCGTATGCGAGTGGAGAAAGCGGAGGTGATGGCGGCGCGTACGCGGGCGAGAGCGCGGCGTATGCGGCGGCCGCGATGCCGATTGGCGTCGCTATTTGATGCGGCGGCTGTGGCGTGCGTGCCGTGCCTGCAGTCTTTTATTTGTTGGCGGCCCGGACGACGCGACGCGACGGTACTGTTTGTCCCTGTTTCTGTTTTTGGGTGTGTTGGTGTTTTGAGGGGGCAGGTTTCTGACTCCCTCCCTCTCTCTTACGCGTAGGGGATGCTTTTGGCAAGGAGCGTCAGTCTGTCGTGTCAGTCGTTCTTTTTCTTTTCTCTGTTTTCTCTGTTCTGTCTGTCTCGCTTTGTTCCTTTCTTGCTTTCCTTCTTGGTTCGATTTGGAGCCCCTGATAACCGACATCATCGACAGTACGTGATAGAGACAAACAGCAGAATCGGCTTTTCGGTACGTCATACGTGGGAATACACAGGTAGGATCGGATGGCGTATGTTATTGGACGGACACACAGATAAGACGAACAAATAAATACACAGGTAGATACTTTGAGTAAACGACGTATGACACATGACATATGCTGTTCTTCTCTCTGGTCTGATCAGCTGTGCTGTGGTGAGGTGAGATGAGATGGGATGAGGTGAGGTGGGTTTAGGTTGTTCAAGATACATTGCCCGAAGACTCCATTGTCTGGTATCTATCTAGCAGGATGCTTTTTTTTATTCAAGGTACGCGGGCATCGAAGGGGCAACCCTCGCCGCAGCCCGGCTACTGCGGGTGGTCTGCTCCGCCCGTCCATCCGTCCACATGTCAGGCAGATCCGTCTCGTAAACGCCAAACAAAAACGCCATGCTACTGTCGCCCAAGCCGCAGCAGTCCCAATGAGCACCAGCAAAGACTCCCACGCCACGACACCGAAAAAGAAGCGGAAGAGAAGCAAAAGAAGAAGAAGAAGAAGAAGAAGAAGGACGGTCTACCAACCAGCATCCCCCTTCCCTCTTCCCCCCCTCCGGCCCCACCCCGCAGGGTCACCGCCTACTCCTATTCTTGATAAACTGGCCAATCTGCTCCGTCTTCGTGATGAAGAGCAAGCGCTTAACATCGCTATCCCAGCTCAGGACGCCGATGGCCTTGGCGTAGTCTCTGATATCGCGATACTCGTCCCAGTCCTTGAAGTCCTTCATGAGGAAGCCGTCGATGGCCTGCATGCGGTCGCCCTCGATCTGCCACAGGCGGATCTGGTCGACGACGGTCGGGGGCAGGACCGGGTTGCGCCGCTGCATCTGCGGGTGCGCGTACGTGTCCAGGTACGAGATGATTTGGTCCGCCGTGATGCCCAAAGTGATGGCGCGCTGCACCGACTCCTTGGTCAGCTTGCCCGAGACCAGGTTGGGGAAGCGCGTTTCCAGCGTCACGAAGAGGTTGAGCACGGCGATTTGCAGCTCCGATGACGTGTAGGCGTAGAGTCGGTAGTTGGTCTCGATGATGATGTAGCCTTTGCTGGGCGCGCCGCTGGAGCTGGTGACATCCGAGGTGGATGACGCCGTGAGCGCGGTCGAGATGGATTCGGTGTTGCGGAGGGCCGCCGCGTCAGATGTCAACGTCGTCGCGAGGCGGGTCGGGTAGAAGCGTGGTTGGTTCTTGGGACGCAGGACGATGCCAAAGTCGTTGAGATCGTCGAGCATTTGGAGTTGGGTAGGGGAGAGAGGTGCGGTGCTGTAGTCCTGGCCCAGCTCAAGACTACCTAGCATAAAGAGGAACGACAGCACGTCGACTTGGTCCATTTTCAACTGTTCATTCGTTAGCAAACATGGCCAATCGAGACGGATGGCACAAGTACCGTTGGTGCAGAGTCCAGATACACTATCAAGAGACTCCAGACCTGCGCGTTGACCTCTTGGAGCAAGAACGAGAACCCAGCCTTTGTGATGACGGTGCGACCGAATTTGGTCTCGACAAAAGTCCCCATTTCCAGAAGAGTCTTGGTGCCTTGACTGATGCCACTGCCGCCCGCCATGCCAGTCCCGGTGCTGCCAACCATGTAATACAATATGGCCTCCCATTTCCGCCGCGCGTATTGGTCTAGTTCCTCTATGGATATTCTATGGTGGGGTGCTGTATCGCAGGGTACGCCGAATGAACGATGGTTGCCTCCGCCGGTGAGGGCTTGTCTGAGAGAGTTTTGGAAGCCGCTGGAAAGGCGATAGGCGCGAGCACCAGACGGCTCCGGAGTTTGGGCGACAATGTGGAGGGCTTCAAGAACGGATATGGCCTTGTCTTTTTCTCTGGTAGCTGTCAGCGATCTGGTCATGCTATGGCACAAGAGACGAACCCTTTGGAGTCTGGGCGAATCCAATTGTCGAGCTCTGCGGCTGAGAATGGTCCCGTCATGTACAGCATGGCCATGACGATCGTCTTGGCTGCAGAGAAACCTGTCAGCTCTGGCATCAAAAGAGCATTTTCAAGTCGGCGACAGACCTAGATGCGGCAGCATGCGGCGGAAGACGGCCAATGCCGTGGATGGTTGCTGGTAGAGCCGCTTGTGGGTGAGGCCAGGCTGCTGCTCGAGGTATTCGAGCGCTTGGGAGGAAGAGGCCGACATGGCGGTGGGACGGCGAACTCATTCAGAGTGTTTTGCTAGCTTGGGATCATCGTTGGCTGAGAGAGGTGGTGGAAGATGCGCGAGCTGGATGCCAGGATCAACGCCATGTAGGGCTGAACCAGCAGTGCCCTGACTAGCGTGCCCTCCCCTCGCCGGTTGCCGTCCCGAGGTCCATGACGTCTAACCCTTCAACACCATTGACCATTTCCATCAAAACAACAAAATGCGATCCAACCAAAAAATCCAAGGCTTTGTGGAATCTGTCTGGCGGTCATTCCAGTCCGGTTCAGGGCTTGAGCCACGGTAGGACGCTTCTTGGATTGATAAGACGCGAACTGATTTATCGCGCGCCTACAGGCTGTTGAATAACGTATGTAACCGAAATGCTTCATTTTGACAATCAGATGAATGCTCCCAGCCATTAACTGCTTGTCCTTCATTTTATTTTGTATCCCACTACAGAGGTGACTGACACCTTAACAGCTCCGAATCACCGGCGCCCGCCTGGGCTGTGTTCAATTTCAACTGCAGATTGAGCAGCAGCACACGAACCGTCTAAAGACACTGCACGGAGGAACTATTGCCAGCATGGGTAACAATACTCAAGCAGTTCAAAAGCTGGTCAAAAGCTAAAGATTCGCCCTACAGTCGATCTCGGCGGCTCTCTCGCAGTGGCATCCCGCGGCCTCTTCGCAACAGGCGTTTCGACGGACATTAATGGTGAGCCACAAGCGTAACGACCATAGAATGGGGGAAGATTGACTTCTCTCAGTGTCGTATCCAAGCTCTGGTGGAACGATTGGCCAACTCATCCAGGGAGAGGCGCGTTGCGACAAGAGTATGTCTCCAAAAAGACATTGGATGGAATTGAGATTGACTAATTTGATGGCAACAGTCGGTCGAAAGCTTGCATTTACCACCGTCCATTTCACCAACGAAAAGAACCTAGTGTTTGCAAGGGGCAGCCACACCAAGTAAGTCCAAGAAATTGATGGAAGATTCATGAATGCTAGATGCTGATTGCCATGCAGGTACGTGGAACTGGCTTGGGAGGACAAAGCCAACAAGGTCAATGAGCTCAAAGCGGCAGAGGCAGAACCTGAGAAGGAACAGTAGAGTGTGTGCAAACTAGACTTAGAGCACTGGATGCAATGTTTGCTTATTTGAGAGAACAAATGCATTCTCTCCGTCATGCTGACAAGAGATACAGATATGCTGATGTGCCACTTGCAGAACTTTCAGCCAGGGACAAGTCAAAAGCAAACCACCAATATAGCATTACAAAAGATGTGATTTTGAAATATGACGAGAAACCAAGGCATTGAATAGAAAGATGGAAGCTTTCGAGACCCACTGTGATGTGGTATCAAATATCCTCGGAGACCAACTCACCCCAAGCGCAATCATGCCGATCCATCAAGAGAAGCTGCCCCTACTTGCTTTGCGCAGCTCTGTGCGCAATAGAATCCAATTCGCTGATTTCGTCCAGCAGATTGCACGTCTCAGCTGGGCTTGCAATCCAAGCCGTGGTGCAGGCCAGGCGAGCTTTGAAATCATTGGCACCTGCCGATAGGAACTGGTCGCCGACGTGGAGCGTCTTGTTTCCTTCGATGCCTCCATAGAATCGCTGGCAGGCGAGAACACCCCAAGACTTGTCGCCAATGTCGACAAAGACATCGTTGCCGCCGTTGAATGCGCAAAATGGTAGACGCCGACCAACAGGAGACATTTCCTGGCCAAATTAGCAGAGGCGCAGATTGCGGTCATGGACCGTACCAATATCTTTTGCGTCACCATCACAGTCTCCTCCAGCTGCTCACGAGCAAAGCGGTTTCCGGCAGTAGGAACGATACCAACAGCGCGCTCCTTGCGTATCACGTCTGCGGGCAGCCTCATGTTCCTGACACATTCCTTCAGCGCAGACTCTGCAACATCCAACAGCTCTGCCACGTCACCGTCGGTCCACGACTTCATCTCTTCGAGAATCCAGTCCGGTCTTGGCACATAGTTGAGCAGGTGCTCTTCTACTCCAGAGTACTTGAAAAGATAGCTGCTCTCGCCGCCGAGCACAATTAGGTTTTGCTTGTAGTCGGTCGGCATGTCAGACTGCTGTATTGCCTCGAGGAGGCCATGCAGACGCTCGTGGTAGCGCCGAGCCTCGGTGTAGCCTGCTGCAGTTACAATGCCGATCCTCGTGCCCTTGCGCATGAGCTCGAGAATGCGGGGAATCACGGGGTTGTCTGGGGTCAGGCTCTGCCCGTCATCGTACAGGGTGACATCACCATCAAAGGTGATCAGGTCGAGCGGCCCGGCCCGCACCAAGGACATGACCTGGGCGGTATTGAGAATGAGGCGGACGTCGTTGAAGGAAGGGGCCACAAATCGGCGATGGCTGATGAAACGTCGAGTGTCTTGGTAGACGAAGGCATCGTGGAGGAGCAGCGGCGTAAAGAATTTGGAGACTGCTGGGACCAGCAGCTTGAGTTTGGAGTTTTGCTCGGTCCCCGCTCGTTGGTGCTTGACTAGTCAATGTTTAGAAAAGAGTAGCACCTGACAGGTGTCATGGGGACAAACTGTGGTCGTTGATGAGCTCTTCGACGTCGCGCATAATCTCGGCATATCTGCGATGGGCAATGGAGGCCATCTTGTCGGTGCTGCCCTCATGGTGTGGGTCAAAGACGGCGGTCGGTTGCGAGTGCAGCACAAATGGAACAGCCAGCAGACCCTGAGGCGGAGATTAGGACACGCAACTTTTGGTTGAGAGGCACTGCACCTTGATCCATTCAATCTACCAAGGGATTAGCATTGAGCGTGTTGAGGCGTGGGGGAAGAGAATAGGTACCAGTTGGTCTCGTCGGTGAGTCTGTCGGTACTATCAGCACAGTGCGGCCAAGCGCGGACAGGACAGCTATACGGACCTTAAGAGCATCTGAATGGGATTGATTAGCAGCGGAGCATAGCGCAGGGCGAATTGAACTCACATTCGACTCTGTATCTGGTCGTCATTTTGGCAAGGTGGTTAGGAGGAGAGAGAAGGGGGGTTTGACAGAAGTCGACGTCTCTTTGCCTCTCCCATCGGGCGGCACCGATGTCACACGCGCAGGGATCGTGTCGGTGCACGGTGCACCCCTGACCTCGAGCGCCAAAGCTCTTATCGATAGGCATCAGATTGGTCGCTAGCGGGAGCCGGGCATGCTGGTCTTGGTTTGCGACGACACGACGCGCTCTCAACACCACCTCGACATCCAACGCGCCGCCCACCTGCCCCTTCACTAAACTCGTCTGCGCCGCCATGGGTGACTCCGATCTGTCTGGCAGCCATGGCAGCTTTCCACTGGCCTTGCGTCCTTTGCCCTCCGAAAGCGACCAGGAAGAACCGCTCATGTCGCAGCTCGCGCGCATTTCACAGCAGTTTGGGCAATACAGACATATGGACGAGGAGAAGCTCAGGCAAATGGCAGCAAACCAAGAGGCTGGCATCGTCGAGTCGGAAGAGCAGGATGAAGAAGACGACGACGCCGACGACGTCAAGAAGCGGATAGAGCACATTCGCCAGGTCAAGGCCGACATGTTCAGGCACATCAAGTACGTCCTCGAGTATTCCACTGTACACACGACCATGTCTCACAAATCCCAGTGATGCTCAGCAAGAAATCCTCTTCACCATTGATTTCCTCGGCCTCCTACTCTCCAAAGACAGTCCGCGCGGCGCAAATTATCTATCGCCTGCCCTCAAAACCAGTGGCGTGCCGGAAGGCTCTTTTTCGTACGACAAATGGCCATTGAAACAACCGGAGGAGCGTGAGAAGAAACAGCGGGATCTTGTGGCTAAGGGCTGGACTATGGAGGGCCTTGGGTCATCGGCAGACTCGCTGCTGCAAGCTGCCACGAGGCTGGAAAAGGAGGTGCGCAAAGAGACACAATACTGGAGCCAAATACTCTCCATCACCGGGAGAGGCTGGTCGCTTCGCAGGTTTCCTCGCGAAAGAGGGACCTTGGGCGTCCAATTTGGATTCTCCGAAGCCACGGATCAATTCAAAGCACGCGGCTTCGCTCCCCTTCGAGCCAAGGATGACGGCGCCATCATCTTGGATGAGGCGCTCGTGCAGAAACCAAAGGCAATTCGCGTCCGAATCGTCCAACAGGGCAAGACGCTGGGATCATCACATCAGAACCGGCTGCTGCTTGCCCCACAAAGCGACCTTGAAATCGAAGACTTGATCAGACGTGCGCGAGACTCGTTGTTTGAGCAAGAGCTCTTTCAAGAGATGACCATGGAATCACGACATCTACTCTCGCACAACGTCCGTCTTCGAGACCGCGTCATCATCGTGCCCATCAAGTCGCCCCAAGCAGACGAATTGAAGGGCCCGCAAAAGGAAATTCACATTGACCTTGTCGGCCTGGAAGACTTGGACGAAACATCTCCAGACCATTCTCAGGACGGTCTGGCAGAAGACATTGCTCTGGCGCTCCGCCTCTTGCTCACACACGCATACAACCAGCGGCTCAAGCGGCGCTCTCAGCCTCCCCCTCCCCTGACAGATCGCAAGCGGCCAGACCTACCCGCGCCCATCATCCGCACTCTCCTCCACTACGTCTACCACTACATGGCCACCAATGCGCTCCGAGCATATCTCGGCGGCCTCGGGCAAGCCATGTCTCGCGCTGGGCTGTCATTCAGCACAGCGTTGACTCCGGCCCACGCCTCTCTCCCCTCCTCCCTCACGACCATACCCACCACCTCCGCCGGCTGCAGCATCCCCGTCCTCGACGCCCTCCTCTCAACGCTGTCACGCCCGCTCTCTACCAGCGCAACCATCCACCTCCCGTACCCCTCACAATCAGAACCCCCCGCCGCCGCCGCCGCCGCCGCCGACCACCACCAGCCCATCACCATAACCCTCCGCACGCTCGTCGCCCTACCCACCCAAGGCACCGACTTCTCTGCCACGCTGCCCCCCTCACTGACATCGCTGCTGTACCCAGACCAAACAGCAACAGCAGCAACAACAACGCCGGCGTCGCCACACCCCCGCCCCCGCTCGCTTTCCTTCGACACCTTCGCCGACCTCGCCGACTTCCTCGACCACGCCCTCGTCGTGCACCTCGCGCACGCCGTCGTCGCACCACACGCCGCCGCTCCGCCCGGTCGCGTCGCCGTGCCCAGCGAGCGCGCGGCCGAGGTCTGCTTGCTGCACGCGGCCGCTGCTGATAGGAGTGGCGGTGGCGGTAGTGGCGGTAGTGGCGGTGGTGCTGCGAGGAAAAAGAGCAACGCTGCAGACGCAGCGACGGCCGAGACGAAACTGTCGACGTGGTTGTCGTGGGCGGACAGGGAGTTGGGCGTGCGGTGGTGGGGCGGCGGCGCACCACTGGAGCAGCAGCAGGCCGAGGACACGGCCGTGTGGCGGATGGACGACGCCGCCGCCGCCGCCGCCGCCGGCAGCAAAAGCAGCAGCAGCAGCAGCAGCAGCAGCAGCAGCAGCACGACACTCGTCGACGCCGTCAAGGCGTTTGCGGCGAGGCGCGCGGTCGACGCGGTCGACAAGCAGCGGCGGCAGGAGAAGCAGAAGGGGAAAGAGGAGACGGCGGAAGCGGCGGGGCTGCCGCACGTGAAGATGGAGATGTGAAGGGGATGAGGGATGGGTAGGAATCGAAATTCCAACGTCTGCGTTCTTGGTGGTGTATGGTCAGGAAGGGGGCGTGCGTGGCGTGTGTACAGATAGAGAGAACACAGACGCTAAGGGGGTAAGGGGTGAGGGGTAGCCAGCCTAAGGCGAGACGACACGAAAGCCATAAAAGGACGAAACAAACTGAGCACTCCATTGGATTAGATCCACCACCTATCCCATCCGTCCGTCCGTCCGTCCGTCCAACCATCCATCGACGTCTATGACCGCCGCGCAACACCATATTCCCCTTCGCTAGACGCAGTCCAACCACACAATCTACCTCCCCATCACCATCCCATCCCCATCCCCACCCACCACACCCCTCAAAAAGACCAGCCCAGCCAAGCCGAACCCTACATCCCATGCCCCGTCCTCTGCACGCGCGCCTCGCCAACGACGCCGCCCTCGCCCACCCCGCCAACAAACTCCTCCCGCAACAAGACGTCGCGCCCCGCTTCACCGTCCCCCTCACCCCCGTCCTCACCCTCCCCCTCACCAACCGCACGGCTCTCACCCTTTCCCTCGCCAGCAAGCACCTCACGCACGACAACGCTGCCGTCCTCCTGCGCGCGGCCGCCCAGGTACGCCGTGATCTTCTCCGTGGTCGTCTGGGTCGCCTTGTCGCCTTCGCTCTCTGCACCAGCAGGGGCAGCGGCGGCGGCAGCAGCGGGCGGCACGACGATGTCCTGCTGGCCCGTCTGCGTCGTCGAGTCTGACGTCGACGAGGCGGTGGCGTTGGTCGGCTGTTTGGCGAGGAGGGGAGATTGTTCGACGGGCTCGTCGTCGCCTGCCGCTGTCTCTGATTCAGCTTGTGTCGACGACTGCGGCGCGGCTGTGGTGGCAGCGGGGCGCGTCTCGTCCTGCTCTTCTCTCGTTGCTGGTTCGGCGGGTTTGGCGTCATCCGCACCCTCATCACTCGGCTTGACATCGACGACGGGCTTCGTCTCGCCGTCTACATCACCGGGCGCCGGTTGCGGGTCCCGCGGCACCTGCGTCGCAATCTCCTTCGCCTCCGCCGAGCCATCCTTCTCCTCGCCCGCACGCGCAGCACTCAACTCGGGGACATCCAGCGCGCCGTCCTCATCAATCGCAAAGACAGTGATAGCCTTGGCAAACGACAACGCAACGGGCTTCTGGGTCGACTCCGCAGGCGCAGAAGCCGCAGCACCAGCACCAGCACCTGGACGCCTCCTCGCCGGCCCCTTTGCACGGCCCTTGCGCGCATCAGCCAGCGGCGCCTTCTCCTTGACCTCGTCCTCCTTTTCTTCCTTCTTCGGGCCCTGCGGGCCCAGCTGCAGACGCGATTCCAAATTGCTCAAAAAGCCTGCCTTGAGGGCGGCAATCTTACTTCCGCCAGGGCGCGAAGGGACAGGGGGTTTGGGTTTGGTGACCGGCGGCGCGGCGGCAGCGGCTGCATCGTCGGCCGTGGCCGTGTTATTGCTGCTGGCCGACGAGACCTTGGACAACGGGACCGCTTCGTCAGACGGCTTGTGGGCGGGGCGAGCCGGGCGGACTGGAATCTGGGGCTTGGGGCGGTCGGGGAGGATAGGCGCTGCTTTCTTCTCAACGGGCGACTCGCCGGGCTTCGCGCGCGCGGGTCGCGCCGGTATTTGCGGTTTGGGTGGGGCGTCGCTGACTGCCGACTTTGGTTCAGACGGCGACTCTTGCTCCTGCGGCGCGTTGACCGTCGTGACGAGCTTCAGCTCGTCGGGCGTGTCCTCCCAAATGTCGCGGCTGGGGAATCTTTGCTGCATGCCGGGTCGCGAGGGCATGTCTGCGAGCACATCCTTATTCAGGTGAGCAAGGCGTTTGGCTTGGTCAGGAATGAAAAAACTTTGCTGTTGTGGTTGGTCTTTGGGCGCCGCATCAGCCTTGCGCTGCTGCTCCCTTTCAGGCTTTTCAAACACCTGTGACGACTCGAGCGACGCAGTGCCCGAGGCCGGCTGAGACGGCACTTCGGGCGTTTGGACCTCCGCCTGCAACTGCAAGCTGCTCGGCGTGTCTTCCCAAACGTCCTGGCTGGGGAAATGGTGGCGCGCTAGCTCCGGGCGCTTCAACTTGTCAGCAGCCGTGAGCGGCTTCTCTACAGGCTTCTCGTCCTCTTCTTCAGGGAAAAGCGGCTCATACTCCTTGACGCCGTCAAGAGGAGTGTTTGAGCGGTCTTCGGCATCGCCCTGGCTTCTCCAGCGCGAGACGCTGGTGGGCCGGCTGGTCGATCTGCTCCCAGACCGGCGGTGATACTCGCCGCCCTCCTGGCTAATCCTACGTTCATGCTCGAGCTCGGCCGGCACCGCCGGCTGCTGGTACTCGCCGCCAGGCGTCTGATGCCTCTTGAGCTCGTCGGAAGCGAGGACTGGCGTCCCGCGGCCGTCTTCGGTGATGAAGCCGCCGTGCTCCTCGCCGTTGCCACCCTCGGGACCCAACTCGTCGTAGTCGATGCCAGGGCCGTGCATCTCACTTCGGGGATGCGCGGGCGGGTCAATGTGAATGACATTTCCCTCGTCGTCGTGCTCAATGGCGCTGCCGTCGTCGCCGCCGTCCAGGGCCTGCTCGGCCACCATTTTGGTCATGCGGAGCGGCGACTCGGCGTGCGTCTGGGAGCTGCGAGTGCGCTCCTTTGGCGGCACGGATTGCGGGCGAGGGGAAGTCATGCGCGAGGCATACTCTTCAGAAGCCATGTAGCCAATCTCCTCGCCAGGAGTGGCCGTGACAGCCGGGGACGCGCCTAGATGCAGACGATTAGCTTGGACAGAGGTCGAGATCGACCCGAATCAATATTGATCGTACCCATTCCAACACCCTTGTTGGCACTCTCCTGCACCAGCTTATTCAACTGCTCGCTGCTCAGGGTCCACTCCCTTCTATTTTCCTGTATGGCCGGGCCATACGCGCCCTGCGCCTCCCGCGCCGCGTCGTCTGGATGAGTGGCATACCACTTCCTCTCCAGGTCATCCGTGGGCTTCAGCCCGTGGCCATGCATGCCATAACTACCAGGCGGGCCCGCAAAGGGGCGACCATGGAGCTTGGCACTGCTGCTGCCACCATTGTTGAAATATCCGACGCCCGTCGACGGGGCGTTGCTATGTAGCGAGGGCGTCGGGGCCTGGACGTCTCCCGCATTCGGGTACATGGGCACCTGCAAGCCAATCTCGGGGATGCCGTGCTCCTCGTCCTGCTGGTACAGTGACGTCGGACGCGAGCTGCGGCCCGTCGACGAGCCGCTCCTCGAGTGGCCTCGAGAGTGGCCGCCGGGGAAAAGATCGGGCTCGGACGGCTTCTTGCCCAGGCCAGCAGCAGCCACCTGGGCCGAGTCGGCGCGCGTCACGCCGGCAATCCTCGACCGGTTCGTCGACTGCGGCAGCGACGCCGTGGGAGCGTACAGCTTCAGGCCCTCGGCATCCCTGGTTTGCTGCGGGGCATTCTCATCGATGGGCGGTGTGTCGAAGGAGGCATACTCGCTGCCCTCCTGGCCAATGGTGGGTAATGTGACGCTCGGTGGGCGAGCTGGGAGATCGGAAGCGGAGGGGCGCTTGCTGTGGTTCGTACTCGAGCCGTTGATGAACGAGGGGTCGTTGAGGGGCGAGCGGGCAAAGTTGTCACGGTTGGGGGAGATGGAGCGCTCGGTGCTGCGCTTGGGACGAGGAGGGATGCTGGGCATGGCTGTCGAGCCGTTGCCGTTGGCGTTGGCGTTGGGGTTTTGCTGCTGAGGCGTGGAGCGAGCTGGACGAGGAGGGATGGTCGGGGCAGCCATGATGGTGACGATGATGGGTTATATGCTAGAGGAATAAATGTCGGGTTGCAAAGACAGCTGAGATGAAGGGAATCGAATGCTGGAGGATGGCAATGACTGATGAAGTAAGATGAGAGAACTGAAGACTCTATTCAAGGCTACTCTAAGAGCTATCTATATACTGCTAAAACTGCCAGGGGGAGCAGTAGCTAGTACCAACTGCTGATAAGTCCTAAACTCATTAAGATGTGTGAAGCTAATAGATAAGTATATCTTAACTAAAGTAGTAAGTTATTATCTAGATAAGCTATAGTTATCTAGGTAAACTGTAGCTAAGATGATATAATAGGAGACTACTTAGTATTATTATATAGGACTACTAATATACCCCCTAGGATAAGAAAAGAGATAGTTATAGTAGAGTAGATATATAAGTAGTTATATTAACTAAATAGAAAACTTACTATATTAGTCTATACCTAATAAGGTTATAAAAGTAGTAGTACTTAACTATTACTAATACTTTAATAAGCCTGTCCGCAATTATCTTATTAGTAGAGATATAAGAGATAGTTATAGTTCTATCTATAACTACCTACTTAATATACTAGTAGTATAGATTAATATATTTTATAGCAGTATTAAACTCTATACTATTAGTAAATTAGACAGCATTCTTATTATTATTATAGAGCTAGATTAGTTAAGTATTAAGGCCCTTATAACCTATTTTAGTAAGAACTTAAGTTATCTAGATATTATAATAGGTATACACGCGCCTATATAAGCACTAGGGCTAGTATAGATGAACCTAGTATTATATAGTTATAGGAAGTATAAGCCTCACCTTAGGTAGCAGCCTACTATAGCTTAGGCTAAAACCTACAGGCTGGTACTAGCTACTACAGCCTAGTACTAGCTACTATAGCCTTAGGAAGATACTATATAACAGCCTATTAATACCTTACCTTTATAACTTACCTAATAATAACTAAGGACCCTTATATAAAGGATAAGAGGTAGAATAGTATAAAGGAAGGACTAGGAAATATATAGGTAGTAAGTATCTTTTATATTTTATTCTTTTAACTTATTAGATTTAATTAAAATATATATATATTCTCTAGTAGTTTACCTTTAGCTCTTACCTATATAATAAGAAATCTATAAGTTATAATAGATATAAAAGATTATTTTAAGTTTTAGCTCTATCCTACTTCTTTACCTATAAAGGTGTTATAATATTTAACCTAAGTAATATTATATATAGCTATAGTCTTATATAAGACTACTTATTACTTTTCCTTAGTAAATCTAAGTCGTCTTTATTAGGTGCATTAGTATTATCTAAGGACTAAGGAGTATTAAGTATATATTAACTATAGAAGTCTTTAGTTAAGGCTATAGAGTAGTATATAAATATTTAGAAGGTGTCCTATCTATAACCTACTTAAGGGACATTCTAAGTAGAAGACTATAAAGATAGTATAGCTAAGAATAAAGCTAATATATCTAGTACTACTAAAGGTATTAGTACTAGTTAATTAACCTAATAAGATTTATATAAAGGAACTAAAGATTTATATAATACTAGATACTTATTAAATAATAATAAGAGAGGACCTACCCCTATTCTCCTATATAATTTCTACTTAGTCCTAGTAGTAGAGGTAAAAGAATATACCTAAGACCTAGGGTTAACTTATACAGTTTAAGCTCTAGTTATAGAGGCATTTATAAAGGTACCGCGCTTAGATATTAATTAATTTAAATCTAAGATTGCATCCTTAAATAAGTCTTAAGTATAGTAGTAACTAAACTATATATAAAGGTAAAACTAGGCTCTTAAGTAAATGCTCTTAAACTATACTAATAGACTTAGAGAAGTTCTAAGGGAAGGATATATTAGGCCCTTTTTATTAGCTTAGTACTTAAGACCTATTACCCTCTCTTAAGATCCTTCTACTAGTAGAGTTATAAGGACTCTTAGACCTCCTCCTAACTATATAAGGGAAACTACTACTAAAACCTCTACTTTATCTTTAAGTAGTAAGAAATACTAAAGTAGTAAGGTTCCTAATCCTCCTCTTCTTACTAATAGAGAAGACCCCTTATATAAATACTAGACCCTCCTTATATAAAATAAAATTAAATAAAACTATAATTACTTTACTAAAGATATAGTAGAGGAGACTAAATAGAATATTATAGGTTATATTATTTCCTATATTAGTAGAGAAGTCTTATATTACCTAACTCCTTTCCTTACTTCTTATATAAAGGCTAATAAAGTCACTCTAAATAAGGATATCTTTAAATTCCTAGATAACCTCTTTTAGAGTCTATATAAATATAAGGATATAAAGAAGTAGTTATACTCTCTTATATACTATATCTCTATAGACCTTTAGAAGTTTTAATTAAACTTTATATAATTAGCCTTAGATATAGATCTTCCTTAGGAATAGTAGAAAGAGGACTTTTATAATATAATAGATCCTCTCCTTTAAACCTATATAGTTACTATAGAGTAAGATAGGGATGTTAACTTTTATAAGTACCTCTAATAAGCCTACCCTATTACTTAAAGTCTTAGTAACTACTATTCTAACTATAGAAAACTAACACTTACGTTATATAAGAAATAAGTAAAGAAGAGATAATAAGAATAAGTAAAGATAACTATCTTAGATAGTATAAGTACTTTATCTTCTAGTTATGCCTAGGCGCGATCTATATCTAGGGCTCCCTTATATAATACAACCTATAAAGGTAAAGTAGAAGTCTATATAGAGATTAGACCATATAATTGCTATAGCTAGTTTAGCTATTTATAGAGATAATGCCTATAACCTAAGATAAAGGTAATAGAGTTAGTTAAAGAAGAAAGTACTAAAGATATCTATATAAATAAAGGAGATTAGTCTTTATTAGAAAATAATAAGGCCTAGGTAAAGTCTCCTACCTTAGGTCTAAACTTAGAGTAATATATATTAAAGGTTCTTATATAAATCTTAGTTACTTTATTAGAGGTATACCCTTTACTATATAAACCTTAATTATATCTAATAGCCGCGCCTTAGAAATTCGTGCCCTAGCTAATACTAGTACTAGTAGTATAAGTTTTATTTACCCTAAGCTACTACTAACTCTCTAGTCTATAGGTGCTATAAAAAAGAGAATAATAGGTAAAGGGCTTAATATTACTAGGTTTAACTAATATATAAATAAGAAAGTTAATTTTTACTTTTATCTTTAACTTTACTTCTAGGATTAAATAGTTTCTACTTATACTTTTATTTATAATATTAGCCGTAATAACATGATTCTTAGGTAATAGTTTTTTAACTAGCACGATGTTCTTCTAGACTATAAATAATATAAACTAGTCTAGAGATAGCTACTAGTTAACTAATCCTTTTAGTATCTTTTATGCCTACTAAAAGTCTCTATATAAAGTAACGAACTATAGAAAGAATATTAAGTAGATATAGACTATAGAGATAAAAACTTTAATAAATGCCTTCTTCCCTTAATATAGGTTATTAAGGGAATTAAATTTTAAACTTAAGATGCTTTTAAGCTTTCTATCTATAAAATATAAGTTGTGCTAATAGAGATCTATACTATTAACCTTATATAAGTTTAAGTGGCTCTTAAAGATAAAGAAACTAAGGAATTATTAGCTTCTAAGCTACTAGCTACTTATAAGGAATTTTAAGATGTATTTTCTAAAATAGAGTCTAATAAGCTACTACTATATTATGTAGGGGTTAATTATAAAATATCTCTTATATATAATAGTCTACTAGAGCTTCTACCTAGTCCTCTCTATAGAATATCTCTAGAGCAGCTTAAGGCTATAAAAGAGTATATTATTAAGAACCTTTAAAAAGGCTTTATTACTAAGAGCTTTACTACCTATACTTCTCCTATTCTTATAGTAAAAAAGCCTAGTGGGGGATAGAGATTTTATATAGACTACTAATAGCTTAATAAATAAACTACTAAGGATTTATACCCCCTTCCTCTTATTATAGAGTTACTTTAGCGCGTTAGAAAGGGTAAAATTTATACTAAGCTTAATATTTAATAAGCTTTCTACTATATTTATCTTACTAAGGATTCTAAAGATAAGACTACCTTCTATATAAGATATAGCTTATTTAAATACTATATCTTGCTATTTAGATTAAGTAATAGACCTATAGCCTTTTAATGTTTTATTAACTAGGTTCTCTTTAAGTATTTAGATGATTTTATTATGGCTTTTATAGATAATATACTTATTATCTCTAAAGACCCTATAGAGTATGAGGAATAAGTAAAAAAAGTACTAGTAAGACTATAAAAAGTAGGACTATAGGTAGATTTAAAGAAGAGTAAGTTTTTAGTTACTTATATAAAGTTTCTTAGATATATTATTTCTATAGAAGGTATTTAGATAGACCTAGATAAGGTAGAACCTATATAAAACTAGCTAATATCTAAAACCCTTAAAGCTCTTTAATCCTTCTTAGGTTTCTATAATTTCTACTAATAATTTCTCCCTAACTATAGATAAATTAGCTAGCTATTAGAGAAACTATACTCTAAGGTAAAATAGTAACTACTAGGACCCCTAGAAGAGGAGGTAATTTAATAACTTAAGAAGCTAATATATAGTAATATACTTCTAGCTAATTATGACCCTACTCTTAATACTTATATAGAGACTAATATAAGTAATAGAGTTACTATAGGCGTTTTAATATAGCTCTAATAACCTTTATATAATTAGAAACTAGTAGCGTTCTACTCTAAGGTAATAGCTAATGTAGAACTTTATTATAGAATATCTAATAAAGAACTACTAGCTATTAAGAATAGACTAGAAGAATAGAGACTAATACTTATTAGCCTTAAAAAACCTTTTCTTATAATAATAGACTATTAGGTATTAGAGTACTACTCTACTAAATAACAACTTAATTAATAATAAGCTAGATAGTCTAAGTTTTTTATAGAGTTCTATATATAATTCTCCTATTAGCTAGGAAAGGAAAATATTATTACTAATTACCTTACTTAAAAATAAGAAGACCTAAAGACTTAAAAAGAAAAAGTAAAGGCTATATAAGAGATATACCTTATCCTACTAGAGACTATTATCCCTCTTTCTATTTTAGAATAAGAACTTCCTTCTCTAGTATTATTTTTAGATAAACTTCTCTATATAAACTAAGAAGATTCTAAATTAGAACTCTAGAGATAGAAGGCCCTCTTAAAAGACCTTAAATAAAGAAATAGTTAGGAACTAAAAGATGGTCTTTTATTATAATATAGTACCCTCTTTATACTAGATTATAATAACCTCCGCACAAGAATACTTAATACTTTATATACTACCTATATAACTGCCTATTCTAGTATTATAAAGATGTAAAAACTCCTTAAGTAATATTACTACTAGCTAGCTATAAATCACATAATTAATATTTATAGGCAAGGATGCTATATTTACTACTAAATAAAAGAGTTTTATAATAAAGACCTAGGCCTTCTATAACCCCTAGAGATTCCTACTTAACCCTAGTAATACTTAGCTATAGATTTTAAAGAGATGCCTAAAGACTAAAAAGGCTATAATATAATTCTAGTTATTATAGACTAGTTAAGTTAAAGAACCTTTAGCTTGCCTTATATAAAGAAGATTAATACTAAAGGAGTCTCTAGACTCTTTTATAAATATATCTACTATATTTATAGAAACCCTAAGTCTATCCTATCTAACTAAGGCCCTTAGTTCATCTTAGCATTTATAAATAAACTATATAAGCTGACTAGTATAGAGTAGCATTTTAACTTATCCTACTACTCTTAAACTAATAGTATTATAGAGATTATTAATTAGTATCTTATATAAAGATTAAGACCTTTTATTAATTACTTTTAGAATAATTAGTCTAATCTTCTACTATTAATAGACCTTATATAAGTAACACTTCCCTATAAAGCTACTAGACTTTTACCTTTTAAGATTAAGTTAGGATATTCCCCTTAAATATACTATAACTAGTAATAAAGAATAGAGACCCCCTAGTAACTAGAAAAGATAGCTTATATAGTAGTATAAATGCTATAAAAGAGAAGATAAGAAGCTTTTAAATTTATAAAGAATCTTATTCTTAAATCCTAAGAGTATATATACTAATAAGCTAATAAATACCGTTGCGCGCTAGACTTTATAGTTAGAGATTATATCTATATTAAGAAAACTAGATGGTCTACTAATTAGCTAAACCTTAAATTAGACTTCCCTAATACTAGACCTTTTAAGATTATAGAAATAGAAGGACCCTCCTATATCCTTAATCTTCCCTTATATATAAAGATAGTTAACCTTTTCTATACTAATAGGCTATATAAGGCTAAAATAGAATAGCTTCCTAGTTAGGAATATACTAAACCTAAACCTAAGATTATTTAAGATAAGCCTAAGTAGGAAGTAGACTATATTTAAGCTAGTTAAGTCTTATATAGGAAGCTTTAATACTAAGTTAAATAGACTAGATATAACTAAGATAACTAGTAGTATAATATAAGTTCTTTTAGTAGCGCGCTATAGAAAATTAAAGAATTCT
The DNA here is from genome assembly GCF_038025025.1 of Phyllosticta citribraziliensis. Taxonomy (NCBI): domain Eukaryota; kingdom Fungi; phylum Ascomycota; class Dothideomycetes; order Botryosphaeriales; family Phyllostictaceae; genus Phyllosticta; species Phyllosticta citribraziliensis. Next base: position 509,266 of record NW_027117351.1, on the reverse strand, counting down.
ACTTATTACACCCTATTATAGTAGGACTACTAAAAAATCTAGAAAAATAGAAGGCTGCCTTTCTCTAAGAAGAACTATAGATTAAAATAGAAAGTAATAATAAAATAAGTTACTTAGGCCTATAGTAAATATTATAAAGATATAGAAAGTAGACTAATTAGTTTACTATCTACCCTTATATAAATACTATTAATCTTAACTTCTACTCTCTAGTCTCTCCTTTTTACTACTTATTCCCTACTATCCTCTTCTTTAATTTTTACTCTTTACTTCTTTCCTTTTCCCTTCTTCTTATTATAATAGTTATTATATAAGACTATCTCCTCTAGATCTTCTAGCTTATTAGGTAGGATGTCCTACTTAGCTAAAGCCTAATTAGTTTAATCCTCTAATCTAGCTTAGTAGTATAAGTTCTAAAACTCCTCTATATAAATTTTATCTTTATACCTCTTATAATAAGCAGGCGGCTTGGCACTCTTTAAGTTACTTATAGTGTAGTTAAGGTTGCCTATACCTTAAAGGTAGTTAGTATAGCAGCCCTATAAGAAACTAGGTAGGTAGTAATAACTAATAAATACGCGAGTATTAGTATTATTATAATACTTAGTATAGCTAATAGGGTTGTTAATTCTAGTATACTAGATAAGAAAAGTATCGTATAAGCTGGCTTAAGTTTTAACTAATAAGTAGTTAAATTACTAAGTAGAAACTATAATATATAAGTAAGGCATGCTATTATCTAAGGCTAAGATGCGCTTAGCGCGCTCTTATACTTTAGAACTACTAAGGTGCGCCTATATAGTTAGTTAGATAAGAATTCCTTATATTAGTAAGATAAACTTACTTATGCGACACTCTCTATATTCTTATAAGAGATATAAAGTATTAACTTAAAGTCCTACTTAATAGGCGCCTTATTAGAGCTAACTAGTAATGCTGTAATATAAATCTTACTATTACTGCTATTATATAAAGTAGCAGGTAGTAAGTACTTAGCTGCTAGAACCTAACAAGCTATAGGATTATAATAATAGTATATATAAGTAGGCTCTTTACCTTCTTCCTCTAAAACAGGCTGCGCGACAGTGAACCAGCAGTGATGTAGTATAATAGGCTAGTTAGTAGCAGGCTGTATAGCTATAGATGATGAACCTTATATAATAACTAATAATACTAATTAAGTAGAACCTAATACTATAGTATGCTATAGGTAAAGTAATAAGCCTATAGCTATTCCTAGCTAAATAAGTAAAGCCTAGCCTAATTAAGTCTTTATATAAGTGTCCTCCTCTATAATTATATTAGTTGGCAAGATGGGACGATGAAGTAGTAAAACCTAGATATATAATACTACTTAATAGCCTAGATAATAATTAGTAATAGTTAGAGATAGAATTAAAGTTTACTTACTTTAGGACTCTATATAATGGTCCTTATAGATACTACTAGCTAAAATAGCTCTCTAAGTAAGTAGTAACTATAATAGATTGCAAATAATGCCGTATAATAATAACTTAATACTATAACTCTTATATAATAGTAATAAGTCCTAATAGACTAGACTATAATAAGTAGCAGATATATTAAGCATATAGCAGCTAGAAATATCTGCTTTACTATTAGTAGGGTACAAATTATTTAAATTATTAGAACCTTTATATATAATAGTTAGTTTACTAGATTATAGCTAAATTAGACTAGGATAACAACGTACTTTAATAGGGAGCTTTAAATATAGCTAAGTAAGATAGTAACCTTTTATAGGTTGCGCAGTAAAAGAGATAGTAATAGAAAGAGATAGTATAGTAGTAGACCTAGACTAATAATTATACTATACGTATAGAATGCTTAAATTACTAAATTACTACTATTATATATTATAAGTCTATACCTATATAAGCGCCTATAGCTGCTAATTCCTACGATTTTAGCTTCTCTTTAGGGGGGGCATATTATAATAGGTATATATATACCTATATAAGTACTAGGGCTAGTATAGATAAACCTAGTATTATATAGTTATAAGAAGTATAAGCCTCACCTTAGGTAGCAGCCTACTATAGCTTAGGCTGAAACCTATAGGCTAGTACTAGCTACTATAGCCTGGTACTAGCTACTATAGCCTTAGGAAGATACCACATAACAGCCTATTAATACCTTATCTTTATAACTTACCTAATAATAACTAAGGACCCTTATATAAAGGATAAGAGGTAGAATAGTATAAAGGAAGGACTAGGAAATATATAGATAGTAAGTATCTTTTATATTTTATTCTTTTAACTTATTAGATTTAATTAAGATATATATATATTTCCTAGTAGTTTACCTTTAGCCCTTATCTATATAATAAGAAATCTGCAAGTTATAACAGCTATATAGCAGGATTTATAATAGAAGTCTTAGTTACTAGTAATAATAAGTTATCCCTAGTACTAGAGCTTATTAAGCGCGCCAGTATAGATATACCCTAATTACTAGTACTATATCTTATATATTACTATAGGAGGAGTTACTATAGTAAATACTTATACTATATAATTATTATTAATAACTATTAGAATATTTACCCCTAAACTATTAGGGCAAGCTATAATAGCTATTCTATAGTTTTATATTTATAATATAGAGGTAAGCTAATCTAGGTATAGTCCCTTCTACTTAAGTTTTAAAGCTAAGATAAGACTAACTATTAGTACTAGAATATATAGAACACCCTCTATTATAAGAGTATTAACTATACTATTTATAGGATAGTAAAGTATAGTATTACTATAGCTAATAGCTATTACTATACCTAAACTATATACCTAGACTAGCTATATAAACTATAAGTAGTTTATTAGCTTAGTTAAATTTAGTATATAGTAGGTATTAGCCCTAGTATTAATAATCTATTCATCCTTTATTAAAGCTAGATATAGGTATAGGGTAGTAAAGTAGTTTGCACCTTATACTAGAGGGTTAGTTATTAATATTATTATTACTATTACTACTATTAGCAGTTTAGAGACTTAATTATCTAGTATATAGAATACCCCTAATACTGGCTTCTAATAGGTAGGATGGTATTTAAGGTAAAGATAGCTATACTTAGCCTTAATATACCCCTTCTTTCTATAGTAATTATAGGTAGTATAGTTAGACTTAGACTACTTAGTAGACTACTAACTAGTATAAATAGTAAGAGCTATAGTACTATTCTTACTAGTATATTTAATCTTATTAGTTATAGTATAGAAGAGATCCTTAAACTTAGGTATCTCCTTCTTATTATACTAATTTATATACTAAGTTATATACTAGATAGAAATATCATCCTATAAGTTTTCTAGGAGTAGAATATAGAGAATCTAGTCCTTAACTTACTATTAGATATAGCTAATATAGGCTTACCTTTATTTATATAGGGCATTATAGAATTCCTTTACTATTATAAAATTACTATATTAATAGAAGATAAAGTCCTTAATAATATTAGCCTTAAAGAGGATACCCTTAGTATTATATATATTATAAAGCTTCTACTATATAGAGCAAGCTAAACTAGTATACCCCTATAGTACTATTATAATAGGAAGTATAATAATTATTATAAACTAGTAGATAATATATATATCCTTCTTATAATTAGTAGTATTTTTTAGCTTATCCTTAAGTAGATAGGTATAATAGAATAGACTAAGCCTTATCTTAACTATTATCTTAAAGGTTACCTAGTTAGTAGGGCCTTTAAGTGGCTAGATATTCTTTAAAGGGATACTAAACTTACTATTATTTATAGTTAGGTCTACCTCTTCTTTAGCCTTAGCCTACTTAGCTAGTATAGAAGATAAGGTGGTAGTAAAGCCTAAACTACTAGATAATAAAGGAGGAAGGGAAGGTAAAGTTATAATAAAGGTAATAACTATTAGTATATTACTTAGAGTTATAGAGATAGATAATACTAATAAATTTACTAAAGAGTAGAAATTATATAAGATAATAAGGGATAAAATAATAAAATAATAAAATAACTATTAGTAATAATTATATAGATAGTATTATAGTATAATACTAAAATAAGCTAGATAAGTAATTTATATATATAATGTGAGGGCTTATAACCTGATAAAGTAAGATGAGAGAACTAAAGACTCTATTTAAGGCTACTCTAAGAGCTATCTATATACTACTAAAACTACTAGGGGGAGTAGTAGCTGGTACTAACTACTAATAAGTCCTAAACTTATTAAGATGTGTGAAGCTAATAGATAAGTATATCTTGACTAAAGTAGCAAGTTATTATCTAGATAAGCTGTAGTTATCTAGGTAAACTGCAGCTAAGATGACGCGACGGGAGACTGCTTGGTGTTGTTACACAGGACCACCAACAATGACGTTAGCAAGCGGGTGGAGACGACGGGAAGCGAAAGGGAAGCATTGGTGTCGAGAGATGCAGGAGGAGCTGCAGGAGTAAGGTCATGCATCACCGACGTACCTTGTCGAGGAGGGAGCAGGTGGGGTGGGGCAGGGCAGACCGAGGACAACAAAGAGAAACGTGAAGCGGTGGAAAAGCACGCAAGCACCGTGAAGCTACGGTACTGGGGATTCAGCGTTTATAGGTATCCAGACAAGGCCGGGGATGCTCGACCATCACCAAGACCAAGGTGCCAGTCCCAGGAGCCACGGCCGAGCTTCTGACGCCGTGCAGGCTGTGCACCACCCCACGACAAGGTGAAAGCGCCATTTACTTTGCATATCTGACGATGATATTGGGCCTGCTCCTATTCGTTCGTCTGTCTCTTCTAGTCCCGCCGGTCAGCTTTTTCCAACCGCATCACATTCTCATCCATCCATCCATCCATCCATCAATCCATCCAGCCCATCCCACGATGCGCTGCAGCCGCCCCAATCGCATCTGGTCCGATGCCACCCCACCAGCTCTTGGTTTCTCGCCGTCTCCACGTGATGGATGAAGCCCTGCGTGGGTGAGGTGGCTGCTGAGATGCGCTGCCTGTCCAACAAGAGCCCGCCATCTCGATGCGGTCATCAGGGCGCACCTTTTCAGTTCTGTTCCTGGCGCACCTCCAACAGAACCCGAAGCGCCATCATGGGTACCTGACCTGACCTAGGTCAACTGGGGTGCTTGCCTGCCTGCCTGCCTGCCCCCGGCCTCGTCGTCGACCAACAGCACGCAGCGGCGGACCCCGTTCGCTTCGGTTGCCGTGGTGGCCGCGCCATTTACCTTTTGCTTCCTCCTCTCCCAACACCAACACCAGCACACCGCACACACGTCGTTCGTCGATTGACTGCGGTGATGCTGTGCCTGACGCGTGCACGCTCTCTCCTAATTACATACATAGGTACCTTAGGCCGGCCAGCGCCGGGCAAGCCATCTATGTCAGCTACCCGAGTTGGACGTTTAATCGGTTGGCCTGCCGCCCGCCTGACGAGACGGGGACCTACGCCTACCAGCGCGTTGTGTCTGTAGATGTATTGAAACAGGGCAGTTTTGCATGCTACACTGTCATTCTCTAGCCAAATCTTTTTTCATCGACTGGTCTTTGTGCAACAGCCATGTTTTGCACCAGCATCCCTATCAACCAGTCCCCGCTGTCCCCGCTGCGGCGCCGCCGCTGGTGGGTTCCCCTGCTCCACCGTGGCGTGGTGTGGCGTGGCGTATCCGGCGGGGCATTTTTCTTTTTCTTTTTTTTTTTTTTTTCTCTTTCCCCTCGAGTTCGCTCGTCATATACATGTAGACGTTGACTGGGTACATGTAGGTAGGTAGTCAAAGACCTGCAGAAGAGGCAGCAGCACCGGAATATACAGATGGTGGGTACACGGTTAGATATAAATCAGTATTACATCCTCAGCAGCACAACAGCCACGTCAATTCAACAACCAGCAGCAGCAGCAAAGATAAAAACCAGAAGGACGTGGGAAAAAAAAAAAAAAAAAGAGGATAAAAGAGAAGCCTCTGATTCCACATTCTTCCCTTTCCCATCCTTAAAACTCCTGTATACTGTGTCAACACTAGACTAGAGGTACCTAATGGTTTGGTGGTGGTGGTGGTGGTGGTGGTGCGATTCCTCGACGGGTGAAAAGTGAAGGAGAAATGGAAAGGAAAAAGAGTTCAAGTCCAGTATTGCCAACAACAGAATGATGCCCCCTCGCTCGCTCTGCATCTGCGTCTGCGTCCATCCATCGACGACGAGCCAAAAAAGACGTTCAAAGTGAAGCCGCGTACAAGAACATCAAAAGTGACGTCAGCCTGCTGCAACCTGCTACCATGGTACATCGATACGGTGCAAGCTCGCCCATGCAAACAGCACCAAAAAGACGGCGCAAAAGCAGCGGAACCCCATTATTTTTTCTTTCTCTGTCAAGCTCAGATGATCATCTGCGCAACGCCCTGTCCGCCCAAAATCTTGCTGCTCTGGAAGTCCTGGTTCTTGAGCGCAGCCAGCAAGTAGAAGAGGCCGGCGAACAAGAGGAAGACGGCGGGCACAATCAGAGAGCTGGCGCCGCCGACCAAGCTGATCCACAAGACGACGCTCATCACCAGGTACATGACGATGCGCGGCCAGTTCTCTTGCAGGCGGCGGAAGAAGGTGCGGAAGCCCTCCGACCAGATGGGCAGCTTGAGGAGGAAGGCGACTTCAACAAAGAAGATGACGGGTGAGAATGCGCTGGAATCAAACGAGTTAGCCAATTTCGTCCGTCCGCTAATAGGAGGTGGACCCGACTCACAGGCAAATGATGCTGAATACGATGATTGGGAAGCCGGAGAAAATGTTGGCAATGCCCATGGCAAAGCACAGGATCACACAAAGAATTCCGGTCCTGCGTTGCTGTCAGCATCGCTCTCCAGCGTCTGCGGCGTCCGTCCGGGCGCGCGGCGCAAGTATCCCCAGTGTCCTGATGGTGTAGGCTCCAGCTCTGTTGTGACCACCGGGTCCTCCCTGGCGATGCGCAAATCTGCCGACGCAGGTTCCCCGATGTCCAGTTGCGCGGCGACGAAGCACGCAAGCTTCTTGGGCAAGGCAGAGGCAGCGAAAGGGTGTACTGACCATTGGCCGTATATACCTGGTCGCCGTGTTAGCAACGTAGCTTCAAGCAAGCAACAAACAAGGCGGCGGGCGGGCCGGGGCGGTTTTGCGCAGCTTACTGAAGTTCCTCGACTTGAGCTCCTCCCTGAACGTCATGATGGCTGTCTAGCTGCGTCAAACAGCGGCTCCCGGTCTCGGTCGAGGTCGTGGGGTTGATGGGCTGCCTGCAGTGCCAGTGCAGGTATGGTCTGGATGCGCGTGCTCCGTGCGATGGTTGATCGCTTGGCGCAGGCTCGGGGGTGGTGCGAAGCTACAGGTGGCTAGGCAGCGCGGAAGCGAATGGGTATCGGGCTGGGCGCGGGCTTCTGACGACGGCGACGAATTATACTGCCTGGCGTAAGGTGGAGTGGAGTGGTCGAGATGGTGTTGAGTTTCAGAAGACTTGGAGCTTTGTGGCCAGGACAGGACCCTGCCACGCCTTCTGCCGCAGCTGCGCCAGGGCACAGGCACCCGTGGCCGTACTGGTATGCCGCACCGCACCGCGCCCGCTGGTACTTTGGAGAAAGCTCAGCCACGAGAGGGAGTCGCGTCCGCCTAAGCCGCTGCCACTTAACAAGGATCCTTTCACTTTTCGCAACCCACAGCGACGCAGAGTACACCCGCTAGAGCCTGGCAAAACAACAACGTAGCCCTTCACCGTCTCCATGTCTGTCGGCTGGCTCCGCGCCCTTCCCGCACATGGCGCAGGTACACGGGCGGGACGGCCTGTTATGCGCGCATCAAATCATAGCATTTATCAACAACCTTGGGCAGGTCAAAAAGCCTCGTCTTGCTATCCCTTGGGAACCACGTCCCCGAACTGCGTCTTCGCGCATGTGCACCAACCCAGGTATTCAACTCGACTTGATAAACCACCTGCAGCGGCACCGCCCTCCGTCTCGTTCTTTAGGCAGCAGGGTAGACGAGGCGGAACACGTCGTTGAAGACAAAGTAGCTGCCGTTGCCGTCGGGGCGCAGGGTGAAGACCTGGGTGTAGCTCATGGGCCTCCCCTCCTCGTCGACCTATCGCACGCCATGTCAGACCGTTTCTCCCGTTCGGTTCCATCATCATTATGACATCAACATACCAGCAGAGCACCGGTGACCAGGACGAGAATGGAGCCATCCTCGCTGGCGGGCTGCGAGTCGAGAGTGGCGACCTGGTGGACGACCTTCTGGAAAGGCAGGTTCTTGAAGCTCAAGTGTCAGGACAGTCATTCGGGGACAGCGCGTGCAGACTTCTCGCTTACGGTCAGCCTCTCCATGATGCCCTCGGTGCCCTGGACGGCGTTGGACTCGAAGGTGAGCATGGATTGAGGGCGCTACAGCATCCACGGCGTCAGCAATCACTCGTGCCACTCATCATGCAGCAGGGCCCAACGTACGTAGAGCGCCTGGAGGCCACCGCGGTTCTCATCGAACGTCTTGTAGTAGAACTGGACGAACTGAGCTGCGCATAAGAGTCAGTATGATGCAAAACATTGTATCGGCCGTCCCGAAAGCTGATTGAGGATTTGTTTGCTGTTTCTGCTGGCGGGTACGTACTCGCAATGTTCTGGAAGTCTATGCAGGATCCCGTCAGTCGAGCTCTCAGACAGCACTTTGCGTTTCCGCGGAGACGAACCGGCCATTTTGAGTGGAATGCGAGGGGTTGCGTTTGGAGTTGGATAGAGAGAATAGAAGACAAAGTGGAGGTCGAGGTTCGGGGTTGCGCAGCTGGTGGGTGTTGGTGCCGGAATCTGCTTGTTGTCGTGGGGGGCTCTGCTTGGTGGGGCTCAGGCAGGCCTGCTGGCTTGGAAGCGCCAAGAAATGGTCGGACAAAGTCGACACCGTGCCCCGAGCTATAAAAATCAAAATCCCTCGACTCGTTTTTCCTCACAACCACCTTGGCTTTTCAGCGCGAAATGGGCGCGCAATGATTCGCCTCGCCACTGCTAGTTGCAGTCACTAACCATCGACAAACAGCGGCAGCATTTGACTTTGGTAAGCCCCTCTCACACGTTCCTTCGCAACCACTCACTCTCATGATGATTTTTCTTCAAACGATAACTTTTGAGTCATCCATGATATTCACAAAAATATTTCAAGCTCAACAGTCTGACCCTTCAATTCTATTCCCTCTTTATCGCATTGCTTTGGCGAAACCATGTGCTAACGCGATTAAAAGACAGGCACCAACAACCCAAATCGACGCATTCCACATGGCTGGACCTCGCCAAAAGTAGCATGATAGACTGACTCTTGGTTGTGAGTCAACACACGTTTGCAAGGACAGGTTTAGAATGGGGGATGTCGGTCCGCGGAAAAGTCAAATCGTATATTCGTTGTCTAGGATAGTCATGAAGCTTTTGTCCCACCTCCACTTCTATCTGCACAAATGGTGTCAAAAGAAATGTGTGCTCCAAGCACTGCGGCTCTGATCAGGGAACGTTCTTCCCCTGTCGCAGTTGCGTGCACTTGCGTCTTTGGAGCTGTCGTACGCTACCCCAGTCGCGTCTCGGGAGCTGTCATCCGCCAACCAGTTGCGCCCAGGAAGCGGTCGTTCACTGCCGCAGGAGTACCCATTGAGTGTTGCCGTTCCTCTTGCCCACCGACTGTGCTTATCTAAGCACCCACTGCCTTCAAAGACTTGACCGTATCCACAATGCTCTTCTCAAACGGAATGTATTCGATGCCCAAGATGGTCCTGGACCGCGAGTTGTCCACCTTGAATGAGCCCTCTTCCGGGTAGCCGCCGCTAGTCACGTCGGGGCCGGGCAGCTTGTCTTGGTACTCGGGGAAATGCTTGCGGATGACTTCGACCATCTCCCTGTTACTGTAGGCCCCCGCCGTGACGAAGAAGCGCTTCTGGTCCGCCGCAGGCAGCTCCATGGCCTTGACGTGTGCGAGTGCAACGTCGCGGACATCGACCCAGCAGAAGCCTCCTGTTGGGGGGATCTCCTCCTTCCACTTCCCGAGAATGGCGTCTCTGATGCGCTGGTTGGAGGTATTGAGAGCGTCCAATGAGTTCAGATAGTGCACTACCTCGCCGTAGACCATAGGGGGGTTAATCGTAGACACTTTAAAGTTGGGGTTTTCTTTCTCGACAAAATCCCAAGCTGACTTTTCCGCGAGCGTCTTGCTGACTGCGTATTTTGTTAATATCTGCACATTGGCCCATCGACTAGAACGTGTCTGTACTTACCTCTGTATGCGCTCGTTGTGTCCTTGTGAGCATCCTCGAGTGTGGCCGGGTTCCAGTCTGCCTCAGAGTACGTGTGCTCCGGCCAGTTGCCTTTGGAGGGGTTCACAATGGCCGCAAACGACGAAGTAATGACAACCTTCTTAACAGTCGGAGCATGCTTCTTGACAGACTTGAGGACACCCGTTGTTCCAATCACGGCGGGGTTGATGAGGTCCTTGATTGGGTCCGTGACGTTGAAGTGAAAGGGGCTGGCAGTGTGGATGACGGCCTCGAACGGCGGGTCGGACTTGACGGCTTCTTCGAAAGCATCCTCCTTTGCAATGTCTTCGACGATGGCAAAGTCGAGCTTGTCCTTGCCGTAAGTGGGATGGGCTTCCTTGATCTTGTCGGCCTTTTGCTGGCTACGGACGGTGGTCACAACCGAGTGCCTGAAGAATTGTCAGAGAGCCTGCGTTGATCATGTAATGCAGGGGATGTAGCAACACTCACCCGCGCTTGAGGAGAATGTCAAGGACGTGGGCGGCAATGAAGCCGCTTCCACCGGTGAGCAGGACACGAGTCATTCTGAATTTTGCGGGAGATGGCGATAATCGAATTCGAGAATGGAGAATCAACAGTCAATGGGTTGACGATGGCGATTCAGCTAAGGTCTTGGGAGGGTCGAGTGTTGCCTTTTCAATTGACGTAGGGCGGGGTTAACTAGTCTAATACCGCGTGGGGTTAATCGGAGTTTAACGATACGCGCAATATCGCGACGTGCTTATGCGATACCTGATACCGGTTCGCTCTTCCGTTATTTGACTCCTGTATCAGTAAACAGATTCCAACTCGATCAATGCTCGGATTCGAGCGGACGCTGACGACTTGTTGACCATCGCAGCTGCACTAGGGAGCATCCATGTTTTCTGCAGATGAAAGTTAGGGAACAGTCATCCCCTTCCATCGCCGCACAGTGGGTGGCAAAAGAAATGAGGCTCTCCTGGTCTGTCTACCGCAATGAACGACCACTTCCTAAGCGCATGTACAGGTGTATGAATGCTCCTTAAACATAGGCGGAGCAGTAAATGAATGCTCCTTAAGCGCAGGCGAAGCAGCAAATGAACGCTCCCTAGACACGCTTGTATTGCCAGGAGTTGTAATTTCTTTCGACACCCACTGTGGCCGCGCCCTGGGAGCCGCCGTTTGCAATCACGGACAGAGTCTTTTGACACGCACTACCTTATGCAGGTGGGCTGCGATCTATGACGTAGCAGACCTCAAGGTATACCACAACGGGGACTAGCTGCTGCGTACATGTGGGGATCCAAGCTCCCTGGTTCCAAACGACAAGAGTTCAAAAGCATTGCGGAGCTCTAGCGACAGGCGGCGGGGGGCTTTTAGAGACCCGTCCAACAGCACGACGAGCATCGACGACTGATTCGACAGTCGCGAACCTCTCTCTTCTGTCCGGAACGTCCATCGTAGGCGACTTTGGGCGAGTCGGAGGTACCACCGGTCTATCATTGCAGTTTCCGGGTGGACGCGCGACACGACAAGGGTTCGCTCTACTGGGGTCGCGTTGACTTTAAGTTTTCGGCGCGTCCTCCGCTATTTTCAAAAAGCGACCCACTTTGGCGACTGTCTGGCAGCCTTTGCTGCCCTCTGCTTCATCCATACCACATGCAAATGCATGTCTTGTTCTCTTTTTTCCAAGCACTCTAACTGGGCGATAACGCAGGTACAGCACAAGGTAAGGTCGACACTGCAGCTCCGCGGCCCACTGCAGACCTGCTTCCCTTGCTCCAAGACGGCACAATCAGATTCAAAACTCAAGAAATCAAGTCCGTCCCGCATCGTCTTGTTCAGCTTTCCAAACCTTCCATTCCAATCCAAGACGTGGATAGTCAGCATTCACCATGTTCGCCGTCGAATCAGCGTCTCTGCCGTCGATCTTTTCTCCACCCCCTCCATACCTGGGAAACCATCCAATAGAGTACTCTTCGCCGTACTTCAATCTCGACTTTTCTGCAGGCTCGACGGCTGGCGGGCCCAAACTCGAATCATCCGTTTTCGATGCCTTCGAATGTAAGCGGTGCCAGCGCATGTTTGTCAGTCGCTCGGCACGCGAAGCACATTGGGAAGACTCGAGCAATCACTTCATCTGTCTGGCCCTGCATGCCAATGGCCAGCGCTGCACCTTTGACGGCGAGAGCATTGAACAGTTGCTCAACCACTACCTGGCAGCCCACGAGTTCCATTCGTGCCGGGGCTGTCTGCAGGTCTTTGTCGACTTCAAGGTCTACATGAGCCATCTTGACGAAGTCTTTGCATGCGAAGAGTGCCAGCAGCACCACAGCAGCGAACATGAGGTGCAGCAGGTATGTTCTCTCGCCGCTAAACTATCTCAATTCAACGTGTCCCTCGAGCACCCCCTGGCTACTCGTGCACTGAAAACCCTCTCCGCGACAGCACATGATTACGCACAGGCCGCACGACATTCCCTGCTGGGCCTGCTCCAAACCCTTGCCCCGCATCTGCGACGTGCTCCTCCATCTCGAACAGGGCAACTGCCCATCGGGAATCGACTCGTTCCACCTCAACTCCATCGCTGCCTCGTTCTATCCCTCGTGGGCCTACGTCGACCCGGCCTACCGCGAAGATCTCAGGCTGGGAATCGACCTCGCGAGCGTCTACAAGCGTGAGAACCCCCAGCCCTTCCTGTGCCCCGGCCTGGGCTGCGGCTCCAAGTTTGCCAAGTTTCATGCTCTGGTGCAGCACGTCGAGATGGGGAAATGCCCGGCCAGCATCGAGGAAGGCATTATCGCAAACGTACTCGAGTGGATGGAGCACAAGGTCGCCATGGTTGGAAAAGATTCGCTTATTTGAGTTTGGTCTCGTCGTTACGGTGTTTTGCATTTGGATGGGTTGAAAAAGTTGCGCGAGCGAGTGTGTTTGGGTCACCGTCTTACCCTCATTTGTCATTCTTGTCCCATGCTGTTCTTTGGTTGTATGGAGCCTTTTCCTTTCTCTCTGGCCTTTTAGTTTGTCCAAAAAATTGTTCAGACTGTCCCAGATCGGTTGATGATCCATCTTTACGGTTCAAGACGATCATAAAAAGAGCTGCGGAAAAGAGTGGAGACTGTAAGTGGGATTGCGCATCTGAGGCGCCGGTCTGGCGTTGGAGTTGTGATTCCAAAGAAAAGACAGACTGCACCCAGTGGGTGTCAAAAGGAATGCAACACATCCTGGCAATGTGAGTGCACTCAGGGAGCATTCTTCCATATGGCAGCGCGCAGTCAAGCAAGCAGTCAGGCGCAGACTACTTCCAATTAGGTAGGGGTGTCAGTTACTCAAAATAGGGGGTCAGTTATTCAGCGGCCTTAACATTGGGTCAGAAAAATTCGTGGGACATACCTGCCAGGGGGTTCATAATCGATTTTCATTGCGTCGACCCATAGCTGAATGAGCTTGGCCTTTGCCTCCTTGCAACTTGGCCTCCATGGCGCGGGATTTCTCTGGCTTCGTACTTCCCCAAGTCGACGCCTTTACGTCTGCAAGCAGGTCGTCCATCGATCGCTTTGGTGCAATCTGGTCCACCAGCTTCTTGATGAAGCTCTCGACTTCTTCTTCGTTCTCTGCATTCTGGTCTTCCTCTGCATCGCTTTCCGCGGCCGTTTCATCGGGCAGGCTCGGAGCTGGTGAGATCGTTCTGCTGTCAAGGCCCTTGTCTGGCCACCTACAGCGATGTCCCAACCTTGATGTTTCCGTTTCCGCGCACGACTTCCAATCATCAATAAGCAAAGCAAGAGACGAGCTGGCGGTGGCAGCGACGGAGTATATGTCTTCGCTTCAATACGCCTAGGAAACACGTCGCTAGCGGTTCGTCCATTCCAAGGTCTAGACGTGAAGGCGGGATGGGATGGAGATGGGTCGAGGAGTGGAGGCTGCGTCGAGGGGCACAGTGGGTGGATGGTGATGTTGTGCGAAGGTTGCAAATGAGGCTCGAGGTAGAGAGCATCTCCAAGTACCGCTTTCAAGGCCAGAAGAATCAGGTCGCCGGCGTTGCTCGCAACTGACTTCTTCATCAATCCCAGAAAAGGAGCGACACAATGCGCAGGCAAAAACTCCGCTCACTCGTCAACAGTGTTCCACTCTCCCCGTGGGTTTCCTTGTCCTTCTTGAGAAACCCCTGATGGATGATACACAGGAAGGCCTGTGCTCCGCTGGCTTCAGTTGCAGGTGATTTCAACGGTGACTGGCACGGTACCTGAGCAAGGTAGTTTTGACGCGTCTTTGCGCGCGTCCTCTCCCACACAACACAACAACCGCGGCTTCAGCCTTTTTCCCGTCACTCCCACAACAACCAACCAAATTCCGGAAATACACCCACACAGCCACAATCCGTCAATATCCGCCGCTAACGACATGATGCGGTGAGTCCACTCCTTACTCCGTCCGAGTCAATAAGACAAGCCATTGCGCCCCACAACGCTGATCAGGCGCAGCAGCCAGTCGCCGAGTGTGGCTGAGCGAACTTCCATCACATAACCGGTCTGCAAACCTTGGTGTTGAGGCGCAAGCATTGGGTTCGCACCAAGAATGCCGCTCGCTTCTGCCGTCGCGACGTTGGCAGATTCCTAATGTGGTTGGCATGGAACGACGCTTGCGCGGGAAGGATGAGGGAGCGTAGCGGTAAGGTGAATAGAAAGGTGCGTTGATCAACCGTTACAAGACCTGCTGCCAGCGTTTGTTTCTACCCCGCATCCATCATTTCCTGCAGTCTGGCTGTACGAGGGGTTCATTAGGGTGGCTTTTGCAGTCACTTGGCTTGTGGCCTGCGGCGTGCTCTTGGTCTGCTTCCTGTTGCGCCATTGTCATGTCTTGAGGACATGCGCAGGATCCTCGAAACAGAACTCTGTAGTCGCTCGAAATTGCACGCGCGAAAGAAAGACAGCGGTCCGGTTAATGAATCAGTCTGTTTGCCAGCTACCCTCCTTCACTTACTGCAGCTCATTCCCATCCTCGTCGTTTAGCCAACCCACCTAACTTTTCTCACATCTAGTGCCGTTACCTCGCAGTGGAGCTACAGCTGTGAGCTGCCGAGACCGAGACCGAGACATGCCATTCACCAAGACGATTCCAATTTGCTAGCGCGTTTCCTGCAGTTCTTGCCGTTCTTCCCGACGCACGTAGGTGCGTGTGATGCAGTGCAGAGCAGAGCAAAGCAGGTCATGAAAGAGCAGCAGTTGGCTTCAACGTCTCGATCAAGCGATTTCCAGCTGCCCACTCGGCAAGACAGCGCTCTGCCAGCGCTGGTCGTCTGAGCTAGACCTACTAAACGAGAAATATCCGCGCGAAGGGTCGCCCTTGTTGGCGACCACTATCCCAGAAGAAGACAACTCGCGGCCCTTGTTGGTGGCATGTTTGCACATGCGACGCGCATTTCCTGCCATACAGCCCAGCCGGTCCCTTCTGCTCCCGGCGCCTGTCACTGTCAAGACTACTGCAGCCGCTGGCTCAGACCCTCAGACCACCATCCCACTTCTAGTCTGCCATGCCAAGCTTGAGCATAGCGAATACATCGACGGCGTGCGTTAAAAGATGAAGGGGCATCCTGACCTTTCGTCACAAATACCAATTATTCTCTCTTTGGCCTTTGTTCAATTCCTGGAGGTCTTTCCATGAGAATCAGCCGTGGTCGTGAAAGATATTTCACTGTGCTCCTCCATGACGCAAGCCATGGCTGAGGGAACGGCGCGGCCGTCTTCGGCCAGCGGGCCGTCTTTTTCTTCTGTCGACGATTTGGATCCCATACTACGTACCGCGTCGACGAGGACCAAGCCAGAAAGTGTGGATGCGTCGGTATCCGAGGAGAAGATTTCACAGGTATGTAGGGAATGGCGGGGGGAAACCCTGAAAGATCTTCGCCCCAGGTTCTTTCGTACTCTCAGGGGTTTTCGAGATGAGAGGCTGAATTTTCTGGCTGCAGAATGGACAGAGCGAGACGGTACCACCTGAAAAGATCGAGTCGTACGTGTCAAAGACCCCTAAATCTCCAGCCTTCCACAGTGGTGTCGAAAGAAATGAGACTCTCCAGGTCTAGCTGCAGCAACAAACCGCAGCTCCCTGTGCGCATTTGCGATGGACGGCGACTACTCCTTAGGTGTTACTGTCACAGCAGATGACTGCTCCTTGGGTGTCGCTGTAATTGCAGATGACTGCCCCTAGACGCAACCATGGCAGCGAACAACGTCTCATTTCTTTCGACGCCTACTGCGCTTCCACCGCGGCGGATGCTGAAACCTTTTGCGGAGACAGAGACCTCGGAGTGACAGACGACACGCTCACCATCGCCGAAGAATTCGCAAGCAACCTGACGCTTGAAGAAACAAAAGACGTAATGCTTCCTCCACTTCGCCACAACCTGTCCTCATGTGCCGTTATCACAGATTTTAGAAAACGTGCTCCGCATGCACGAGATGGACCCCAACTTCCCTGACGACGTTCTGGACAAAGTCCGCGACTTTCTTTCCAACGACGACGTGTTTGCGTGTCCGCAGAACCACTTCGTTTTCATTCACGAGATGAAAATCGAGGCGGCGTTGATCACGAATGATAGCCCGTATGCTGAGGTCAGAGCAGTTGTGAGCAATACGGACGACCCGACAATTCCGTGTGTGAGTAGTCAACACGCGCCTTGTCGAAATGCTCTGACAAGATTACACAGTCTACCGTTCGTGCGTGGGTGATCGGACTGTTCCTCGTCATTGTTGGCGCCGCTATTAACTCGCTCTTTGATATCCGGCAGCCGTCGATTGCAATTGAAGCAAATGTCGCGCAGTTACTGGCTTGTGAGCGCCATGAAAATCAAGACAGCGCAACTCTACTTGGGCTAAGACAATCTTCTAGGGCCAATGGGAAAGGCAGCCGCGAAATATCTTCCGCTTTGGAAATTCAGCGTCCTGGGCCACCATGTCAGCCTTAATCCGGGCCCGTTCAACAAAAAGGAGCACATGCTCATAGCCATCATGGCTTCAAATGCGCTCGATATTCCCTTCACTACATTTATCAGTAAGTGTTATCTATCTTTCGTGTTGAACTTGGCGAGCTGAACCGATTTTGTCCAGTCTTTTCTCAATATCTCCCGCAGTACTTCAATCAGGGATACGCGGGGCAGTTCGGGTACCAGGTTTTGGTCGCGCTCGGGACAAACTTCATGGGCTACGGCATTGCCGGCTTCCTCAGGCGTTTCCTGGTCTATCCGACGTACTGCGTCTGGCCCACGTCGTTGGTGGCGATAGCTCTGAATGAGTCTTTTCACAGTGGTTTGACAATACTCCTGTCCTTACTCTCAAAGAGAAACGAGCAACTAACTATGTTTTCAGGTGGAAATCCGGCAGTGATCGGGCCTAAGAAGCGTATCTATACTGCTTCACGGCTGAGATGGTTTACCGTGGTATTTGTTGGCATGTTCATGTACGTGTCTAGGGCCCCCTTTCACTAGAAAGCTCTCTGATACCGGCATGTAGCTACTTCTGGTTCCCCAACTACCTCATCCAAGCGCTCAGCTTCTTCAACTGGCCAACCTGGATCGCGCCCAACTCGGTACACCTGAACGCCATCACGGGCATGCGCAACGGGCTGGGCTTCAACCCGCTGCCGACCTTCGACTGGAACATCCTGTCCTTCCACTACACGTCGCCGCTCGTGGTGCCCTTCTTCAACAGCATCAACGGCTTCCTCGGCATGTTCATGTCAAGCTTCGGCGTGCTGGCGCTGTGGTACACCAACGCGTTCCACACGGCGCACCTGCCCATCAACTCGCAGCGCGTCTTCGACCGCTTCGGCCGCCACTACAACGTCTCGCGCGCCATCGACGCCCGCGGCATGTTCGACCGCGCAAAGTTTGAGGCGTACTCGCCCACCTACCTCGGCGCCAGCTACCTGGTCAATTACATGATGTACTTTGCGCTATACGCTGCAACTATTTCGTATGCGTTCTTGTACCATCGCCATGAGATTTGGCAGGGGCTGCGTGGTTTGCGCTTGCGCAAGTCCGAGGTGCTTTACAAGGACGTGCATAACCGCTTGATGGCGGCGTATCCGGAGGGTCAGATTCGCCAATTCCCATCTCAGTGCTTGACATCTTGAACTGACGCTGTCTTCAGTGCCGATTCGGTGGTATGTGGCCGTCCTCTTCTTCGCCATTGCTTGTGCCGTCGCTGGCATTACCGGATGGCCCACCTACGTAAGTGTTGCGCCTGTATTGGACATCAAAAGAAGTGAATCCCTGGATCGTGGCAGCATTCAGGGAGCATTCATCCACAGCCGCGGATGGTGTTGAGAAGCTGTTGTTTTGCCATCACAGCTGCGTCCAGGACTGCCATTTCCTTCTGACATCCACTGTGCACCCATTCAACTGCGCTGTACGCTTCTGACTGACTGCGCGGATAGACTTCGCCGGCCGTCATCTTCTACGGCATGGCCTTGTGCCTTGTGTTCGTCATTCCGATTGGCATCATACAGGCCGTGACAGGCATGCAAGTGTCGCTCTTGTGAGCCCTCTTCCTCAGACTTCATACCGCCATCACCAGCACCATCCAACTAACACATCGTTCGCCGCAGCGTCCTCGCCGAATTCATCGGCGGCTTGATTGTTAGCGGCAACGCGCTAGCCGTTAACTACTTCAAAGGCTTCGGGTCAGTCAACCAAACCTCGTTCTCTGAACAACTTACGCCCCGGTCCGTCTTCCTCCTATGCTGACACGGTCCCCCGGACAGCTGCATCACCTGCTCCCACGCGCTGCGCTTCTCGCACTCGCTCAAGCTAGCACACTACGTCAAGCTGCCGCCGAGGCCAGTCTTCGTGGCGCAGCTCGTCGCCTGCGTCGCGTCGACGTTTGTCTGTACGGCCGTCATGAATTTCCAGATGCGCGGCATCCCGGATGTGTGTCGAGAGTGCGTTCCATGCATACATGCCCAGAAAGTGAGGGCGGGAAGAGGGATGTGAATGGAGGGCTGATCGATGCGTTTGGTGGTTTGTAGGGACCAGAAAAGCGGCTTTACCTGTCCGAATATCAACACGTTTTTCACGGGTACGCTTGACCCCCTTTTCCTCCCCACCAGCTACCCGGCAGACACAGAAGCCCATGCTGATAGCGAAAAGCAACCGTCATTTGGGGCACGATTGGGCCCCGCAAGCTGTTTGGCAAAGACGGGCAGTATCGGATTTTGCTGATTGCTTTTCCGATCGGCTTCGTTTTGCCTTTTGGTCAGTTCCGTCCGGTCTTTGCGGTCTCGGCTTGAAGTTTTGTCTGCAGACAAGCAGGTATCATTCCACAAGGAGTTGTACTGACCAATACAGTCGTGCACTTCGTCCAGCGCAGATACCCTGCCCGCAAGTGGCTGCGCTACGTCAATGTCGTGGTGCTTTTGCATGGCGCGTCGAGGTGGGCGCCGGTGAGTCTGATCTTTCCAACCCACGAATGGCAGCCGGGATGAGAGTGCGAAACAAAAAAGCAGTGGACGATTGGTTAGGAGATGGGGAAAAGTGACATACTGACTCCGCGTCCGCAGTACAATCTGAGCTACTACTGGCCACACGTCCCCATCGCCTGGCTATCTATGGTGTACCTCAAAACGCGATTCCTAGGCTTCTGGAGCAAAGTGCGTCGACTCCCCCCAACCCACCTCATCCTCTTCCCTGCGCCACTCATATACTCATCACCGTGTACAGTACAACTACGTCACGTCGGCCGCGCTCAGCGCCGGCGTCGCCATCTCCGCCATCGTCATCTTCTTCACCCTCCAGTACCCTGGCGTCGCGCTGCCTGCTTCGTGGTGGGGCAATCGCATCTCGCGCGAGGGCTGCGAGGATCCAAGGAGCCCGTGCGTGTTGAAGCCGCTGCAGTCGGGGGAGGCGTTTGGGCCGCGGTTGGGTGGATTTTGATGGAGAGATGGGATGGGATCATAGCGAAGAAGGGGGGTGGGGAGGAATAGGAGGGAAGGCGTTTGGTTGCATATTGTTTTTTTCTTCCCATCTCACAGGAGCCGGTGATGGTGCTTAGTCGTTGCTCTTTTCAATATACCAGGAGTTGTTCAAAACCGTCGATGCACAATCCCTTGTTCCGCGAGGAATGCATGTATTTCCATGGCTTTGTCGACAATCTGGTTTGTGCCTATTGTGAATGGCATTCCGCCAGACGACTGTTGAGAACGGTATCGATTGAACACCAGCGGCACTAGGACAACAGCTGGCTTCGCACAGCCTGGACTGCTACTGCGCTATCGGAGGTCGTCGAGGGCCACGGGAAATTTTTCTTTCCGCTCCGCAAAGGATGGAGGTCGCCCAAGGGCTTGACTGCATGCGGCAGCAATTGACCGATAGCTTGGGCGTGGTGGAGCACGGGGGAAAATGCAGAGGCCAGAGAGGTCAACAAAGTCGCAGCTGCACCTCTAATGCAGGCAACGTGCCGATCCAGCTGCTGGGCAAGGCAAAGATGAGCGGCAAGCTCCAGAGAGCCTATCAAACTTGGCAAAATGTCATCGGAGAATCGGCGGGGCTGCAGGTCCGTAACGAGACTTGGGCGTTGAACAACGGGTGATGAGCAAAGCCTCCTGCACAACAGGTCGCACAGCAGACTGACAGGCTGATATTGCAGGCGCAAGGAAAGGTCAGTTCATGATGTCAGGTGATGTAGTCCGGGGAGCTGGAGACTGGACCGGATGGCATCGGAGACACAGAGGCAGGCGGGAGGTTGTCGGAGTCCGATGGAAGTTTCTGCGTCAACGATGATTGAGCCCAGCCCGAAGCGACACAACTAGTGAGAGTCTGCGATCAAATCAGCCATGTAGCACCCTAGGCATTGGCGGCAGCTTCGGCTTGCTCATACGACGCCAAGTCGACGGTCCAAGACGAGCTGCACGTCGTTACAAAACGGACGACGGAGGGCATCGAGATGAGCTGTGGAGTCTCGGCGTGAGGTGGTGCGCTGTTGCTGCCGGCAACGGCCACAGCAAAGACTTAGGTCAGCTCATCACGAGAAGGCGCGAGACATGTGTCGTGCAGCCAAAGATGGTGTTTCATTACGATGGATGGATTCCACTTGGTTGTGGTGGTCTGGTACGCTTTCTTCGCTAGGCGCGCCGTTTCAAGTCGGCTCAACGGTCAGGGACGGACGGTGAAAAGCTCTGGAGGAGCCCGCTTGATGGCGAAGTGGACTGGATGGACGAAAGAAAAATTGCGAATGGAGAGGCGTCGAGCAATTGAAGCCGAGCAGGCAGGCGGAGGGAATGCAGTGGGTGTAAAACGTTGTGTTGAGTCAGCGTTGAACCCTGTCGGGCCGTCATTTATGACGTTGAACGTGGGGCAGCAGCAGGACAGAAAACAGTGCAGCACCCCAGTGACTTCAGCGCCCTCCCGCGACACGAAGCTCCTCTCTCTTCACCTCTTCAGCTACCTCCCGCTCCTGTGCCTCTTTGCCCCAATTCTTCTTCTCTCTCCCATCCTCTAGATACCCCTACGACCCTTTGCCATTCTCAATCCACCACCTCCAACATGCCCGTCGAGCCTCCCCCGCCCCTCGAGGGCAAGCAGCGCCGCATTGGTGTCATGACCTCTGGTGGTGATGCCCCTGGTATGAACGGCGCCGTCCGAGCTGTCGTCCGCATGGCTCTCGCCAAGGGCTGCGAGCCATACGCCATTTACGAAGGTTACGAAGGTCTGGTCCAGGGCGGCGACATGATAAGAGCTATGAAGTGGGAGGATGTCCGCGGCTGGCTCTCAGAGGGCGGTACTCTGATCGGTACTGCTCGCTGCGCTGCCTTCCGCGAGAGGCCCGGCCGTCTGCAGGCCGCCAAGAACATGATTCTCAAGGGAATTGACGCCCTCGTCATCTGCGGTGGTGACGGCAGTCTCACTGGCGCCGACCTCTTCCGATCCGAATGGCCCAGCTTGATGGACGAGCTCGTCGAGAAGAAGGAGCTCACCGAAGCCCAGGTCAAGCCCTTTAGACACCTCAACATTGTCGGTCTCGTCGGCTCCATCGACAACGACCTGGCTGGCACCGATGCCACCATTGGCGCCTACACCTCGCTCGGCGTCATTTGCGAAGCCATTGACAAGCTCGACTCGACTGCAACCTCCCACCAGAGAGCCTTTGTCATTGAAGTCATGGGCAGACACTGCGGCTGGCTGGCCCTCATGGCTGGTGTTGCCAGCGGCGCCGACTTTGTCTTCATCCCGGAGAAGCCGCCTGGAGAGAACTGGGAGGAGGAAATGTCCAAGATTGTCACCAAGCACCGTGACGAGGGCAAGAGAAAGACCATGGTCATCGTCGCCGAAGGTGCCCACGACAGCAACCTGAAGCCCATCACCCCCACAATCGTCAAGGATCTGCTGGCCAACAAGCTCAAGCTTGACACGAGAATCACCACTCTCGGACACGTCCAGAGAGGTGGAGAGGCCTGCGCTTACGACCGTATGCTTGCCACACAACAGGGTGCTGAGGCCGTTAACGCCGTCTTGGAGGCTACCCCGGAGACCGAAAGCCCTGTCATTTGCATCGTCGAGAACAAGATCTGTCGTCGCCCCCTGATGGAGGCCGTCAGGCAGACCCAATCCGTGGCCGAAGCCATCAAGGTCAAAGACTTTGAAAAGGCCATGGGCCTGCGTGATCACGAGTTCGCCGAGTACTACAATGCTTACCAAACCACGACCTCCGCCAAGCTTCCTCACACTCTTGCGCCAGAGAACAAGGTAGGAATATTCCCAAATTGAATGGAATGTGGGCTGACGACAAAACAGCGCTTGCGTGTCGGTATTATCCACGTCGGAGCACCGGCCGGTGGTATGAACGCTGCCTCGCGCGCGGCCGTAGCGTACTGTCTGGCCAGGGGCCATACCCCTGTTGCTCTGATGAACGGTTTCCCTGGCTTGTGCAGACACCACGCTGATGGCGCTGTCCACGAAATCAACTGGCTTGAAGCCGAGGGCTGGGTCAGCAAGGGTGGTTCAGAAATCGGCACCAACCGTGGTCTCCCTGCCGACGAGGCGTGCGGTCTCGAGGGCGTCGCAAAGATCTTTGATCAGTACAAGATTCAGGCCCTCTTCGTCGTTGGTGGCTTTGAGGCATTCACGGCGGTGAGCCAGATCAGAAAGGCCAGGGATTACTACGCTGCTCTGAGAATTCCCATGGCTGTGCTCCCTGCGACCGTCTCCAACAACGTCCCGGGAACCGAGTACTCTCTTGGCAGCGACACTTGCTTGAACGCTCTGATCCAGTACTGTGACGTCATGAGGCAATCCGCGTCCGCGTCGCGTCGTCGCGTCTTCGTTGTCGAGACTCAAGGTGGCGCGTCTGGCTACATTGCCACCATTGCCGGTGTGTCCATCGGTGCGCTCGCGGTCTATACCCCTGAAAAGGGCATCAACCTGAAGATGCTTTCCCACGACATTGACTTCCTCCGCCAGAGCTTCGCCAAGGACAAGGGCAACAGCGGCGGTGGAAAGATCATCCTCCGCAACGAAAAGGCCTCTGAGACGTACAGCACCGAGCTCATTGCCGACATTATCCGTGAGGAGGGCAAGGGTCGTTTCGAGTCCCGTCATGGTGTGCCGGGCCACTTCCAGCAGGGTGGTAAGCCCTCACCCATGGACAGGATGAGGGCTACCAGGTTTGGTTTCAGGACCATGCAGCATCTTGAAAGCTTTGCAGGTAAGCATCATTGTTGAGTAGACTTTTCTTTGAACACAACGCTAACCCTCTC
Organism: Phyllosticta citribraziliensis; assembly: GCF_038025025.1. Taxonomy (NCBI): domain Eukaryota; kingdom Fungi; phylum Ascomycota; class Dothideomycetes; order Botryosphaeriales; family Phyllostictaceae; genus Phyllosticta; species Phyllosticta citribraziliensis. Next base: position 485,266 of record NW_027117351.1, on the reverse strand, counting down.
ATTTAGGCAAGTCCCAGGAGGAGATCTCCAACGACCCCATGAGCGCAGCCGTCATCGGCATCGTCGGCGCCAAGGTCAAGTTCTCCCCCATGGCCAAGGTCGAGGCCGAGGACACGGACTGGAAGAACCGTCGTCCCAAGAACGAGTTCTGGCTGGGTCTCGAGGACCTCATCAACACGCTCAGTGGCAGGCCCAAGCCTGAGTAGAAGCAGTGCGCATATCTTCGGAAGGGAAATCCTCTCAACTTCTTCTTCTGCCCTTATGTTGTTGGCGTCATTGGCAAGGCGCATGGCAAGCAGCGAATTGCCCATATCTCTTAATAGCAGCCAAAAGATTCACGGGAATGAGAATATGATAGATGAACTCACAACTTTGATTGTTTAACACTACGCATGGATGCTGTGTTGATGTTTTGTCATCGTACCTCGTTATTAGTCCACGCCTTGCTATCTACACCCAGTCACTCATGTTCAGCTAGCTCTTTGTCTGCCGACACTCGAGCCCTTAGAGGTCGGTCATGTCCGCCCTTGGAGCTCGCCATCTGCTGCGGTACACTCTGGACTGAGATCATGCCTTGAGTCTCCAGACAGCAGAATTCATATACGCGGTAGAAGGCGCCAGTCCTTCGCACTAGTGTCATCAGTCAAGAGGCAAAAGGCAAATCCTGTGGTTTGTTGGTGAATGTGTCTGCTGCCAGGACAAACTGACCCCATTAATAGGATTGGCTGAAAACTGATGGCTGAGTTCTCGGCCGTCTTTGTGGTTTCCTGTCGTGGATGAGAGGGGAAATTCGCACCACATTGGGTGTCGCAAAGAATAAGAACCCCTTGATCTGGCTGCGGCAGTGAATGAATGCTCCCTAGATGCACACATCTTGCCAGAAGGTCTCATTTCTTTCAACGCCTACTGTCGCACCAAAACTCGTGCGGACCATATATGCAGATCTGGAGCTGACACTTGCCGAGAGTGGCATCGTATCCAAGCAGGTAATTCGGATGACTCTCCAGTCACAGGCGAAGCTGCTGTTCACTATAGCTGACGGGGCGGCGCGCCGTCTTCGTCGTCAAGTGGAGCAAAGAGATCCGAAGACTTAGGGGCCGAAGGCAACAAGCCCGAGTTCATCGCTTCCCGCAACTCTGCCAAAAATTCCAGATCATCATCCAGAGAGCGCGTGTAGCAAGAAAATCTGTAGTCTTGTGGTCGTGGCAGGCGTTCATACTGATCTCGAAAGATGTGCCGGTCAAGTGAGTCAAAATTTTCGACTCTGTCTGCCCCAAGCTTGGGCTTCATTGGAAGTGGCGGATGGCCCTCGCGCTGCGGGTTGGTTCCAAAGTCGACAAATGCAGCGAGTTGAAAGGGCATAAGTGAAAATAGCAGGGCCCTTGGAAACGGATGAAGGTACACCCGTCCATACTGAGTGGCTAGTCAATGCCTGCAATGATGCAATGGATTGAGCACTACTCACTTCAAGATTGGACTCGCCGCGGTTAAAGACTACAACGCCACCAAGAATTTTGACCTCAGCCCAGTATCCAGCACAATCTGCCGCCCCCTGAGGATACTGAGTCCACTCTTGATACCGCTCATGATAGAAAAGTGAGGCGCTTTGACAGTAGGGTCCAGGTTCCTGCTTGTGTTGATGCAAGCCTCCGTCTGCTCGAAGAAATAGATCCGCCCCGATGTTGTGTAAGGCGAGCGCTGTCATCTCCAATAGATGCTTGGTGAAATTGTCGCTGTCCACTGCAGTATTTTGGTACGCTTGTGCCTTCTTGACGCAAGTCAGATTCCGTCTAGAACTTGCGTAGGAGGGCGAGGGAGAGAATGGCTCCTTGTGCCCTTACAGACCTTGGTGTCAAAATGGAGCATGTCGAATGAGAAGTTGTCGCGGAAAGTATCCAGAGCCTGGTATGCTTCTGGGCAAACATCGCGCCTGCCGTCAACAAGGGGATGCGTTGCAGGTGGAGGATATTCTCGGCGTTCTTCATAGAGCGGAAGCCCGTCAATGATTTGTGCGAAGGTTTGCCTAGCAACTGGAGTCGCTAGAATGCGTTCTACGGTGCTTTTGAGAGGATCAACATGATCAGCGGAGAGGTCGTTGAGCGAAACGACATCATTATTTTGTTTGAGAGCCTGGTCCATGAGCGCGTTTCATGGAGATACTGATGAATTTTTCAACGAGCAGGTGTTTGGGTCAACATGTGTGTTGATGGACAGACTTGGGCTTTGTGAGAGTGGGAGGGGTATGCGGCGGGTACCTAGGCGCTTACGGAACTAGGGCTGAGAAAGTCGTCCAATCATCCAACAACACTCAGACACTTGAATGCTCCCTGTTAGTCATCGGCACAGGGTATGAACGCTCCCAATCAGTCATCGGTTACAGTATGAATGCTCCCTGATTGACGACACTGATTCCCTACTCTTGTTGTGTGTGCGACGACTGTTGTGACCGAGCCTTGCAAGGCCACTTGATTTCACGCTGCCCTGAGGCAAATATCTTCTAGAAACAATACTCAACCTCCAACAATCTTGCCCTTCTTCTTTCCGTCTGGCTCGCTCTCTCTCGCGCTTGAGGTCGCAGTCGAATTGGCCGGCGGATGCCGTTGCAGACTAGCCACCAACTGAGAAGGATTGCTGCCGCCATCAGCAGCAGCAGCAGCAGCAGCAGCAGTCTCGTCCTCCTCTCGCAGTTTCTTCCGCACCTCCATGAGCGCCTTGCCGAGCAGGTTCTCGCCCCAAGACTCTCGATTGCCCTTTGCGTGCGCAGCGTCATATCCTATTCCCCAGACGCGATCGAATGGAGACGCCTGTAGAGTTCCATGTTAGCCACACTTCCGGGCCCAATTCCCCCTCCACCAGGGAGAAATCACGAAACCCCGGAGAAAGGCAGATGAGACAAACGCACCTCAGCAAGCTCCCTCTCGCCCGTCTCGAGTAGCCTTCTCCCCAAATCCGGCGCCTGGCCAAACTTGTGCATATTTCCCTGCACCACGACGTCGTACTTGCGTTGCTCCCATACCTCGAAGTCAAAATTTTCCACCTTGCGCCCGAGGCTCTTTTGCTTGCGGGGCGTCGGGGCGCGCAGAATGGCCCGGCGGGAGGGCTGTAAAACAAAGTCAGTTCCACTGATGAGACGGGAGAGGGGCGGGGGGTGAGGCTACGTACCTCGTCGCCAAAGCATGCGGCCTTTTGCGCCATCATCCACATCTCGGCGCACTTGTACGGTGTGCCCTCGACGACGAATGGCCGCTCGTACCATTGCGATAGAAAGCCGTATGGTTCCTCGAATTCGCGGAAGAAATAGAGCGTCCCTCTGTGGTCGTCGGCCATGTTTCGCGTTGGTTGGGGTCTTGGTTGTTCTCTTGTGGCCTGTCTGTCTAGTGTCTGTAAAGGTTCAAAGGATGGTAGACTGTCACGAGCGGGTGGGGATGTCTGCCTTATACATAATTGTGTTGAAGAACACAAGGAGTGACTCTTTCGCGGCATTCAAGTAAGGTAGGCACATCGTTGGGTGGTAGCCCTCGCGGCGAGGAACAGCGCTAGCGGTGTCCGAATGGGGAAGTTGGATAGTTTGGTAAGGAGACCGACGACACGACCGTTCCAGCTTTCAATTTGCAACTTGAATCAAGGCGCTTGATTGGTATCGACGACTTTACTGGGCCTGAAAAAGACGTCACGGTAGAACCTGGCCTCCGCAATGCTCTCGAGAATATCCGACCGCGCCTCGTGCAACGCGCGCTTCTGTGGCGACGCTTTGATGACTTCCACGGGTGCCCATCTTCTCGCTGCCTCTTTGAGAGCGCTGACATCAAGGATCCGGTGGTGAAGGTGCTTGGTCACCTTTTTGTACGGCTCCTTTCTCAGAAATGCCCTGTCGGCGTGGACCGTGTTTCCTGCAAGCAGCGCCTTCTTCGGTGTGGGCGCGAATTGTTTGATGTATGAAAGCATTCCCTCTGCAGCGTCCTCGGCGGTAGTGGTAGAAGCTATGGTGGCAGCAGTGAGGCCGGACTTTTGGTGGGTCTTGGTACACCATGCGTCCATCTTGTCGAGGACTTCCTTTTCGTGGTGGATGATGGCCTCATATCCCTTGTCGTCGAGGAGGTTGAGATCATAGTCGGTGACGAAGCAAGAAATCGACATGATGGTGTCATTGTCGTAGTCGAGACCCGTCATCTGAGAGGTGGTGAGCTTTTGCAAGAATAGTGAAGACCCGGGGCGTGTACAGTACCTCGCAGTCGATCCATACTAGAGGCTCTCGGGAGACTTGCTCCGGCATGGTTGCGCAATAGGATCTGTACAGTTGAGACCTGAAAGTCGTAAAGAGTTGGCGTGATAGTCTCAGCTGAGCGAGGTGTGCGGTGCGCAGTAACATAGCCGGTCTGGTTGGATCGCCTCGCTCCTAATCCCTGCCACAATTAACGCGCTTCGACGCCTTGGCAAAACGCGCGACGCGCTCCGACGCACGACCTACAACTTCTCCCCGTCCACTCTCTGCTTTTCCCCGCAACAACCCAACAACGCCTTTTCGCCTCTTTATCGCCTTCAGCCTTCCTACATGGTACCCTCGTAAACCAATACCCTTCGAGTCATCCTCTCTCTCGGCACACTATGTCGTCGACCGCCGCACGCGCAGCTCGACTTGCCGAGTATCGCGCCCTCCGCGCAGCTGGAAAGACACGCGCCGATACTTACCAAGTCGAAGAGGAGACGTCTCTGTATGAAGAAGTCGACGAGGAAGGTTATAAAAAGGTCGTTCGCAGCCGTCTCGACCAGGACGACTTCGTTGTCGACGACAATGGCGAGGGCTATGCGGACGACGGTAGAGAGGATTGGGAAACGGAGCAATACAATCAGTATGAGAGCGAAAGCGATGAAGAGCAACCAGTAAGGGGTAAAGCAGGTCAGCATGAATCCTGCTTTTGACGCAGCAGCCAGCTGATATCCACGAATAGCCAAAAGGAAGCGCGAGGAGGAAGAGAAGAAGAGGGAGAAGGTCAAAAATGGCATTAATAAATATTTCAGCACGAATCCCGTCACAACAGCCCCGAAGCAAAAGGTGGCCAGGACCGCTGAAGACGAGGCCTTCATGGCCGACCTGCTCGGCGAGGTAGACACAAGCGTGCCCAGCCGTCCACGAATGAAGCCCGTCAAGAGCGAAACTCGACGCAAAACACGCGTTCTCTCCCCGCCCATCGATACGTCGCGCCCCAAGTCAAAGCCGCGTCAAAATGCCGAGGAGCATTCGGCCATGGCAGACACTCCGCCCGCCACAAATGGACTGGACGACGACGACGAATTCGGTCCCGCGATCGAAGACGATGTGGCCATGAGCGACCCGCCACTCCCCTCTTCACCAGTCACAAAGGCCATGGAACGGAAGTTCTCCAAGGTCAACGTCAAGGCCGAGGAAGAAGATGACGACGATCTCATGGAGGTTGAGCAGGCTGTTGGTCACTCGGGTGGTAATTCAGCTGGCGTTAATATGACTGGAAGCCGACCTGCGCCAAAGATTAAGCAAAAGGAGGCATATCCTACACCGGATAGTTCGTCACCAACTCGGGCCCCTCCTGAGACTGGGATCGATGCCTCGACCTGGAATAGCGTCACTAGCAAGCTGAATGTCTTGAGCAGCCCGGCGCCCGAAAACTCGCACCACATGGGGAAGCTTAAGCCAGAACATGCGTTAGAGCAAGATGGCAGTCTGCGATTCTTCTGGATTGATTACACCGAGATCAATGGCAGCCTCTGCCTTTTTGGCAAGGTCAAGGATAAGAGCACTGGCAACTTCGTGAGTTGCTTTGTCAAAATCGACAACATTCTTCGAAAGCTTTTCTTCCTTCCTCGAGAATACCGCCAAAGGAATGGAAAGGACACTGACGAAGAAGTGGAATTCTCGGACGTGTACGAGGAAGTCGATTCCTTGATGTCCAGAAACCGCGTTGGCATGCACAAGATCAAGCCCTGCACCAGGAAATACGCGTTCGAGCTTCAAGACATCCCCCGACAAGGTGAATATCTGAAGCTGCTCTACCCTTACGACAAGCCGACGCTGTCTGCTACCGCAACAGGCGAGACCTTCTCGCACGTCTTTGGCACGAACACAGCCTTGTTTGAGCAATTTGTCCTTTGGAAGAACATTATGGGACCATGCTGGCTCAAAATTGAAGGTGCCGACTTTAATGCCGTCACCAACGCGTCTTGGTGCAAGCTTGAGGCTCAGGTCGAAAAGCCCAACAATATCACGCCCTTGGGCGAGACTGACAACTTGGAAGCCCCACCACTCACGCTTATGAGTATTGCCCTTAGGACAACTTTCAACGCCAAGGACAACAAGCAAGAGATTCTTATCGCTAGCGCAAGAGTCTACGAAAACATCTCTCTCACCGACACGACTCCACCAGAAAAGCTGCCTTGCAAGACCTTTACGGTCATGCGGCCGAACGGCGACAATTATCCCACCGGATTCAAGCACGAGGTTGAGACTCAACAAAAGAATGGGAATCATCGAGGTGTCATCAAGATGGAGCGCAATGAACATGGCCTGCTCAGCATATTCATGGCTATTCTCGCCAAGATGGATCCGGACGTCTTGATGGGCCACAGGCTTGATGATGTGGACTACAGCCTTCTTCTCAGTCGCATGCGTGAAAAGAAGACTCCCGGATGGCACAGAATCGGCCGTCTCAAGCGAAGCGAATGGCCCAAAAACGTCTCCCGAGTGGGTGGAAGCTTCTTCGCCGAAAGGCAGCTCGCAACCGGCCGCTTACTTTGTGACTTGGCAAACGACCTGGGCAAATCCCTTATGACCAAGTGCCAGTCCTGGAGTCTGAATGAAATGTGCGAGCTTGTCCTCAGCGACAGGCGCCAGGAGATCGACAATGAGGCTGCGCTGAACACGTGGGCTGCAAAACGCGAGGGCCTCTGGAACTACATGAGGCATTGCGAAGCCGACACTTACTTCATCGCCGCCATCTCCATCAAGGTCCAAATGCTGCCTCTGACCAAGGTCCTCACCAACTTGGCTGGCAACTCCTGGGGCCGTACATTGAGCGGAACAAGGGCGGAACGAAACGAGTTTATTCTTCTTCACGAGTTTCACAAGAACAAGTACATCTGCCCCGACAAATTTTACACCAAAGGCAAGCCAAAGTCTGGCGACGAGGCTGCAGAGGCAGAAGAAGGCGCCGACGCAAAGAAGAAGGACAAGTTCAAGGGTGGTCTCGTCTTTGAACCTGAAAAGGGTCTGTATGACCGCTTCATCCTGGTCATGGATTTCAACTCCTTGTACCCCAGTATCATCCAAGAGTTCAACATTTGCTTCACCACCGTTGAACGAGCGGAATTTGCCGAAGAAGACGAAAAGGTGCCTGAGGTGCCATCTGCATCACAGGAACAAGGCATCCTGCCCCGGCTGATTGCAACTCTTGTCAACCGCAGAAGAGAGGTCAAGAAACTCATGAAGAACCGCGACGCCACCACTGACCAGCTCGCCACTTGGGACATTAAGCAAATGGCGCTCAAGCTGACTGCCAACTCGATGTACGGCTGTCTTGGATACACAAAGTCTCGCTTCTACGCTCGGCCGCTCGCCATGCTCACGACCTACAAGGGCCGTGAAATTCTCAGGCGCACCAAGGACATGGCAGAAAGCAAGATGCTGCGTGTCATTTATGGTGACACTGATTCCGTCATGATCAACACCAACATGGACAACATTCTCGATGCCATCAAGGTCGGCAACGAGTTTAAGAGAGAAGTCAATGACAGCTACAAGCTGCTTGAAATCGACATTGACAATGTGTTCCGCCGTCTTCTTTTGCACGCCAAGAAAAAGTACGCTGCAATCAACATGATTGAAAAGGACGGCAAGTGGATGGAAAAATTGGAAGTCAAGGGTCTGGACATGAGACGTAGGGAATACTGCGCGCTCTCCAAGGAGACATCGTCCCAACTCCTTAACTTCCTCCTCTCTGGAGAAGACCCAGAGGTCGTCGTTGAGCGTATCCACGAGCACCTGCGAGAACTGGCTCAGAAGATGAGGGGCTTTAAGGTTCCAGTCCAAAAGTACACCATCTTTACCCAGCTCGGAAAGGACCCCAAGGAGTATCCCAACGGCAACAGCATGCCCTCTGTACAGGTCGCCCTTCGTCTTCTCGCCAAGGGCAAGCAGGTGAGGGCCAAGGACGTCATGTCCTTCATCATTACGGGCGAGAGCGGCGGCTCCGCCGAGACAGCCGCAAAAAACGCTTTCACATTGGATGAAGTCATCAAGGGAGACTCTGGTCTCAAACCCGGTAAGTGTCGTGCTCTCAAAGTTCATGGTTAGCCACTGACAAGCATAGACATCGACTATTATCTCCACAAGCAAATACTGCCCCCCGTGGAGCGTCTTTGCGCCCCAGTTGCCGGTACCAACGTGACCCGCCTTGCGGAGTGCCTTGGCCTCGACACATCGAAATATCGCGTCAGCACCGTCTCTTCCAACTCACTCGAAAACGAGATCTCCCCCCTTGAATCCCAAATCCCCGACGAAGTTCGCTTCAAGCATTCTCAGCCTCTCATCGTTCGCTGCCCTAGCTGTAAACACCAGTGTGCATTCCGTGGCCTCGCTGCCAACTCCGACATGATAAACCACGACGGCATGCGCTGCCGAAACCCCTCTTGCGAAAAGTCCATCAGCACCCTGAGCATCTCGTCCCAACTCGAAGCGCAAATCCGCCAACATACCGCCCGCTACTACGCCGGCTGGCTTGTATGCGACGACCCCGCCTGCGGCGCGCGGACGCGGCAGATGAGCGTCTACGGACACAGGTGCCTGGGGCCTCAAGGGCGCGGCCTCGGCTGCGGCGGCAGGATGAGCTACGAGTACACGGAGAAGCAAATGTACAACCAGCTGCTGTACCTGGCGTCGCTGTTCGACGTGGACAAGGCCAAGCAGAAGATCCAGCACGAACGCAGCATGATCAAAGGAGTGGAGAAGGAAGTCGAAGAAAAGGTTGTCGTCTTGGCCGAGGTCAATCGCGACAGGTTCGACACGTGGAGGAACGTCGTCAAGGGCTATCTGGACCGGAACGGCCGCCAGTGGGTCCAGATGGATAGTCTGTTTGCGTTTGCACTCAAGGCTATGGGGTCGTGATGAGGCTGCTGCTGTGGCTGGCCGTCATGGAAGGAGGCTTTTGGTGGTTCTGTTGAATGTTTTCTGTTCGGCATTAGGTTGGGATTTGGCATACATACCTGTAGTTGGGTACGTAGGTAGGGATGGCACGGCGTTTGATGGTTGGTTTCTCTGGGAGTCTTCTTGTAGTATACAACTCCCGATGTTGAATTCATGGACTTCAGTCAGAATTCCCCCTTTAGCATGCTCCATGCGCTCAATGACTGAGGCTTGGTAGCAAAAGTCGTGACACACGCAACTCCCCAATCACTATGCTCGATGCTTGAATGCTCCCTCTTAGTCGTCCATACAGCGTATGAATGCTCCCGATCAGTCACCTGGCATGGTATATGGATGCTCCTAATCAGTCGCCAGTACCGAGTACGAATGCTCCCTGTGGACGAGACTGACTCCGCTTATGTGCGCCACGACTTTTATAACCAAGCCTTAGATGCCGTTGACGTAGGAAAGCAACATGTGATTCCGTACCCAGGCGATGCACGGCGACTTAAACGTGATTTCGCTCATAAGGTGGCATTAGTCCAAACGCTCAGGCATTGTGTTATACTTAGGAAGGCCGACAGATGGCGCCTACCGTGCTTTCAAAATCTCTTAATGGTTGAGGTGTCACAGGAGGGCCATCCATCAAAGATGACACTGCTGCTTGCCTTCTCGCTTTGGCAAGCAATTAATACGTCAGACTTACAGGATCCATCCCTTTCAAATGCTCACAAGTATTGAGAATGGCGAACGCCGTCATTCTTGAATGGAGACGCTCGGTGTGGTGCAGTTCTATCAATCAAGAGGTGTTGGGGTTGGGTGAAATCTGAAATTGTAAGCGGAAAAGGAAGGGCGGAAGTTGAGAAGATGAAATGGGACGCGACTGCGTCCACACTGTGCCCAAACCATCAGATTTCCGCATACTCGTCTCCTGGTCTTTGTTTCTCCTCTGTAAACAAATTGCAAGTGGCGAGAACTTTGGCAGTCTCTCTTTCAAGTCTTCTCATAGACATATTCACGCTGTCATCATTTTGAGCCACCATCATCACTCTGCACTGCTATCCTTCAGGTAGGCAGAGCAACATAAAAGCCACTTGACAAGATCCAATCCAAACCCCAAACAAGAGGCAGAAAGTACAAAAGAATACATAATAATTCCCAAGGAAAGTGTCAAAAAGGCAGACCCTTCCTTGGCAGCGCCGTCGAACGCCGGAATTAGAGATTGAGAAGAAGGACTTTGCCCTTCTTTTATAAGAGAAAGTGAGCGCACAGGCAGCATCCACGTGAAGACGCTATGACACATGCCTAAGGGACAGTGCCCTTCCATTCTGCACGAGGAGCACTCGAGTGGACACGCTATGACGCGCAGGGAGCATTCACGTGGCACCGTGACATGATATCACAAGCATTCATGCTCCTCGTGCTCCTTGGGAGGCTCCATGATCCATCATCGTTCGGTTTTGCTGTTTGGCACCAGCAGAAGGGAATGGAGTGGAAACCAGGAGATGACAGGGCGGTTTGACCCAAACGTGGAACAGCATGGGGAACGTTGATTTTCGGTTCAGGCAACCCCTTGATGTCTGTTGTCCTTGTCGATTCTTCTGTGAGGTTTCCTATCAAAGTGTCAACCATCGATGTCTCAACCTTCTTCTGATGACTGACCACAAGCCTTGTTGTGTTTCTCGTTGGATCGTTCTTTCTCGGTGAGTTTTTTTGCGCTGAAAGCTCGGCATCCTCAATCATGGTCCCTGGCATCCATCCTCTGTTCGACATCGTCTCCAGCGAAGTCGCATTTGCTGGTACAGTGCAATGGGGAAACCTGTGTAGACCCCTCACTTCCAAAGGTCAACGAGCCAAAGGACAAACTTATATGCCGCCCCAGGCTGTGCCCTCCTCTTTTCTTTCTCTCATATCCCTCCTTTGGCCTCGGTCTCACACTTCGTCTCAAGACCGCGTTTTCGAAATGCGCTTCTTTTCTCCCGCGAGGAAGGCCCAGGCCATCGACGGCCACAATCCAGCGCCAAACTCTGCGACCCCCGGGGATCTCGAATCTGGCAAGTGGTGCGACATTGAACTCACCAGACCATCGCCTGCAGCGCCTCCGCCCGCACTCCGAAAGCGAATGTCCCAACGCCGGCCCGTCGTGAACACGGCAAGGGAACTCCTGGATGCGAAGATCGAAAGAGAGGAAAGACGGGCTAGAAGGAACAAGATCATCTTCCGCTCTCTTCTCCTACTTTGCTCTTTACTTTTGGTGGCCGCCCAAATATACATCACCGAATTCCCACCGCCAGGAAAGAGCAGAAATACCCTTGGCAAAGAGATGGCCACCGCGTCTTACATCTGGACCACATTCATCCTCTATGTTAGGGTCCTCATGGACAGTGGCGACTGGTCTTTCTGGATCGAAAGCCTTGATTCTGGCATGCATGCGATGATTTTGGTGCATTTCTACGGTAGTATGCATTGGCTGTTTCTGTAAGTCTTGTCGAACGTTGAAAGTCTATTTCGAGGCAACAATGCTGATGAATTTGCAGCTATCCTTTGCGCGAGTAATCTCTCGAGTTGGCGGAACGAGTAATACTCAGCAATGGAGTTTCCGTCCCCGAATGGTTCCTTTGGGACAGGAAGGCGTTGGCAAGGGATTCCGAACGAGCGTTTGACACGCGGCCTCCAGGGATTCGAACAATCTTCTGTCTCTTCATGCAATCTCAAGATGTCTTGTTCTTCGTGCATCCTCGGCTCGTTCAGGAAAAAGGCCGGCGTGTCTTGCAGCGTGTGCTTAATGAAAGAAAACTTGAAGATGAATTTCAAATTGCATTGCGCAATGAGAGAGACGTGATGACCAGTGACGGAAGTGTTGATTTGGTTGCCTGGTGGATGTAGTTGCAGAGTGTTGAAGGTGTGAAGTCTACGAATGTGGTGTCGAGGCTGCGGAGCTCTGCCCCTCGTCAGCGGCAGCGGGGCGCCCCGCGACGTCAGCGCAGGCATCAGGAGCTACAACAACCCACCTACATAAACAACCACTACCACAGCCCAATCCCCGGGCTTCTCCCATCAATCGTCTTCCACACCTCTTACCAAGTTTCATCATGCAGTCCGGAATCTCAGGTCAATACCGCACACCTCCATCCCATTGTTCTGCCCCGCTAACCACCACGATGACCAACAGCCTCCACCGAGCTCCACAGCGCCTTCCAGACGCTCGTCAACGACGAGTCCTCGCGCTTCCTGCTGGCCACCATCGCCGACGAATCGCTGGTCCCCCTCGACACCATCGCCTCGCAATCGCCGTCCGACTTCCACGCCGACCTGGCGCTGCTGGCGCCGCACCTCAAGCCCAACGCGGCGCTCTACATTCTGCTGCGGCGCTCGCCCTCGCGCTTCGTCGCCGTAACCTATGTGCCCGACGCGGCGCCGGTGCGGCAGAAGATGCTCTTCGCCAGCACGCGGCTGACGCTGGTGCGCGAGCTGGGCAGCGAAAAGTTCGAGGAGCAGGTCTTCGCGACGACAGCGGAGGAGCTGACGGCCGAGGGCTGGCAGCGCCACGAGGCGCACGTTGCGGGCGAGCAGCCGCTGACGCAGGAGGAGCAGGACTTGCAGGGCATCAAGGAGGCCGAGGCGCAGGAGAGCGGCGGCACGGGGGCGCGGCGGGTCCAGACGAGTGGGCATCTGAGCATGCGGGTCGACGAGGGGGTTGTGGAAGCGCTCGAGGGGCTCAAGGACGAGGGCAAGGACGAAAACCTGGTGCAATTGGTGCGTACTCCTCCACCTACCCCTGACGCGGGACTGCCAACCAGGAGACCGCGGCCACACGCAGACCTCACTCACACGATTACCCCTGACAGAAAATCGACGTGCCTACCGAAACCATCACGCTCGTGTCCGCAACAGCCGGCTGCACCGCCGCCGCCCTCTCCACGTCCATCGCCGCCGACGAGCCGCGCTACTCCTTCTACCGGCACAAGACCGACTCGGGCGCGGCGCCCATTCTCTTCATCTACACCTGCCCGGGCACGTCCAAGGTCAAAGAACGCATGGTCTACGCCGCATCGCGCGGCTTCGTCGTCTCGCTCGCGGAAACGACGGCGGAGCTGCCGATTGCCAAACGCGTGAGTTTCTCCCATCTTGTTTTGTAATGCTGCATTGTCGGCGGCTGACGAGCACGCGCGTGTCTAGCTCGAGTTCACCAGTCCCGAGGATATTGGCCCCGAGGCCATCGACGAGGAGTTTGCGCCCAAAGAGGAGAAGAAGACGGGCTTTGCTAAGCCGAAGAGGCCGGGCAGGCGCTAAGGTAGACCTCTCACTTTCTCGCGCCGTGGCCTGAACCGGGGCAGCAGTGAGTACAGCATGGCGCAAAGGCGGATCTTTTTCTGGTGCAGGGAAGCGCGGCAGAGTTGTAGATCTGCAAATGAAGCAGGCTTTTGAATGCGGATGAAGACGCCGCCGGGACCAGGGTTTGAATTTGGACTCGCCGTCAGACACGCAGGAGTGGCAAGGAGACCGCCATCAAACGAGACGAAGAAAGAAGAATCTCTGAGATAGCAGAGACAGATGACGCCAACAGAGGCACAAGAGACGAGAGAAAAGATGGGAAGCTTCAAACGCGTGGCAGCATGTTGCTGCGCGCTCTCTGGCCCCTTAAAGCACCTGAAAGTATCTATCTACATACGCACCCACGACATATGCTGCTGCTCCGGCGCGAAGGAAATTAGAAGGCACTTGCATCTCTCGCTCTGCTCTGCTCTGTTCCGCTTCAATGCTAGTACTGTAGGTACTCCTGCCACTCTCTCAAGCACCCATGGCACGTACCACAACAAGCGCCGCGCCTACACCTATCCTCCATCCTCCCACCCCCTCTACCACAGCCACATTCGCCCTCGCCCCTCCCCTGACCACCTTTCCCAGTGCTTCCTCACCACCTCCTCACTCCTCGTAGCTCCCGCCGGGAATGTAGTCCCTCCCGCGCTCGAGGATGTTCTTGAGATACTCGTACACGGTGAACGTGACGGCCTGGCCCGGCGCCACGCGCATGATGCGCGGCGTGATGCCCTTGTAGAAGGAGCGCGTGCCTTCTTGCTTCCACATGTCCCTGCGCGCGACGACGTCGTCAGCCAAATGTCCGCGAAGCACACAAGACTACACAGAGGATGGAGGGAGGGAGGGAGGGAGGGAGGGGGAAACAATCAAGCGGTCAAGCACATACTTCCCAATCTTGACAATGCGGCCAAGCGCCGTCTCGCCCTCCTCCGCCGGCGTCTTCTGCAAACGCGTCTTAATCGTATCGATCGGGGCATTGCTCAGGGGGCCCATGGCGCCGCTGACGAGGCCAATGGCGGCCGTCTGCCAGCCGGGCAGGTCGGTCTTGCCCTGCCAGCTCTGCAGCGCGGCGCGGAACTCGGAGTAGGCGGTGAAGTTGACAGCCTGGTTGGAGCCCTGGCGCAGCGCCGTCAGCGACACGCCGCGGTACAGCGCCGCCGCGCCCTCCTCGCGCACCACCGTGTACAGCGCGTGCGCCGCGTTGCGGTACTTGGGTATGTCGAGCGGGTCCGCCATGCTGTGGTGTTGGGCCTGCAGCCGGATTTTGACGACTTCCATGGGCGTGACGACGGCGACGGCTTCGGTGACGCCGGCGGAGAGGCCGGCTGGTGCAGGCGTGCGAGTTAGCTTTTTTGTCCATTCTTTTCCCTTTTTCTTCCCTTTTGCTTTGATGTGGAGGGGCTTTGGGACTGCACGTACCGATGAACGTCGCCTGTCCGCTGACGGAGCCGTCTTTGCCCGCGAGCAGCTGCTTGTACCATTCGTAGCTGGTGAAGCGAATCGCCATTTTGGGAACGATGCCCGTCAGGACGGCACCGAGACCCTTGTACAGACCGAGGGGCGTTTCCCGCTTGACAATGTCGGCACCGGTGCGGAGGAAGCCGCGAGCTTTCGTCTAGCAAAAGTAGAATTCAGTATGGTTCTCCGGACACTGACTGGATGGATTTGTTGAAGTTGGAGTGTGCTGTTCAGGGGAACTTGGGCACGGCTTTTGGTGGAGCCTCCAAGAGAAGGACTCTGGGAAAATGCTTGACTGGAAACTTGGGCAACACTCACCCCTGGAGCTCTTCCTCTTCGCGAGAGCTGCATGCGCACTTTGATCGTGTCTGTATGGCCATCAGTTGTATTTTCCGGCAAACAGAAAGCTTTCCCACTTACCAAGAGGATGACATGCAAGCGCCTCCATCATGCCTGCTCCACCGCCCGCTGTGTCCAAACATCAGCCCTCCATTCTGCAGATATTCCCCAGTTCTTCAACTAAGTGAGCATACCGATCAAGTTGGTCGCCGCCGACGGCTTCTTGCCGTTTGGCCCCTTCACATTCTTTGCTGACATGTTTGCCAGTCGCGTATGCCAGACAGCCTCCTTGATATGGCCTTGGTCGTGCTCCGCGCGGTGAGGAAGTAAGTGGGTTGCTTGCTAGCCGCAGATGCTAGGCTGACGCGCTCGTCGTGCTCGACACCAGGATAATGTTCGAAGACCGCCGTAGAAAGCTTTTGCGGTTTGCGATTCTCTTTCCAGAATGCTCGCTTGGGCTCGAGTGCTCTTTGTTTCCTGCTCCCCCCCTTGGCTCGGTAGGTAGGTCGCGCGTAGGATCACAAGCTAGAGCTTGGCACGGTTAAGGTACGTGGGGCGGTATACTTTGGTCTTAGCCGTCGATTCAAACAAGCAGCGCAACAGGAAAGCTTCTCCCGGCGAGAGTGAGCGTTGTTGAAGAAGAGTAACAGGGACGAAAAGTACTAAACAGAGAAAAGGAGTTGCAGAAGTGTCAGCCTCAGCCCCTCGACCATGGGAAGCAAGCCGAAAAAAACGGACGGCCGACAAGAGAGCTGGGCTGAGGGAGTAGCCGGCCGGCCGGGGGACGCGCGAGGCTCTGAGCCAGCCAGGTCAGGTCCTCTCAAACCTTACCCTTAGACCGAGCGCGCCAATCCCAGGGCAGAGCGCGGCAGCGCCGCTTCTGGCTGGGCGGGTGGGTAGGTTGGAGGGGGACGAAGAGCCTCGGTCGGCCTCGGCGAGCGTGGGCACGCGCGCGTGCTGGGATGGGCGTGGTCCTGGGCCATACCAAGACCAAGCCTAACCTGATACACCTGCGGGACGTCGAGATGGTGGTTGGTTGGATGGTGAATTGACGGACGACGGATCGAGCTAAACAGCAATGGAGCTGCGTTCGGCAAAGGAGAGGTCTTCAGCGGGAGCTTGACCTGACTCCACCAACGCAGTCGACGCTCGACTCTGTCCACCATGTTGAGTCAAATGGACGAGCGGATGTCAATCAGTGATTCATCAGGTCCTTGGTCCCCACATGGACCTGACCGAGAAGCATCCCAGACGGAACTGAAGCACTACTGCCGGCTCCGTCCGTCTTCCCGAAAAGCCATGTCTGCCGGCTCAACGCCCAAGCCGCAAGTTCGTGGCTCGTGAGCAAAGAGGTGTCGTCTGACTCGGTGGTGGCAGAGCAGCATGGCAATGGGCTCTTCTCGGCGATGCAGAGACGAATGGAGGAAGAATGTTGACGCCCTGACGGTTGAACGAGTGCAGTGAGGTCGACATGTGAAGATGACGTCTGGCTGTTGTGAGGAAAATGCACGGACGCTGTCCCCGGATCTGAGGCGGGCTTCCTGGGCTTGAGCTGCCCCGCATCCGCCGCCTTGGCCTTTTCTGCTTCCTCTGGCCCGATCTCTCCCGACGACAACGACGAGTCTACAACCAGCTATTCTACCTTCGCATTCATCACCATCAAATGCCGAGCCAATCTGAGACAATAGAAGCAGACTCCATCTACTCAAGAGTAAGGTATAAAACGTAGTAGCACCAGTAGGTAGGTGGACGACGGAAAAAGAGAGTGCCAGTCACCGCCTGGCCTGCTAAACCACTCCTCCTCCCCCTTGTGAAGCCATCAAAAGAATCAAAAGAGAAAGCCTAAAAACCCCCCAACCACCAACCACGCTGCTTCCAGGTATCTTGATCCCAGCCCCCCGTCGCGTCCAACCCGGCTGGCAACAAAGCCAGCAATGCTTCCAGTGCCCTCTGCGCGCGAATAAAAGACAAGAGACGTGTAAGAGAGGGCCCCAATTCGGGCAATCAGTTCCGCCCCAACCAGTCCAGTCCATCCCGGTCCAACCAATCCGACGACAAAAGAAAGCCAGCAGCATCAGACGACGTTTGAGTAGAGGGAGAGCCGAAGGTAATGAAAAAAAAAAAAAAAAAAAAAAAAGCCTAGACAGTAGAGATGAGCAACAAAGGGGAATGATAATACGACCAAGAGAGAAAAATCAAAACGCCTGCCGTGGAAAAATCCCCAAAGCACAAAAGAAAGAATTTGGCCAGAGCGCCGAAATAGCACGAGCAATCGACACGCTACGCCTCGCCAGCAAGAACGACCTGAGGTGCCTGGCTCTGCTGCTGATTCTGCTCTGCCTTGGGATCGTGACACCCAGGCCTGCCGCAATCTTCATCCTCGTCTTCGTCTCCGCTCGCCTCAATTGCCCTCTCCCACTCCTTCTCGCGTCTTTTTCGCTCTTTGACAGAGTCCGCTGTCGCTGTCGGACTGAGACTATCCTCTTCGCCACCCATGCCCGAGTCCGTCATGCCTTTTGAGACGGCGTCCTCGTTCCACCTAATGTCCGACGGCAATGGCTTGATCGCCACACCTGCGGGAGCGTCGGCTTCGGCCATGGTTTCGCTCAGACTGCGTTCTCGGACGAGCTGGTTGCGGATGGTGTCGGCAGCTGAGTTGGTGCTGGCAGCACGCTGGCGGAAGCCCGTCCCGCTGCTTCCGCTTCGCCCTTCGGAGCCAACGGCCCGTCCGCTACCACCGCTCATCGTACCGTCTTCCAGCGTGGCTTTCCGCAGCTTGAGGCGTTCTTCGGCAGACAAATTCTGCCACTCAGCCCCAAACGTAACGACTGAGGCCTTTTTCCCATGGACTGTAAACGAGTGGTGCGCGCGAGGGAGGACTTCGGGGGAAGTGGGTGAGGTGGCCGACGTGTCGTCAGACATGATGGTGGAAGAAGAGTCTTTGCCTTTGCCAGACCGCCGGTGGCCGGGAGTGTTCGAGCTACTGTGCGTGTCGCGGAGCGTCCGGTGAAGAGATCGGCGCACTTTGTTGCGAGACTCGGGTGTGCCAGAAGTAGTGGGTCTCTGGGGAGTTTCGGCGTTGGGGTTCGGAGTCGACGGTCTAGCACCATCCAAGCCGTGCTTATCGGCATCGGATGTACTGGGGCGGCGATGCCTTGACCCCGTATCTGACGACAGCTCTGATCGC
The DNA here is from genome assembly GCF_038025025.1 of Phyllosticta citribraziliensis. NCBI lineage: Eukaryota > Fungi > Ascomycota > Dothideomycetes > Botryosphaeriales > Phyllostictaceae > Phyllosticta > Phyllosticta citribraziliensis. The sequence goes on along the minus strand of NW_027117351.1, from coordinate 466,811 downwards.
TCATCATCAATTGTGGAAACAGATGGTCGGTGCTCGAGGCCGTTGGTCTGGTCTGCAGGGGGAACGTCGAGGCTTATGGCTGGGATTCCCCACCCGTTCTGCGGGAAGCCTGAGCTATTTTGAGATGTTTCTGGAGGCGTGGTGAAGACATCGTCGTCGTTTTGCTCCGATCCAGCAGTGCCGGGGCGCAAATTCGAAGGCGAAATCGGTCTAGTTGTCGAGGCACTTGCTCTGGAGCCAAGCCGTTTGAGTCCGGTTTGTATTGGTTTCGGGCCTTGTATTGTCGGTGACGAGCCAGACGAGTTTGGCGCTGCAGGAACGACTTCCTGAGGTGCAGGTTCTCCCGCAGACCGCTTCTCTTCGTCCAAGTCCATGATCAATATGTCCCGATGTGCCTTCATGCGACAAATCTCGATGCGGATCCACTTGAGCTTCGCCGACATTTTGCTAGCGGCATGCATGACATGTTCCCTCGTCCTTGGCTGAATGGGTGCCATGACCTGCAGGTGCCGCGCGTCTCGGAGACGGTTGTCGAGTTGCTTCACTGCTGCTCCTAGCTTGTCTTCCGTTTCTTCGACCTTGCGTTGGATGTTGACTCTCCTTGCTTTGGCAATCTCTTGTGCGAACTGGTTATCAATCTTCCCGCTCGTAATAGTAACGTCTCCTGTGGGTGTCTGCAGGCCTATTGACGAATGAGACGAGCGGATTGCTCGCGCCCTTTGTCCTTCGTAGTTGCTACCAGTCAGCACTCGCGGCCGGATCCCAGCTGTTTCAAAAGCTGCCGTGTAGTTTAGTTTCGCCAGCCAGTCATTCATCTCCGCCTCGTTGTCAGCCAAAAAGACCTCCTCCGCCCCGCCCTTAGCGAAGATGGCGAAAGCGTGCTTGTGCTTCCTGTAACTATTGTCGAGGGCGGCTACACACTGGTCCATCGGGATGGCAAAATCGGCCTTGAACTCGGGAACGGGCGGCTTGAAGATGACGGGAGCACCGCCTTGGCTCTTTTGCTCGTGCGCCTCGTGCTGGTGGATCAAACTCTTTGCCCATGCTGCGTTTTTGAAAAATGAAAGACCGGATCTTGTCAGGACGGCTCCCCATTCTTGCCATGGTGACCTTGCTGCTCTCCTCTTCGTGTCTTTTCGCCACAGAATGCCGACTTTTGTGACTGGCATCTCTACGACACCAGCCTGAGCTCCGTCCGGATTTTCAATCGTTGTCGGTGACATAAAGGCATCGGGCCGTGATCTGGCCGACATGATTTGAATAACGCCATATCTTGCAAAGGTCCTGTGAAGCATTTTGAGGTCCAACGTCTGAGCTGTCCCCCGGTAACTGTAGGGATCTTCGAACTGCATGACGTCCTTGATGGGTGGTCGCAACACGTCTAACTTGTTTTCGAAGATGAGCGTGTATGGATCAATTGGTTCTTTTTGCGCCTTTTTGACCGGGTCTTGAACTGCGTGCTTGATAAGATTTTTCTTGTTTCTCCGCGTCGCCAAGCTCCGTAGGTCGACCTCGTCATCAATGTGAATAAATTGGGTGTAAACAATGTTGTCGTATAGCGTGGCAAGGACGTCCTCGTTGACTTCGGAAGCGTTTGAACCGTTGCAATTCTTGATGTAGTCGAGCTTTTGCATCTTGCGCTTGTTATTTGGGTTGAAAAAGTCTGAGTTGAGGAGGACGATCGAAAACGAGATGAAATATGCCTCCTCTGCGCATAGTAGGTTAGCAATGCTCAATGAATTGCTGCACTGAAGCTTACCCGGAGAGACGAAGATGCCAGGGTTGCATTCGTGATATCTGTCAGCAAATCCTTGAAGCACCCTGTCAATTTGCTGCGTTTCCTTTGGCAACGTCACTTCCATGAGGAGTTTTCTCAGTGCCATGTCAATGGGGTCCCCGAAGAACATGAATCTCCGCATATAGCTGCGCAGAACCGCAGACGAGAATTCGTCTCCACTCTGGGCCATGATGGCAGCTATCAAACTTCGATCTATCCGCTGTTCGAGGCGTTCGAGATATCTTCCTGGCGCTTCGCCTTCTTCGCGAGGGGGGATATCCAGGGCTTCTCGGCTGATATTGAGGGACGTCGAGTGAGAACCTCTTCCGGAGGGACCGTGATGACCTGGTGATCCATGGCGTGGTGAGTGTGGTTCGGTGTTGTGTCGAAGTTTGCCAAGACTGAAGAGGTTGCTGAAGCTAGTGCGCCCGGTGGTAGACGTAGAACTTCGTCCGGTCTGGCCCAATGGCGGCGTGGGAGAGTCGTCCCCATCAGACTTACCTCCTAGCGACCCCATTGTCGACGAACGTCCACGACGATTCAATCGCGCAGGTGGGGCCAATGAAGGTGACGACCTGGCAGAGCGCGCTGACGTGGTCGAATCATTACGATTCAGCGTTTGTTCGCTGGCATTGACCACAGAAGCGAGCGCGGAATGCGAAGGGGATTGGCCGGGATGAGCGCTCCCATCAGTGTTGGATCGATGCACGGCGGTCAATGGAGGGCTGTACGTCCCGTTGGGAGAGTGGTGCAGAGATCGATAGCTAGCGCCGCTTGTGGATGCGCGCGGAGTCGCAGGGGCAGTGTCCGGAAACTCGGGCGGCGCGGGAATCTTGACTGGCAGCGGGAAAAGAGACTTCCGATTTTGGTCCTTGTTTCTTCTTGGTAATCTGAAGATGCTCGACGTCGAGGTCAGCTGTGGTCTTTTGCCAAATCCGAATGGGCCATGGTCTCCGTAGCTCCCGTCAGAACGCGACGAGTCCGACAGCCTGCCCGCAGACCCGGTCCCCTTTCCAGCGTGTGTGTCGTCGCCATTCGTTGCAGGAGCATCTCGGGCCCTCGAAGTCGATAGCCTTCGCGGATCATCGTGGCTGGGTCGTGAGTGGTGTTGTTCGCCGCGAGCAAACTCGGCACTGCGTTTGCGCTCGAGCGACTTTCGCGGAGACGCGCCAGGTATGACGTCGAAGGTCGATAGGCGCGATTTGAACGTGGGGAACTTGGTCTTCTTCTTGGGCGGAGGATCCGGATTCATGTCCACGGTGGGTGCGGTGGTGATGATTGCCGGAGCTGTTGAGGACAAGGCTGTTAGTTTGTTTCCATGTGGCTAGCACGCGCTGGCATACCTGCTGGCAAGGGAGGGACCGGGGGAACCGGGGGGACGTCGGTAGCTTGTGCAGCGGCCTTGTGGTCTTTGGCCTTTTGGCGCAATTGCGGGTCTGAGGCATGGCGAGACCTCAGCATGCTGAAGCGGCGCGTCATGGGGTTGTGGTCCTGGACAGGCGGCGAAATGGGGCGTTGGACTTCGCCTTCGGGCAGCGAAGGGCGCGGGTGGAGGGCAGGGCGGATGCCATCGCTGGACTTGATGCCACGATCAGACGAGGGGAGGTTTTCGGCCGAGTGGATGCGCGAGGCGGGGTCGGAGCGTTTGAAGAGAGAAGCTGGGTCGAGGGTACTGCGGCGCTTGAGGTCCTTTTCGCTCTTGCCCGGGCGTAGGCCTCGCAGCGGCATGGCGATGGCGGCAGAGGATGGAGGGTCGCAGGGTCAGGTCGGCGGCATTGGCACGGTAGCACGACGAGTGCGGAGGCGGCGGGTAGTGTCGAGGAGGCGGATTGTCGACGAGGAGTGAGGTGCGAAACCAGGGGACCGCGTGCGAATTGGGATCTGTCAAGCCAGGCTGTGGGCCCCGTAAGGCTGAGTGCTGAGTCGGTGATGCAACGCGGCCAGCGCTTCAGGGGGGCAGAACCAGGAGCGGAACAGCGGGGGCAGGGGAGCGCGTGGTCGCGAGTCGGAGTCGGAGTCGGGACAGGCGGAGTGAGGCTGTTGACCCAACGAGCGACGGCGGTGGACGACGAGTGTGTACGGTGTACGGGATGTAGCAGAGAGTGTCGAGTTGGGCGGGAGGTGGGTGTATGTATGGTGAGGTAGAGGAGAGGAAAGGGAAGGGAAGGGAAGGGAAGGGAGCGAGTAGCATGTACAGTCCAGTCGAGACGGCAGATACATTAGCATTAGCAATTCATCAGCATCAGCATCCGCTAAAGCGATTCCGCCTCTCGGGCAGCGTTGCACCCGAAGACCACATCAGCTTATACCGCGAGTGACTTTTGGGTACCTGTAGTGGTGCTTGGCCCCAGTTCTGTTGCTCAGTCATGTCAGAGCTTCATCAGTCAACGTCAACACCCACCGGCACTCTCATGTCCTCGTCGTCGCACTCCTCCACCCGACATCATCATGCGTGCCACCACATACGCAGCCCTCGCCCTCGCCGTCAACTCTCTCGCTCTCGCAAGTCCCCAGCACTACGACCGCTATTCCTACTCGCCCTCTGAGCCCCGCGACGCCCGCCCGCCATGGCGCAAACTGTCCGATTTCGTCATCCAATCGCTCTGGCGGACCTCGGAGCCGCTCAACACTGGCACCCCATCGAAGCCGTCCAAGGGTCGAGTCGCCCCGCCGCCCAAGGTCCTAGCACGCTATGGCGACGACATGGTGCTTAGGTTCAACCTAACCACCGAGTACGAGGCCCGCAAGCTTGCCGATGCCTCGGCGACCTTGTTCCTCGACGTGTGGGAGTTCAATGACAACTGGGTCGACATTCGCGTCGCCAAGGACGTTGTGAGTCTGGTCCACATGCGTCCGTCGCGCATTTGCTCACAATCGGAATTCTTCAGGTGCCCTCGTTGCTCGGACTCCTCCCGCCCTCTCTCCAAGACGCCCATGCCCCATTGATGCGCGACCACGACCTCGCCCAAGCAATCTTCGACTCTTACCCTGCAACCGACCCTTCCGCCATCCCCTCTCGCGAGCCCTTTTCGCACGAGGTCCGCTCCACCCAGAATGCTCAGACCAACCTTTTTTTCCGCGACTACCAGCCGCTTTCCGTCATTACTCCTTGGATGAAGCTCATGGAATCGCTCTTTACCACCCACGTGCGGCTCATCAACGTTGGCATAACCTACGAAGGCCGTGACATCCCAGCTCTGCGCGTTGGCGTCCACCCCAACAACAAGGACACGGCCAGCAATGCGGCTCCGCGCAAAACCATTCTCGTCTCTGGCGGCATCCACGCTCGGGAATGGATCAGCACCACCACGGTCAACTATCTGGCCTACAGCCTAATCACCAGCTACGGAAAATCGTCCCTGACGACCGCCCTCCTCGAAGCGTACGACTGGATCTTCATCCCGACGCTGAACCCAGACGGCTATGTTTACACCTGGGAGACGGATCGCCTCTGGAGAAAGAACCGTCAGCCGACATCTCTCCGCTTTTGCCGCGGAATCGACCTCGACCGCTCGTATCCGTTTCACTGGGACGCGGATGCCACGCGCGGAAACCCATGCTCCGAGTCTTATGCTGGAGAGACTCCTTTCGAGGGTGTCGAGTCAAAGCGTTTCGCCGAGTGGGCCAGGAATCAAACCTCCGACAACAATGTCGAGTTCGTCGCATTCCTGGATCTGCACTCGTATTCGCAACAAGTATTGTACCCATACAGCTACTCGTGTGACGCCACGCCGCCAACTCTAGAAAACCTCGAGGAAGTTGGCATGGGCCTCGCCAAAGCTATTCGCATCAGTAAGACTGGGCACGTGTACAAATCCGAGTCCGCGTGTCGGGGTAACGTCGTCGCGGCGACAACGCCAAACGGCGCGCCAACGGTGTTGCCGCGCATCGAAACGGGCGGCGGCGCGGCGCTCGACTACTTTTACCACGAGCTCGGCGTGCGCTACAGCTACCAGATCAAGCTGCGGGACACGGGGAGCTATGGCTTTTTGCTGCCCAAGGAGCACATTGTTCCCACCGGCAAGGAAATTCTCGATGCCGTGCTCTACCTCGGCCGCTTCTTCTTGGGTGAGCTGGGTCTGCAGTCGGATGACGGCGAATCCGCAGCCACGCCGCCGCCGCAAAAGGAGGGCATCGCGCAGACGGGCCCAACGCTAGCCAAGGTCAGCACGATAGAGGAGCTTGACGTCGAGGGCCCGTTGGACTGGGGATTCGAGAGCAGGACGGAGGATCGCGAAGACGACAGCGACAACGACGACGTCGACGACGACGACGATGACGACCGCAAGGAAGAGGAGGACGACGTAGACGCCACCGGCGCGTGGGAGCTTAGGCGCAGAAGGCGCCGCTAAGGTAAGCATACAACGTAAACGACAAAGCGGAAACGAAAAAACGCACACGCAAAACAAAAAGCACGCATACACGTCTCTGCCTGCGCTGGGAGCGTTCTTGCTCCACGCACCGACTGCCCTGTCAGACGTGCCGGCGCGCCTTGGCCAATTCTTGCGCTTGTTGATGGCTCCCGTTTCGAAACAGAGGGTGCGTGGTGAGTGCGTCTGGCACGCAGCAGCCATCGCACCATCGGCGCGTCAGTCCACCCGTCCGTTTTACCGGGCCGGTCGCATCGTCTCATGGCTTCTCTTTTGACGCTGTCACTCAAACATGGCAGCATGCTCCCACCGTTCTTTGGATCTTTATAAACAAGCGAGCGTTGTATGTAATGCAGACTGCGGGACGAAAACTTGGATGCTGCGCTCGGCGACGGATGATGTTTACTTTCTTGCTCATAATGCCCCCTTCCCCCCCTTCCTGTGCGAGAGCCCGCCAGCTCTGTTTTTGATTGGCGTTGGTGGTATCTTGCTTGTCGTTTGGTTGGGCGGTCTCGTTGCTTTCGCGTCTGCTGCCTTGCATGCATGCAGGCTTTGGAGGAACTTTTTTGACTCGGCGAGGTGCTGCTTTTTGGGCTCGGGCGAGTCTGCTTTATAACTTTATACCAAATGAATGAATGAGCGCTGGTTGTGTTGAATGATTGAATGAATTGTGTGCTATGCGTGGGCTGGGGTGGTTGTTTGGTGCGTATGGGAATGGCCTTGGGTATTTGTGGAGGATCCCTGTTTTTTTGTTACTGCTGTTCAATTCATCGTTCATTCCTCTCCCTGCTCTACATGCGTGCCCTAAAAGGCGCCATCTTTTCCCAATCACCTCCAGTAGAGCTCGTCGTGGCCACGCTGTCTGATCTCCAGCTCGCCCGTCCAGCACGCTTGTGTTTTGGGTGATATACAGACATGTAGCAATACGCGGCGCGCTCTTCAAGAACATGCATCATCCACCCCATGATCCACACGTCTACACCCCCAAGGTACCGTCTTGCCTCTGCATACACAGCTACTGCCACCATTTTTGGGCACGCCTGGCATGCGCACAACCAACCAACCTGCAACCATGGTGGTCTACGGGCTCGCAGTTACTTCTTTGCGAGGCACTCAAGGCATGCCATACAGATGTAGCATCCACAAGTTGGAGCGTGTGGATGCTACTCTCCCACCACTCCGATCTCCCACCTCCAATCCCACCTACTTAGCAGAGCACAGCATATCGTCATCGCGGCAAACGGCAGACGTGGCTGATGACCACCACATCCGCCACATTCCTTGCGGCGATTTACAGTTGCTGTGGCGTCTGCGGCGGCGGTGCGGCAGTTTGATGGCGGCGGCGTTGTGGTGGTGGCGATGCGGCGTCAGAGGCGTTGGAGGCGTATGAGGCGATGGATGGGGCGTCAAGATGGGGCGTCAGGGTCCATGATATTGTGGACGGACGGGGTGACGGCATCGTCGATGTTGGGGAAGTGGAAGGGTGAGGGTGAGGGTAAAGGAGGAGGACGATGAGCGAGAGTATTGGGGTGGGGACTGGGCGGGGCGGGGGAGAGACGTGAGGAAAGTTCCACGAGAGCTTTGTAAGTCATATGCTTTGCGCGTGTTCACTGTAAACTCGACAGCACTGTTTGCATGAACGATTAGAAATTGCTATGTCTGCATTCTTTCTGGTGCGATTCGATCTAATCTAAGCACCGCAAGTGGGCTGCCTCTTGCGCGTCTGGCCGAACAACTCAGCCCATCGTAGCTCGAGCAATCTGGTATCTCTTTTTCGGCTCCTGCCTGGCTCTGGGTCGCAGTGTCTTGAACACATATGCGCCTCTCTGGCCGTCCGTCTGGTATCTCTCGTCTCTCGTTCTCGCTCGGGGCCCAGGCGCAGCGCACTTGCTCGGTCGTCTGCAGCTGGCTGCGACGACTGGCTGTAACAGGCTGGCTGAGCTCTTCAGCGTAACAAAAAATAAAATCGTGGAGGCGTAAAACGTGATGCTCATGCTTGTACTCATTCTGTCGTGAAGACTTCGGGGATGATGAGGAAAGGAGATACAGGAGTCAGGGAGGAGAACCGACGAAATAATTTCTAAAAAGAAGGAGAACGAGAAGGAGAACGAGAAGTAGAACGAGAAGTAGAACGAGAGATAGTGAAAAGTCTTGAGCTCGCTCAAAGAAGTTAAGTTGGTGCATCGAATCGAAGAGTTTTGCGGAGAGCAAGCTACTCCATGCAACGACGCTCACAGCACACGGCGGCAGCACATCCCTCAGGGATAGCTGTACCGGGCGTCGGCACTCCTAACCTTCGCGGGCCCCGACGATGCCATTGCCGCTGCGGCCGCCGCTACACCCGAGACCGGGAAGAGCTTGGGCATCCCAGTAGCAGCAGCAGTAGGCGACGAGGCAGTGGGGCTAGTCGTCGCCGTGGTGGAAGCCGATCCGGCGGCGTCAGACGCAGAAGCGTCGTCAGGGTCCGGTTTGGACGTTTCAGTCGCGGCAGTGTTGGTCGTGATTCGCGTCATGGGGGCGACGCCGCCGGCAGCGTGACCGCATTGATGGCATGTCCCGCAGCGCAGACTGCACTCGCGGTCGCCGCCGTTGGTGCCGCACGAGCAGGACAGCGACTGGCGGCGGATGCGTGACCCGCATGCGTGCCGGATCGTGTTGTAGCACATGGTCGGGTGCTGGTCGATTCGTCGTCTCCTTGAGGACCTGCCTTGGGAGGAGAGAGAAGAGCAGAGAGGCCGCTATGATGGCGAGCGCGTTTGGTGGATTGGGTGTTGGGGCCTTTAGTGTTTTGGGTTTGGTGTGGGCCGTGGAAACAAGCCTGATACAGCACAGCTCATCAGCATGGGAGCTGTCGACGGATTTGACAGGCACCTACGCTGCTGGGATGTCTGATAGGGCTGAGTAGGAGATGTAGCGTCTGACGCTTCAACGAGGGTTGGCTGAGTTTGGTTGGTCTTTTGACTTTTTTTCTCTTTCTTTCCTTGTAGAGTCGTGATGCCGGTAGAAGAAAAAGAAGGACGGAGAAGGGGAAGTAAAAGATAGACCAAGGAAGGTCATGTACTTTAAGCTGACCAGTCCAACCGAAAAGGGTAATAGGAGATCCTGCCGACCAAGCTGAAACATTCCAAGCGCTGTTCGGCGTAGGGAGAGGTCAAAGGGCCCAGATTGCTCGATCCAGCTCTCAATCCACACCATGTTTGCGCTCGGCCTTGTCCAAGTATTCACTCACCTAGTCACAGCACAGCCGGCCAGCCAGCCAGCGAGAACGGCCGCACATGAAACGCCATTGTAAAATTTCCAGGGGGAACGCTGAGGAATGTGCGTGCTGTACAACTTCGAGGCTTTCAAACACCGGGCCCGTTGGCAAGGCCACACAGCGAAATCCCCGTGCTTTTCCCACCACCAAAATGCCTATAGCAGTCAGCAACCTCTCTGTCATCCAGCATGACATGTGAAACCGCACAACTGCGTCCGTTCTGTGTGTACATGGCCTGATTGTACGTCCGGGCCGGTCTGGCCAGCCCGCGAGCTACGGCATTCCAGGAACGCTAGTGGCTGTCAGCGTGGCCCCCCCGTTGCCTTACTGTTTTGAGCTTGGCTGCGTCGAGCCCACGACGACTGCCTCACTCCTTACAGCTAGAAAGTCATGTCCACGTCGCCACTGTCGTCGCCGCCGTCGTCCTACTCTGCTCGCAGGCGGGCGGTTGGAAAGCAGGCTTAGCCGGTTACCTGGCACAGCCCTCCTCCGCTGAGCCATGGTCGACTGCCCGTGTGCCGCCGCGGCTAATGGGAGCTACGCTTTTGTGGTTGGAGTAGGAGTACGCACGCAACGCAGCCAACAGCAGGTATTGGTGTTGCACAACGTCCTCGGCCCAACGCGACAGCATTGCGCCTTCAGGAACCCATCCGGTCGCTGCTTTGGCGGTCATACGGATTCTTCTGTCACTCGTCTGTTTTGACTACTTCGACGCGTCACCTTTTCGTTGTCCACGTGGTTCGACGTGTTGGCGACGCAGGTCAAATTTTCGTATTCCGGTTTACCGAGGACGACGTGAAGGCTTCTCACCCTCGAGCCGTGTTTCGCAGCAGCGCTGGTGTCGAGCGACAGACGACGATGGGGGAATTCAAGTGTTGCCTTGCTCTTGCGCTGCGTCCTAGCTTCCGCTCGTCTGTCACGCGGAACAGCGCGAGTGGATACAGCCTCGGTGTTCGTCGATTCTTCTTTCCATTCCTGTGCGTTGGCGCGATTCATCGGCCACGACAAACCACGATGCAGCATGCCCTCTTCAGACCAGAAAAGTTGCGGGAGACGGAATTGCGAGCCGATGGTTGTTGTTTGTTTGGTGTTGAGATCGGGACCTCACGAGAAAGCGGGATGCCGTCTCCACACCTATCTCACAGACCTCGACACGGGTCGCGTCGGCGCGGGATGGTCAACCCCACTCCCGCTATCTCATAATGATGATAGTTTAGGCTCGTATTAATATTGCCTTGGGCAGTTTGGTGGCTTTCGCGTTCGTTTCCCAACTGCACCTCAAGTCTCTCCCTGTCTTTGCGATTCACATTATCAGAAATTCAAGAAACCTGGCCAATGGCGGCATCACAAACTCTTTTCCCCGGTGTTGCTCTCGTCACGGGAGCAGCGGGATCTGGCAAGTCACTACCGTGTTCTTTCTGCTATGGACGGCTGCTCATGATCTACAAGGCATTGGCAACGCGACCGCGCACGCTTTCGCGGAAGCAGGTTGCACGAGGATCGCCATTACCGACATCAACCCAACAACGCTGGAGAGCACCAAAAAGTCCGTCGAGGAAAAGTTTCCCAAGTCCCAAGTCTTCGCCCTGGCCGGCGACATCAGCTCGTCAGAGTTTGTCGACAACTTCATCGCACAAGTTGTGCAGAAATTCAGCCGTCTCGACTACTGCGTGAATTGTGCGGGTGTACTTGGACCAGGCAAAGACTCGACCACGACGTCGATTGAGGAATTCGACCGCGTCAATGCCGTCAACTACCGCGGCTGCTGGCTGACGAGCAGGGCCCAGCTCAAGACGATGGTGGACCAGGAGCCGCTGGCTAGCCACGACGGCTTGAGGCCGGCGCAGCGAGGCGCGATTGTCAACATTGCTAGCCAGCTGGGCATTGTGGGACGGCCAAACGCTGGTGAGCACCACACTCTCCATCGAATGCCCCAATTAGATGCTAACAGTCTTCTAGCGGCGTACTGCGCATCCAAAGCCGCTGTCATAGGGCTGACGCGCTCTGATGCGATTGATTACTCTGCCCACGCAATCAGAGTCAATTGCATCTGCCCTGGGGTCATCGAAACTCCATTCATCATGACCAGGGAGGAGGATAAGCAAGCGATTTTGCCGTTTGCTAACATTGCTCCTATGAAGCGGATGGGGCAGCCGTACGAGGTGGCTGATGCAGCGCTGTTTCTGTGCTCGACCAAGGCGAGTTTTGTGCAGGGTCACGCCATGACTGTCGACGGAGGGTAAGTGATTCACGCTGAGAGTCGGGACAGAACTAATCGTGAGATCAGGTATGTGATCAATTGAGTAGAGGTTCTCCGTTCCAATCAACCTTTTGGGACTCATGTCCAAAGACCGCCTTCTTGCTTCTTTTTACTCCAGTGTCTCTCCAGCTTTCAATATCCCTCAAATCAAAATATGTTCAGAGCCGAAGCCGAACAAGGCGGGGGCCAACGTTGTTTCCAAGTCCAACATCGTTTTTGAACGGGCATCGTGCTTCAACAGCATGGTCACTGGCATTGTGCTCCGCATGGATTATTCTGTCCGGGATCGCGGACGACAACGACCGAGCTGATCTTGCGGGACCTGGTCCTCAACAGGAGATACGTTCGAAAACGGTCTGCAACGTCGGATTGGAAATAGCGCACCCGGACGTCTTGCTTCACATTCTTCCAACGTACTTCGTCCAAGTCGTACAGCTCGATGTGACCGAAGCGGCGGAGAGGCAGGCGGCGGATCGCGTCCGACCAGCGCTTGTAGTAGGCCCGGTCAACTTGTCGTGGGCTGACCACCGGCTTACAGGAAATCTCCAACTTGTGATGCTCCACGAGATTCTCGTAGTCCGCCGGAGGAGAGCGTAAGAAGGACTCCGAGTTGATGGAGAGGAAAATGCTGTCGATTTCGGTGGGATTGTCCAACCAATGCTCAAATTCGGCGAGATTCATGGGGCGTTTCCGCAGCCATTCTCTCTCAACGAATCCCATGTCTTCGCGAATGGTCGAGCAAATGCCAAAAAGCGGACGCAGCTGGGCGTACTCCTTCTTGTCCTGGTCGGAGATGACGTCGGTTCTCTTGAGCTCCTTGAGCTCCTTGAGCTTCGCCACTGGGTCTCTTGGAAGCTGAAGCATGGCCTCGGCCGCCGTGGCGTCAATGTTGCAAATGCTGACCACCTCGCCCAGGATTTTCTGCCTGAGCTCAGCGGGCAGGGCCAACAAGCCAAGCGCCGTGCTGCTCGCGTCTTCATAGTCGATCGTCAGCAAATGAAAAAGCGACGCCAGGAGTCCTGGAGGTACCTTTGACAACAGTCTCATTCTCAGAAGCGGGGACAGACGCGCTCTCGGTGTCCAACGACTCGCTCGGGGTTTGGCTACTTCTTGTCAGCTTTGCCATCACACACTTACTTGACTGAGTAGACTCACGCATTCGCCTTTCCACTGGAAGATGGGGAGGCCATGGTACTTCTGCGGTGGTACTTATTGAAGTGGGGCGGGAGGAGAGGGAGGAGAGCCGGGAGCATTTTGCCTTGGAGTGGATTTTCCCCAGCGGAGCGAAGCGGAGTCTGGGTATTAATACTGACTGCGTTGCGACACCGAGATCGTGGAACGGTGTGAGATCGTGGGACCTTGGGACGGCGTGTATGTTGGGGGAATGGACCAATGGTACAAGTTCAACAATGTTCAGATAGCTTTTTCTGTTGTAGTAGGGTGGTATGGACAGCCATCACAGTAGGTGTCGAAAGAGACGAGACTCCTGCGGCTGGCTGTAGTAATAAACAGCAACTTGTTGAGCGTGGCTATGGCAGTATACGGTGCTCCTTAGGCATAGCTGTTGAATGAATACTCCGCAGCCGCAGTCGTAGTGCCAGGAGGTCTTGTTTCTTTCGGCACCCATTTTGCCCCAACAGACGGCACCGGTTTGAAAGCCATGGAATGGCTCCTGAAGATTACCATCCGGTCAATGACCAGGTGGCTCAGAATCTAGTATTCCAGTTTCAAACCATTTCCTACGCTTGGTAGCAAAAGTCTTGGTATATATGTCAAAAACGCGGTCATTCCTCCATAACCGCCAGTGAGTTGGGGCGCCGCGGCGCAGTATGACGCTCCTCGACTGTGAATGATTCTGCCAGGCGCACCCGGTAAGCTGGCGGTTATGAGTTCGACCCTCGGGCCGGACGCAGATGTAGGGCACGGCCTAGCCGTGCCTGAACTGTTTTGTCATTCTTGTTTGCCCCAACTCTCGGTCGATGCTCCCCATTAGGTTTTCTTTTTTCATTACGGAGAGCAATGAATGAATGCTCCCTGGTTGGCGAGACCGTTTCTCTGCTCTTATTTTCGTGCGTGCCATGACTTTCATAACCGGGCGTTGAATGTTGAGTCCCATGGTAGCTCCAGGGCAATGACCGTTGGAGCGAGCCACGGACTGGATGATGAGGAGACGACCGACCAGTACATACGCAGAGCAAGACGGCAATACCGCTCGGCGAGGAGAAGACGCGGCAAATATCCGTAGTGTTGCGGAATCGAGCCTGAGTGCCTGAGCGCCCGCAGAGTAGAAGTAGTTAGCCAGGTGACCTGGACGTCCGTTCGGCCGCCCATGGGCGCGACACCTAATCAAAACAACCTTCCATGCCTTCATCTTCCATTTCCATAATACGTAGTCTTGTCCGCAGTCCTTTGAATCAAGATGATGCATTAATGGCCGAGGCGACCCACGATTCCGACAACGGTTGCTCTCAGGCGGCATCCAGGAACGACAACATAGCGATAACCCCAACAGGACAATGTTGTGGTTCAAACAACTGCTCTTACAAGCTTCTGCCCAAGCTCTGCCTGACAAACACCACTCTTTGTCCCTAACGGAGGTCTGAGACACTTAAGCAGAGAATGCGTCAGCGACTCAGACACCGCGATTCGACAGTGCAAGACATGCGCAGGGAAGCCCCCACAGGCGAAGGGAAGTCTCGACCTTTGAGCAGGACTCGAATATACAGGAAGCTGCGCCTGCGATATCCTACTGTTGAATTAGCCGGCCTCTTTCAAATGTCTCCCTTCGCAACAGTTCACATTGCTTACGAGTAACGCCCGTCACACTACTTCACTTTGCGGTGTCGAGTGTGAATTGGCATCATATATCGCCCATCGCTTCTATAATCAGTACCGCCGTTCAACTCCGTTCGGCGCGCCCCACCCTTCGCATCCTCACCACTTCATCCTCGCTGGCCATGGAGCACCTTTACCAATCGCTGGACGACTTTCAGAGCCGCTGGATCCGGTTGCGTGTTGTGCCAGTTGTCAGCCAGCCTGAAGACGGTCAGGGTAAGCTCTGGGAGCATTCCATCGCAACGACACTGGCTGATCAGACCGGCGCAGTCCTGGAAACCACGCCGGGGGATGGCCAACATGGCAAGGTCGCAGGCGACGACGACGCCGAGCTGACGCTGGCGCTCAAGCAGTATAAAGACATGGTGCAGCACCGCCAGACCCTTGCAATGGAAGAATACAACCGCCTCGTTCAGCGCATTTGCGAGCTCACTGCAGAAGACGAGTTTCCGGATATCGAGACCGAGTGCATCGTCATGGAGAACCAAGTCGACTACGACGACCCCTACGATGCAGACGACGAGGAGCTTTGCGAGGACAAGTCAGCGCCTTCGACGCGTCCCTCTACTCCAAGCTTCACGTGGACCGATGACGACGGCGAGAGTTCAGCGACCATGGATACCAGCCCCAACCGCGTTCACTCCCCCAACAACTCCCCGCCAACGTACCATCCTTGGATTGCAGCCAAGCTGCTGGAAAGACTTGCGGCCCTACCGACGGCTGGATGACGGAAGCACGCCTAGTTCAATGCAGGGCCCGAGAGAGTGGCGGAGAAGCTGACGATGTACACGATTCTTCAGAATTCGGAATAGGAAAAGAGGGGTTATGCGGGGGTGCTGGGCTTGACTGTGTGGTTCAATGCCGTCGCATCAACGAGAGTCTAGAAAATACAAGCAATTCTTGCGGATTCCGCGTGTGCTAAAGATGCATCGTGATTGGTTTGCTCCTAAGCTCTTTTCAAACTGCATGACTACCGCGTCCAGCCGCGAGCAAGTGGTTGTATGACGTTTGATGCAGCAACGGCGCGCGAAGCTACCCCATAACTTTCCACGTGCAGTTGTCGAGTAGGAGGCTAGCGCTGACTGGTACGGCGACGAGTGGATCGGTCGATGGGACAAAGGCAACTTGTTCAGAGGGGGCCGGTTTGCGGAGGAGGCGCCTGAGTCGGAGCAATTGTTGTATAGGGCTTTCAGTAGGAGGAGAAGAAAAAATAAAAAGTGGAGGCAGGGTGGTCAAAGAACCGGCCGTGGTCAAAGGATGGGCGTGTCAGGCGGGTGAGGTCTGAGAGGGTTCCCGTCGACTCGGCCGCTCGGCGCCCGGCTGAGATTATTAAGGAAGAGGGCCCGGCGCTCAAATTCTCTTACCTACTTAACCACAACTCACACTCGTCCTCGCCACAACCCCATCTGCCTCCACCATCTTCGCACGCCGCCGTCTCTAGCCCTCGTCAAGGCTTGCGACATCAAACTCGGACAGCAAACGTCGACCGCCACAATCGCCCGCCAGGAGTTACCGCTCCTCTGAACCGCTCCCGTCCGTCAACTTCTGCCCGAGGGACCCCACAAAGCCACCAGCCCAGAAATCTCGACACAGCGGCTGTATATGTATTCGCCCCGTGACAACGCCTTCAGACAGGAACCTCCGCCCAAGCTGCAATCATTTCGCGACATACGAAAGCCGTGTAGCGAATTCCACTCGACCAACGGCTAGCCCGCAGAAACCACAGCAAACTGCCACCATTCCGACCATCACCGCCAAACTTTACCCTCCAAAGACTTGCGTCCGCTGCATGTCTTTGTCGGCTTCCACCAGGCCTCGCCATCCCCGCACCACTCACCCCGTCTCCCGCCACTTCCGCTAAGTTGTCTCCGACACCCCGCCGTCATCATGGCCAACCTCAACGTCCGTCGCGATGTCACCGACCCCTTCTACCGCTACAAGATGGAGCGCCTTCAGTCCAAGATTGAGGGCAAGGGCAACGGCATCAAGACCGTCATTGTCAACTTGAGCAACGTCGCCCAGCAGCTAGCGCGTCCCCCTGCCTGTATGTCTTCCCCTCTGCTCTACCCACCACTAGCTGATCATTTCCCTAGATGTCATCAAGTACTTCGGTTTCGAGCTCGGTGCCCAGACCAACATCAACCCCAGCGACGACCGCTGGATCATCAACGGCGCCCACGAAGCCTCCAAGCTCCAGGACTATCTCGACGGTTTCATCCAGAGGTTCGTTCTTTGCAAGAAGTGCAAGAACCCGGAAACCGAAGTCAACATCAAGGATGGCCGCATCATCCTCGATTGCAAGGCCTGCGGTCAGCGCACTGACGTTGACCTCGCCCTCAAGCTCAGTTCGTTCATCTTGAAGAACCAGCCCAAGAAGGGCAAGAAGGACAAGTCGACCAAGAAGGCTGAACGCAAGGCCAAGAAGGAAGCTGGACGCAACGGCGACGGCGAGGATCACAGCGGCAGCAACGGAGACAGCGGCAATGACGATTCTCCCGAGAACGGCGACTACGAGGTTGACGCCGGCAGCGATGATGAGCTCACCCGACGCATCAAGGCCGAGGCCAAGGACATTGAAGCTGCTGAGCCCAAGGAGGTTCAGTGGTCCGTCGACACCTCCGAGGAGGCCGTCAAGGCTCGTGCCAAGGACCTTCCTGATGACCTCAAGCGTGCTCTCGTCATTGAGGGTGAGGATGAGGGCGAAGACGGCCCTAGCGTCTACGACCAGCTGGGCACCTGGATCCAGCAGACGGCCGGAGAAAAGGGCGGCGTCTCCAAGCTCGAGGACGTCGAGATTTACCTAAAGGCCAAGGAACTGGGCGTTGAGACCAAGTACAAGACGCTCGCCGTCTTGGCTCAGACCATCTTTGACGACAACATTCTCAAGCAGATTGACGGACGTGCCGCCATGCTCAAGAAGATGATTACCTCGGACAAGCACGAAAAGGCTTTCCTCGGTGGCATCGAGCGCTTCGTCGGCATTGAGAAGCCAAACCTCATCCGCTCCGTCTCGGCCATTCTCATGAAGCTCTATGACAATGACCTCATCGCGGAGGAGACTCTCAAGGCTTGGGGCCGCAAGGCCAGCAAGAAGTACGTCGACCTGGCCACCAGCAGGAAGGTCCGCCAGTCGGCTGAGCAGTTCATCGAGTGGCTTGAGAATGCCGAGAGCGATGAGGACTCGGACGATGAGTGATTGCCTTTTGATGCGTTTTGCAAGCTGTGGCTTGAGGGAATGATCATGGGTTCAAAAGTGGTTTCTTATTCCAAATTGCTAGGTGTGCTGTCGTTGGCTTTTCTCTGCTCCTGCACAACTCCGCTCCTTATGTTTCTGCTGTCGGTGGAATCCCTACGCCAGTAGTTTCTCGGTAGTCCAAATATCTCCCTCTCAAAACAGATTGTGTACCGTGACCTGCATGTGAAAATGTCGGGGACGAGACCTGCACGGTCCCGTCACAATGACTTGCATGAGGCTGCGGCTGGCTCGCGAAACCTTCCCCGTCAAACGGAGCTGTTGAGCTCGGCTTATCGATAGTGCTCTACAACTTGCGACTTCTGGCGGATCCTCTTCCACAATTACTTTGCAACTGACAATGGAGGTTTCTCAACGTAATGCCGCCGCTCTTCAAGGTTGAAACATCTCCCTCGAGATTGTTTCCATATGCTAACGTCGAGCCAGAGCGTGTCATGAAGCTCGCCACGGCGCTCGTCAAGAGATTCGAGAACATTGTCGCTCTTGCTTCCGTACGACTGTCACCCAATGCCGACACGGCAATTCGATCGCGATATACCTGCTGACCGGACCCAATCGCACAGCCCGATGCCAAAGACTTCAACACAACCGCGAGCAAAAAGTTCCAAATGGAGGTGGAGACGGCCGCCTTGGTACGCACATTGAGCCCTTCCGCCCGCCTTGGGCATTCGAATGCCAGGACCCCATGTTCCGAAAGACATGGCAGCGGTCATCGGGACTAGGGATGAGCTAGATACTTGGAGCGCACCGGCTTACGCAGTCTCAGATCCGCGCAACCGAAGACATCCTCACCCTCACGCGCCAAATGCAGGAGCTGTGGCTTTTTGGCCAGCTCAATACCCTCGACAAGGACGGCAAAGCGAAGGAGATATCGCAGGTGGAAGATGATGCGCGCGCTATTGCGGCGGCGGTGGAGCAGCTGGCTAAGGAGATGCTCTAGGCGCTGGCCGGCTGGCTGGCTGGTGGGAGCGGCGTTGTGAGACGCGGAAACTAAATGATACCCAGGGACACACACACGACAGGCTGATGACGGCGAGGTGTTTAGACAAATGGAATGGCGCTTGACAAGATCTTTTCCACGGGCTTGCAAATTCGGATTCCAATGGCACCGGCAACCACTTTTCCTGCGAGCGGGCTCGGACGCGTCGTGCCAATTAACGCGTCTCCCGCACTTTTGCTCTCCCCCGCCATCACGACCACAACGACCAAGACGCCGCCAAATTTACAACCACAATGCCCGACGACGCAACCATGCCTCCGCCACTGACCTCGCGCCTCCCGCTGACGCTCATCGTCGCAACAACGCCGTCCCTCGGCATCGGCAAAGGCGGCGGCCTGCCATGGCCAATGCTCAAGAAAGAAATGGCATACTTCGCGCGCGTCACCAAGCGCGTGCCCTCGCCCACCTCTGCTACGACCTCTTCTCTTCCACACATCTGCAACGCCGTAGTCATGGGCCGAAAGACCTGGGACTCGATCCCGCCGCGCTTCCGGCCGCTCAAGGACAGGCTCAACGTCGTCATATCGCGCTCGCCCGCCTCGTCCATCGCTGGCGTCGCCGACGCCGCGGCAAAGGGCGATACCGTTATTACTGCCTCGTCTCTGCCTGCTGCGCTGGAGAAGCTTGACGCCATATCATCGAATCGGCTGGCTGATGAGGACCACAATACTCAGGAACAGACTCTCGTGGGAGGCGAGCCGCTCGCCGGTCTGGGGCGCCTCTTCGTCATTGGCGGTGCAGCGCTGTACAAGGCCGCGCTCGAGACGCCGAATGCGCGGACGGTGCTCCTGACGCGGATTCAGCGCGATTGGGAGTGCGACACATTCTTCCCGGTTAACGTCGAGGGCGAGGGGTGGACGAGGAAGAGCAATCATGAGTTGAGCGCATTCGTGGGGGAGGATGTGCCCGAGGGGTGTGTGAAGGAGGTTGTCAAGGCGGAAGAGGGGGTCGAGGAGGTCGAGTTTGAGTTCCGCTTGTTTGAGAGGGTGGGAGAGTGGTAGGTTGGCGGGTGTTGGTGTGGTGGCTCGGAAAATCGAATGGATATGCCCAACCCTCTTGGAGCAGAGACTCTTTGCCCGCGGTTCTTGAGGGTCAATGATGCGTTTGCTGGGTAAGCGTCCGGTCTCCTTCATCCCGCTGGACCTTGCAATTCCCTCAGACACTTACAGGCACGCTAAACAGACTTGCCCATTTTCCGATCTTTCATCCCTCGCTCTTCAAAAGCCATCATCTCTTTCTGCGTAAGCTTCTCGCAACAACGCAGTGCCCTACGTGCTCGCAGCCATCACTTACACAACACGTATGCATAAACTTTCTTTCAGCCCAAGTGTATCCACCCCGACCAGACTAGCAATCCGCCTGTCTTCTTCGTAGCTACTACAGTCACGCTTAGGAAGCAGTCATCCACTGCCGCCGCAGCCAGATCAAGGGAGTCTTATTCCTTGCGACTTCCTATCCTATCCCATCCACCCCATCTATCCCTCTCTTTCCCACCTTTTCCTCCCGAACACACATGCGTACATACTCAGATCTCCAATCATCACCAGCCAGGTCCAAGCATATCTGTCCCGCAAGAGCGCGAGGTGTAGACACGACACACGAGACGAGATGGAAGACACAGCAACGCGGTGCTTCCTTTTGCGGTCAATGGCTCCTCTGATACCTTTTCCCTCGCTCTGGCGCTGTTGGCTCCTCTTTCTTTGGTCGCACTGCTTGTAGTGCGTGGCTGGGATGCATGGGTTGGCTGGGCTGGGTGGCATAGGACGGAACGGAATTCGGTGTCGGTGGGCATGGGGTTGGGTGTGAGGGGCGTGACTATGGCTTCTGCAATGGACGGCGGTGCATTGGCGATGGCGGGAGAGGGAGGAACTGGCTCCAGTGGAGCGAGGACACAGCCATGGAGGCAGATTCTGTGGGTTGAAGGGCCTAATGCGTCGCGGTTGCGCGTGTTAGGAAGACGCAGATGAGGCAGTGCTGATTTTCGAAGCAGATTGGTTTCTCCAGACCACTCGAAATCGTGTACCTGGTACACAAAGAGATGGGACGCACAAACTGCACATAGACGATGGGGGAGGCAGGCTCGCGATGTACGTCCCGCCAACACAAACAACAAGAAAACGAACCATCCTGAAAGCTGGATTGTGCAAAGCTAACACGTGCGGCTAGCTACGAGAGGGGAGTGGGGTATCGTGGTCTACAGAGTGCAAGGTGTAAGGGGAAGGCAAGACAAAGCGTCTCATGCCGACGTGGGGAGTGACGGGTATGTGTGCGGGAAAACACTCTGGCCGATCGAGATCCTGAAGTGCGTCCATCCAACCGTCGGAAAATCTGAAACCTGAAAACCTGAAGGACAGTCAGTATTGTATGCAATGAGTGGGGAGAAGGGTGAGCGGGCTGACCTGTCGCTGTGCTGTCTTTGAGTCTTCCTTCAGTTCAACGTAAAAGAAGGAAGAGGCCTGGCTGTTTGAGGGGCGGGCTGAGTGGTCCACACTGTAGGTGACGGTACGCGACGCTTGATGTCGCCAGGGAAAACGGGTACAGCAATGCTCATGGAACCTGAAGGCCAGTCAGTCTTGTCTCATCAAGTGAGGAGGCGCATGGGCTGACTGACCTTTCGCTAGGCTGTATTCAACTCCCTTCAGTTCAACGTAAAAGAAGGAAGAAGCCCGAGTGACTGAATGGCCCAGACGGTACGCGACGCTCAATGTCGGCAGGCAAACAGGCGCAGCAATGCTCATAGAACCTGGGGGCCAGTTAGTCTTGTACTCATTGAGCGTGGAGACAGGTGAGTTGACTGACCTTTGGCGACGTCATCTTCAAGTCTTCCTTCAATTCACGTAAGAGAAGGAAGAAGCCCACCCGACCGATGGGGAC
This sequence comes from Phyllosticta citribraziliensis, assembly GCF_038025025.1. NCBI lineage: Eukaryota > Fungi > Ascomycota > Dothideomycetes > Botryosphaeriales > Phyllostictaceae > Phyllosticta > Phyllosticta citribraziliensis. Next base: position 445,186 of record NW_027117351.1, on the reverse strand, counting down.
CTCAAACGGCTGAGCGTTGGCAGGCAAACACGCGCAGCAACTCTCGTAAAACCTGAGGGCCAGTTAGTCTTGTACTCATCAAGTGTCGAGGCAGGTGAGTTGACTGACCTTTCGCTATCCATCTTCAACGCTTCCTTCAATTCAACGTAAGAGAAGGAAGAAGCCCGACCAACTAACTGACTGGGCGGCTGAAATGGTAGGCCACGCTAACCGTTGGCAGGCAGACAGGTGCAGCAATGCTCGTAGCAGCGACGGTGCATGCAAGAGAGGTTGGAGCAGACGTGGTTCTCGTAGTGCGTCTTGCAGCCGCAGTGGCAGCACTGCCAGCGCTTGAACTCCTCCAGCCACATGCCGAACGGGCCGATGGTCTTGACGGGCCGCATGTACACGACGTGGCGCGGGTGGTGGACGACGTCGTCGTCGTCGTTGGGCGCGACCCACTCCTGGGCGGCGGGCTGGGCTGGCTGGGGCGAGGGCGCGTTGATGTAGCTCGCCATGTCGGCCTCGAGAGCGCCGGCTTCGTCGTCGGCCTCGTCGCTGGCCACGCGGAGGCTGGAGAGCTGCTGGACGGGCGCAAAGTCCCGGGTGGAGGTGCCGGCAGCGGCGGCGGCGGAGGAGGAGGATGGGGCGGCGGCGGTGGTGGTGGTGGTGGCGCGCTGAGGTGCCGACAACATGGCCGACACGATGGTGGACAGCGTGGGGTCCCGCGGTCCCAGGTCCAGGGCAGCCTGTGCCTCACGAATGAGGTCTTCTCTGTTGGCCGCAGGCGGGCCGGCCTGACCAGCCTCGTCGCCGCCGGTCTTCGCCTTGGAGGACGACCTCCTTTGGAGGCGGCGAGCCGTGGCGCGCGTCAGGGCGGCGAGACCCGACGACGACGAGGAGGACGAGGCCGGAGCGCTGTTGCTGCGGCGCATGGTGTCGGGAGAGCCTGGGCTCTCGGGGGATGGGGAGGGGGAGGGTGAGGGAGAGGGAGAGGGCGCCGGGGGGTCGATCCGCTCGTGTGGGAGCAGAGGGGCTTCGTCGTCGGCGTCGTCTTCCTCGAGGTCAAGGTTCGAGGAAGAAGGAGACGGGGCTTCCGTCTCCGCCCTTTTATGCTCAGGGCTCGACGCCGAGAGCGGCGCACCCTGATGATGTCGTTAATGAGTCTTCTCGGCGCAAGTCTAGGAGGTTCCGGAGCCTGCTCTTACCTCCTGCTCCACAGCGGCGGGCGCAGCGGGCGCAGACATCGTGACGCGAGGTTCTAATAGCAGTGTTACCTGGCCTCTTGGTTAGCACCAGGTCCAGCCTTCACCACGGGAAGATTCTTACTTGGGCGGCCTTGGTTTGGGCGAGGTTTTGTTACCTGGGGCTGTGAGAAGAGGTGAGTTCTCATGCAAAGACAAACACCTGAAGGGGGAGGACTGACGAGAAAAGAAGCAAACGGAAGAAAGCTCCCAACGCGCGACAGCGAGCCAGATGATTCAAACCGGGGTTGAATCAACAGCTGGCTAGGCTCTGTTGTGCAAGAATTTGGAGGAGGACGCGGTCAATATCGGTGTTTACGCAACCTCGCTTACCACGAACAGCCCAAAACGGCTAGGGTGGTCAAACAGGCGGCATTGCAGGAAAGCATCAAGAGCAGTGATGGACACGGGAAAAGTTGCTTTCAGTTCTGCAAGCCACCTTGCTGCTGGGAGAAGGACATTACATTCACCTACAAGTCGTTCCAAGCTTCCGTCAAATCAACCATCTTCCTTTACACTTTGTCACGATCACGAACCCTGAAGGTGGAGCATGCACCGTGGAAAGCCCCAGGTTTTAATTTGTATTGCCTCAGAAGGGAGGCAGCAGTAGAAAACCACGAGCTGAAACAAAGGGATTCAAAGAGACACCAGAAAAGACTCCATCGCCAATTAACACCGGCTATCTGCCCTGTACGCCCAATTTGCCTGAACTCCGCATCGTATCCCATCCCACCCAAGTCGATATCCTTTATAGCAAATGAAACCCAAAAGAGAGAAGAATGATACAGAGCCTTCTTTGACGGAGCCCGATCCTTCACCGAACCGTCAAAGTCTTCTTGTTCAGACGTAAGGCTCGTGGGTCGTAGAACAGCTGCCACAGCGCTTCTTGCCACACTCCGGGCAGAAGTAATTGTTGTAGCCGGTTGTGCCGCCGCAGCTGCAGCACTCCCATGACCTCACAGCGCTGAGGAGTCCACCGGATGGAGGACGCGGCAGCTGCTGGCGAGTGTCGTGTTGGTAATCCTCCTCTTCTTCGGCGACCTGTGGTTCAGGCGTCAAAGTCACCGGGGTGCTTGTGCTCGACTTGGGCTTGAGGAGTCCGGCGAAGAGAGTTGCGATCGTCGGCATGCGAGTTGCGAAGCGTGCCTTGAGTGCGGAGATCTTTTTGTTGGCGAACGTCTTGAAGGGCGAGAAGACGGTCTTCTTGGTTGGGTTGTCTCCGGTGGGCGAGGCTTGACGCTTGCGAAAGCGGGCAAAGAATCCACGGGTCGAGCCTGAAGAATTGCTCTCTGCATTCTCAGTCAGGGTCTTGTTCTCAGGGTATCGCAGCTTTTGAGGTTCGGGCGAACTTACCGTCAGAACGTGAGGCCTCAGCGTTCCTACGCTCAGAGTGGCGAGCAGCGCGGCGGCGGCGAATGGTCGACTTGTCGCCATTCTTGGGCTTTGCAAACTTCGAGACCTTTTTGCGAGATCTGTTGTATGCCTCCATTTTGAGACCTTGGAGTTGTTTCTTCTGTCTCGTCTTGATCAGCAGGAGCATCGAATGCGAAGAGGATGGCAGCATACGTAGTGAATGGCGCTTGTAAGGATGCTTGAAGGAAACGTCGCAGTCAAGGTCCGCGATGTAGAGGTTTGAAGATGTTAGAGGAGAGAGAGGAAGATGAAGACGGGCGCACAGAGGTAGGTGGGCATTCTTATTGCACGGCCTTCCCAAGAGCATTGTGAACTAAAGTGAATACAGTCGAGTGCAGCCGGACACCCCAAATGTTCAAAACCCATGTAAACAATGCCAACAGACTGTGAAAGTAGACCCGGCAGGCCCCGAGCACACCAAAGTGAATAGTGTGAACAATGTCAACAATAGACTGCCGAATTTGGCCCAGCAGAGCGTGGGTGCAGCTGCCGTGGGCCGGACTGGTAATACCACTGCGCTGGTGTTAATTTCATGAGATGCCCCAGCGCGCCAAAAACTGGGAATAAAGACTGAGGAAGTTGTCCACCGTCGCGTCCTCCCCACTACGAATGGCACCCAAAGATCAGTAAAACTTGGACGCGCTTCAGAGAGAACGTCGCCAATTGGGACTCTCAAGGGCGATTTGAAAAGCAAGTTGTTTTTGAGGTACGCCCTCTTTCCAGTCGCGCACGAAATCGGCCGGGCTCGCCTTCTCGTCTATAACCAGCCTTTATTCCAATCACTCCAGTCAAGCCCACACGCCATCCGCCCAAATACTCTCCGAAGTGGCCAGAAAGATCGTCTGGCCTTTGCCTTTGCCTAGCCAGAAGCTTCAAGAGTCGTGCACTGCGCCTCGCAGCGCTTGTGGCAGCACGGCAGACGCGAGCAGAAATGGTTCTCGTAGTGCGTCACCGAGCCGCAATGGCAGCATTCCCATTTCTTCCACGCGTGGATCAGCCCTCCTGCAAGTCCTGAACGGGCTCTCTGGTAGTATACTTTGAATGGATGCTCAATCTCGTCGGCGTTCTGCGAATGAGTGCGCGAGGCGACGAGAGTGTCGTCGGTCTGCTTGGTGGCAGTGCACAGCTCAGGTGTAAACTCGGCGAGGACCGCGCGGTCCCAGCTGCTTCTCGAGGAAATCGAATCGCGGGCAGAAGAGCCCATCTGCTCATGAGGCAGGAGGGTCGCGGCATTAACATCAGTAGGGATGTTGTTGGAAATTGGGGACAAGGTTTGGCCGCTAGCATCAGTAGACAGCCGCGCAGGTTCCTTCGCTGTATGGAGTCAACGTCTTCGTCTCAAGGCGCTACAATTCCGCTGAACTTACGCTCGGAATCAAGCATCTCGGCGTGCCTGTGGTCTTGCGTATCGACATTGCGTCGAGAGGCAGCACCCAAGCCTTTGTGCTTCTTGAGTTTGTTTCGGAGCTCCTTTCCGGTCTTCATTGTGCCGTAGTCTCCAGAAACCTTGTATTCGAATCTTCGTAAGCTTCGGTCTAAAGTGCTGTGGCAGAGACCATGGAGACTTACATGTATATAGAAGAGACTGCCCAGAAGACGAAACCATGAAGTAGAGGTTGGAAGGGATAAGCAGGATGGACAGCTCCCTTTCGTGTTGGAAGGAGAGTCTGGCGAGAGAAGAGCGGTCGGGATGATTGATTGGGTGCAGTGTTGGTGGAAATTGGGTACACGCAGCAGTGGAGTTTGCAGTAGAGCGTCCCCACAACAAGCAGTACGCTGGGGCTTCTGGAAACAGTCCTGCAAGCGGGCAAGCGACCAGCTGTTATGGCTTTGTTTCCCCAGCCAAGTTGCAACTTTGCGTACCCCAAAATCAAAGGAAGTTTTCTCGTCCTGCCTTACTTGAAGTTGCTCAGATGTTGACGGTATACTAAGAGAGAACAACTACCGATACACCATGTATAAATTGGAGAAAGCAATGTGAGATATATTTCAACCGCAGCACCCGCCCGGCGCGAAAGTGTCGAGTATCTTGACCCAAGTCCATAAAACAGACAAGAGAGCTTCTCAAGTAGGCTCAAAAGTGACACAAGCACCCTCGCAACGCTCATGACCACACGCAAGCCTCGAGCAAACATGGAAATCGTAGTTGGTCTTGACACCGCAGTTGCAACACTTCCAACGCCTCAGAGGCTGTATTGTGCCTCTGCGAATCAGCGGACAAGGCTTTTGATGAACCACGTTGATTGGATGTTGGATGCTGTGACCTGAGGGCTGTGGCGGGTGGTAGTTGCTGGTGACGGCTGGAGAGCTCGCGTTGACAGCAAAAGATGAAGGTGGATGAGGTATCGATTTGTTCTTGTCATTGACAGCGAAGGTAGTCTCGCGGGGTCCGAAACCAAGGAGAGAACGTGCTTCTTCAATTGCCGTCTGTTTCGCGGTAGGATCTGTGCTGGAGCGCTCCCCAGCGTTGCCGTCTTCCTCGCCCAGAGGCTGTTTCTTCTGCAACTTCTTGGAAGTTGTGCGAGCTGCAAAAGCCGACGATTCCTCGTAGATTGATACTGCTGAGCGAGCAGGTGGCAAGACCTGGAAGCAAGACGGAGCACTCTTGTTTCGACGGACACTGGGAGACGCAGCAGTGTTGGTGGTTGGAGTGGTGTGAGAACGGAAAAAGCGGTGCGGAAAAGTATGATGCTCGTCTAGCAGCAATGTAGAAACTTCATTGTCTTCGAGGCTGGTGCGACTTCGGGATTTGACGGTCTGGCCCAGCGGGGCAGGTTTGGATAGTCTCCTCCTCTGCATCATCCTCGACAGCAATCTGAGCGCTGCAATTCTACTTCCTATTAGCATCTGAGTCCGTCTGAGAGGCGGCTGAGCCTACATATGTGACCCCCCGAAAGTTGCTTTTTATGCGTATGTTGGTTGGCTTCAGCCGAGTGCACTGGTGGCGCTGGGGGCCTTGAGATGGTTGGTCGTGGCACGATTCGAAGACTGACCAGCACAGCAGACAAAGCAGAGATGTCCAATTGTTGTAGTACGAAGTCGTGGTCGGTAAGGTGATGGCGAGAGTGAGCGCTCAGCCTTGCAGAGAACGTATGTATGTATGTGGTGTTGTGGGGTCAAAACAATGCAGGAAACCAACAACAACTGCGCGAGACTTCCACGCGAAGAACCAGACGCATACAAGAACGTGGTTCAGTAGGACCCCTGAAATTTGGTGCTGGTTCGTCATGAAGCATCATCGTCATGTGCGTGCCTAAGACCGCCTGAATTGACACTAGGCGAGAAAACACCGGGGGCTGAGCACGGACAGCCCAGGGAAAAAGGCCAAAGTACCCTTGAAGTATTTCAAGCATCGGGATCCTTTTCAATCAAAATGTACAGAGACAGGTCAGAGACAGATGCGTAATTTGTTATTGGGCGAGTATCTGAGTCTCCAGGCCCGGGATCGCGGCGTTCAGGGAGAGGCGACTGGGCAATGCCGATATAAAACAGATCACAACAGAAGTTGGAGTAATCCAACGTGTGCTACAATCTCAAAAGCGTTTGTGGTGTGCTAGCATGTTGGTTTGGGGATGACAGATGACATTTACCTGCCAACACCAAACCAGGTAGCCGGAAAACCAAGTCGAAGCAGGGACAATCGACAGCATGATTGTAGGGGCCCGATTACAGACCAAGCTGCTGCGTAGTGGCTGCATCATCGACATGTGGTGTCTTCTCCACAAACCCCAGGCGCACAGGCCAGGCTGAGCTCCTACTTGCGGGACGCTAGAAATGGAGCCTGCCGATATCGCATCTTTGCGACGTTTGAAGTTGCTAAATGTGGAAAGCCGCGAAAAAGGCAGTCTTGCGCATGGAGCTAGCCACCACTGAGCTTCGACTGAAAGAGCGGTGGCCGTGATTTTGACACGCTTATCGTTACGCAGAAATTCTGCTTCTGCTTTTCTTTCGGAATGTTTGAGCTGCGTAACGGGCAGTGGAGCAGCTGGCGACAGCCTTTCCCATCTGTAGAGCAATGTCGCCTTGAGATGCTCGGCGGGGGATCCAGATAACAACAGGTTCTACAGACGCTGATGTCGGAGCGGCACGGCACCTTGCTCTTCCCCGGATTCCAACGAGTGAACGGTCTCTTCGTGCATCGAGCGGGAGGCAAGCCGAGCCATTTCTTCCAGGCCGTGATGTATCCTCTGTGCCAATCATAGACTGCCCTGAATGGCGAACGAAGACAAGATGAGGACCAGAGTGTTGATAAAGGCCCAGACAAACGGCATCCAGGTGGACATGCTGTAGTAGCCGGAGCTGTAAACGCCACCCAGCCTGCGTCAGATAGCGCGTTAGCGGTGTATCTTCAAAGGGGTACATCGTACGTACAGTCCTCCCACGATGCTTCCAGCTATTAATGCTTCTATGCCGCCAATAACGCAGTATATGACGGGCACTATCCAAATGACCTTCCAGTTGCGCCATTGGACGATGACCGCATAGCCGGAGGTTGCGAGGTGAACGGCACCGAAGAAGAGGAGCGTCCAGGTCAGGGTAAAGCGCCAAATGTCGCCGGCATCGTAGAGGTAGTAGGCCTGGTGGCCGCGGACGGGAAAAGGCCAATACAGCGACGGGAAAGGGGGCGTCGTGTAGTCGCGCGGGACGCTGTTGTAGCGGTAGACGACACTGGGAACGGCACCCATGAGCGCATGTTTAGTGAAATGGGGATAGACATTTGGAGCGGTACCTCATGAAAGCTTGTTGTCGGAATTCGCCTTATGCTGCGACGCCTGTGAGTGGTTGACCGAGTGCGATGCTTCCCCGGACATTGACTTTCGGTCCGACTGAGGTGATCCCTGCCCTGCCACGGATGATGTATGCCTCGGCCCAGCGCCGCCGACCGCAGCTCAACACCATCGCCTCGACCTTGACATGACGGCGCGGATACCGCACTCTGTCTCGCGCAATGCCAGCAGATAGGCTGCTAGAGACCCTGCTGAGATCACTCCAGATATGGACTGACCAGCAGGATACCCCGAGGTAAGCCGCGCGCGTCCACATGTTTATCTCCGCTCATCATCACAGGCTTCTTGCTACAGCAGCATCGCTTCTCACGACTCTTACGAATCCTCTCAACATCCAGCTCCTCACTGGCCAGCTACTCTTTGCGCCTGCAATATGGGAACGTCCGGACGGCCTGCGCACTTGTCAGCGCTTCATGAGTCTCTTCCACTCTGCGACCTACACCTTTCTCAAACATGATCGCGACGTCAGGGAAGGCACTGCGAAGCCGCCTCTGCCTGGCCAAATACCGGTTGGGGGTGGAATGATCCCCGAGGAGTGGGCGCGGGCGGTTGCAAAGGGAGCCGATGAGAGATCTCCGCGATGGAAGCACATTTTGATCCTCGCTGGTCTACTGTTAGGTTCAAATCAAGAAGAAGATTGCACCTTTTCAAAGAGTCTGCAATCATCTCTACAGAGAGCATTTGTAGAGGCAACAAACATGGCCCTGGAAGAGGCGAGGGAAGACGACTTTGGAGGACAGTGCATCGCCATGGTGCTGAACCACGTTTTCCCCGTCCTTTCAGAAACGGAGAGGGCGCAGCTGGACTACGACCATTTGTTGCCAGTGTTGATCGGATCAGCATTCTTTTCGAACGAAGGCTTTCACTCGGCATACTTCCTCGGAACCATTGACCTGGACGTCGTCGAAGTCCCCGGGCAAAAGTTGGGCTGGTCAGCTAGATCAACCTCGTACCACCAGCTCCAACGCATCATGTCCCGCCCTCTGATGACGTACATGGGGCCTTTCTCGAGGCTTGTAGCTCACACCGTCGAGAATGTCCAGAATTCAGGACTCATACAGACCATGATTGACGACATTGCGGGGTTCGCCCGGACGTTGAATCTCCAGTGGCGCCAGAACAAGCTGTCTGAGATTGACCAGTCAGAGGAGGCTGCCCATCTTTCCCAGGAGACGATTAAGAGTACTCTGCCTTTGCTTTGGAAAACTCTGAAATCGGCCTTGTTTGCCATAGTGATAATACTCCGCGGGGCACTAGGCAGGATTCTTGGAGACGGAACTCTTGCGGCAGATGGAGGTATGTCGATTCATCCAACTGGAGGCCATCTACTGATTTTAGCAGTTGCACCAATTCTCGTCACTCACTCCCTCCACACGCTGAGAAACCTCTACTTCATCAGCTCGCGGCTGGGTGCCAATTCGCTTTCTCAATACACTTTTTCCTATCTGACTTCTCTTGATATCCTTTCGCAATACCCCATGCAAGCAGATGCACTTCTCAAAGCCATACGACCCGCAACCCTCGGACAAATCCCTCGCCACCCTCTCGACCGCGTTCAGGACCTCTTCTTCCTCAACACAGCCGAACACTTTGCGCCCATCCTCTCCCCGCAGACGGCCGAAGAGCTCCTTGTTACCGCATCCACGCCGTATCTTGGGGTCGGCGGCTCCCGCCACCTCCTCCCCATCTTCGAAGCCGCGCACTCGGTCATGCTCTCCGTCTTCTCGTCGCGAACGTCCGGGCCCGCACTCGCCGGCCGGCACCTCCCCTTTTACGTGTCAAGCCTGTTTGCCGCCTTCCCTGCGAACCTGTCGCCGCGACAGTTCCGGCTCGCCTTCAAGACGCTGATGCAAGTGACGACGCCGCCCTCGCCGCTGTCGTCGTCGCAGCCCGACCTCCCCGCCACCCTTTGCGAACTGGTCCACCATCGCGCGCTGTCGGCGCCCGCAACCCCGCTGCCCACGGCCGTCACGCCCTCGCCGCCACCACCGGGCGCCGAGACGCTGGCGCCGGGTGAGGCCGCACTGTCAGAGCAGGCAGTCCTCGCGCTCACGCTGCTCGACGCCCTCCCTCTGCTGCCAGTCCCGCTGCTCGAGGAGTGGCTCCCGCTCTGCGCCGACCTCGTCAACGCCATCGCGGACGAGCCGCTGCGCGACGTCGTGCGCCGCCGCTTCTGGGAGGTGCTGGTGGGCGGCGAGATGGACCCCGAGCGCAGTCTTGTGGCTGTGGCGTGGTGGTCGACGCGGGGCGGGCGCGAGAGGGTGCTCTTTGGCGATGGTGACGACGAGGCAAAGGCTGAGCGGTTTGAGATGAGTGGGGCGTTGGGTCCTGCGCGTGTTATGAGTGGTGTGGAGGAGGGGAGACCGAGGGAGAGTAAACTGTGACGGTGACGGCCTCACAGTGGGAGTCGGAAGAAATGAGGCCTGGCAGTAGTATGAGTGCGTCTAGGGAGCATTCATGCACTGCTATAGCTATATTTAGGGAGCATTCATACACCGCTGTGGCCACGCTTAAGAAGCAGTCGTTCATTGCTACAGCCAGATCCGGGATTTTCCCGATTCCCACTGTGGCCTCGGTGGCTGGGTGGGTGGGAGTGGTTGGGATTGGGATAGGGCGTCTCGATATCGGGTCGACTGATTGTATCAAGAAGGGGCTCATTCTCCATCTTTCCATGCCATAACTCTTGCCGTGATCTGCTGAATCAACTCATGTAATCCACACTCACGCAATCTGATCCACGCGAGTTTCGGGGCACTGTGCATAGTCAAGCTGTGACGTTGTCTAGCAATACAAGCGTTCCGTCTACGGGTATAAGGACCAAGCAGTCGGACGCCCTCTCCAAACTCCTTCCCCCCCCCCTCAAACCAGCGCCTCGGGATGCTGGACCATCCGCTTGGCCGTGCCAACGCCATCAACGCCCTCCTCCTGGCGCTCGCCCAACCACGGCTTCTTGGCCTCGCCAAAGACGCTCTCGCTCAAGAAATAGACAAAGAGGCCGAACAGAATCAGCACAAAGGCAATGGGATACATCCAATGGATGGAGTAGTGGAAGACGCGGATGCCGATGACGACGCCCCAGAAGTTGCCGGTCAGCAGGCTGATGTTCATGAAGGCGGCGCTGGCGATGCGGAAGACGAGGGGGGCCAGGCTGTAGAAGAGGAAGAGGACGAGCGTGTAGCCGGTCAGGTAGCCGGCGACGGGGGCGTTCCAGGTCGCGGTGGAGAAGGAGGCGCGGTCGAAGATGGCGGCCTGCGTGCCGTTGATGAGGGTGCCCCACAGGCCCATGGACGACAGCACGGCGTAGACGGGCCGCTTGGACACGAACCACTCCTCGTAGACGTTGGTGGCGCCGTAGATGAGGGCGCCCAGCAGCGCGAACAGGTCGCCCTTGAGCTGGTTGCTGGCGGCGCCGCTGCTGCTCCCCGTGATGTGGTCGGATGCCAGCAGCAGGCCCATGCCGCCGATGCAGATGACGATGCCGGCGTACTGCGCGACGTGGTAGCGCACGCGCAGCAGCAGCGTCGACAGCACGACGACGGACAGGATGGCGCAGAAGTTGATGAGCTGCAGCGACAGGATGGTCGCGTAGCGGTAGCCCAGCACGGTGAAGTAGTTGCCCTCGACGTCCAAGAAACTGAGCAAGATGTACCGCCACCCGTCCTTGAGGATGACGCCGCGGGCCCATTCGCGCCACCCCAGCCGGTAGATGGTGTACGGCGTGTACACGGCGAACAGCAGCACGTAGTTGAACAGCGTCTGGAAGGCCGGGATCGACGTGCCCTGCTCGCTGAGCAGCGACGAGAACGTGTTGGTCGACGTGATGCACAGCGCGAGCACCTGGCCGAGAACCAGCGCGTACCAGAAGAAGCGCGTGCGGATGAATTCGGTGCGCGATTGGAGCCACGCGCGGAGTTTGCTCTTGTCCTCGCCGCTGCCGTCGCCGGCAGACGACATCGACGACGTCGCGGCCGCGCCGCTCGTGGGAGTGGTTGTGGTCGTGGCGCCGCCTTTGCCGTTCGACGCGTCGGCTGCTTGGTGCGGCGAAATATCGTTCCCATTGGCATCCATACCGGCGGCAGGAATCGTAGTCGTCGAAACGTTTGCCGTGGCTTTGGGGGACGAGTCGTTCGCCATGATGTCTACCTCAATCAGGTCCTTCCTTTTTCTGCAGGCGTCGCCTCTCTCTCTCTCTCTCTCTGTCGCAAATGCAGCCCAAGCTCTTATTCGCGATATCCTCAACCAACACAATCCGCGCCGCCAGAAACGTCAACAACACCTCTGCTGCTGCTGGAAAAACGCGAGGCTGCAGGCGGGGCTGTCAGACGGGCAGGGCAGGAAATGCCACGACGACCGGGAGTTTTCTTCTCCACCACAGCGAGCGCAAAACTCCAAAAGTCGCTCGCTCTCCAAAGACCTGGCTCACAGGCAGACAGACGGAGCGGTCCTGTCGTCGCTGCCTGCTGCGGAGAAGGCGCGGTATGTCGAAGGTAGGGAGGGGGGGGGGAATGGACTGGACGAGGCCTCGAGAAAAGCAGCAGTCGGCCGAGTCAGATGGCCGATACGTACGGTCTGTATCAAGGACGAAGAAGGCTCGGCTCGGTCTGGTCGGAGGGAGCGCAGGGTGGGATGAGAGCGACTCAACAACGCCTCACTCCTCAAGCCCGAGTATGCCGTATCTACCTTACCACCTAGCAGTACCTTATGCAGCCAACAAGCCCAACTCACAACAACGACGACCGTCAGTACTGGGCGCGTATGTATGTATGTATGTATGTATGTACCAGCGCGGTCGTCACCGCACGACGTCGCAAAAAGCATCAGAATTGACTTCGCGCCTCGAGTCATGGCTAATGTGCCGTCGAAAAAAATTTCCCACCTTTCGACCATCACAGGCAAATCCCCGCCCCGCCCGCCGCGCTCCAGCTCCTGGGCCCAGATGCGGCCGCCGTCCGTGCGTCCTGCGGCCCGCTCGCTCGCTGGGTGCCCGATGCGGCAAGGCGCCCGCGTGGGGTCGATTCGGTTGGTCGGGGCCGAAGGAAGAGCCCGTCGTTGATACCTATCAAGCCCAGGCCGGCTGACGGGGAACATTCAAGTGCTGAAATGGACGACTTCAGGGAGCATTCACGCGTCGCGTGCAGTGACTGGTTGGGAGGTTGTGCGAGCCACGACCTTTTACTACGAAGTCGCGGTAGATAGGTAGGTACGTGGGTATGTACACACAGCAACAGCGCCAACCAGAGCGCCAAGATATAATACCTTCCTACCTACATGTACCTACTGACTACGCTGTGCCAGACACCAGGGCACGGCAAGGCGCGGCGCGGAGGATGGGAGGACGAGATGAGGGAGAGGAGGATGAGCTCTTTCAGAGCTTGGAGGGTGGGGAGACAGGGAGAGGGGGGGTATCGCCAGGCTGGACAGACAGATAGACACATGTACACCTTTCGCAACATCATCCACCGGGAGGAGGACCAAGCAAGCAAGGTCAAGGAAGACGAACAAGAAAGAAGAAAGAAGGAAGAAAGAAAAAAAGATTTCCCATCGCGTCATTGATATCTCTCTCACTCTCTCGAAACAAAACTCACTCGTTCCCTCCCGACTCGCCCTTGGTATTCGCCTTCAGCGGCAGCTTAATCGCAATGCCCTTTCCCGGCCCGCCTCCCCCTCCTCCGCCGTCTTTACCAGCCTGCCCCGCCGACCCCTTTCTCTTCGGTCTACCCCCGCCGCCGCCCGACACGCCCAGATTGCTGCCGACGCTGCTCATCGACGACGACCGCCGCTTCGTCTGCTGCGACAGCTTGCCGAGCTCGTCCTCGTCGTCTTCTTCTCGGCGCCGCTTCTCCGATAGCCGCTCGGGCGGCGGCGTTGACGGTACCGGCGTTTGCTGCCGCGGTGGTGATGCTTGTGGTGACGTCGACGTCGGAGGTGTGGGTGGTGCGCCGGTCGATGGCGTCGATCCCGCGCGCTCCTCGCCGGCGAGTTCGGTCGAGAGCGCTGGCGCGTTTTCGTCTTGCAACACGTCCATGGCGTCCTCGTCGTCGTCGTCTTCTTCTGGGTAGTCGACGAGCGGCCGGACGGCGCCGTTGGGTTTGACATCAAGGTCGACAGATGGGAGAGCCGTGTCGTCTTCGTCATCTGATCCATTAAAGTAGGCTTCTTCTTCAGCGTCCATGTCTCGGAGGCCTTGAAGGCGTGATCCATTAATGGTTGGGTGTCGCCCAGAGTCCGAGTCGTCAGTCACAAACGAGTTGGGCGCCGTCGGCTCGGGACGCTCGTTTAGCTGCTCGTACCGCAGAATCAGGCTTTGAAATGTCGGGACATAGGTGATGCCTTCCAACTTTTCCCGATAGTTTTCCACAAGGTGGTCTATGATGGGCTTAATCGTCTCGCGTTTGACAAACTCGAATAACTCGAGGCATGCGGAATTGAGCAGATTGTCCCGCGGCATCGTCTCAAAGACAATGTTGAGTATCGGCTCAAAGAGCCGGTTTTGGATGATTTGGCGATTGTGAAACTCGTCGTGCAGTCCAATGCACGTCCGGAAGTATTTCAGTGCCGTCAGCTTCAGATGCTTCTCGGGACAAGCCATGAGCTGCGCCACGCGGGAGGCGAGGTCTTCGGACAGGATAAAGTATTTACTCCTGAAAGAGTGCTGCCGTATGAAGAAGCACAAGACCTCGACAAGATGTGAGTATAGCGACACCTGTGGAATGGAGAGGTTGTCCACTGCAGATGGTCAGTTATGCTCAGGAATGGAGTTGGGCGTGCCTACTAGACTCTCTGCCTTGCAGGTCCTTGAGAGGCTGGAACAACTTCTTGGCCGACTCGTCGTAGAAGTTTTGGATAAAGGTGTCGGTCCCAGAAATGGGATGTGCAGGGTGACGGGTCTTGGCCAAAAATTCGCTGTTGGCGCGTCCCAGAGTTTCCATGGTGGCATGGTTGGCATTGGGATCCAGCAGAACCTTGATGGCATCTGCCATCTGGGCCTTGACACCCAGGTCCGTCTCAACCAACAACAGCTCAATCAAAGTGTCAGTCAGGGGCTTGGTCTTTTCGTTAATGGCCTTGAAAATCTGGCTGCGGACCATGATGGCGTCGTGGTCAATCAGGGCTACAAGAATATCAGTTCCGGCGACGCGGACGGCCGCATCCGAATTACGCAGGGCAAAGGTAATGACGTTGAGCAGGCCTCCACCGAGGAAGTTTGAGTAGAGCTGTGCGCGTGAGTTTCCCTGCAAGCTCTTGGCAATGGTGCAGCATTGCTGGATCAACAGCACGGCGTCCTTTTTGCGCTGCATGTCGGTCTCTTCTGCCCTGAAGATGCCGAACAACTCCTTGAGAAATGCAGCATTCGCTTGCAGATGCGTGACAACATCAACTTGGTGAAAGAAAATCAGAGAATTGAGCACGGAAAAGGTGGGGTCGTCGAGGATGCGGGCTAGCACGACATCCTTGAGGTATTGTAAGCGGTAGGTGCAGTGGATCTTTCTCTTGGTGCCGACATCCTCAATCTTGACAACCTCCTTGTATCTCGACTTGTCCGCCAGGTACTGCCTGTGATTGGCCTTGTGTGTGGGAAAGTCTGGGTCGTACTCGAGCGCGCCCACGACTCCCATGATGACTTCGTCGGCGACGGCGTGCTCGATGATGGCCGAGTCGTTTAGTAATATCAGCGTCTTCATAATGTTGCACAGGCGGTGTAGGTCCTCCAGGCTCTCGAGATCCTCGGCGATTTCGACCAGCGGGACGAGCTTGGGAATGTATCCGGCTGACATGACGAACCTGGCCAAGGCGTCGCGTCCGGTGGGAGCGGCGCTGGCGGCTCTGATCATGGTTTCAATATCGGCGAGGTTGCCAAGCTCTGGATCGGGGAGCATAATGGGATGCATGTCCATGACATCGTCTGAGAGACCATCGTCTAAAGATGCAATCAGCGGGAGGAGGCGGGAAGGAACGGGTCGCAGATACTCACCAGCTCCTGAAAGCGCAGCAAGGCGCGACTGCACCTCACTGACGAAGTCCCTGTGGCAGGCGTGAGCAGAGTGGCTCTCATGTCCACGAGGGCGAAACGTGGCTTACCATATTGCCCCGCACCCGTCTGCTTCCTGGAAGCTAAGCGCCATGTCTGTGCCATTTTGCTCGGTCCACACTATGAGGGTATCTGCGCAGGTCTCAGCGTCAATGCTTGGACGGCGGGTGGTTGGGCGGCAACTCGCCTTGTTGCTTTTGGTATCCGTCGTCTTTGGTGACTCTTGTTTCGAGCAAGACGCGCTGGGGGTCGTCTTCGGACTGGACGTAGATGCGCGGTTCGTCCTGGGTGTGGCGAGTGTCGTCAGCAGGTTGCGCAGAGTCGGCGCAATCAGGCAGAGGGAGGGGACGACGCACATTGACCATGGCACTGGTGCAGAAGCCAGTGCCCCTGTCGAACCAGTCGCCATTCTTCAACTCGTAGACCTTGACGCGTTTGCGATCGGCAGGCGGTGGTTGTGCGGATGGGGCCATGTTGAGGTGGGAAGAGGCCTGCCTGCCTGCCGACACTCGGGCGCGTTAGCCGAGGCGGTTAGGCAGAGGACGAGCTAGGCGGGAGGTTCGCGCCGGCCGGGGTGGGAAATGTTGTGATGCGAAAGGGCGTTTGCAGTCGCGGTGGTGAAGGATGGGCTCAGGCGGCTGAGGCGCGCGGCGCAGGTCAGGGCGACGGGACAGGATGGCGACTCGGGAGTCTTGGGTCTCGTGCGCAGGCGCAGGAGAGGACGAATCAAGAGGAGGCAGCGAGCGGGGCGGTCGGGTTAGTGGTGGTCGAATGGGTGTCGAGCGCGTTGTGGTGGTGGAGCTGGAGTCGCGCTCCTCGGTCGGCGGCGTAGGCTTGGCTCAAGTAGTGGAGGCCACGGGAAGGACAGGACCGGGTTGATGGATGGCACAGAAGAAGCACGGAACGGAAGGAAAGGGCGCGGAGTGGGCGACGGGAGAGAGTGAAGGAAGCCAGGGTACAAAGGGTCGACGTCAGTATGTAGGTTAGTGTTGTTGGGAGCATTCGGGCGTCATGACATGTCCTTCTCTTCGGCTGCCTGAGGTGTGCCCTGAGGTGTCGTCGTCGTCCTCCGGTCGGCTGCCCTGGGGCTGGGGCGGATGGGATGGGATGACGAAAGCACCGGCCCACGCGATCCCGTCTCGTCTCGGCCCGGCACAAACTCCGGCCCACTGCCGTGGCCAGACCACAACCCAAGTACATTAGATGTACCTAGGCCTAGGGGCGCTATTCTTGTCAACCAGAGGTCGAGAACCTCGCTCAGCTTCGCTCAGCTCCTCGTCTATCCTCAGTTCCTCACCACCAGCGCCTCCTCGTCGCCCTCCGCTGTGGCGCTCGCCGTCGCCCTCAACACGTGCTCCACCGTCGACTATCGAAACATGAGAAACGGCGCAGACAAGCTCTCCGAAACTCTGTTGTCCATCTCCCGCCCTGCCTGTGCGCCTAGCCTGGCTGACGGGACCATCTTCCCTGCGGTTCGACCATCCGCGCCGTCAACCCTCCCTGTGTTCCTTATCTGCTGGGCCCGACAACCACCATGCCTCGAACCGGTCCTAGATCTTTACCGGCCTGCTGTCTCACTCGCTGCTCAATATTGCTTGTTTGCTTTTTCCCTTCAGCTGCTAACCCTGCCTCAAGCTTTCAACCCGTCACCGTGTCACCTGGAATACATGACCAATTCCCGTCCAATCGACGACATTCGCTCCCATGCGCAGACGTCTTACCCAACGCAGAGACCAGCTTGTGAGATTGGCGCACTTCTTCGAGCCTCCACCAAAAGCGCCTAGCCAGCCAACTTCAGCCACTCGGCCTTGGAAGCGAAGCTTGATGGCTTTTCCGAGGACAATTCTTGCCCATCGAATCGCGACCGCGGCTAGAAGACTTCGAGAACTGCTGCCACTCGCATGCCTAGGTGAAGCCCCTGCCTTAGCGTGACAATCACTCGGATGCCTCTGTTGGATATAGATACACGACAGTCTCGTGCTGCGTTGCCCACCACCCTGCAACTCTCCTTGTACTTTTTAACCGGGTGCACTCTCATTCATCACTTGTTGTTGTGCATTTCCTTCCTCACCATCCCTTGCGTCTACTGACGTCGTCGTCCAATCAAGGTCTGATAAATTTCCACACTTGGCAGTTCCTCTCCCCTGGGCTGGCACCGCCTCTCCGGATCGACTGCGCCATTCCATACTGACGGGCCTGTCCAATCCGGATTCGGACCACCTTCATCACGTCAAGCTTTGCAGGGGGAACTCGATCTCGACCTCGACCCCGCCCCAGAATATTTAGTCATTTGGGCGCCAGCCAAGACTCGTCATTGCACTCCTTACAACACCCTCCAAAATGTCCATCTTCTCCAAGCTTAGAGCCAAGAGCTTCAAGGCTTCCAAACAAAAGCAAAAAGAACCAACAGCCACTGCCGAAAAACAAACCCCAGAATTGGAAAAGGAAAACGACGCACAGCCTCAGCCTCAATCAGGAGCTATACCAACTGTCGCCGTCCAGGAGGTCCCACAAGATGACCCTCAAGCCCAACCCGAGAGCAAGAGGGCCAGCTGGCGACCCGTCATGAACCGTACCAAGAGCAACGAGTCGCTCAAACGGCTTTCTGCTCCGGTTCTGCGCAACTCCACCAGCGCACCGAACCTGCGGACGCTGAAGCATCGCAGCAGCGATCTCTCCATCGAGTCCGTCATGCTGTCTTTGGACTTTCCCATGCCGGCGTCGTCAACGGCCAAGCAGCCCGCCGACACCATGACGCTCAAGACGCGCAACTCGCTCGTTGCTCCCAACCAATTCACATACGACCCGAGCAAGACGCCCGCGTTTGTTGGCCGCAAGAAGGGCCGTCCCAGGCGGCTGCACCCCAGCTCGCGCGCCTCGTCGTTCATCCGGCTGCAGCAGATTGAGCCCATGGCCGAGGAGAATGAAGGCAAGTCTCCTACGCAACATGACGAGGAACGACTTGTTAACTTGACATCAGACGGCGAGACGGTCGACAGCTCATCCACCTCGACCAAATCGGGCTCGAGCGGCTCTTCGGCACGCTCTCGTGAGTATCCCTCTTTTCTACCTGTCCAAACACTGTCGGCTAACCCGCAACGACCAGAATACCTCGAGAAGAAGCGCTCGGTGCAGTCGTCTGCCAGCACGCTCTCCGACACCACCGGCAGCAGCAGCCCCAGCAGCAGCAGCCCCTCGCGCCGCGCCTCGTGGGCCAACTCTGACCGCAGCGGCAGCAGCGCCGGCTCGTCCGTCTCCGACGTCACCATCCCGCCGCCCATCTGCGAAGGCGTCGCCGTCGCCATCCCCGTCGTCCACGTCTCCGTCGCCTTTGCCGACCCGCCCGTCACCACCACCATTCCCCCACCCCCCGCAACGTACGACGACGATGAGGACGACGCCGGTCCCGTCATCAGCGTCATGGAAGACGACGACTCGCCGCCCGCGTCGCCCAAGTGCTCGACCAACGCCGCGTCGCTGTCGACGCGCTCCACGTTTTCGCTGCGCAAGAAGCGCTCCTGGTTTCGCAAGAAGCACGATTCGGGCACCATTACCATTTTCTAGGCCTGCTACCCACACACATCCATACATACATCCTGCTCTTGTTCCGTGTAATACAAGCCGGTGTACAGATCCCCTCTTTTTCCTTCTTTCTTTCCTCGTTTTTCCATTGCTACCACCACACCATCTTGCCAAAATTGTCGTTCTAGTTCATACCACCAGGCGTTTTTCCCTTTGCTTCTTCCCTTCTCCCTTCTTTCAATCTACCCACTCTAGTCTAGTCTAGTCTAGTATATTCTGGTGCGGTCGTCTTGCGGTCCGGTCCAGTGCGGTCTTGCGGTCCGGTCCGGTCTCGTCCCTTCTAGTCCGATCGAGGCGCAGGAGGCGTTTATTGACTTCAGGTTCAGGTTCAAGCATTCAACCTTTTCCCTTTTGCTTTTCGCTTTGTTCAGCAGTGGCAGTGGCAGTGCGGCGGCCGCGGCCGCGCCGCCCACGGGTCCATCCCGTCGATAGCGCCGCCGGGCGTGGCGGGGCGGGGCGCGCCTGGACCGACGACTACCGCAACGCGAGCACAGCCAAGCTGATGTGTGATGGTATGCATGGGTGGTGCGCTGCGCTGGCTGTGTCGGTTAGTCGGTTAGTCGGTCGGTCGGTCGGTCGGTTGGTTGGTTGTAGATACAAACATGCCCCATACATGAGCACCCCCCCATATGTACTGTACATACATCAAACATAGATACACAACGACATAGACTGCAGACTTTTCTTACACGCTCAAGCTCCACAACAACGCGCCCTGCAGCAGACTACGACTGACGAAACGAACATAGACCAGCCAGCCAGCCAGCCAGCCTTCCCCAAGAGTCCCGTCTCAGCAGGCAAGCAAGCAAGCACGGCACACACCAACCAGAGCAACCGGCCGGCGTACTCTTCCCTCTCCCCTCCCCTTTCTTTCCTTTCCTTCTCAAAACGTGCCAACGCAAGTCGTCGCGGGACACAACACACACACACACACACAACCAGCCAGGGCACGCACCTACGCACGCATCGGCCTCGCTCACAAGCAAGGAAGCAAGGACGGCAGCATTCGCACGCTGGCCTGGCTGGCACTGCGACGATTGCCTGCCTGGCCGCCCGCCCGCCCAGGAGGCAGAGCATTCCAGCGTCGATCGATCGATCGAGTTGGTTGGTGTAGGTGGTGTGGTGACTGGGGATAGACGGAGAAGAAGAAGAAGAAGAAGAAGAAGAAGCAGAAGAAGAAGCCGCGCGCCTTCCTTCTTCATCTACTCGATAACGATGCGATGCGCGTGCCGGTCGAACCTGATTGATATTGTTTGCGTGCCGAGTCCCAAATTAACCGCACCCACGCACACATACACACTTGTATATTGAGCAGCTACATGGGTAGGGGGGAGTCTTATTTGCTTGGCCACCCCCACCGTGCGCTGCTCTTTGCATCTCCTCCAAGTCACCATCGACACCAACCACCACCACCACAATCACGTCATCCAAGCACACAGCAACTCGAAGCACACAAAGGCAAAGGCAAAATCGATTGCAGGGTTTGAAGTGTTGAAAATCCCATGGCCAGTTTTCAGTACCTATCAAGCTAGCTACCTACTCGCTCAGACCGCGAGGGCCATCAGCCCATCCATGACCACGACAACCCCAATTGTGCCCCATTCAATCATCAGAAGCAACCGCCACCGTCGCCACCAAAGCAAGAAGTGCAGAATTTTTCCCCCGGGTCGATTTCCGTCGCTCATCCCAAGCCACTACCAGACAGACAGCCCAGCTCACCGCAAGGCAAAAGAAAGGCAGCAGCAGCAGTAGTAGACCCAGGTTTTGATAAATTACAGGTATTGGAGAGGATGGTGAAAAAGACCAGCCGGAAAAAGGGACGACGAGTCGCTGTACGCACGCGAGCGCAAGAATTGCAGGACGCAAAGTCGGAAGCAAGTAGGACGACAGCAAGAACAACGCGTTCGATAAAGACGTTGCGACGACGAGCCAGTCTAGCCGGTCAAAGACTGACGCCTCAGCGCGGCTGCGTGTGGACGCCGCGGTGGACGGCGCACTGGTCCTTGCTGTACTCCGTCTTGACCTTGTAAAA
The DNA here is from genome assembly GCF_038025025.1 of Phyllosticta citribraziliensis. NCBI lineage: Eukaryota > Fungi > Ascomycota > Dothideomycetes > Botryosphaeriales > Phyllostictaceae > Phyllosticta > Phyllosticta citribraziliensis. The sequence goes on along the minus strand of NW_027117351.1, from coordinate 424,120 downwards.
GTCAATGTCGCGCTTCATCAGAAACTTGAAAGCGTTGGCGTGGAAGATGTTGAGGAAGCGGAATTCACACAGGCGTTTCTGGGATGCGGTTAGCTTTTAATTCAGCGGTTGGATGTTCCCTCGACTTACACCACTGGAATCCTTGCCAAAGAGGACTTGCTCGACCTCTCTGTTGTGGGAGCCGGCAAACTTCTTCAACTCGGCCTTGGTCCAGCCCTCGGGGATGCCAGTGGCAAGAACGTAGCGGGTAAGCTTCTCCTCCCAGGCGTAGCGGAGGAATGGGTGGCGGGGGCTGGGAGGACACTTCTCGACTCTGACGAGGCGCTCCTCGTTGCCAGGGAACGGAATGTGATTGGCCGTAGCTTTGTAGTACTTTTGGCAGTCCTGGCCGATCAGAAAGTGAATCTCAGCAGTGCTCTCGCCAGGCGTGTAGACGATGCGGTCCAGTGGACCACCCCAGACGAGAGCCTGGATGGTGACTACCGTGATGTTGGTCGGGAGATTGACCAGCTTGACCACACGGTCGGCCTCGACACCAGTGTCGTCAAGCTTCCAGTAGGCCGGAGCAGGCGTGGCACCCAAGTCGACGAAGCCATCTTCGTTGCCAGAGGATTCGCTATCGTCATCACTGCACTCGGGCTTGTCGCTGAGAGACAGCCTGGAAAGCTCGACTTCAGGAGTCTGGGCAGTCAGTCAGTAGGGATCATTCATCCGAAAGCAATCACTACTTACCTCGAATTCTGGCTTGATGAATTCAAGAATCTTGGCGACCTCGTTGGAGGAAAGAGATTTTTCCTTGAGCGTCTTCGTCTTTTCGGCAGCTTCATTTCGAACCTTCTGAGCCGCTGACAGCAACTCGGTCTTGTTGTCCACAAGCTGACGAAGGTCCTTGTCCATTCCCACCTTCGCAGCGGCCATACCTTGAAGCTCTACGCCCAAGTTCTTGAGCTGTTGCTCAATTTTGGCATACTCAGTCTTCTTGGCGGCGATCTTGTCGTTGAAGCTCTCAAGGTCCGAGGCTTGCTGGTCAATCTCGTCGTCAGTCTGCTTCATGAGGATGCCGTACTTCATGCTGCTGTCCTTGACGTAGGCTTCAATCTGGCCGATAGCATCGATGCGCTGCGCCTGCAAGAGCAGCTGACGTTCACGCTCCTTGCGCTCGGCCTCTTCCTTTTCGGCCTGAATCTTCGCCAGGCGCTCGCGCTCCTCTTGCTGTCTTTTCAGCTGAGCACGCTTGGCTTCCTCCTGGCGCCTGAAGCGCTCGCGAAGCTCGGCCTCTTCTTTCTCTGCTTTGAGCTTGGCGAGACGCTCACGCTCACGCTCTTCTTGCTCCCTCTTGAGCTGCGCAGCTCGCCTGGCCCTTTCTTCGCGCTCACGGCGCTCCGCCTCCTCTTTCTCTGCCTTGAGCTTGGCGAGACGCTGGCGCTCACGCTCTTCTTCCTCCCTTTTGAGCTGGGCAGCACGCCTGGCCCTTTCTTCGCGCTCACGACGCTCCGCCTCCACCTTTTCAGCTTGGATTTTGGCAAGGCGCTGACGCTCACGCTCTTCCTGCTCTCTTTTGAACTGAGCAGCGCGCCTGGCCTCGGCCAAGCGCCACTCCATCTCCTCCTTGTCCGCCTTGAATTTGGCGAGACGCTGGCGCTCACGCTCTTCCTGCTCCCTTATCAAGCGAACCTCCGCGGCTTGCTCGGCCTCGCGCTTGAGCTGAGCTTGGCGTTGAAGATCGGCTTGCAGGGCACTCTGCTGCTGCAAGTCCTCTTCATTGGCGAGAGGAACCGGAGGAGTGCGGTCCGCAGAGACAGGATTGAGAGGATTGTATAGGGAACTCGGGCGACTAGGAGCATAACGGCTGTTGCCCAAGCCGAACAAGTTGCCGAGTGGAGGCATTGTTGCGTCGATCGAACTTGATCGCAACGTGTGGGGAAGAGCCGAAATTGGCAAGGTGTAGCTCGGGGACTTGGACAGGTCGATTGAGCCTGGGACCTCGAACTCCGGTGTGACGTGACGGGATGTCAAATCACTCTCCACAGCAAATTCCTCAATGCCGAATTGAGCGTATTGCAAGGGGCAAGGGCAAGTTGCTGTATCGTATGGACAGACGCTACAGGGAGAAGTTTCGCTGTCGTGGGAAACAACGGGAGGCGTTCTTGTCGGAGATTCGTTTTGGATGAGCTGGAAAGGTTGTTGGCTTCCTCGGGGAGACTTCAAGATGGCCAAGAGACGTTTTTCTTGTTCGCCCAAGGCCTCGTAACGCGGGTCGACCGGGGTGTTGCCTGAGCTGGCGTTAGCTTTGGAATCATTGTGATTATCAGCCGAATGTCGTCGAGACGGGGGTTTGGGACGGAATTGGTAGAGGTTTGCGGTGACCATTGACGAAGGAAGGCTGAAGCTTACCTTGGGTTGGATCCACAGGGCTCGAGTCCTGAAACGGGTCGGCCGGCGATTGAGCTCCCTTGATGGGTCTTGACGGAACGAATGAGCTCGCGCTGGGAGAAAGACGCCTGGACGAATGGTAGGTGTACTTGACGAAGCCCTGAGAAGCTTCGGACGGTGCGACCGAGCTGGCCTTTCGCGGCTTGGACGACGCGGCCGAGATGGCCTTGCGAGATGTATTCGCTGTGACGGGCTTGAGCTTGGGCAACGGCTTGCGAGCTGAGGGTGAGAGATCGAGGTCGAAGTTGATGCGCTTGAAGTAGGACGCGAGGTCCTCTACTCCCGTGTCAGTTTTAGTCCTGACGGAGGCCATGTTGGGCGTAGTCAAGCAGATCGTGGCAGTGGCAATGGAACAAAGGGTTGCGGCAGAGGAGAAGACTTACAGCAGACGTGGGCGGCCGGATACCGTGGTGTTGATGGTCCGTGCCTGTTAGCGTGGACGGGAGGGAGGAGGAGCGACAGGCGGTGTTGGGTGCGGATGGGGGTGGGGATGGGGTTGGAGGTGAGCAGACGTGACCGAGGAGCAGAAAATTTTCAGGGCAACACCACGCCGCTCAACGACATAAGCAGGACTCGGCGGAGCAGCCTGCTTCAATTGGCGGCCAGATGAAGCACCTCTCATGTGCCACCAATGACAATATCCTCCCGTGGTTGGAGTTTTGCCAAAGGGGAAGCAGCGTGCCACCAAGGACGATCCCGAGTAACAAGCCCAAAGTCTCCCATGCTCTTACGATTCCCACCTGCTATCCAACAGGCACAGCACAGCTAGGAGAGGACAGCCAGGCAAAGGATTTCGACCTCTACCGAACTTGGATTTGATGCGAAGTTTGCATGTCTGGGTCTGCCCCTGGGAAAACTGACATCAATCATGACAGAAATTGATACCTATTCCAGCCTCGATCGGAATGACCCGTACTTCCTAGCTCTTCAACGAGGCATCAAGCCAATCATGAATCTGGATCCCAGTGGATGGACCTACAGCTTTACATCTACGGGCTTGGTGAAGCGGGAAAGGTACCAAGTTCACAGCGTAGTGGGCGTCGAAGAAAATGACATGTCCTAGCTCCGCAGGCTCTTTCGCCACAGCAGACGAAGCCAAGGTGCTGTCATTCACCACTACAGCCATATCCAGACACGCACCTTGAAGGGAATGCCAAGATGGTTGGTGGCACGGTGGGTGTCGAAAGAGAGGAGACCTTGGGCAATGCGAGTGCGCTTGGGGAGCATTCATCTGCTGCTGCGGTTGCGTCTAGAGGGGCGTCCATTTGCTGCCACAGTCACGCTTAGGAAGCAGTCGTTCATTGTCGCAGCCAGACCCAGGGAGTCACATTTCTTTCGACGCCCACCGTGGTGGTGAGAAGCGCTTAGGCAGTTTGGTCAAGCGCACCAACGCCGACGGCGTACATGTTTCTCTTCCAAACCTACATACAATGATAGGGGCACGCAAAGGCTGGAGAGTCGGGTTGACGGAACGCTGTGGATGTGCATCACCAGTGGCACAGAGACAGACCAGTGATGCATTGTGGACTTGCAATTTCGGACGTGGGTTTGACGTCACACCGCCGCGCTTTCATGGCCGAAAGAAAAGCGGAACATTCGGGCGAGATGGGGAGCCTGGGTACATCTGGCGGCGTGGCAGTGAAAGTGAAAAAGCGTGTTCGTGTTTGGTTTCGAGAATGCGCCCCCGGCAGTGGTCGCAGGCAGCAGCAGACGGCGGCGAGGGGTCGATGGACGATTCGACGATGATGGAGATGGATAGCGATGGAGTACTCCTAGAAGAGAGTGAGAGGAGCGGCAGCCCTACAGGGCCCCCGGCTTGAGCTGAGCTGGGCTGGGTTGGGCGGGGCAGACGGACGGACGCAAATAGCTGCTGAGACGGCCGGAGCAAAAGTGGCAGGGCAGGGGCAGGGACCCTGAAACTCACCATCAAGGGACCCGCGGTACTCGATGGTCCACGTCTCGACGACGACGAGAAATGTGGCTGGTTCAACCTCTCTTCCGCTCGTTCTCCCTCTCGCCCTTATTTCCTCTCGTCGTCCACCACGCCGCTCGCCAATAATCTGCGCCCCTTCTCGCACGCGTAGGTAGCGTAACGGTGCGCCGACGCACTGCCTCATCATCGCCGTCTCCCCTGCCTCTTTGCCAAGATAGCCTATTCCACGGCCCCCCAGCCTAATTTCACCCAACTCGCCGTCCAACTCTCGCTCCTCTCCTTCCATCCCACCTCGACCTTCGCTTCTGTCCTGTCTGGCCTCCGCATGCACCGCTAGCATGCCTTTCAACCTCCCTCTGACTCGTCAGCGCTCGCCGCGCTACGAGCCTCTGCGCCCTGACGACTCTCCCTACTTCGACGACGATTCCTCTGATCGTGCCTTCTCCGATTTTGGCGTCGACACTCCCAAGACTGAAGACTTTCCTGACCTCGCCGACCGCTCGTCGCCATGGACCATTGCACACTACATTCCCGCCCTCAGAGGCTACCAATTGGCTCATGTCTACCGCTACGGCAGCATGGCAACGCCCCGAAGACCGCGACGTACCCTGGTGCGGGGCTTGCTTTGGGCTTTCATATTACTACCATACATCATCGTCATGCTCGTCACCACCACCATGATACTGAGGCCCTCGTACACCCACGCGCCGGCGCACTACCAGGAGCTTCGCGAAAGAGCAACCACGTCGCTGGCACCAGGCCGCGGCAACATCAACAACGAAAAGGTCTTTATCGCGTCTGCAGTTTACGACGACAAGGGCAGTCTGTTGGGCGGGCCCTGGGGCAAGGCCCTGCTGGATCTCGTTGACCTCCTGGGCCCGGAAAACGTTCACTTGAGCGTTTACGAAAACGACCCCGACGACGAAGCCAAGGCCGCGCTTGAAGATTTCAAAAATCACGCTTCCTGTAAGTAGCTCTATTGTTGGCGCATGGGCGTCGATTAACTTTTCTAGGCAACTCTACCATTGTTCACGAGCATCTTCCCCTCGACGAGGTCCGCCGCGTCACGCTGCCCAACGGTGAGAAGCGCATCAAGAGAATTGCATATCTTGCCGAAGTTAGGAACCGCGCCATGAGACCCCTGGACACGACGGACGTCAAGTTTGACAAGATTCTCTTCCTCAACGACGTCTACTTCGACCCCGTCGACGCTGCACAGCTCCTCTTTTCCACCAATTTGGGTCCCGACGGCCGTACCAACTACCGTGCCGCTTGTGCTGTCGACTTCGCCAACCCCTTCAAGTTCTACGACACCTTTGCCAGCCGCGACCTTGAAGGCCACAGCATGGGCTTGCCTTTTTTTCCCTGGTTCCCCGACGCTGGCTACGCCGACACGCGCAACGATATCCTAGAACAGCTCGATGCCGTGCGGGTGCGCTCCTGCTGGGGCGGCATGGTGAGCTACGAAGCCAAGTGGTTTCAGTCTCCGCCCGACCTTTTATCCGCGGATCCCGTGTCTGGAACGGCCTTTGGCGTCGCCCTAGCCGCCGGACATCTCGAGTCTCAGATTCCAATTTCGCTCGAGAACAACGAGACGCACTCGGCCATGCGCTTCCGCTTTGAAGACCGCACCTTTTGGGATGCATCCGAGTGTTGCCTGATCAACGCCGACCTCCAGCGTCCGCGGGACCCGGCCGACCCTCACGCACCGTCGGGCATCTACCTCAACCCCTTTATCCGCACCGCTTATGATGAGCGCACCCTGTCGTGGCTGTGGATCTCCCGCCGCCCGGAGCGGCTTTACTCCCCGATCCACAACATCCTCACCCGCGTGCTGGGTCTTCCTGGCGAGAACCCCCGCCGCATGCAGGAGCCGGGTAGCGAGATTGTCGAGCACGTCTGGGAGTACAACCAGCCGTTCGAAGAGGGCAAGGACATGACGGGTCAGTGGCGCAGCGTCAAGAGCATCGCCGGACCCGGCAGCTACTGCGGGAGCCGCAAGCTCCTCGTCTTGGGTGAAAAGGAGGGCGAGAGCCGCTGGATGCGGTTGCCGACGCCACCCGAGCTGCCATGATGAGGATGATGATGATGACGAAGTAGTCTGTCCTGTTTCGCTTCTTTTTCAATTCGTCTCTTCTTGGTTCTGTTGGTGTTTGTCGTCCTATTGGATCAGGCTTGCGGCGTCCTATTTGTCTTGTAATCTTGTTTTTCTCTCTTGCCCCATTTGGATGCATAGCGGCGGCGTCTACACTTTCCTGGCGGTTGGGTCGTGGGTCTAGTTTTTTCCTTGTTGCCGTCTTGCGTACTGTTCGGTGCGCGGCGTTATTATTGCCTCGTTGTTGAGACAGAAAGAGAGGGAGACGAAGAATGGCACGGAAAAAATTCTCAATGTTTCCTCCAATTGGCAGAGCGTGTGGAGGAGGGGGAGACTGCTTGGGCCGGTTCTTGTTCTCTTCCGCTTCTGCTCTTTTGTCGCGCGCCGTTGAGCTCGTCGTCGAAGCTCAGTTCGGCGACTGTCATGTCACGACCTCACTTCCTTTCCCCCCGACCTACCTACCTGTACAGATACCATACTCTACACCACCACAACACACGCGCCAGTTGCGCATGCAGCTAGCTAGCTAGCTAGCCATCGAGCGAGCGAGCGCCGTCTGCGGTGGACTTGGCCACACCATGCTGCCAGCTGAACAGCCGCCCGCTCGCTCGACTGGCTTACTGCACACAAGCTAGACCAACGGCGCAGCCTGTAATGCTAATTTCTCCATGTACACTGATTGACTGCCCTGCTGGCCGTGTTTGCACACGTGACGCTCATGACATGCCCATGCTTATTTTTCGCTCCCTTTTTCGCATTTGTTGCTATTCATGCGACCGAATCGCCTCGTGTCTCGTTTTTTCGTTTTCGCTCCGCTCCGCTCCGCTCGCTCTTCCGTCGGGGTTTTAATGGCATTGGTGGCAGGGATGCGTGCGTGCATTCGTGTGTGGCTTTGCGCGCTGTGCAAATACGACGCGACGCGCCGGCTCCTGCTGGTGTCGTGTCGCTGCTGCAGCAGCTGCTGTCGCTCCACATACTCAGAATACATGGCCCTGTGCCGGCTCATGGCGTCGCGAGAAAGAAAAAAAACGGACAGGGTTTGTGAGAAAGAGGAAGAGGGAGAAGGAGGGTGTTTGATAGAATCACTCTAGATGCTCTGCCCGTGTAGGTAGGCAGGCAATTGGAGGCAGGTAGATAGGTAAGCACATTGTAGTTGAAGCACCTACATAGACATCGGTGCAAGAATTGACGTGCATATACTACATGGATAGCTTGCATACACGTACAGCTACAGGCAGTCATATCGCGAGTGACGTGCAGGAAGACGGTCGATGTCGTTTGATTGGCTGGCTAGGTGGCTAGTGAATTGTTGAGCAGGGATGGCACACGGTCTTCCCCACCACCACCACCACCACTTCTCTGTCAATTTCGACGTGCGATCTTCCTGCAATCCAACAACGACGCCAATGTGAGAGAAGTGGACAACGGAGCCAAAGTTGACGCGCTCGCTGTTTATCTGTCTATCTGGCTGCTACAGTGATGATTGAGATGCCTTCGCCGTAGGAAAAGTGCATGTGAAACTGCAAATGCTTCCTTCGCATGCTATGTGGTATGTCCGCAGACGAAACGAAAGAGATGCTTCTCTGCCCACGTCTTCTTCTTTCCATCTTCCGCCGCTCGTGTCTTTCTTCTTGTCTTCCTCTCTGGCGAGGCGGTGACGGGCATGGCTAACGCGAACAGTTAGCTAGGAGGTGAAGCTGTCTGGCTCGACGATTTGGCTCGGATTAACGCGCCTCGTCACGACTTTGGTGCACGATTTACTGCTTCTGCGGCTGGCTTCGCGATCCGTTTGGCGGCGTGTCGACTCTTCGTGCCTGTGGCCGTGGCTATCGCAGCAGGCGGCGTCGCTTCTGGGTCGATTTGCGGCGAGCGTCGGCTGAGCTACTCTAGCTAGCAGCGGACGGACGGCATCGCAGTGTCCCAAGTGCGGACATCACGACTACCTACCGTATAGATGGTACCGGACCTTACCTACGTACCTTACCGACCTGTACCTTCAGTAGCATCCGGAGAACGATGACGCAGCCCCCATGGCGCCCCCTGGGCATCCCCTCCCCCTCTCCAATCCACCCCCTCACCACACCCCCCACACTCACACTCCTCACACTCCTGACCCTCCTCACCACCATCTCCCTCCTCTTCCTCGCCATCTACCGCCTCTACCTCAGCCCCCTCGCCCCCTTTCCCGGCCCCACGCACGCCGCCCTAACGCCCCTGGTCGAATTCCACGACAACGTCCTCCGCAGCGGCCGCTTCGTGTGGCGCCTGCGCGCCTGGCACGCGCGCTACGGGCCCATCGTGCGCATCAGCCCGACTGAGCTGCACGTCGCGGACCCGGCCTTCCACGCCGCGCTGTACGTCAGCGGGCGGGTGCGGCGCACGCACAAGTGCGCCTGGCACGCGAAGCTGTTTGGGTCGACGCGGACGACGGTCGGCGCCGTGGGGCACGAGGTGCATCGCGCCAGGCGCGAGCCGCTGGCGGCGTTTTTGGCGCGGCGGAATGTTGTCGGGGGACCTTTGGAGGAGGTGGTTTGGAGGGGGGTTGGGCGGTTGGGGGAGGTTTTGAGGGGGAGGGCTGTCTGGGATGATGGCGATGATGAGGGTGGTGGTGGTGGTGGTGGCTGTGAGGAAGAAGAGGAGAACAGCGGTGCCGTCAATCTGTCTGCGGCCCTCGCGGCGTGCAGTGCGGATATCGTGGGCGCATGTGCGCTGGGCGAGGGGTTCGGATTGTTGGAGCGCGAGGACATGGGCGAGGAGTGGTGGCGGTTGATGCTGGTACGTCTCTTCTCCTTCGACCTACCCCTTTCCCGTGGGTCAATAACGAGCTACCCCTTGTTTGGCGATGGCGAGAGAAGAAGCTGGATTGACGCGTTGTTCACGACATGTAGGACCTCAGCCGCAACACGCACCTGATGAAGCACGTCGGCTTCGTCTACACCCTCTTCACCTGGCTGCCGCAGCGGCTCGTCGCCCTCGTCCACCCGCTCACCAAGCAGCTCTTCGACGTGCAAAACAGCATCGACGCCCGCATCCGCGAGGCGAAGGCCTCTCTCTCCTCTGCGTCACCGTCTCCAAGCTCTTCTTCAGCAGACAAGACGATTCCTGTATGCCCTGCCCCTGTCGTGGAAGAGGAGACTACGCTGCTGAGATGTCTTCTTACGGCGCATCCGACGCTTCACAGCGGCGCCGCGCTGCCAGACGAGCTGTTCACCCTCCTCGGCGCCGGCACGCTGAGCACCAGCCACGCCCTGTCTGTCCTGCTCTACCACGTCCACGCGCACCCGCCCTACCTGTCGCGTCTGCGCGCCGAACTCCTCCCTCTCTACACCTCTCCTTGTCCCCATCCCTCACTGTCCTCCCTGCAGGCCCTCCCCTTCCTCACCGCCTGCATAACCGAAGCCCTCCGCCTGAGCCACGGCGTCGCCGGCCGCCTGCCGCGCGTCGCCCCCGACGACGACCTCGCGTACACGGACCCCGCGAGCGGCCGCGCGTGGCGCGTCCCGCGCGGCACCGCGGTCAGCATGACACACATGTTCATGCATCTGGACGAGCGGCTGTTTGCGGCGCCGATGGAGTTTGTGCCGGAGAGGTGGATGGGCGGGGGAGGGTTGGGGCAGGAGGAGGCTGTCGCGCAGATGAAGCGGCACTTTGCGCCGTTCGGGCGCGGCAGCCGCGCGTGTGTCGGCCGCGACCTCGCCGTCGCCGTCATGGCGGCGGTTGTGGGGGAGGTGGTGGGCGCGTTGTGGGTTGGTGGTGGTGGTGGTGGCGTGGAAGACGACGGGGCACGCCATGGCTGCGCAAAACAAGAAGGAAAACAAGAAGAAAAAGAAGAAGCAGCAGAAGATGAAAGAAAGGCCTCCGGAGTCGGAGTCCACCTCCAACTCTTCCACACCCCGCGCGCCGAAGTCGAAGTCGCGCGCGACTGGTTCGGCGGCGTGCCGGCGGCGGGGCTGCGCTGTCGAGGCGTCAGAATGAGGGTGCTGAGGCGGAGAGGCGGCAACGGCGAGGTGGTGGAATAAGGATGACTATAGATATCTAGAATGGAGGGAGGTGCTAGAAGGCTGGGGTTGGGCGACTGTGTAGATGGCGGCGTGATGAAGGATAGATAGGTGTGGATGTATTGGTCTTCCGTTGTGATCTTTTGCGCCGAGATTCGGTTGCTAAAGTCGTGGCACACATGCGCTGCCGACTACTACATTCGATGCTTGAATGCTCCCTATCTGTCAGTTGTTGATACGGGGTATGGATGCCTCCCATCAGCCATCATTTACTGTACATGAATGCTTCCTGATTGGCGAGACTGGTTCCCTTTTCTCGTTGTGTGTGCCACAACTTTTGTGGCCGGCACGGGCGGCTTTTTGGGAAATCTGTGGAGAAGATTGCCTCTCATGTTCTCGCAACACCCTCCGCCTTCGCAAGCTCTTCGCCATTGGCAGATGATGCGGTGTTTTGAGCTAGAAGGAGACGAGCAAGCCAAGTCCGATGGGGCTCGATTGGATGAATAAGGTGGAGGAGGATGAAGTACGTTGTCACAAGACACTGATTTGAAGATGGTGCTGAGAGAGAGCGGATGGCGGTGATGTGACGGTGCTGTGCTCTGATGGTTGGCAGCTATCTCACGCTTATGCAGGATGAAAGGTGAGCTCGGGTTGGTTTGAAATTGTGATGTTGGCAGGAGTTCCCTGAATCTAAGTGGGTATCTCGTGCTTCTTCGTTTATGTGGTGGCTTTGTAATGCTCCTTTGGCGGCTTGCTGAGGTGCCTGTCTAGGCGAATCGTGCCCAGGCGATGCAGCTGGGTCGAATTGTGGATGCCTGAGTACTCTGCGAGAAGAGAATGATCATGTGCCATCCGCAACTCTGACCAATGCTCCTCTCAAGGTAATGGAGTCATTTACGGGCGAAGAAGGGGCGGGGGGGAGGGGGTAAGAATGGCAATGCGAGCAAGCAACTCAGTCTTTGGCCTTGTCCCTCATCTCGCCCCACAGCCGATCCACGACCTGGAAGATGGCCGTCACAGCCTTCATGGTGGTCTCGTCGACCTCGTTCGCGCCGCCGCCGAACCGCTGCTGGATCTTGTCTGGATGCCACCGCACTCGCTCTCTTTTCAGCGTGTCCATGAGCTCGCCCTCGGGGATCGGGACATTGAGCCAGAAGCGCTCGACCTCTTCACGACCCACATGCCGCATTTTCCCACTCTCCACAGGCCACGGCAAAAGATCCTTGGGTCCGCGGCTCTCCTCCTCAGTGTTGTTCTTGCCGGCAGCAATGTCGTCCCACCTCTTGAGATAGGCCTCCCAGACAGACTTCCACTTCTTGCCCTGCCGCCTGGTCTCGCCTCTGCGCAGGCTCTCCTCCACTCGTCGCCGAAACTCTTCGCCTTCCCTTTCTTTCCTGGCACCTTCTTCTCTGTACCTCTTCTCCTCGGCCTTTCGCCTTTCTTTGTCCCTCTCGCGCCGTTCCCTCTCTTCAATGACGTGCTGGTGCGTCTTTTCCCACATTTTTGTGCGCACGTACTCGGCGTACTCTTCGTCTGTCATGGACTCTAGAAACCCAGCATCCTCTGCCGAGGGCGAGCCGTCGGGGCGAGGGTACGTGTGGATAGGCTGGCCGTACACGCCTTCCCAGAACAATGCACCCTCATCGTCGGCCATGGCGTCAAATAGCGAGAGGCGAAATGCAGTGTTGGGGGAGAGCGGCTCTTCTTCCACAGGTTCAGCAGCGGCTTGGGACGGAGTTTCCTGGCGCCGACTGCGATGGTGGCCGTGATGACGACGGTGATGTCGCCGGCGGTGCTGATCATGGTCGTGTCTTGAGGAATCGGTCCCATCTTCAGAGTGTTTGCGCCGCCGCGAGCGGTGGTGGTCGAGGTCGTCGTCGTCGCACTCTCTGCGCGAACACTTTGATTTGAAGCGGAATTTGGACGGGTTGGCTCTGGCATACTCTTCATCTAGCCGGCCGTCTGCGGAAGTAGGAGACGTCATGTTTGTATCGCATGTCGCAGGTGGTGCTGAAAGCAGTTGTCGTGATCATCTTTGGTAAATGCAGAGTGACGTTCAAGTCAGGCGCAGGGATTGCCGATGATTATCCGCGTACGTAAGCAGATTTCGTCCATGCTTCACCAGTGCAAGCTTTATGATCTCCTCCCTACAACACACCATGAGTCTGCAGTACGGGCTCAACATCAAGAAAAAGCCCGGACAAGCTCCATCGAGGGCCAAGCCCAAGGCGCTCTTTGGCGACGACGATTCGGACAAGGAGGACACCGCCAACGACAATGTGGAAGAGGTTGGCGCTTTCGACCTGGACGCGTCATCCAAGGCCTCCACCAAATTGAAACCGCGTCCCAAGGAGACCTCGTCCAAGCAGCCGTCCAAATCCCAAGTCAGTCCTTACGGGGATCTGTCCAGCCTACGAAGCCAGCGCAAGCAGCAGGAAGAGGCCGAAGCTCTCGACCCCAGCGTTTACGACTACGACGCCGCGTACGATGCGCTCCATGCAAACGATGCGGCGAGAAAGGCAAAGGAGCGAGCGGAAGCTGCGCAGAGGAAGCCGAAATACATGGAGGGCCTGCTTGCTTCTGCCGAGGTCCGCAAGCGCGACCAGCTCCGCGCCAAGGAGAAGCAGCTTCAGCGAGAGCGAGAGGCAGAGGGCGATGATTTCGCCGACAAGGAAAAATTTGTGACTGAGGCATACAAGAAACAGCAAGAGGACCTGCTCAAGCTGGAGGAGGAGGAGAAGCGCAAAGAAGAGGCAGAGCGAAAGAAGCGTGGCCCAGGCATGTCGGGTTTTTACAAGAACATGATGAATGAGCAAGAAAAAAGGCACCAAGAGGTCATCGAGGCTACTGAAAAGGCGCAGGCGGGTGCTTTGGAAATCCCAAGTGAGGAGGAGCTCAAACAAAAGAGCGATGCCGAACTTGCCAAGGAAATGAAGGGAAAGGGCGTCGACGTGATGATCAACGACGAAGGCCAGGTCGCGGACAAACGCCAACTCCTCACGGCCGGTCTGAATATTGCTCCCAAGCCCAAACAGCCCTCGGCTGCACCCGCAGCTTCGTCTCGCACGTCGTCGTCCCAGCAGCAAGCCCACCAGGGCCGCAACAGCAATAGAAACGCGGTGAGAGAACGCCAGAGCCGATTGGTAGAGCAACAGCTCGAACAGGCGGCGAAGCGTGCTGCGGACCAGGAGGCTGAAGAAGCTGCCAAATTGGAGCACGCGGCAAAGAGTCGCAAGACGACCAACGACATCAGCAGCGCCAAGGAGAGATATCTCCAGCGCAAGAGAGAAGCTGCAGCAGCTGCCGGTAAAAAGGAGTGAACTATTCCAAGCATGGTGTTTTGAAACTCCTGCATGTTCAGGCCGTGACGTCTGGTCGTCGTGTACAGCTTACGCACTCGTCATGCTCATATAGAGACCTACAACTGTAAGTGTTTCATTCTTCAAACCAAACATTGTTTCCAAAAGCTTCGCAATCTTTTTCCCTTCATACAGTGGTTTTGGAAGTCCTGCCCGGGCCGCGGCAGGGATGGCGCTGCGTTGTGGAAAAGTGTCGTAGACGCACCATGCCGGGCCCAAAATCAACGGTGCTTTGACTGCGCCCCGAGCCCGCTTCCGCTCATTGCTTTTGGGCGAGATGCTTTTTTCAAAGCCCGAGAGTATAAGACGGAGCTTACATACGTGCACTGCACTCATTTGTCGCACAGAATAGGATATTCGGCTCGCTAACATCCGAACAGAGGCCGTGGAGGTTCCGCCAAGTGGCTCATTGGAATTGCACGGCACGAAGCAGTGGAACAATCGCTAATGCCTCTGCCGCATGCCACGTCCGATCATGCGGTCCAACATTGAGCACGCGCATTAGACAGCGAGAGATGCCACCTTGGGAAAAGGCTTTTCTTCGCTGGCCAAATCGGACAGCGGATATTGCTGTGGCTCCTCGCACATGATTGCGCAGCTGAACAAAAGAGGGGCAGCTGCGCAGGTGGGGCACCAATGTACCGAATCGAGACGCTGGGGATCAAAAGTACATACAGGAATTGGATCAGCCCATGTGTGGAGGATGCATGACGAGAAGTAGCCTCCGGAGGTTTGCTGACGGCCGAGGGTCCACAGGGGACTTGGCTTACGGTATCCAGTGGTGGCCCCCACAAGCCACCATGTGACGTAGCCACAGGCCAGCAGCCAGCAAAGGATGTTTATCGACCAAACTACTATTACTTTTGAACCGTCGAGTCGACGTGCGGAAAATGGAAGGCGGTCAATTAGGGCGTGGTTGGCGAACGAACGACTGCCGTCTCCCGCTGCGGCTACTGGGGTGGAATGCTTGGGGCCGCGGGGAACCTGGCGCTTGGCACGCTGCGCTCAGGCTCAGGCGTTCTGCCCCAGCGCATGCACCTGGACTGCACTTGAGGAATCCTGGACGCCGAACAGACGGAATGCCGCTTGGACGAGGTCGGGCCCGGCTTGACTCGTCGACGAGCAGACGGCCCAGACGTGAGGCGGCGGGAGTGGCTGCAAGATTAGAACAAGAATAGAGTTAGAGTCGAAAGTCAAGCCCAACCGGCTCGAGTCTTGATTATTCTGGCTGCCGACGGGAGTTGGAGTTGCACGAAGGGAGTCGAGTGGTGCGCCCGACAGCACGTGAAGGCACGTCAATATCCCAGGACAAGACCTCATCGAGCTCGCTTGCCACCGGTCACAACGTACGCGTCCTTTGCAGGTCAGCATGTCATGTCAAGCAGAGGCTCTGGTGTTCGGGAGCGGAGCGGTTGCCCTGATCTGCCGCGTCGGGAGGCGTCCGTGGCCCGAGTCGGGGATGGGGTCGGGGTCGGGGTTGTCGACAAGGACTCGTCGAGTAGCTTATTGGGTCCTCACGCCAACAAGTTACATCAGCAGTGGACTGGGCATGGATCTCCCGTCACAACACCCACCCACCCAAGCACGTCTTTTGCACGCACGCCCTCAGTACAGCCAGAATACATGCCATCATCCCGGCTGACGCAACCGGCCGCCGGTTTTGCGACTATTCCCTGTGGCGCGTCCAGGTAGCGATCTTCCAATGCCCAGCCCTTACACTCGTTACTCTCCCGTCCTAGATATGCATACACAGCATACAATCCAAGTGCCTCTTTCCTGGGTCCAGCAGCCACAGCTAACTCGCTGCCACTCGCATAAGCTCGTAATCGCCCGCAGTTATGGCGGCATCCGTCAGACAGTCCACATGGCTCGCCAAGGGAGCAAGCCTCCACCGACATGTCTCACTCGAGGCCGAGAGGCTGCCCCTCCTGCCGCTACGCAAAAAGGCGGTAGGTAGGGGAGGCCAGAAAACTTGGGCCGCCGCTAAATATACCCTCTTCCTGTGCCTGGCTGCCGCTATTTTATTCACTGTTGGATGCTGCTATTGCTTGAGCCTCGGCCCTCTCTTGACCTCCTTCTATCAAAAAATGGCAGCTCTAGTAGGCCAGGCATGGCTCTTTGTCCTGTCGCTGTTCGTGGCTAGCACCAGCGCTGCAACCTGGAGCCCCATCTTGCCTCCGTCTTTTCCATTGGCTGTCAAGAACCCGTACCTTTCAGGTGAGTCTCTTGGTTTGCCGCATGTGAGGACCACACCGCACCTCATCATGCCAATGCCCGCCCACATCAGCAGCTAGCTACTAGCTACGGGTGTGGCTCTCAGCCGCACCTTGTCTGCGCGTCAACACGAGCTAACGTTGCTTCAGCGTGGCTTCCTGGCAACCAAGCTGCCAATCTGCCCTCTGCCCAGCCCGAGTTTTGGTACGCAAATGCCCTCAACTGGTCCGTCATTGCCCGTGTGGATGGGACTACCTACAACCTGTTTGGTGTTCCGTCCCCCGAGGACGACACCCAGTCGGCCACGGTCGTCAATGGATCATTCACTTCGACACGGTCGACGTTTGACTTGACCGCGGGCGATGCCAGCATCTCGCTGGAGTTCTTCTCGCCAGTTTCTCCCAACAATCTGCGCCGCCAGTCGCTGCCCTTTTCTTTCCTCACCGTCACGGCGAGCGGCAGGAATGGGGCGACCCCGTCAGTCCAGGTCTACTCTGACATTGACGACACGTGGACGGGCCAGTCGGCGTCCTCGACATTCAACCAAACCACGACCGACGACACGCACGTCTGGCAGGTGAGATCCAACAACCAGGTCACCTACTCCGAAGTGGACCAGATGGCCGGGTGGGGAGAGGCCGTATACGCGGCCCGAGCCGACTCGTTCCAGTCTGGCCCAGCGTCGACAGTTCGCAGCCAGTTTGTCAGCAGCGGTGCCCTGACCAACGCAACCAGCGATTGGTCGAGCGGCAGCGTCGTCGGTCTTGCTTTTGATCTCGGGACCGTCAGCTCGTCCGCTAGCGCCGTCTACGCCATTGGGTACGTTCGGGAGGACGCCATCAACTACCGCGGCACCCCCTATACGGGCTACTACCGCGCCGCCAACCCCAACACTGTTGGCGCCGCCTCGCACTTTCTCGACATCCACGACGACGCCGTCTCTGAGGCCGACTCGTTTGATGCCAAGATCCGGACCGTGGGCGACTCGTCTGGCGGCTCCAACTATACGGCCATTCTCGAGCTGTCTGTGCGCCAAATCTTTGGCGGCATCGACGTTACCATTGATGGCAGCACGCTGGACACGAGTG
This sequence comes from Phyllosticta citribraziliensis, assembly GCF_038025025.1. Lineage (NCBI taxonomy): Eukaryota > Fungi > Ascomycota > Dothideomycetes > Botryosphaeriales > Phyllostictaceae > Phyllosticta > Phyllosticta citribraziliensis. The sequence continues at coordinate 407,000 of NW_027117351.1, read as the reverse complement.
CGCCGTACGCCTTCATCAAGGAGATTTCCAGCAACGGCAACTTGAACACGATCGACATCATCTTCCCGAGCTTCCCCTTTCTGTACGAGTTTGCTCCCAACCTGATCAAGCTGCTGCTCAACCCCGTGCTTGCATATCTCGAGACTGGTGAGTTTTCCAACATCTACTTCGCGTTTGGTCTATCTAACGTTTGCCAGGGGCGTACCCCAACCCGTACATGATCCACGACCTGGGCACGCACTACCCCAACGCCACAGGCCACGATGACGGGCTCGACGAAGCCATGCCCATCGAGGAGTCGGGCAACCTGCTCATCTTGGCGCTCGCCTACCAAACAGCCACGGGCGACACTTCATGGGCATCGACGCACGCGACGCTGTTCAAGAAGTACGCCGACTACCTCGTCGACAACGGGCTGTACCCGACCAACCAGCTCAGTACAAACGACGGGCTCGGCGCCTTCACCAACATGACGAACCTAGGCGTCAAAGCCGCCGTCGGACTGACGGCCTACGGGAAGCTGACATCTCAGGCCAACTACACGTCTGTCGGGCAAAGCTTCGCGCAGGCCATCTGGGGCGGCAACGAGACGAGCAGCGACGGGCTGGGCAGCGAAGTGTCGTCGGGCACGGGGCAGTCCTACTTCACAACAACCTACAGCGACAGCAGCTGGTTCCTCGTCTTCAACGTGTACCCGGACGTGCTCTTCGACCTGGCCACCTTCCCCAACGCCACGTACACGGCGACGTCGGCCTTCTACCCCAGCGTGCGCGGCGCCGCCGGCGTCGCCATCGACGGCGCCGTCAACTGGGGCAAGACCGACTGGCAGATTTGGACCGCCGCGACCGTCGACGCCGATGCGCAGGCGCTGTTTGTCAATGATCTTTACGCCCTGATTGCTAATGGCAAGAACACTGCGCCGTTTGGCGACCGCTATTGGACGGCGGGCGACAGCGTGGGCGAGACGGCTGAGAGCTTTCGCGCGCGGCCGACGCTGGGCGCGCATTTTGCTGTGGCGGTGTTGAAGTTGGGCGTTGATGTGTGGGAGTGGGCTGTATAGCGCTGCCTACCGTCGTTGATGTCGTTTTTCTTTGAGCGTTTTATGACCCCTTTTTGTTGTTTTTGATGTTGGTGCGTTGGGTCGTCTTGTGACTACTGAAGCGTGTTGCATTGGCGCAGTGCGTTTACCAGAGAAGGAGAAGAGAAAGAAGAGAGGTCCCCGTTCTCACGATTTCCTTTTTCCCCTTTCCCCCTTGTTCACCCTAACTTACCCTACCCTCGTTCCATCCTGGTAATGTCTTGTATACACCGTACCGTACCGTCCCTTACCCTCACGACCCCCTCTCTCCCTACCCCTTTCTCTCTCCCACCAAATCCCCGGCCTCTGAAATGGACGGACGGAAAGAGAATGGACGGATTTGAGTATCGTATGTAGACACAGATAGACGAGACAGTGTAGTCTGTCTACGCAGATACTCAACTCTCTATATTGTAAATACAAATGATCAGCCAGGCAGATGCTCGTCGTGTAGAATGAACTTTTTAAAGCACGGTGGCACGCGCAGTCGTCGCCTTTCAGAGATATTTCGTCGGACTTCGCAGTCTCCCTTTCTTCTGTTGCGTTTCTCGCTGCTGGTTTTTCCGCCTGGGAGCTTGAATGCTTCCCGTGCTCACTCACTCAGTCGTTTGGCGCGTTGGTTTGATGGATGTGTCGTTTCCAAGCCCTGGATCTACACATGTTGCTTCCTGCTCAGAGAGAGCCTATTTTTTACAGTGGAGAGCATCTCCCCCGTCCATGTATCCTCCCCACCATCCGCCCCTAACCCACACACACACACACACATACATTTCCCTCAAAAACCCCCACTAATATCCGCCAAAATGCCCTTGACCTTCTGCGCTGCCACGCGCTCGAACCGATCCACGCCCATGACAAACGTGCCGCGCCCGCCCGTCAGGCTGCGCAGGTGCTTCAAGTACCCGACCATCTCGCGCAGCGGTACGCGGGCCGTGATCTGCCGCTGGCGGTCGCCGCTCATGCGCGCGGCTTCGTTGGCCGCGTTGCGCGCGCTGGCCGACGACGAGCCGAACGGGTCTGGCGGCGCATAGATGCGCGCCGGGTCGATGAGCGGCAGGTCGAGGGCTTCGACGTCGTCGGCGGCGAGAGCGGCGGTGTCAGGGGTGGACGGAGAAGAAGCAGAAGAAGTGTCGGCGGCGTCGGCGGCGTCGAGTGAGAGGACGTGGCCACCGCGGGCGGCGCTGATGTCGTGGACGACGACGCCGAGGTCGGATTCGTTGACGGCGATGGTGACGTGCATAACGGGCTCCATGAGGGCCGTGTCGGCTTTGGTGGCGGCGTCCTTGAGCGCGGCGACGACGGCGAGGCGCGCGGCGCCTGAAAGCGCGGCCGGCGTTGTATCGCTTGTGAGCTGCGTCGAGGGGTCCAGCGTGAGCGTCACGGCGGTCGAGTGCATGGGGAAGCGGTGCTGGGGTCCGCGGGCGAGGGCCGCCGCTGTCCCCGTCTGCAGTGCGTGAATGATGGTTTGAAAGGGGAGCGTTTCAGGGAGGGCGGGTGCGTCGTCGACGGATTCGCCGTCGCTGTATAGCGTTGGGTGGTGGATTGTTAACGCGTTGGAGCTGTCCAGGGGAATCGACGTTGTGTGCTCGGAAGATGGCGTGGCGGTGGATGGATTGAAGGGACTGACGCTCGCCGTGCAGCCGGCGCGGGCTCGTCTGCCCCCTATCTCACGGTCGAATAGTTGAGTGCAAGGAGAAGAGTCGCTGACGATGGCTTCGCGGTAGCCGATCATGATTCGACCAGTCGACGCCTTGGCCTTGAGGTCGTTGATGAGACGGTCCCTGGCAATCTCCAAGTGGAGCTCGCCCATGCCTGCAAGCTGAGTCTGCCCACTCTCTGCGTCAAGACTGACGTTGAGACTGGGATCTTCGCGGAGAAGAAGACTCAGGTGTTCGGCAACAGTCTTCTCCTCTGACAGACTGTTGGGCTCGACGCTTACAAAGAAGACCGGAGGCGGCACCGCGATGGGACGTAATTGCAGGCTGTTGAAAGGTTCTGGTGGGCCATATTTGGGATTAGCTCCCGTGTTGTAGGCTATGAGTGTATCTCCAGTCCGAGCGAGTTTGAGCCCAGGAATAACACCGATTTGGCCCGCAGGAATCTCTTCCACATCTACAGCATCATTGGCGTACATCTTGAGCAAGCGCTGCGCTCGCTCGGATACCCCTAGATTGGTGTTGAAAAGTACAGTGTTGCGTGTCAGAGTGCCACTGTAGACACGAACGTAGACGAGAATGCCACGCTTGCTGTCATTGACGACCTTGAAAGCGAGAGCACAAGCTCCAAGTTTCGACACAGCCGTACCAGTTGCCTTGGCCGCTACTTTCTTCTTCTTTTTGACGTCTGCTTCTGGGGTGACGGCTTCGAGAGCCATCTTGCCACTAATAAGCTCACTGAGCGTGCCTTTCAGGGTACCCATTTTGATGCTTGCATCCGGCCGTTCCTCTGGAGAAGGCAATAGGTCGACGACCGCATCCAACAAGGGCTGAACACCAATGTTGCGAAAGCTTGCACCAGCGTAGACGGGTACGAGCTTTTGCGGATGTTTCAGGGTGCATCTTCGCAGTGACTCGGTGATATCCACCGCTGGGATGGCCAAGTGATCCTCATCGCAACTGAAAAAGGTCTCGATCATGTCGTCATCGTGCTCGCTGAGGAGTTCGACCAGGGCCTCTCTTGCAGTCTTGATTTCTTGGGCAAACTTGGGGTGGGAGGTTTCGAGCTCCTCCAAGCTGTGGACCTTGATCGTCCTGCCATCGCCGCCTTCTTCCCACATCATACCTCTCAAGTGTACAGCATCACCGACGCCAACGAACTTGGCTGTTCCATCTTCCCACCAGGGGATATGGCAAATGGCAGGCCAAGAATGCAATCGCGTCCCAATCTCTTTGATTGTGCGCTCAAACGCAGCTCCATCGCGGTCCAGCTTGTTGACGTAGATGATTCTGGGAATATGATACTGGTTTGCTTGTTTCCAGACTTTTTCGGTCTGTGCTTCAACACCGGCGACGCCATCTAAAATACAAACAGCGCCATCCAGGATGCGAAGAGATCGTAAAACCTCAAAGGTGAAGTCGGCGTGACCGGGGGTGTCGATTAAGTTGATGTTGTGAGATGTGGCGGACCTCGGAAGAGAGATGGTTCCATTATTGGCGGAGTCCTGTTTCTGGTTCGCCAACAGTGGTGGCCAATGGAAAGAAATGGCGGCCGATTGGATGGTAATTCCTCGAGCTCTTTCTGCGGGCAGGAAATCCGTGACCGTGGAGCCCTCATCAACCTCTTGAATCAACCAGTCAGAGAACTGTAAGTTTAAGAAGATGTTGACAATTGAAAAAAAGATAGGAGAAGCGATGACAAGGAAAGGGTTTACCTCCGATTCGCCGGGTAAATCCACTATAGTAGAGCATACGCTCTGTGGTGGTGGTTTTGCCCTAAAAGAGTCAGAATTATACACGAGAATGGGTTCAGCTGTTTTACAGCATCAATGTGGGCTATTATGCCAATATTCCTCGTTTTTGCGAGAGGCGTGGCGCTTGGTTGGGATGAATAGCGACGCGCTGAAGCGCTGAACATGCGCAAGCCGACGCCATTTTGCAGCTGTCCATGTGCTCGCCACGAGAGCTGCCGCAACATGCCCAAGGTCAGTCGAACCGCGATGGTTGTCTAGAAGATGTAGGCTGGAGACGAAGGCGAGTGATTGGAATGGCGGGTGGCGCCAAGACAGTGGGTATCAAAAGATTGACTCGCGAGGTCTACAGTGGTGAGAAATGCTCCCAAGATGCAGCTGTGGCAGAGCAAGACAGTTTCCTCAGATACTGAAATGTTTCGTCGTCGTAGATGAATACTGCCTGTGGCCAGCCGTAACGACAGAAGTTGTCATGTCTTTTGACACCCACATTGGGCAGGGATGACGGCGTTGCAGGGATTTCGGCATTGGCCACAGCTGACCTGAGAGCTCCAACCTCCGCCCGCAATCGAATCGACCATCCGTCCGGCCTGCGCCGTCTCTCCCCCACACAACCACATCCATCCTCACAATGGATTACTCTTCTGCTTCAGCCGAAGACAATTCTCCCTGGGTCTCATCCCCCCGCGGCCAGCGCCCTCTTCTCGGCGAACATGGCGACATTCCCTCCGAGCCCCTCCCGCCGCAATCGCCTTACGAGGACCCATCGCAAGCAGTGACCGAACGACCATTTGCGGACGAGCCCAGCCAAGGACATCCCGAAGGTCTCGAACCCGACAATGAGACTCAGCCAGTTTCTGAGAATCAGCAAGAGCAGTGGGGGGAACATGGCCAACCTCAGGACCACCACGCCCACCCCGTAGATCAACAACCGCCAGCAACGCCGGACCAATCCCAGCCCCAGCGTCAGGAGCCTCAACGCTACCACGGTCAGAGGGGCTCGCGCCAGCAGAATATCCCGCAGTACAAGCTTCAGGCCAAGGTCACCGGGCTGGAGCGCACCGGCCGAAAAGACCCTATTCTGCGCTTTGATGTATACGTAAGACAGAAGCGCCTGATTGTAGATGCGGATGCATAATGACACCAATGGCAGACCAATCTCCCTCGCTTCCGCACTACCCAGTACCGCGACGTCCGACGCCTGCACTCCGAATTCGTAAAATACCAGGAGCATCTCATTTCCGCCAACCCAGAGGCATTCGTGCCCGCCGTTCCTCCGGCCGTCACTTCCGCTGGTGTTGGGACCGATGAGGATGAGTCGCGAGTCAAGGCTTCGATACAAAAGTGGTTGAACATAGTCTGTGGCAATGAGGTGCTGATCCGGGATGATGAGACGATACTCTTCGTCGAGAGCGACTTTGGCTACAGTCCTGTCGTCAGGCGCAAGCAGCCGGCAACCGGTGTGAGGAGAAAGTACATTAAGCAATTCGCGCCGCCCCCGGATGACACTCCTGAGCTTGCGGAAGCCAGGCCCATAGTCAAGCTGTTTTACTTGCAGACCATGGATGCCGGTCAAAAGATTGACAAGGTGGTAAAGAGCCGACGAGGTAAATGGCTCGACTGTGAATCCCGAAGACAGGTCTAACAGTGAACAGGGCTCGGACTTTCAGAAGCAGATCTCGGAGTCAAGCTTGCACAGATGCATGTTCAAGAAACCCATGGTGGTCTGTCCAACGCGTACCGCCGCATGGGCAAAGTGATTCAAGCCGTTGGCGATTACCACGCTGCCCAAGGCACTGCTGAAGCCACGACGCTCGGGGACCCCATCAAGTACCACAGCGATGACGCCTTCATCGTCAAAGAGACCCTCACCAACCGCCACATTCTCCTTCGCGAGCTGCTCCAAGCGCAGCAAACGACGCGCAGCAAGCTCGCCGCCGCTGACCGGCTCAAGGCCTCCTCCTCAGTCCGCCGCGACAAAGTCGACGAGGCCATCACGGCGCTGGAGGAAGCCCGCAACCACGAAGAATACCTCGACAACAAGTGCCGGCGCGTAACGACGCACCTGGTGCAAGAGCGGCGCAAGTGGTTCGCGCGCACAGCAACCGACTTCCGCGCCGCTATCCGCGACTACGTGATCCGACAGATCGAAGCCGAGCGGCGCACGCTGGCAACGCTCGAACAAGTGCGCCCAGACATCCGCGCCATCGACGCGTCGGGCGGCCTGTCGCGTCTGGGCCGCGAGGCGCATCCCACGGTGCGCCGCTCGTCGCTGGCATCGTCGCAGGGCCCCAAGGGCGACGCCTGGAGCGGCGTGCCCCGCCGCCCGGACAGCGTCAGTCGCAGCATCAGCGGCGGCTTCGTCAACACGTCCGTCCCCGAAGACGAGTCGGACGAGGAGGTCCTGCACAGCTTGCGCAAGCGCGCGGGCTCGGGCAAGGGCATGGCCGGGTTGACCGAGGAGGATGACGACCGCGTCGATGCGCGGAATGCGGCGAGTCGGTTGGCGCAGACGACGTTTTAGTGGAAGGCCGGCGATGCGCTTTGGAAACGTGGGTGAGGGTCTGTCTGGCGTTGGTTCAGCGTGAAGAAGAGCGTCGAGGTTGTCGTTGTCGTTATTGTGCTCTAGAGAAAGCATCCATAATGGCATTGGCTAGTCTAGTCTTCTCTACACCACCTATCCCACCCACACACCACCGTGCAATCCACCAATCCACCAATCCACCAATCCACCCTCCATATATCACCCCGTCAGGAGGGCCTGCTTGACTGCTTACCAGCATCAGTCCTCCCTGTCTCTTTTCTTCCCTTTCCTTTCCTTCCCTTCCCTGCTCTCTTCTCTTCTCTTTTCTTCCCCCTCTTATCCCGTAGCCCATGAGGTAGCCCATTGTTTCTCCTCTATCTCTATGTACGATCGAAAGCACTCTCCACAACCAACCCTAAGCGCGTGCGATTCTATAAAAGCAACTAAATAATCAATCACTAAATCGACATTACCATTCTCCTCCTCAGCCACACATATGTAGCAGACAAGCAAGCAAGCAAGCAAGCAAATGCGCGTGGTAGCAGGGCCAACCAACGCCAGACTACGTCGTGGCCCGTGCATGCATGCTGGTGGAAAGAAACGGCGGCTCCGCAGACACACCAGCTAGCTGCGTGGGTTGTCGTCGAACCGGTCGAACATTGTCGTTTGGTCTTGTCGTTCGTTGGTTGACTGCCTGCCCTGCCCTACCAACATGCGTGGACTGTACCGAGCGAGGTGCTCGCGCACGTACGTACTTACCGGCGGTCTATCTACACTGACGTACATGTTGGCATGTATGTTGGTGGCAAGGAAGGCCTGCTTGCCTGCCTGCGTCACGTCGAGCTTCCACACCACCGTTGATGATGCTAGGTACGGTAAGATGGGTATCAGACTGGCTTAACCCTACTTCATCAGCCATCTCTTCTCTCACCCCTCATCCCTCATCCACCGCATTCAAACCCCAACAAAACCAACAGCAAAAAGCAACGAGACCAAAGCCTAGTCGTTCATGATTATATTAGGATGTAATCTGTCTTTCGCGTCTTATTTAAACCCCCCTAGTGCCCTCCGCCCACCTTCGTCGACGTCGTCTTCTTCGTCAGGGGGATTTACTCTGTCATTTGGATATTGTGATTCGTTGATTCGCCATTATTCCCGGCCTGCGGGGCAATGAGCCGACCCTTTTTTTGCAAAATCTCCCTCTTCCCTCCGTTCCACCAGTCCACAGTTTTTTCCCCTTTTGACAAGAGAGAAAAAAATGTTTGTCCCAGGTGTCGCCAAAAGGAAAAGCGAAAGGTAAAAAAAAGCCGACTGCTCATGCCGTTCCATGCCGCGCCTCACCGAAAACTCCCTTCCGCCGTTCCGTCGCCTTCCAAGAGAAAAGAAAAAGAAGTTGTGGAATCAAAAAGACAGTGACATCGTAACTTTTCCCATTCCGTCAAAGACCTCATCATGATGGATACAAAAAGGGAAAGCGAATGGGAGCGGTGAAGCACGCCGGGTCATGACGCATTCATTGATGGTGCTACTGGAGTCGTTCAAGCAGCGGTGGGGGCGGGGACGCTGCCGGAGCCCTCGGCGGTGGAAGGACCGTCCTCAGAGGTACCCTCAGCAGCCGAGTCGGGAGCCTGGTCCTCCTTGCCGGGGCTGTCGATGGCAACCTTGACGGCGATTTCGCGACCTTCGATTTCCTTGCCGTTCATTTCAGAGCAAGCCTTTTGCTGAAGCTCCTCCGTAGCGAGCGTGACGAAACCAAAGCCGCGGCCCTTGCGAGGCTCGCCGCGGGCCTGGAGCTTCTTGACCATGAAGCGGGGGATGGGGCGGAGGGCGATCTTGGCCGATTGCGGCTCGTAGTCCTGGAAGATCTCGAGGAGCTGGTGGATGTTAGTTGGTCCGTTGAAAACTTATCAGAGTACTCACCTTCTCCTCCTTGAGGTCGTAGGGGAGGTTGGCGACCATGACCTTGGTCTTGGAGGCGACGCCATCCTCAGGGGGACCGCGTTGCTTGCGCTCCCTCTGGACGACGGGCTTGGCGGGCTTGGTCGTGCCGTCGGTTCCCTTTTCAGCCGTGAGTGCTTCGTTCGTAGTCTCGGTCAAGGGGAGGACTTGGCCCGGTACATTTGTGGGGGCACTGTCGGCGGGTTCAGCCGCAGCCGGGTCTTGGGCATCACCTTCCTTGCGGGTCTGCGGCGCGGGTCAGCAACAAGCTCGCGGGTGGAGAATTAACAACTTACACGTCCACCACGGCTGGCACGGCCGCCACGGCCACGTCCACGGCCGCGGCCACGAGTGGAGGAGCGGCGACGGTTGCCGGTGCCGTTGGTACCCTCACCACCACTGCCGGAGCCCTCGCCGTGAGCCTCGGGCTTGCGGGCAAGCTGGATCGAGACCTTGCGGTCGAGGATGGCCTTGCCGTTGAGCTCGGTAATGGCGCGCTCGGCCTCGGAGGGAGTGGAGAGGTCGACAAAGGCGTAGCCAACGGGGCGGGTGGTGCGCGGGTTCACGGGGATCGAGGTGGACTCGCTGCGTCGTCGCGTTAGCAGGCGGTCAAAGGTCCAAGCTCCTGGACTGGCGGGGTGCTAAGGTAAGGTAGGTAGGTGCCACGTACACCAAGTAGTCCTTGAAGAAGTCCTTCAACTCTCCCTCGGTGGTCGCGTACGCGAGGTTCCCAATGTAGAGTCGCCGACCCTCAGCGGCGCTGGCGATGACGGCCTCGTTTTCCGAGGCGTTGATGGGCTTGTCGCCGCCGGCGCCGACGCTGGCGCCGTCGGCAGTGCCGGTGGGCTCGTTAAGGGCGGTGTTGGCCATCTGGGCGGTGACGCTATCGACAGGAGCAGACATTTTTCTTTCGCGGGAGGATCGAAGTCTTGTGCTGACACGAGCTGGATTCGTGAGGCGCGTGTGGTTGAGAACTCGGGGTGTCCTGGTCGAGTCTGGTGTCGGAAGGAGCTAGCTGGGTGGTGGAGAACCGCCTGGAGTGGTGGGAAATTGACGAGGGAGGTTGGGTGGGAAGCTAAGTGCCCGGGGGAAGATTGGCGATGGATCTGGGTCGTGGAGTTGACAGGTCTGGCTTGTTTGGTGTTTGACGAGGAGCGAAAGGGGAGGTTGTGCAAGCGTTGCTATGTAGAATTTGTACTGTCGCCCGCCGCAGGTGCGCCCGGGCGTGGCGCTAGGCTGCTTCGGGGAGCTGGCCCTTGTCATCCCTGCGGCCGCTGCTCTCCTCACTCACCCACCACCACGACTGCCACCTTGCATCGAGAGGGAGAGACGCGCGCCCATGGTCGACGCTGCTTCGTGCCCGTCGCCGGCTGCTTTTCGTCGTTGAATGTCGTCTCTGCGTGGTCGGTGGTTCCTGGCGCCGTCGCCTGGACCGGGCGGGGATGTTCGCCTGAGGCCGGGTGCGCCAGTCTCCAGCTGCCCTGGAGTCCAGTCCCGTCACTCCCTGCACCCACCGATGACGACACACCACCAAGGAAAGAGGCATCCGTCATCACCGTCGACTGCAGTGGCCAGACCAGAGAAACAAACCAAACCAAACCAAGCCAAGCCGCAGCAAATCCCGACGACTGTCGCCTATGTCTCTCTCGTTTTTCGCCCTCAAGCTCAAGAACCCGCCAGGCACACCAACATCAAACTCATGCATGGCCCATCCTCGCCTCACCGACCGACCGCACGCAGGCACAACGACTCCCTGCAGACAACCGTCGCCACTGCCAGCGTTGGCTCATTGTGCCTCGCCCCCCTCCCCCCGCGCCGCAGCCTGCCGCAGCATTCCATGGCGCCCAACAATGGATTCCAGGGCCAGCCAACCACTCTTTGCCGTCTCAACGTGCGCATCCCTCGGCGGCGACTCGCACGGGCCTGACCACCGGCGGAGCTCCAGTCTGCTCCACAAATGTCGCGGAGATCTGTTACGTAGCATCGTGAGAGCCGAATCGACAAGTCAAAGCTCCTGCTCTCGGCTTTCGACGCTGATTACGCATCGTGGCATCTCTCGTGTGCTGCTGACAGAACCACTCGCAATGCCTTTACCACCCGTCCAGCGCCCACTCCAAGCCAGCCCACGTGCCGCCCGGAACCACAAGCTGGAGAGACGTACTCCAGACGGCTTTTGAGCGATCATTGATGTCATGGAGATCCATGTAGATCCAGTGCTTTGAGAGGCGCAATTAACGCATCGACCGACAACAGCCACGGATACTACAGCCTGCTGTGCATCGTGTTTGCGTGAAGATATCGACGTGTTGCAACAAGCTGTACAAGTTGATGTCTCAGGGTAGGAGTCGATTCGTATGGCACCGGCAGCCAGAGCCAGTCCAGCGTTCGGTCGACGTTGGAATTAAGAACCGGCGTCAACGGGTGCGTGTTGATGGCGTCGATTTGCCCGAGTCCGATTTCGCACCTGTCAGCCCTACGCTTGACCCGATGTAGTAAGCTCTTCTCTATTCTTGGCATGAGACTGCCTCTGTATTCGACCAGTTCCCATCTCAACCCAAACATCCCTATGCCGCTCGAAGACAGGCGGTTCAACTCATCAAGTCCAGACGAGGCACGTGATATGGCGAACGATACGCAATTGCAGGCAAAAAAGTCATTTCAGCAAAAGATGAGTGATGGAGACCACGCAGTGCTGTCTTGGAGAGTCAAAAAAGTGCTCATCAACGAGTTGTTCTTCGAAATGCAAACCTTTGGCCCTATTCGGATCAACGCCATCTGCAACTAAATTCGGCTCGAACGTCCTCTTCTCCTCCACTTTTGCAGGAGTCGAGGTAGAGGCTAGGCCGTCTGTTACTTTGAATGCAACACACGTCGCAACCAATTGACGGGGGCCAAATTTTTCAGCGATTGAAGTGAGTTGCGGCAGTGGGACGTGGACGATGTGCGGATGCTGAGATGCTTCCGCTGCAGACCTCGCTGTAGCGGAGCGAAGATGCCAATAGCGAAACAGGGATGGCCGGGAGATGAGAGCAGAGGAGTACCGATGGAATACAAGGTGACGAAGAGGAGATGGGGGGAATTGGACGTGAAGCAAAGTACTGTAGGAGTTGAAAGAATTCATACCTGCTGGCACCGCCGCTGCATCTGGAGAGCGATCATGAGAGGCGTAGGAGGCTATTTTCCGCTTGCACAATTGCGCGTTTGAGGAGCTTTCATCCATTGCCACAGTTGCATCTATGAATTCGTCGTCTCAGCCAAATCCAGAGAATTCGGTTTCTGCTGCCACGCAATATAAAAATATGTGCTCGGATCTTGTCAATGGCAGTGATGTGCGAGTCCGTCTCAGCCCTACGCTTGACCCAATGCAGTAAGCCTTTTTCCATTCTTGGCACCGACATCGCCGTCGGCTCTGAATCGACGGCCATTGCTGCTCGTAACATTCCATCTCCAAAACTCCATGTCTCGCTCGGCTCTCGTGGCGTATGGCTCCGAAACTGGCAATGCCGAAGAGCTAGCCTACCAAGTCAGCCAACTGATTCGTCGCCTGCGCATCTGGACTACAATCAAGCCTCTCAACGCCATCACCCCACAAGCCCTAAGTCATGCCTCGATTGTCGTCATTGTCATTTCCACCACCGGACAGGGCGACTTGCCCCGCAATGCACAAATCCTCTTCAGGAAGCTTCGAAGTCGAAAACTTCCTGTGGACGCTCTGGTAAACTGCATCTTTGCATCATTTGGACTGGGTGACAGCTCGTATCCACAGTAGGTTGTCGAATCCTGCAAAGCAGCAGCGATGCTGATAAGATTATCAGATTCAACTGGGCTCATCGCAAACTCGGCAACCGCATAGAGCAACTCGGCGCCAGAAGACTAATAGAGGCTGGCGAGGCGGATGAGCAGCATCCAGAAGGGTGGGTTGATAGACCAATCATGAATTCTTCAATTTCTGACTACGACTGCCAGAGTCGACGCTTCATTTCTGCCATGGCTCGACAAGCTTCGAAGCGAGCTCCTCTCCCAGTTCCCTCTTCCCGCGGGAGAGCAACCTCTTTCGGACGATGTCTTTTTAAAACCGCGATGGTCCTTGAACCTCTTGCAAGAACCTGATTATCCTACCAACGGCCATGTTGAGGCTCTGGACACGCCTGAAGAGTACTCCCGTAGAGATCACGTCCACGTCAGTCAAGAAGCCGACCACGAGGCCGCTCACGTCACATCCAATTCCCGCGTGACACCAGAATCTCACTGGCAGGATGTTCGTCAAATAGAACTGAGCATTCCGCGCGAGATGTCCCGAAGCGATTCGACCTCTGGTAACCCAATTGCCAAGCCTAGGCTCACCTACAGCCCGGGAGATGTGGTGGAAATCTATCCCAAGAACTTTCCCGAAGACGTAAACGAGTTTATCGAACTCCAAGGCTACGCTTCTATTGCTCTCCGCCCGCTTGAGCTCAAGTACGACTACTCGCAACCAGATTCCAATCCACCACGCGAGCATCCAATTGGCCGAGGTCCTTTTCACGCTACGCTATTTGGCATCCTCACCAACCATCTGGACATAATGGCCGTCCCTCGTCGCTCTTTTTTCCTGACGCTGTCATATTTCACGTCGGATGCGGACCAGAAGGAGCGGCTGATGGAGTTTGCCAGGCCCAAAGACCCAGACTACATTGAAGACTACTTTGATTATGCAACTCGCCCGAGGCGCTCCATACTAGAAGTATTGCAAGACTTTACGACCGTCAAGATTCCCTTTGAATATCTTTTGGGCGTCATTCCACCCCTGAAACCACGCCAGTTTAGCATCGCCAGCGCCGACTTGACGAGATTCGATCCAAAGGACAAGGACTGCAAGGTGACGCTGCTAGTGGCCCTCGTCAAATACCGCACCGTCATCAAACGCATCCGGTGGGGCGTGTGTTCACGGTACCTCAGCGCTTTGCAGCCTGGCCAAAAATTGCGCATCCAAGTACTGTCGGGGGCAATGAAGGTGACTGAACAGGACTTGGCCAATCCGTCGATTCTTGTCGGCCCAGGCACTGGCGTTGCAGCTCTGCGCAGCATCATCCAAGAAAAGGAAGCATACAGGCTGCGCCAAATCCAGCAATCGACCCCTGTCAACGGCGATGACCACGGCAACCCCAACGCAACGCCAGACCGCGACTCGCCGCAGTCCGACTCACCCTCTCAGACTCTTTCCGATACGGCGCTCTTCTTTGGCAACCGCAACGCCGACGCCGACTTTTTCTTTGGCGACGAGTTCACCCGTCTCTCGGCGACCGCCGGCCTGCACGTCATAACCGCATTTTCTCGCGATCAGCGTGAAAAGGTCTACGTACAGGACCGTATCCGCGAGCATGCAAGCCTACTCTGGCGATTCTTGGAAGATGGGGCTCGAGTCTACGTATGTGGCAGCTCTGGGAAAATGCCAGAGGCGGTGCGGGCAGCGATTGTGGACGTTATCGCCAAGGAGGGAGACATGGAAAGGGAAGAGGCGGACGAGACGGTCAGGGGGATGGTTCGGGGAGGACGTTGGGTGCAGGAGACGTGGTAGGTGTTTCTAGAGAGGGTCCATGGGGACGTTGGAGTTTGATGTGCCCTGGGTTGTTGAGTATGTAGATAGATTTGTTTAGATGAGCGTGCCCAAGAGTTGGAAATTCCATGTACAACCATTTGCTCGATGAGCATAACGTCTCTCTAGAATCCCACTCCACAGTCAAAATACAGCAGGTTGATCTCAAGTTAGGATTGAAACGTTTTTTCAAACTCCGTGGAGGAGCTTGGGCCCATGAGCCAGGGTCCAACCACCGACGTCATATCTGAGCTTCGGTTCGTCGAAAATGGAATCCTCCACAAACCAACACCAACCACTGTCAAACCCAATCTCAAACCAATTACCTCGTCGACACATGCTCCCCCGCCTCCACCACCTCACACGACATCTACTCGCCCCGCGCTCCGCGCTCCGCATATCCACCATGTCCCACACCTTCACGCTCCCCAACTCGACTCCGCCCTGCCCGGTGCAGCTCCCACCAGACCTGTCCCAAGACGCGCTGCTCAACTTCCCAGCATTCAAAAACTGGATCGCAACGCTGCAGCGGTCGCTCTCGCTGCAACAGCGCGACGAGCAGCACACGTTCCACGCGGCGCCGTACGCGCTGCGCCGGATCGACGTGCAGACGTGCGACTGGTTCGGCGGCGGCGAGGGCAAGAAGCTGGGCTTCGTCAAGCTGAAGGCCGTCGTCTCGACCGACGCCGGCGAGGCTCTGCCCGGCAGCGTCTTCCTGCGCGGCGGCAGCGTGGGCATGCTGGTAAGCTATGTAGCTCCCTGCGTCGCCGCGTCGCCGGCCCACCCATCTCTCCATCCATCATCCCTCTCCTTCAATGCTGGCTACATATGATCCCATGAACTAACGGCCCACCCTCCACACGCGCAGCTGATCCTGCAACCCGACGACGTGCCCGCCGACGCGGAGACAGACAAACATGTTATCCTGACCGTGCAACCGCGCATCCCCGCCGGCTCGCTCGCCTTCGCCGAGCTGCCCGCCGGCATGCTGGACGACAGCGGCACCTTCGCGGGCGGCGCGGCCAAGGAAATCCACGAAGAGACCGGCCTGCGCGTCGCCGACGACCAGCTCACCGACCTGACGGCGCTCGCCCTGTCCGACGTCCCCGTGTGTCCGGCCACCACCACCTCCTCCTCCTCCTCGTCGACCGACGCCGCGGATGAAAAGCTCACCCCTGCCATGTACCCCAGTGCTGGCGGCTGCGACGAGTTTGTCCCGCTGTTCTTGCATCAGCGCCGCGTGCGCCGGCAGGAGCTCGAGTCGTGGCAGGGCCGCCTCACGGGGTTGCGGGACCAGGGCGAGAAGATTACGCTGAAGCTTGTGCGGTTGGAGGAGCTGTGGCGGTGGGGCGGGCGCGACAGCAAGGCGCTGGGCGCGTGGGCGCTGTATGAGGGGTTGAGGAGGGAGGGGAAGCTGTAGGCGTGTAAATACCTACGCAGCAGTGACAGAGGAGGATGGGATGCGAGGAGTAAGTGTGGATATTGGGGGAAGATGGTAAATTCGGTGGATGCGCTGCTGTTCGTTGTCCATCTTGCCCGGTACCAAGACCCAACAGAGCTGCTTGGTGCCACCAGTCGTGGCAAAATGGGCCAACAGCGAAGCATTTGCACTGCAACAGGGGACTGGTAGGGAGCTTTCAAGTTGTCATATCCAACAGTACGCCCAAGGGTTCCATGTCTACGAAGGAGAGCAACGAGGAGAACCCATCAGCTCGAATCGCAGAAGCCAAACTTTCGCCTGTCAACATGCCCCAATCCAAAATATAATTGTGTATCACTGAAATTCCGAGTCAATGTTGAATGTCGCTCGCTATCGTAAGCCATCACACATGTCCCGAATCCATCACTCCAGTTGCTTCCGCAAACAACTACGACTACCAAGCCGTGATGTCCTCCACTTCCGCCTCTCCAAAAGTGCTACTCTTCGTCACGCCCAGGCCGTCGCCATCGCCCTTGACCTCAATCTCCTGCGGGCTGCGCTGCATAATGTCGGACAGCTCCCTGTGCAAAAACTCGAGCAAATGGCCATTGACCTGCTCGAATTCGAGCAAGAAGGCGTCGTGGCCCTCGGGCGAATCAATCGTCTTGAGCGCGCTGTTGGGAATGCTGGCCGCCAGCTCCTCCTGCTCGGCAAAGGTGAACAAGCCGTCGGACTGGATGCCCAGGATGAGGGTGGGCTGGGCGATCTGGGACAGGGCGGTCTGCAGCGAGGCCTGGGAGCGCGTGGATTGAATCGATGCGTTCGAGGCTTCCATGTCTTCGGCGGCTTCGACGCGGCCGCGAGAGACGTCGTGCGTGTCGAGCTTGCGGGTAATGGCAATGTAGCAGTTGGCGTCGAAGCGCTTGATGAACTTGTTGCCCTGGTATCGCAGGTACGATTGCGCGGAAAAGTAGGTTGGCGTCTTCTTCTTGTTGCGTATGGGACCGGTCAGGTTGGTGGGAGCCGGGGATTCTGCCTCGATGCGAGCACTCGCAGGCAAGTCCGCCGAGCTAGGAGGGCGAGATCCACGTGGAGAGCCGGCGTTCATGTGGCCATCGTTGTGGATTGCCCAGTGCTCGTTGACGGCAGAGGCGGCGACGGGCTGTGGCATGCGGTTGATATTTTGAGGCCTCAGGGGGTCGGGCGTGTTTCTTCCAAAGCGGGATTCAAATGAATCGCGGCTGCGATACGTGAGGAGGGCCGACATGCGCGCAGCGGCGAGTCCAGTCGATGGCGGATCCTCAAACGCATAGTAGCCATCGTCGTACTTTGGGTCGCTGTATATGCTCTGACGTTGCGCCTCACCCCAGCTGATTCCCCACGCGCTGTATCTCGCAGAGGTGGCGATCGGGATGATGGTCCGCACGTAGTCCTTGCCAAAGTACGCAAACTCCAAAACTAGCATGCCGCCCATGGAACCTCCAACGACGGCAGCAATCTGGCGCACGCCCAGATCGTCCAAGATGAGCTTGAAGAGATTCACATCATCTCGAACGGTGGTAAGGGGAAATTCGGGACCATAGAGTCCCTGCTCAGGGTCGCCATCCTTGTTGGTGACTGGGCTCGCGCTGCCGTAGGGGCTGCCCAAGCTGTTCAAGCAAATGACAAAGAAGCGAGAAATATCAAAAGCCTTGCCAGGGCCACCAAGAAGTGGACCCCACCAATCTCCGACGTCTGAGCTGCCAGTCAGAGCATGGCAAATGACCATGGCATTGTCTTTGGCGGGCGAAAGGGAGCCAAATGTCTTGTAGGCGACGGGCACATTGCGCAGCTCGACTCCGGATTCCAAGGTAAACGAGGGGACGATGGCGATGGTTTGGTCGGGGATGAACTTGGCGTAGGGGTTCTCAGGTTGTTCGGTTATCCTCTCTGTGTTTTGGTTAGTCAAAACCAAGCTCGTGGGGTGTGACTGTTTTGGCGCCGCACCGTACTTGTAGGTTCCGTTGGTGGACGAGTGGCCATTGAGGCCGCCTTGGGGGAGAGTCATGGAGACTGGTAGCAGAGAATGGGAGAGTCGTCGGAGTAGGGTGAGTAGGACTGCTTCAGCGCACTTTCCATGCCGTGGAGGACGGAGAAGTCTGGGGAAAAGTAGAGGTGTAGCAGACAGGGAAGAGAAAAGAAAACGGTCCCGCCGCCGTCGGCAAATGACGCGCTGCCCCACGCCCGTGCTGACTCGCCGCGCGACGACCACCTCATCGACACATCCCGTCCTTTGTCTCACCACTGCAATTGTCTCGCCATGGACAATCAACGAGCCGTTTGAATCCTCCCTTCTTCCCTCCACTCACAGCCGCGGCCAAGCCGCTCTTTGAGCGCTGCGATGCGATGGACGAAACCCAGCTGCTTTCATCACGTCTGCACTTTGCCAACAAATCGAATCAGCGCTCCTAGATGCTTCATGCACCATCGTCAGGAATTTGCTACTGCAGCTAGATCTAGGAACCATCAGATCTCTCCACGGCCACGGTGCGTTGGCTGTCGGCCGCGCTAGAACGCTACTTCTTTGCGATATCTTGTTGAAATCCCGGAAATCATCCATGAGATCTCTGGCCCTTCTCTACAACTTGGCGCGCGTGAGTTTCTTCTCAAAATGGTCGTTCAGCAGCCCAAGAGTCTTGTCTGCCGAACCAAAAGACAACTGGTATCTGTTGAGGTCAGTACGCAAAGCAATTAAGAATGTCTCAGGGACTCTTACCCAGCACCTGCATGCCCGTACTCATGACAGACAACAAACCTTCCGGCCTCCGTCTGGACCTCCTCCACCTCCAATCTCGGCCCGCCTGTCCTCCCCGGCCGGAACCCAACGTTGACGCTGAGCACGTCGAATTCGCCTTTTTCATTCAGCAGTTCCGGCGCCAGCTCTTTGCAGCTCTCCAAGATCCACTTGGTTGTCGCATCATCGGGCTCTTGATTCCAGTTCCCCACCTGCTTTGTCCCACCCAGAATTGTGGAGTTGGAGGCAGCGCGTGGAATGACGTACGACACACCTTGACCACGTATAATCGTCCTCAGCTGTGGCGGCACGCCGCGCACCAGGACAGTTTGACCGCGGATGGGATGCACGGCGGAGTCTGGCACGAGCTCTCTTGCCAAAATTCCGCTTGCATTCACAAACGCCGAAATTGGTGTGTTGACACCGTAGACTGGAAGCAGGCGAGCAGCTGTCGCAAGTGCCCCAGCCAGACCATTTGTCGTGGGCAGCTCAGCTTTGATGACCCGCCCTCTCAACGCCGTTATGCGATCGACAAGATAGGCCAAATAGACTGTCGTGTCGATGGTGATGGCGTCGTACCTGGCGCCCGCAATTGCACCTTTTGGCAAGGATGACTGAGGAATCACCTCGAATGAGCGCATATGGGATGCAAACCACACATTCTCTGGGCCGTTACTGATCTCCTCGTCTTTTTCGGTCCTGAATCCGGCATTAGAAACATGGCTCGTGATGAAAATTCCCACCCACTCACCAGTACACGACGTTGTTGAATTTCTCCTCGATGTCAGCGGGTTACTCCAATCAACGGACATGTTGGGCTGTTACCGCGAGGCCGGACTTCGTCGCCTGTCCCGGCTTCTTTTTCTCCTCATCGACTGTCTGAAACCATCTCGTGTAGCTTGCGAGATCCCACTTTTGCAACTCGAAGTCTTGCGCGGTAGAATGCGTTCTCCACTGCGCGCCAGCCCTTGTTCAACGTCAGATCGGTTCGCTTGGAGAAGAATACACAGAATTGCTTCTCCGCGGTGGGCGTGTCGTCGCGACGTGTTTTTCGAAAAACACAAAACGAGGAAAATAACCAAGACAGTTCCGGCGTTGAGTTACGACATGAAAGACAGAATATTACCATGGTGAAGTATATTCACTCGACTTGTCACCGGGAACATGTTTCGCAATCACAGTAACATCATATCCATTCTCGAGGAATGTCACGGCCGTCTGAAGACCAACCACTCCAGCGCTGCATCAATCAGCTTAGACGAGCGCCTTCTAGCTTCAAGAGTGACTTACCCGATGACAACAACATGAGCGTTTGCGACAGGCATCTTCGAAGAAAAATTCCACTCGCATTCGGGGAAAGCAATCAAGTACTCAGCAAGTGCTAGCAGCAAATAGAGAAGGCGTAGAGCTGACAGGCTATTAAACTACCATAGAGTGTCACTGAGATGCTTTCGCGTCAGCAGATGTTCGGTCGATATGAGCCATTTGGCACCTGGGATGACGATACCGGAACTCTGGACGAATCCCGCGGCATGGAGAGCGATATCGGACTCGGATACGCTGCGCTGGGACCGATTTTGGCGCTAGACTCGATATAGGAAGATGCTGACAACCTTATTTTGTCGATGTCTGCACTTCGCGCTCCTCTCGACATCCATCTCTCGCTCGAAATTTCTTCATGTTGACAGGAAAAGCTTTCAAGATTTTCGGACTGTTCTGATGAGAATAATGAGTGCCATTGAAGCGAGGCTGTACGATGCCTGGATGCTTTCTTTCCTCTTCCGGCTGCCAGAGATCCAGCGAAATGGTTGCTTTCATCAAGCCAACAATGGAGCACGATTTTCCCTCCAACGCTATTGCCACGGTTCAGTTCTTGATGTCTGCTCACTGATTCAACTACAAGAGAAGACCGCCCCTCAAGCTTCCCCTAAGTTTACTTGAAAGCCATGGCATTCCCATTTCGACACACAGCGCTACTTCAAATTAACAATCTGGTAAGAAGATAGTATACAGTCAGTCCTCCAACTTTTGAAACCCAAACGATTACATCCTGGCTTTGTTCAGCTCACGTTGTGGCTTGACCGGAAAAGCTATGAAGGTCTTGGGCCTCTGATTCCTCAAAGTATAGTCAAAGTATCAGAGAAGCAGAAAGTGGACAAAGAGGCCGGTTTTGTCTCCCATCAAAACGTCAATCTCTTTCCCAGGTCATTCGACTTGATTGTCTCCTGGAATCAGATACGTCTGGGTCTTCTTTGTGTTTTCCATTCACCGACAACCTTTTAAATCGGGCTTGAAGCTCAGATCGCGCGCTCTTCAGTCTCCTGTCAACTCACCCAGTGTGACTGCTTTGCCCTTGCAACTGCAAATTCATCGCCTCATCCGCCATGGCCCAACAACCACTTCCTGTGTACCTCCCTGATAACTACATCCATGGCAACGATTATGACGACGTCATCTTGCTGGGAGTGCAGCGCAAATTCATCGAGGAATTGCCCGTGGCATCTGTAGCAGACACGGAAGGAGAAAACGATTGCGGCATCTGTGCCAATGTGCTCGGATTCCGCACCGGACCGTCGTTGAGAAAGCGAGGAACACAGCCTGGCAAGCTTCCTTGCGGCCACGTCCTATGCAACGACTGCATCAACAACTGGTTTGGTTCCAACAACCACTGCCCCTACTGCCGCTGTCCTTTCTTCATCAATCCCCGATGGCCTCCGATCACACGCGCGGGAATCCGGAAATACTATGACAAATATTGGGAGATGCATCGCCGTGAAGTGCGACCAATCCTGGAGCAGGAGCCGCTCTCGAACCACTTGGTCAACTTCAAAGAGATGGATTTGCACTACGAGCTGGTCGTCCTGGCGCAGGTGTTCTTGAACGAGCTGATCCACGCGTTCAACGACTCAAACCTACACCTCACGCACCACGCCAACATTGACTACACCAACCAAGTGCAGGACCGGTTCGAAGAGTGGATGGAGACGAACAACTGGGCAGTGCGGCTCCGGGACAACGGGTGGAGGCCCGCCGACGCCTTCGGCCAAGCAGCCCACCATCCGGAGACGGCCGACTTTGTGCGCCGGATTGGCAACCTGACGGCCGAGTTCCTGAACCGCGCGTGCAGCGTCGAGT
Organism: Phyllosticta citribraziliensis; assembly: GCF_038025025.1. Taxonomy (NCBI): domain Eukaryota; kingdom Fungi; phylum Ascomycota; class Dothideomycetes; order Botryosphaeriales; family Phyllostictaceae; genus Phyllosticta; species Phyllosticta citribraziliensis. Next base: position 385,151 of record NW_027117351.1, on the reverse strand, counting down.
TCATGGTCCCCGTCCAAACCGCCGAGCTGTTCAGATCGCTCGTGTCGTGGCTCTTCCAGATGGAGGGACTGGACCCGAATGACCACAACGGCTGGAAGAACCAGGTCATCACTTGCATGGTCCATTGCTTGAACCATGTCGCCCAGGACGAGCGTCTAGTTGTGGCCTGGATCAAGACGGGGAACGATTTTCTCGACTTTGAAAACGCCAATGGCGGCCCGTATCCTCGCAACTTGAAGACGGCTATTCGCCATGAGGCTGGCTTGGCGGCGATTGCTGACGAGAATACGACGTTCGTCAATGAGAACTATACTCCGTATTACAGAGGCCAGTGATTGGTCCTTTGTCGTGGAGGTGAGTACTCTGGGCAGTGGCGATACTGACGATGTTGACACTGACCAGACCCGGCTTTCTGAAGCGACCTAGATTGAGGCAGCGAACGAAAGCACAGGCGTCGGCGTTGCGATACTGCAACTATGAATAATGGCGGTGGATCAGTCGGTAGCATTCAGACAGCCGAAGATTTATTAGATGGCTTTGTTTGGCTTTGTTCTCGAGTGGTTGTTCCAGTAGTCGTTCGCCCGAGATGATCAAGGGTTTGGTGTGGTGTGGTTTTCTGCCATGTTCGACTTGTCTGTCTCTGCCTTGCTTTGGATGCTTTTCTTGGAATCGTTTTGTCCCCTGGCTCTGCAATCCAATTTTTAGGCCGTGTAATGTAGTTTCAACTCATGCACCACAAGGATCCGTGAGGTTGTGGCAAGAAGGATAATGTAAAATCCAGTCCCTAAATTCAGGTGTGTGGAAGAATGGAACACGCAAAAAGCCAAACTTGATCAATGAAATGTCCCAGGACCATGTGGTGTCGATGCGGCAGTCAGGAGGGCTCCACGTTCCATGGCGAACAGCTAGCACGTCAACGCTGGACATGACTCTGGGAAAGGGGCAGGCCGGTCAGTCGCCAAGTCTCTGAGATGTGGTATTCAAAAGCACAAGCTGAGACGCTTCATCGAGAGACTACGGTGGGTGTCGAAAGAAATGAGACCTGGCACTGCGGCTGCACGGATGGAGCGTTCGTTCGCTGCTATAGTTGTGCCTAGGGAGCTGTCGTCCGCCACCACACATGCGCTCAGGGAGCTTTTGTTCATAACTGCAGCTAGACCGAGGGGTCAAAGTTCTTCGACACGTTTTATGGAGCCGAGATCTCGTGTCTTGGATCAAAGAATCAAGGCCAGGGTTGAGTGTATGCAGGATCTATCTAACAGTACGCCTTGACAATGTGAAGGTACCGCTAGCGAAAAGACTGCCGAAATCCGTCTGGGCATCAGATTAATGGCCAATGCTACATGGAAGAAAGGGGTAGCCTTGGTGATAAGGAAGATGCCGTGGAGAGAAGAAAAGAGGTTGTGATTTTCGCGCTCTGAGTTTTGTTCCCGACGCCAAGCCTCTACACGTGATGTGCTGATGCACGTGCCATCCGAGCCAACGGCGACTCGTCGAATGGGCAAAGCGAACTTTTTGGACGCAGAGCTACATCTTGTCCCCACGTCATTGCCCGCGCATAACCTCTGACATGAACGCCGGGCAGAGGAGTGCGAGGCAATTGGTCTCGCGGTCTGGTACATTTGCCATCACTCGGCTCTCTCATTGACGCCCTGCTGACCCAGCACAGGCAGACCAGCAACCAGCTCGATATGTGAATCTTGTCGACGCTTCGCCAGCGCCGCTGCTCCCGTCGAAGCTCCCGCACCAGACGCAACAATTCCTCCCGTCGTCAAAGATACTGCTCCGCAAGAGGCGTACCAAGTTTCGGCCGGTCTTCTTCTCTCTCGGCCACCCGTCCTCACACGCGACCTGCATCCTTTCGAAAAGGCCTTCTATCTCTACCAGCGTCGCCTCAACGAGCGGTTAGCCCTGGGCTTCACGCGTTACTTTTACTATCCGAAAAACACCCCCGGAGACATTGAGTGGAAGCGCAAGATCAAGCTGAGAAAGACGATTCCCCGGGAAATCGGCAACTACAATGCATACATCAACGGCTGGAACGACGAAGCGCTCACTGGCGCCAAGGAGAGCGAGCCAGACCATCAGCGCGAGGCCATTTTCAAGGACGCCGACGACGTGGGCATTACCGGGCCGGAGGAATTGAACAAGAAGGAACCGCTCGAGATGCCTCAATCCAGGCTCACGGAAGCGGACAAGTTGGAAGACCGCACGAGCTTGAACAGGAAGCTGTCGCGGACGCTTTACCTGCTCGTGAGGGAACGCAATGGAGAATGGAGGTTCCCCCAGGATCAGCTCAAGGGGAAAGAGCCGCTTCAATGGGTGGGTTGAGCAATCTTGTACTCGGTCATGAGCTAACATGCCTAGGCTGCGGAGCGCCTTATGGTGCAGACCGGCGGTATCAACATGAACACATGGTTGGTCGCAAATCATCCCGTCGGACACTTTGAAGAGACCTGGTCTACCAAGGACCCAAAGAGGCAAGAGGTGGAGCGGAACGGACAAAAGTTGCAGCAGATTGGCGAAAAGGTGTTTTTCATGAGGGCGCGCATTATGGCAGGGCAGGCGGATCTTGCGGCTGGCGCGCTGGGATTCACAGAGTTCAAGTGGCTTACAAAGGAGGAGATTGAGAAAAGGGTCCGCGAGTATTACTGGCGGTCCGTCAGGGACATGCTGGCGAGCCGATGAGGCACGTTGTATGTAGCTTTGTATTGTACACTGTTTATTGCAGCGTAAGCGCGCGGGCCGGCACGCGTCGAAGCCGAAAGTTTGAAACGTGACGTATTAGTTTGGACGGCGAGGTCTTTGTTGGTGGTGATGAATGAATGCAGCTTGTCCAATCAAAGTGGAGGCGCCGTGGTCAGTCAGGGTCCTCAGCAGCCAGTCCGCAGTGCGCAGTCGAGGTCCGCAGCAGAGAGGTCCGCACCGCTGCGCTGCACTGCAACTCCTCCGCAAAGCCACCGAATCCGTCCAAGCCCTCAGCTCGCACCCTTTGGCCTTGAGCTTCGGGCCACTTCACATTCCTGCTATTCGTCTCCGATCGTCCTGACTCTGTCGAATCTTTCCAAACCGGTCGAATCAGCTCGTATCCTACGCTCAACCTCTGCCAAGCCCCCGGGGCTGTGCCCAGCTCCGCAAACCCCCGTCTTCTTACACTTCCTTTCTGCGAACCATCCCGCCGGCCAAGGCATTCTCTGGGATGCTCTTTTGCTAGCTCTCGCCTGCACCCTTCGACAAGAGAGCCAACGACGCCATCCACTCCTCTCCTCACAGACTCCCCAGCCCGCCTTGCTCGCTACGCGCAACAAGCTGCGTAGCACTTGCTGGCTGGGATGGCAGGTCGGCCTCCTGGAGGTCAGGCCTCTGCCCAGGACGATGATTTGCTTCTGGACCTGAACGACTCTGGCCCCGTGTACTCGTCCGGCCAGCGACCTCCGGCCGACGACAATGACTTGTTGCGCCAGTACGACATCAACCCCACGGAACACGCGATCCCACCGTCCCGCCCGTCCGAGTCCTACGATGATTTTGTTGGCGGCGGAGGGAGCAGAGGAGCTGCTGGAGCTGCTGGAGCTCACGCGCTCGGCGATGATGAGCAGGCAAACCGCATATCCGCGCAGTCGCCGTATGCTATGGGCGGCAAGAGGATCTACTCGCAGTCTTCAGACCTACACAACTACCAGCGCTACACCGACATCGACGATGACAGTTCTATGCAAGGCTCGTATGCCGCCGGCGGACTCTATGACGCGGAAAACGGAGGCGCCTCTCGCGGAGTTTCCCACGCGCGGAATCGTAACAGCATCATGAGTCTAGGAGGAGGCTTGATGGGACGCGCCAAGAACATGCTTGGACTTGAGCCAGAATATTCGGAGATGGACGTGCCTCTGACCGAGGCTGGCGTACGGAATGCAGACGCGACCAAAAGCGCCGCTGCAGGGGCTGGTGCGCAGCCTCCGGCGCAAAAGACTCAAAAGTCTGGCTTCAAGTTTGGCTTTGGAAGATCACAGCCGGACCCATCTACCCTTGGACCGCGCATAATCCACCTGAACAACCCCCCGGCGAACGCTGCCAACAAGTATGTCGACAACCACGTATCGACGGCCAAATACAACCTCATCACCTTCCTCCCGAAATTCCTCTACGAACAATTCTCCAAATACGCTAATCTTTTCTTCTTGTTCACCGCCATCATCCAACAAATACCCGACATCTCTCCTACAAACAGGTACACCACAATCGCGCCCCTGATTGTGGTCCTCTTCGTCTCTGCGATCAAGGAACAGGTGGAAGATTTTAGACGCAAAGCATCCGACAAGTCTCTGAATAGCTCAAAGGCCCGCGTGCTCAAAGGGTCCAGCTTTCAAGAAACAAAATGGGTCAATGTTGCCGTTGGAGATATCGTGCGCGTCCAGTCTGAAGAATCTTTCCCGGCGGACTTGGTCCTCTTTGCATCCTCCGAGCCCGAAGGTCTTTGCTACATTGAGACTGCCAATCTGGACGGAGAGACAAACTTGAAAATCAAGCAGGCGATTCCAGAGACGGCGGATTTCGTGAGCCCCAGCGAGCTCAGCCGCTTGGGGGGCCGAATCCGCTCGGAGCAACCAAACAGTAGCTTGTACACCTACGAAGCAACCTTGACAGTTCAGACCGGCGGGGGCGAAAAGGAGCTCCCCCTGGCCCCTGACCAGCTTCTCCTCCGTGGCGCCACTCTGAGAAATACGCCTTGGATTCACGGTGTCGTCGTGTTCACTGGCCACGAGACAAAGCTCATGAGGAATGCGACTGCTACGCCAATCAAAAAGACCAATGTTGAGAGGCTGGTAAACTACCAGATTCTCATGCTGGGTGCTATTCTCATCACCTTGAGCGTCATTAGCTCAATCGGCGATGTCACGGTCCGCTCAAGAGACAGACAAAAGCTTGCATACCTTTCGCTTCCAACCACGGCACTGGTCGGTCAATTCTTTCTCGACCTTTTGACCTACTGGGTTCTCTATTCCAACTTGGTGCCCATCTCACTCTTCGTCACGATTGAGATTGTCAAGTACTACCAGGCTTTCTTGATTGGCTCGGATCTGGACATGTATTATGAGCAGACTGGAACCCCAGCCAATTGCCGCACGTCTTCGTTAGTCGAAGAATTGGGGCAAATCGAGTACATCTTCTCCGACAAGACGGGCACACTTACATGCAATCAGATGGAATTTCGCCAATGCACAATAGCTGGGATTCAATATGCCGACGAGGTTCCCGAGGACAGAAGAGCTACTGGCGACGACAGCGATGGTATCCACGACTTTAAGAGGCTGAAGGAAAATCGTGCGAATCATCCATCTCGCGGCATCATCCATCACTTCCTCACGCTCCTCGCCACCTGTCATACCGTCATCCCCGAAACGAACGAGAAAGGAACGATCAAGTACCAAGCCGCGTCTCCTGACGAGGGCGCTCTTGTGGAGGGTGCTGTCATGCTGGACTACAGATTTGTCGCTCGCAAGCCAAGATCCGTCATCATATCCGTAGACGGCGAGGAGTACGAGTACGAGCTGCTGTGTGTTTGCGAATTCAACTCGACCCGCAAGCGCATGTCCACCCTCTTCAGGGCACCCGACGGCAAGATCATCTGCTACACCAAGGGTGCCGATACCGTGATCCTGGAGCGTCTAGCCAAGAGTAACAACCCCATCGCCGAACCTACTCTTCAACACCTTGAAGAGTACGCTGCGGAAGGGTTGCGCACTCTTTGCTTGGCTATGCGTGAAATCCCCGAAAACGAGTATCAAGAGTGGAGACAAGTCTTTGATGCCGCGGCGACGACCGTGGGCGGAAATCGTGCAGAAGAACTCGACAAGGCTGCCGAAATCATTGAGCACGACTTGACGCTACTTGGAGCGACTGCCATCGAGGACAAGCTTCAAGATGGTGTGCCCGACACAATCCACACGCTCCAGACGGCTGGCATCAAGATTTGGGTCCTTACAGGCGATCGTCAGGAGACTGCCATCAACATTGGCATGAGTTGCAAACTTATCAGTGAAGACATGACGCTCTTGATTGTGAACGAAGAGAATGCCGAAGGGACTAGGGATAATCTGCAAAAGAAGCTCAATGCCATCAAGTCACAGGCCGAGGGAACCTCGGAGCTGGAGAGCCTTGCTTTGGTGATTGACGGCAAGAGTCTGACTTATGCGTTGGAGAGAGATATGGAGAAGCTGTTTTTGGATTTGGCCATCATGTGCAAAGCAGTCATTTGCTGGTAAGTTCCCTCGCAACAAACCAGTATCAGCGCTAACCCATCCCAGCCGTGTTTCTCCCCTGCAAAAAGCTCTTGTTGTAAAGCTCGTCAAACGCCATCTCAAAGCCATTCTCCTCGCAATCGGCGACGGCGCCAACGACGTATCGATGATTCAAGCTGCCCACGTCGGCGTTGGTATCTCTGGTATGGAAGGTCTACAAGCCGCCAGAAGCGCTGATGTCGCCATTGGTCAATTCCGCTTCCTCCGCAAACTCCTCCTCGTGCACGGCAGTTGGTCATACCAACGTGTCAGCAAAGTCATCCTCTACTCCTTTTACAAGAACATTGCCCTCTTCATGACGCAGTTTTGGTACTCGTTCCAAAACGCCTTCTCGGGAGAGGTCATCTACGAGTCATGGACCTTATCCTTTTACAACGTCTTCTTCACCGTCATGCCGCCTTTTGTCCTCGGTATCTTTGACCAATTCGTCAGTGCCCGCCTGCTAGACCGCTATCCTCAACTCTACCAACTCAGCCAAAAGGGTGTCTTTTTCAGGATGCACTCCTTCTTCTCCTGGGTTGGCAACGGCTTCTACCACTCCTTGCTCCTTTACATTGCCAGTCAAGGCATCTACCTGTGGGATCTGCCCCAGGCCGACGGCAGAGTTGCAGGACACTGGGTGTGGGGCTGTGCGCTCTACACGGCAGCCCTTGCCACAGTCCTGGGCAAGGCGGCACTAATCACAAACATCTGGACCAAGTACACCTTTGTCGCCATCCCCGGATCAATGATCCTGTGGATGGTTCTCTTGCCCGCCTACGCCTACGTGGCGCCCATGGTCGGCATATCCGAGGAGCTCAGGAACGTCATTCCGCATCTCTACACCAGCCCCGTCTTTTGGCTCATGGGCCTCGTCCTGCCGTGCTTGTGTCTCATCCGAGACTTTGCGTGGAAATAGTAAGTGCATGACGCTTCGTTGTAGATGAATCCGGGCCGCTAACGCAGTGTAGTGCCAAACGCATGTACTATCCCCAAGCCTACCACCACATCCAGGAAATCCAGAAGTACAACATTCAGGATTACCGACCACGGTGCGTTATTCTGCTCTCCCTTCATCTCGTGCAACGCATATTGACGGTAGCGAAAAACAGGATGGAGCAGTTCCAAAAGGCGATTCGCAAGGTGCGCCAGGTGCAGCGCATGCGCAAGCAGCGCGGGTACGCCTTTTCGCAGACGGACGAGTCGCAGGCGCGCGTGCTGCAGGCGTACGACACGACGCAGGAGCGCGGCCGCTTTGGCGAGATGGCGTCGTCGCGGCGCTGATTGACGAACACAGCACGATGGATGGACGACTGAGGGCTTTATTTCTGTAATGCGGCTTCTTTTATTTTTTTCTCTTTTCTTCATTCTTGACCCGTCTGTTTTTTTGTGGTGGGGTGGTGGCTAGTGGTGCGTGTTGGGGAGGAACAGAGAAAGGGAGAGAGGGGGAAGAGAGAGAGAAGGCAGTGTTTTTTCGTTTGACGCATCGACGCTGTCATCGTCATTACCTTCACCATCATCATTATCATCATCCTTGACACTTCATTGCCTTTCCATCCAGGCACACTCGCATGTCCATTCTCATTTTCCTCAGAGCTCATCCTCAACCAACGGACGGATGAAAAAAACGCTCAGGCTCTGTACCTGTAGTCTACACACACCTGCCTGTCCGTCCTACCCGCACGTCTGTCTCCATGACCACAGCATCATTCTTCCAATCAATCAACCATAAACCGACCCTCTCTTCGCACCCATGCTGCGACTTTTACACAGCGCCTGTATTCGTTCTGACCTTTGCTTCTCTCCGCTGTTCATCGTCGAGGTGTTTGTTTGCTTTAGTGGACACCTCCTTTCTCCTTTTTCCCGTTTTCTTTATGGCTAGGTAGGCGACTCGATGAGTTTCATTGCTTGCCTTGGCGTCGTCTGGCTTAGTCTAGCGTACGACTCTTATGCGAGATTGTCTTGTCAGATGGATGGGTGGATGGATGGGTGGATGGGTGGGTGCGCTGTGGTTGGTGTTGCGACCTTGGGGCAGTTTGGTGGTGGTAGCGCTTTGTTACGCTGCTGGCGTTGAGCCATCATCAACATCTTCATCATCAATGAAAATTGTGTACCTCTTTGGCCGAGTGCGGTGGTGCAATAATATAAGGTGGTGGAGGATCCGTCGTCGTCCACGCTCCCTCCGCGAACTAATACACCACCACAACCTCCTCCCCCTCATCCTTTTCCCTTCCTCTCCCTCCCCTCCTACTTCCCCTCGTCCTGCTTCCCCTCCTACTCCCTCTCCCCCCTCCCCTCCTCAACATCCGCAACTCCTCTGGCGACGCCCCTCCGCACAGCACATCCTCGGACGAAACAAAGCTCTTCGGCCCGCCCGGCCACCGCCCCTTGCGCACGCGCCGGCGCCGCGCGAAATACGTGCATGAGATGTAGAAGCCGTGGATGTGGCTAGGTAGGACAGCGGCGAGGAAGAGGAGACTGCGTGTGGTGGTGAGTTGAGTTGTTGGAAGGGCGAGGGGGAAGAGGGAAAGGTTGGGTTGTGAGAGGGGATGGGGAGGGGATGAGGGGATGTACCAGTTGATTAATGTGTCCATGCCGAAACCTGTCAGGAGTATGACGGCGAGGGGCGGGAAGAGGATGTTGATGAGTGTGATGGTGAGGCGGTAGCATAGCGCCATTTTTGAGTCTCTTTTTCTTTTCTTTCGCTCTCGGTGTCGTGCTCCTTCTCCCACTCTTCGGTAGTAGAGTCCGCTTTTCCTTTGTTGGCGCGGCGGATAGGGGGAGAGGTGGAAAAGAAAAGATGGAGTCGAAACGGTGGCTGTTTTCTTTCTTGCTTTTTGAGGGATGGGTTTGATGAGTTCCCTTGCTCTTGCTCTTGCCCTTTTTTGAACTCGTTGGTTTCTTCTGTCCGTGAGAGGGCTGGTGTTTTGCTCGCGACGACTTGCGAATGGTGAGTCCACGACGAGCTCGCAAATAGATGAATGCAAGCACCATTCACTGTTCCAATTCCTCGATTCAACCCGAAGTACCAAGGCGATATAAACACGAGGCTTCCTTTTCCAAATTGAAGCATACAAGAAGCATCCGCACAACGAATTTACTGTGGCCGTGCAATATGGACAGTACAAATTCTCCACTCGAGCCGCGGGGGCGCAGTGCAGTAACTAGCGCGGGGAAAAGCCTTTGGCGACGGAAGCTTGAGCTTGTTTGCGCTTGATCGGCTGTGGTTGACGTCAGCGCGCATGCCGAGCTGACGGGATGGGTGAGGGGGCGCGTCCCTGCGAGTCATCTTCTGCGTATGTGGTGTGGAGGGGGCCGTGGCTGGGTGTGGCGACTTGCATTTGGGCTGGTGGCTGAGGCCGGGAGAGTGGTTTCTCGGTGGTGAGTGTTATTGGTGGAGGTAGTTGTGTGGGTTTGCATTTTGGTGTTGGTGCTGGGCTTTTTGGCGGAAGATGCGCGTGATGGGGAATACTGAGGACAGGGGATACTCAGGTTGCTTGGACATGTCAATCATGGGCAACACTGTTATTTTTTTGTGAAGCTGAGAGATGAAGCAAGCAATGAGCAGCAAGACCGAAGGCCAAACTGCGATGAGATTCATGCTGCCCTGACAAAAGCCTCATTCCATGCGAGTAGGGAATCCTCCCAGGGGTATACGACCTGCTTCAGAATGCCATCCAACCATGCGTGCCATGCCATTCCAAAAGCAACGTCCTTCAAAGCTCCAGCGGAGCGACATCCCAACCGAACCTCGTCGTGAAATCCGAGCGGTACCTGACATACTGCCGCTTGATGCTCGCCATGACAACCAAGCGATGCTCCTTGCCAGGACCAGGCGGAAACTTGGCCAACTGGCTCTCCCTCCACTCGTATTCGCCCTTCAGGAAGCCGCATCTCTCCCTTAGCTGAGCGCTTGTGTACTCGTGTCCGTCAAATGCGGTGATGACGGAGCCACTCATCGACAATCGGTGGCCGAGCTTGCAGAATTGGGCCTCGGCGTGGGAGCGGACAAACTTCCAGAGGTTGATGTCGACCTGGCGGACGATCATCAGGCTGTCGGCGTCGTAGTTGGGGAGTAGGACGCGCGACTCGAGCTCCTTGGCTGCAGCAACGACTTGGGAGGATGGTGAGTGGCGAGCAAGCGCTGTCGTGCGGAGGAAGGTTGCCGCTGGGAGGTGAAGAGGGGTGGGAGCGAGATTGAGTTGAGTATCCTGTCTCGTGTCAGTGTGCTTTGTCCGTGTAGATTCATGGAGGACTTGATTACCTCTGGGGCAAAGTCCACCACCTTGACATCTTGGTCAAGGACCGCCATTGAGGAGCCGGTCTTGATGGGAGATGGTTGGCGGCGCAAGAAACGGGAGCGGCAGTCTCTGTACTTGTACTTCACCGGCGCATTACGCAGCGAACCATGTGCCTGGTTCCTCACCACATGGCCATCTTCCCTTGCGCCGGCCTGGGTCTTACGCCAGCAAGACATCAAGACAGAAGCACAAGCAAGCACGCAGGAAAGACCCATGGTCGCGCGTGCAGGGAGCGTTCGTGGACTTGAGCGGCAACTGACAAGGAGCATTCGTCAACTCTCGCGCTACCGATCAGGGAGCTGTCGTGAACTTACACGTCAACAAAGAGGGAGGCTTCGTGAATCTGCGTGGTACTGCTAGGCTCGGATGCTTCAAGGACTCGGGCGCTGCGTGACGGGGAGGATTCAAGAGAGCGTGCGACGTCTGTCAAGGAGGATTCGAGCGCGTGTGCAGGAGACACAAGAGTTGTAAAAAAGACGTATCAGCAGTGGTGACGATAGTGTAGTGGAGAAGAGAAGAAAAGAGCAGCGTATATATAGAGCGCTACGTCGCTAGACTATTTGGGACGTGCCAATGGTAATGTGAATGTGAATGTGAACTGCACTTTGGGCTCAGGAAGGGAAAGCGATGTCTTGAACGTCTGGCAATGAAGCAAATGGGCCTGCTTGAGAAGCTCCTGTTTTGCAATTCGATAATATCAATCTTTGGATAACTGCTCTCAACCCAGTGGTGTGCTGATGGGCAGTCTCAGTGTTAAATGTCTAGGAAACCCCCCTTCGCTCCTTCAACGCAACAAGTCTAATGGTGAGCATCCACTGTGCTGGCCTCTGGCTTCTCCTCGCCATCTTCGCTGTATCTTCGTGTTAGGTCAAATAAGGGTGATCTTTGCGCGAGTCTCAACTTACGCCTTGCTGATATTCAAGGGGATGTCGCGAGCGATCAACAGGCTCTTGTTGCTCCCAAAGAAATGGACGCTGGCGATATCCGCCGAATACCGCTGGACGACAATCTTTTTGAGCTGCGCTTTCTGCTTGTCGTTGAGGAATTTCGGCTTCTTGACCTCCGCAGCCACTTGTTCCGCCAATTGCTGCGTGAAGTGGGAGTCGATGGCCCCAACGAGGCGGACAAACCCCTGCTTCTTTTTGTTTCCGGCCAGGTAGATGAAGACCTTGTTCTTGGATCCTTCCTCCTCGATGAGCGGGTGAGAATCTGGGCTTGTGTCTTCGACCAAGATGAAGGGAATGGACTGGGCTGGAGCATGTCGGTGTGGTTCAGCGTCGACATCTTCTGTCGGGGGAGCGGCGACGTCCAGGGAAACGAATCCAATACGAAGGTCGTCCATGCCGATGGTGATGGCTCAAGTGATGAGGCTGGCGGGCTCTGAGAGTAGTGGGAGAACCTAGCCGAGAACTTCAAAGGCTCTCATTTAAGCTGAGGTCGTGGATCAAGTTCGCGGTTGGTGGCGTTTGCCAACAAGCAATTCCAACGATAAGTGTTGAGCGATGTTGGTTTGTGGCAAGTCGATGGCGTGGTGTTTTCTAGAGCGGCCGCCGACAAACATCCTGCGGGAGGCTCTCTTTTCCAACTCCGTCGGTTGGTGACTGCGCCCAAAGAGCAGCATGGGAGTGGCTCACGTGTGGCAATAGCCAGCGCGTGCCGCAAGATATAGCCACCAACAGGCAGGAGAGAAATAGTGAAAGAAATGAGAAAGATCTGGCGTAGACTCATACCTACGATCAGCCCACGAGACACAAGGATAACAGATCAAAAAAGGCATGACTGCTAGAAGAGTTTACTGGAAAAGAGAGAGAGAGGAGTGGTGTTCAAAGATCTTCATACTGATCTCTTCATAATCCACAGACTCGCGACAGCGATGGCTACTCAATGACCGAGACTTTGTTGGTGGCTGGAAAGCAAAAGCCGTGATACTCCTGCAGGAAATATGAAAGACTAATGTTCTCGAGGAAGTGGGAAAGGAGCGGAATCACTCCAGCTCCCTGTAGTTGTGAAAGATGATCCTGAAGTCACCATGTTCGATGGATGGGAATGGCACCGGGAGCTGTCGAGATTCAGTGGCATCATGGTGTCAAAAATAGCACGCGGAAGACTCAGTCGTGACCTGACTGAGGTAGAGTTGGAGACGTGGCGGGTGGCAGGGTTGGCGTCTCGACGTGCAGAGGATCATGCTCCATGGCCTCTCAACAGTCGCGCGTGTAACAGGATGTCGTCCGCGATGGTCTTGATTGGTTGACGGGAAAGGTTCGTCGGGGTTCCAAGAGGGCAGAGACGGTGGGGTTGACGCGGTGACAGGGGGTCTGCAGCGGCGGGCGCCCGGACATGAGCTTGGACGTCTCCCTCGTCCTCCCACCGTACCAACTCGCCCGCCTCCTTCTTCTCAACTCACAACTACACCCACTCCTCTCCTGCGTCTCTCCCACCATCGTACCCTCGTTTACCTCCCAAGCAATCACCATGAGCGTCAAGACCGTCTCCTTCACCGCTTTTCCCGACCAGAAGCCCGGAACGTAAGTCTGCACCGTGCCCCGCGGCGTCCAACTGGCTATTCGAAGCCTTTGCCGACCCCAATTGCTCCTCCCTTTGCTCGAGCTCCTTGAAGAGCCCGGGAGCGTCAATTCAGGCCACTGGGTGGCTGCATTCACGCTCGAGTGCTCAATCTCGAGCGTCTCTGCTCTATTCCAACCCCCCACCTTGCCCCGCTTCACCCCTCTGAGCTTCGAGCTAACCTGGTAGCTTTGCAGCTCCGGTCTTCGCAAGAAGGTCAAGGTCTTCCAGAAGGCTCACTACAGCGAGGCCTTCGTCACCTCTATCCTCCTCTCCATCCCCGAAGGCGTCCAAGACAGCACCCTCGTCATTGGCGGCGATGGCCGCTACTGGAACCCCGAAGTCACCCAACTGATCGCCAAGATCGGTGCGGCATACGGCGTCAAGAAATTGATCATTGGCCAAGGTGGCATTCTGAGCACACCCGCTGCCAGCCATGTCATTCGCATTCGCAAGGCCACTGGCGGCATTCTGCTGACGGCCAGCCACAACCCCGGTGGTAAGTGGGAGCTGAGACGCACTTTTCTTTTGGGGCCTTGTATTCTCTGACACGAAGCAGGACCCGAGGAGGACTTTGGCATCAAGTACAACCTTGCCAATGGTGCTCCGGCCCCCGAGACCGTCACCAACAAGATCTTTGAGACGTCCAAGACGCTTGCCGAATACAAGATCGCCGACATTCCCGACGTCGACTTGAACAAGATTGGCACCAGCACGTACGGCCCGCTCGAGGTTGAGATTATCCACTCGACCGAGGACTACGTCAACTTCATGAAGGAGATTTTCGACTTTGACTTGATCAAGTCTTTCCTCAAGGAACACCCCGACTTCAAGATTCTCTTTGACGGCCTGAACGGTGTCACTGGCCCGTACGGCATCGACATCTTTGAGAAGGAGCTCGGACAAAAGGGCAGCACGCAAAACTGCATCCCCAAGCCCGACTTTGGCGGCCACCACCCCGACCCCAACCTCGTCTACGCCAAGTCTCTGGTCGACGTTGTTGACCAAAAGGGCATCCACTTTGGTGCCGCCTCTGACGGAGATGGTGACCGCAACATGATTTACGGCGCCAACGCGTTCGTCTCCCCCGGTGACAGCTTGGCCATCATTGCTCACCACGCCGAGCTCATCCCCTACTTCAAGAAGCAGGGCGTCTACGGCCTGGCCCGCTCCATGCCCACCTCGGGTGCCGTCGATCTTGTTGCCAAGGCCAAGGGCCTGAGCAGCTACGAGGTGCCCACCGGCTGGAAGTTCTTCTGCGGTCTCTTTGACGCAAACAAGATGAACATTTGCGGCGAGGAGAGCTTTGGTACCGGCTCCAACCACATCCGTGAGAAGGATGGTCTGTGGGCCATTGTTGCCTGGCTCAACATTCTCGCTGGTGTCGGCCAGAAGACTGGCACCACGCCCAGCATTAAGTCGATCCAGGAGGACTTCTGGAAGACGTACGGCCGCGTCTACTTTACTCGCTACGACTACGAGGGCTGCGAGACGGAGGGCGCCAACAAGGTCATTGCCAATATCAAGGAGCTGATTACGACCAAGAAGGACGAGTTCATTGGCTCGACTGTCAAGGGCAGGAAGGTGGTCGAGGCCGACGACTTTTCGTACACGGACCTGGATGGCAGCGTCAGCAAGAACCAGGGCATCTACGTCAAGTTCGACGATGGCAGCAGGATAGTGGTGCGTCTCTCGGGCACGGGCTCCAGCGGAGCAACCATCCGTCTGTACGTTGAGAAGTTTGAGGGTGAGGCCAGCAAGCTTCTCATCGACACGCAAGAGTATCTCAAGGACAATGTGGACCTTGCGACGGGCCTGCTGAAGCTGGAGGAGTACACGGGCCGCAGCGAGCCTACGGTCAAGACCTAGATTGTTTCGGACTGTGACGAATGATGACTGCGAGCATACAGACAGAGTGCTTTTGCATTGTATCTAGGACCATGAGGAGCTTGGCACGTGGGGGGCCGCCTACCCAGCTGAAAACAAAATAAGACGTCATACAACCCCAGAGCCGCGCTTAGTCACCGAAGCCGTGCATGCACAACCACTTGACTCCCTGTGTCTATCCTTTGGGGAGGTCGAATGCTCCACATGTTTTCAGAGGAGATGACTCGGGCTTTTGCTTCGCAACTGCGCCTTGAGCGCATTCTTCAATTTGTGCTGACTTCCTAGATGCATCACGTGTGAGCCAGGCGATCAGTCGGTGGATCGTGAGATGGTCGGAGCGATTTCGGGTTGGGGACGGTGATGATCACGGGGGTGCTCAGAAGGAGTAGTTGATCGAAAGGGGAGGTGTGCTCATTTGCAAGAGATTTTGAGCATCTGTCCCCTGCCACGCCTTTTGCCCAAGCCTTGTCCAGTGCTTCGTCTTGGTGGGCAGCGGGGGAGAGGCACAGCAAAAGCAAAAAAAGAAAAAAGCCAAAGCTGGATACGGTAATGAGATTTCGGGTAATGTTGTCAGCTGCGGAGCTGCGGGCGGTGGAACAGCTAGCGTAGTGTGTACTTGTCGAGTGACGGCGACGTGCGTTTGTTTTAGCGCGCAGGACGAGGCCAAGGGACCACGGCAGCATGACAGGGCAGCGTGAAGAAGTGAAGTTGAGCAGAAACAAAGGCGGGATGATGGCCGTTCAGGTGGGCGAGTGAACCTGAACCCTGGCCGCATGAGGTGTTTATCCTTGGATAGCTTGTCCGAAGTAATGACGACTATGGCTACCTAAGCCACCCGGACACCCACTTCGGTCGGTCCCTCAACATCATCTCACCTTTGCCCCTCGATTTCAACCGCCTGTCCTCCTCTACGCCCTCCTCCCAACTCTCCCCCTCCGCCAATTCCAAGAAATCACAACACCATGTCCTCAGCCGATACAGGTTCGGCCGTCCCTCCGCAGTCGCGGGGGTCCTGGTCCTCATTCCTCAAGGTGAGGGCGCACCTAGATACTTGTCTTTGCCGAGCCTTGCTCTCACTCATGTACCTGGACCATGCTTGCTGACCATGGCTTTTCTCGCAGTCTGTCGCCTCATTCAACGGCGATTTGTCGTCCATGACGGCGCCGCCCTTCATCTTGAGCTCCACCTCCCTCACCGAATTCTCGAGCTACTGGGCAGAGCACCCGCGCTTATTCGTCGCCCCGGCCAGCGCTCAAGACCCCGCCGAGCGCGCCCTCCTCGTCCTCAAGTGGTTCCTCAGCACCCTCAAGCAACAATACGCCAGTCGGAGCGAGAAGCTGGGCAGCGAAAAGAAGCCGCTGAATCCCTTTCTGGGCGAGCTGTTCCTGGGAAAGTGGGAGGATGATGCAGGAACAACCCAGCTCATCAGCGAGCAGGTCAGGTACGCAGCCCCGAATTCCACTCGTGAAGGAGGGGTCATGTTGCTGACTATGGCGTCAGCCACCACCCACCCGTGACGGCATACTCGATTTGGAACGACCAGCACGGCGTGCGCCTGTCTGGCTACTGCGGCCAAAAAGCTTCCTTTTCGCGGACCATCAACATCAAGGTAATTGTTTCCGTACCTGCATCCGCACCATGGCGCTGACTCGTCACAAAGCAAGTCGGCCACGCGCTCCTGCACCTCGACGCCTTTGACGAAGACTACCTAATCACGCTACCCTCGCTGCACATCGAAGGCCTCATCACGGGCTCGCCATACGTCGAGCTCAACTCAAAATCCTACATCACCTCGTCTTCGGGCTACACGGCCAAGATCGACTACAGCGGCAAGGGCTGGATCAGCGGCAAGAGAAACAGCTTCATCGCAACGCTGTACCCCTCGGACAAGACGGAAAAGGACGCCGTGTACTCGATCGACGGGCAATGGACCGACCAATTCACCATCCGCAAGGGCAGCTGCAAGTCCAAGGACGTAATCGACACGTACGACGCCAAGTCCAGCAAGACGACGCCGCTGTCCGTGGCACCCGTCGAGCAGCAAGGCGAGCTCGAGTCGCGCCGGGCATGGCAAAAGGTCGCCCAAGCCATCGCACGAGGCGACATGGACACGACGGGGCGCGAAAAGTCGTTCATCGAGAACCAGCAGCGCGAGCTGCGGCGCAAGGAGCGCGAGGACGGGCGCGAGTGGGAGCGGCGCTACTTCACAAAGGCCGAACAGAACCCCGTCTTCGAGAAGCTGGCAAAGGTCATCGAGGAGCCCGTCGAGGCCGACAAGACCAACGGCGTGTGGAGCTTTGATGGCGCCAAGTTTGAGCAGTGGGGTGATAGGCCGCGCAATTGGGCCGATTGCGGCGCGAGGCGGCCGGACGAGCAGCCGCTGGCTGAGGGTAATGGCAATGGGAATGGTAATGGGGCGGCGGCTACTAAGAACGGCGCTTGATGAGCGTGGCTGTGCTGAATTGTGTGGTTACAAAGCGGTGCCATGGCGCGGCAGTCGAGTGTTGGGGCAGCGAGCGCTAGCCTCCGTTCAACGAGGTGGTAGTAGTGCGCGAGCGAGCCAGCCAGCCAACACATCGAGGTATTGATGCGGATTCATATTACTCGACTGTGCGCACCGTGGGTCTGTCTGTCTTCTGGTCTGGTTACGTCGTCTTGGGTTGTCCTTGTCCTCGTCATCGTCTGCGTCTGCGTCCTACCACCTACCTAGTCGTCATCCTTTTCTCTCTCCGTCTTCTTCTTCATTGTCCCTTTTATCCTCTTCTTTCGCAGGCAACACCTACCTTACCTGACGATGTATCAACGTACCTACCTACCTACCTACCTATTTACCTTGCCACATGATGACGCCGCTGTCCCATCACTGTGTGCAAACCACATATCTATCTATTTCTCTCCATAGTCATATCCGTCTACATCATTCATCTCTATTCTCATACTCCGCCCCTCCCTCCATCTTTCTCTCATTTGCCTCGAGCGTTTGGTGCAGCTCATTTCATTTCATTTCACTTCAGCTCAGTTTAGCTCAGTACAGTTTAGTCTAGTCTACTGGCGCGCGCGGGTGGAATCGAATTCATCAACATAGACATCTATTATCTACCTCTTTATATGCCTGGGTTTGTGTGATTGTGATTTTGATGGCATGGGAGTGATGCTGTCTATTGCTCTGTTGCGTGGAGGGAAGGGGAGGGAGGGAGGGAGCAGTTGGCAAGGGGTTGTTGG
The DNA here is from genome assembly GCF_038025025.1 of Phyllosticta citribraziliensis. Taxonomy (NCBI): domain Eukaryota; kingdom Fungi; phylum Ascomycota; class Dothideomycetes; order Botryosphaeriales; family Phyllostictaceae; genus Phyllosticta; species Phyllosticta citribraziliensis. Next base: position 366,901 of record NW_027117351.1, on the reverse strand, counting down.
CCCTTGGGATTTGTTTCACTCTCGTCCTCCTCGCCCTTGCATGATAGGTAGGCATGTTGTTTCCCTCAACACCCACGCTATGGTTTGGCTGCAGCAATACATGGACACTTCCTGGTCGCAACCACAGCGATGTTGTAGTGGTATGTAGTCATTGGATGCCCGTTAGGCGCAGGCATATGTAGCAGAAGTGGATAAACAAACATTTCATAAATAATACTAGGCGCACTGTCATTGCCGGGCGGCCTAGTTTGTTTCGACACCCATGGGCTGTAGAAAGATGGGGAGGAGGGGAAGGGCAGGGAGATTGGTGTGGGGTTTATTGGGGGTTAGGGGTGGAGTTTCCCCGCCAGAGACAGGGACGCCGATGAAGGGAGCATTAATTCACCGCGATGGTCGCGCCCCGTCAGCCATGATGGTTGGGCTTAGAGAGCTATATCGTTCATTACTGCAGCTAGACGTAGGGCAGTCTCGTTTCTTTCGCATCTATTTCTATCCCACTCCATCCCTTTTTTCTCGGAACTCCAACCCTGCCGCAACCTGGACTCGTCGAATGATATAGAAACGCCAGAGAAGATGCAGATGCGACGCGTATAAATGTGCCATTATACGGAGACATAAAAAATCGAAACAATGCAATGCAAAATAATGCAAAAGACGGGGAAGCACTTCTCGCTCGCCCGCTCGTTCACTGACTGCAGCCAGCCAACCAGTCTACGAGTACGTCTTATCCCGGCCGCTGGCCTCGCCTGTTGGCGACCTGCCACGCGCCGGCGTGCCCGGCGCGCTCGTCATCGCCATATCACGCACGCTGTGCGCGGGCGTCTGGGCGGGCGAGCGCATAGACACGGGACTCAAGACGCCAGTGGGGGTAGCAGCATTGGAGCCCCTGGGGGTAGCCCTGCCCCTGCCACCGCCGGCGCCCCAATGGCCACGCATGGCATCGATGTAGCTGGTCGCGCGGGAGCCCATGCCGGGCCTGCTGCCACGAGAGCGGGCGCTGTTGGCGCGGCTCTTGCTGCGCTCCTCGACGCTCTTCTCGTACGTGGCGCGGCTCTTGCTGCGCGCCTCCATCTCGTCCGTGTCGTACGTCGCCTCGCGCATGAACGGCGACCGGTTGCGGATGTCCTCGCCGCGCAGCAGGATCAGGATCGGCGCCAGCGACAGCACCAGCCCGATGAAGCCCAGCAGCGACGACGCCCATTGGAACCCGAGGTTCGTGTACAACGATTGCGATGCGAGTGGCAGGAAGGCGCCGAAGGCGTTGCGGCCGAGTGATGCTGCTGAGAGGGCCGAGGCGGCGTACTTTTCGTAGGCGTCGGCGAGGTAGTTTACCACCTGCGTGCGGAGTTAGTTTTTGTGGTGGAGAGTAGAGAGGGATGGGGAGCTTACGGCCATGTAGATTTCGTAGATGCCGAGACCGACGGCACCGATTCCGATCGTGGGCACGATCCAGTGGACGTCGGGGTAGCTGGACCATCCGTACCTGTTGCGGGCAGTTAGCTTTGTCCAACGACGTGAACCGAGGGAGAGCCATACCAGAACAAACCAGCAGTAAAGATCAAGCTACCAGGGACAGCAAAATAAAGACGCGCTTCCGGAATCGGCTTGCCGGGGCGCTCCTTATTCGAGCTGGCAGACCGCAGGTAGAGCATGTCTTGAAGCGGGTTGATAATAGTTCCGACGAGCGCACCGGCCGACAGCGCGAGTTGGACCAGTCCCGTCGACATGACGCCAAAGTTGTAGCACTCCTGGAAGACCTGGACGACGGAGCTCTGGAAGAGGAATAGGATGCCCCAGGCAAAGGCAATCCACATGGTGAAGCTGAAGACGACCCATTCGGTGAACAGCATCTTTGTCGGCCGCTTGAACGACGTCTTGAGCGAGTCCCAGATTTTGGGTTTGTCGAGCTCGGCTTTGGCGTAGGCGTTGGTCCTGCCTTGCTTGCGCAGCTTCTTTGCCTTGGCACTGGTGAGACTGTGAGCAAGTGTCCGACGGTCAAAAAGCAGTTGACTGCAACTTACGCCAAGATTAGATCTCCTCTGGTCTCGTTCAGAATAAACCAAAAGATGGGGAGCATTCCACCGTCAAAGGCCAGCTGGATCCAGAAAATCCAGCGCCAGTACATCTCCGAAGCAATGGCCGATCCGATGAATGGTCCAAGAGCGATACCAACGACACTGGTCAAGCCGAAGATGCTCATGGGGATACTGCGGGCGCGGTCGCCCTTCCAAATATCTGTAATCGTTCCACCAACAATGTTGATTGATACAGAGGAGGCGCCTCCTCCGAAGAAACGGGTGACGATCAGGGTCGCAAAGTTGGGCGCAGTAGCCGAAGGAATCAGCCAGATGAGGAACAGAATGTATGCGCCAAAGTAGCCCGGCATGCGGCCGCTCGTCTCGGTCAGGGGGACGAAGATTAGGGGGAAGAGGGCGGCTCCGATGTTCCAGGAGGTCGTTGCCCAAAAGAGCCAGGGAAAGTTGTCTTGGCTAATGTTGAATCTTTGCTCCATTTGCGTGTTGCCGCCACCGTAGGCTCCTGCAGGTAGGCCGGTCAAGATAGAACTGCTCTTGTCAGTAAAGCTCCTTGGAACGGCCAGCGTGGGACTTACATGAAGCACACGGTAATGGTCAAGATCCATTTCTTCGATAGGGACCAATTGAACCTGTCTTTGTCAGAATTGGTTTGTCCGTGGACACTGTCTAACATACGGATTCGCTGGGTCGTCTGGTCCTTCCCAGTCTACGATCTCAACGTTGAGGTCTTTCTTGGTGGGCGAGCGTCCTCGTTCTCGCTCTTCCTTGTGTGCTTGTCTGTCCGCGGTAGGTTGTGCAGCTGGGAAGTTGTCAGCCACCGAAAGCAATCGCGCATCTGACCAGGCTACTAACATAGCTGAACACGATTCGAGGGTTGGGGGCGATCCCGGACGGTCTCAGCCCTTTCAACGTCTGGCATCTCGTCTTTTGCCATATTTTTCGGTTGGGATGTCCCAGGATTCAGGGACTGGGTGTGGCGCTATCAAAGCAGGAAGATACAAGTTGATGAAGGTAGGGGAAGCACCAGGACCTTGAGGTGCAAGTAGTTTTAACAGTCTTCTCCAGACAGGGAAACGACTTTCTTTGCTCCATCTTTCATGGGAGAAAGAGGTATGACGTTACTGCTGATCCAAGCATCATTGCATCACTACCCGCGATGCGCGTGCTGTGGCTGTAGCCAAGGCCGTTCGGCGATATTATTTTCACCACTCGTGGTTGGAGATGGTGGCAAAGTCAAAATATCCATGGACAAGCCGTTCAAAGTACCGTCTCTTGAATGCCATTCGTAGACTGGCGATTTGGCTTTCTGCTGCGTTTTTCAGCAAAGCACATTTCGTAGCCAGATACGAAGATTGTAAAGTTGACATCACAGTGGACCAAAAAAGCCATGTTCGCTTCGGACCGAGTTTTCGCAGAAGATCTCCCGCAAGCGCAGCAGCCACGGGATGAACCGCAGAGACGGAGGAAACGGCTTTAATGTCAATCCTATGGACCAGAGCGCCGTTCTACGGACATTGCTAGAGACCGGAAGTTGTCGTGGAGCCGTTTTCATTAAGCGAAAACAAGACTGCTTGCATTTAGAACCCACTTACAGATAAGAACATGCAAGTATCAGACAACTGGCATCTGAGAGACACGCCGGTCATGATTACGAATATCTCGTGATTTTGCGGTGTCTGTAAGCGCACGCTTGTCGCCACTTAATCATGCAGCTTGTCAACAGCGGTTCCGAAGGTGCCGGCGGAGGTTATCCAGCATGTTCTACGCAGGCCCTTTCCTTACTGGTCAGTTAGCACGATACAAACGGTACGCCTCAGTAATCTTGCCAAAGCTAGTGGCAATCATTGGCCCAACTTGCTGATGGCCTCTGCAGAGTAGAACAAGCAAAAGGTTGCCAGGCGGTACGAAATATGTGAGGCTCCACGGAGTACGGTGTAGCATCACTGATAAGGGTCCTCCGAAAATCTGGAAGGACGTCTCGAACCCGGTGCAAATCCGACGTCAGTCGCAGCGATCCAGTGCGTTGGGTGCGAGTCGAAACTCGTCCGGAGATATCCGTTCCACGTCATTGCTCCTTCACGTGATGAACCGACTGATGGAAAGGGACGAATCGTATGCGGTCCTTTGACTCAGTCGTGGTTGGTGTTTGCGAAGGGAAACTCAGTCCGACCGAGGGTTGAGATGGGAGGTCCTGGACGAGAAGCCACGGAATGCCGACGGGGAGGCTCCATTGCCATCAAATGGAGACTAGACAGATTCGTGACCGCGGCAGATGCAAAGGTCTCAGCGAGTTCTGATCTCGTTTGAAAAGGCGTCGTTGAGGAATAGCGAGAAATGTGCAGGTGCTTGAGAGGGGAGTCGTGTCAGCTTTTGGGCCAGTACAGTTTGCATCGGGTTGCATTGTCGGCTCCAGGAATTCCAGAAAGCGGAAACTGAAAAACGGTCATCCAAGCGTTGAACTGAAGCCGGCTAAGAGTAAGTGTGATGGACAGGGAGAGGTGGTGTGATGAAGATGGAGTGGAAAAAGTCCAAGACGCGGCGGAATTTGTCGTCGGCCAACGAGAGCAGCGGCAACGGGTTCTTCGAGCCTCGGCGAGAGCCCAAAAGAGCTGGCCGCATAGAATTGAACATGGCGAAGAAAATCCCGCCGGAACAAACGACAAAGTGTCTGCTGAGGTGGGCTGACCGTCGGCCATTCCGCCCTGGGCGCGCCCGAGGTTCCGCGTCGGCTTTCTTCCGACGGGAGTTGCGAGACGAGACTCTTCGGCTTCCCGCTTCCGCACCACACGGCAATGCCGTATATGTATCAGACCATCGAACCACCCACCGCCTCCCCGTCCCATCTCACACCACCACCGCAGCGACCACCCCGCTCCTGTGACTCCCGGCTCTGTTGCATCTCGGACGTTTGCGGGCCGTTCCGCCCTTTGCAGTGCTCCAACTGCTGGACCACACCCGCGCGACAATGCCGTTCCTCCCACCATGACACGGCGCGGAATTGCCATCTTCCCTCTCCCACGTTGATCCGTCTCATGCCGAACTCGGGAGTCCACCTCGGGATCCGTTCTCCCTGGCAGCTCCCGCCGCCCTGACATTCCCGACCCCTCGCCTGATAGCTCACCTGTTGTGCGCGCCCCTTGCGCCCTCACTCCCGCCGCGCCAGTCCACAACCTCGTGATTTCGACCCGCCAGTGGTACGACTGTGGCCATATGTCGCTCCGCGTTTCGCACTCGGCCGCCAGTTTCCGACCTTTGCTCTGAAAATGAGCCGGAATTGAGGTCCGCACTTTGCCGACTACGTTGGAAGTTGTTGGAAAATTGCTGCTTTGGGGGATCTGCAGGGGGCATAAACGGGATTGAGGGGGTGGGGAAGCGTGATCTGGTTCGGCTTTCCCGATTACGGTTCCTGTCTGCCGTTGTGCGGGGCCGGAAGATTGTTCGACTCCTCTGGCTCTGGCTTCCCGACTCTTCCATGGCCAGAGGTTAAGTCATTCGACACTCTTATGTAGACTCCGCGTCATGCTTTGCACCAAGGAAACTTACCGACGACACTCTCACGACCTTCTCAACGCTCCCCGGGTGGACTGTCCGGCGCATCTCCAATCCTCGTCAATATCACTGTCCCGGAGCCCTTTCGAACCCAACCGCCATTGGCGTCGTCAACCGAGCCTCCTAGTTGTAAGCACTTCTTCGATGCCTGGTGAGAAACCTGAATCGAGATCCGACCATCAATCGGAACCATCCATCCGTCCTTGACAAGGTCGTTAGAGACTGGGCGGGTATGCCCACCGTACAGCGTCTATCGTTCAGCTGGGTCTAAATTTACGACCCACGCTGCTCGGGTTTCGACCTTGTCAATACGCCACAGTCCTCTCTTGTCATGGAGCAGGCGAAGAACGAAGTTTGGAACCACACTCAGGAGGATTGGAACGTCTTACGCCATTGGGCCCTGTACGTGAGTAATATTGTCTTCCCAGGTGATTCCATCGGTGTCTCCGGTTTCTTGGCCGAACTCGTCACGTCTATTGGAGTTTTTTTCCAGCTCTTTCGGTGAGGCCGTTGTAAAATCTTCATCTTCGACCAGGTATGTCCTTGTTGGTCAATGACGTCACTCGAGATGGTTTTCGGGGCTAGGCGTCAAGGAGTCGGGATACACGATTGTGGTCTTTGCGAACCAGAGGTTGCATGCTTTTCACCTCTATCCACGCTGTGAGCTTGAATGATGTTCGATCTCAGAGTATTGGGGAACGATAATCGCTTCTTCCTCGTGCTGGTTCCCGCAACAACTTGTTCGTTGCCCCACCATGGTAGGTGCCAAGATGAATGGTACATCCCGGTACTGTGGATGCATCAAGAAGCACATCTTCACTCTTGGGAGCTGTGGTTTACTGCCACGGCTGTGCCTTGGCAGCTTTCATTCGCCACCACAGCTATCTCGGGAACTGTCGTTCTCTGCTGCAGCCAAATGCCGAGCTCTGATGACGTGGTAAGCGGGCGAGGGGACAGCTGAAAAGATGGTTAAGGGTCTAGGATGACCCCCGTAGTGTTTTTGAAGGATGCACGTGCCGAAGCGTTCCTGCGTCGAACCTGAGGACCGGATTTCGGGTATGGAACAGTGATTGGAAGGCCGGTGGCAGGGAGGAGCCAATAGACGCGCTGGAGGCATAGCAGAGCGACTCAAGTCAATATGGGATAGGATGAAAAAGCGTTGTGTAGCAGCGCAGTCCAGCCATGATGCCGGGTGCCTGACTGGCGGGGCAGAGACGACTCCGCTCTGGCTGCCGTGATACGTGCCAACAGAGCCGCCATCCAGCTGACTTTTGAACGACTTGTCCTCTTCAAGTCATGGGCCAGGAGAGGAGCCGTCCCGTCATCGCCGTCCTGTCAGCACCATCACAGCCGTTGCCGCGGGGAATAGACGCTGCACTAACCAGGAAGCTCGCCTTGTACGGAGCCGCCGAAGCTGAGCTGACATTGGGCGAATGGCGAGCGTCTCCCTACCTTAACCGCTGCCGCTCTCCGCTGCTGGTCTCGCTCTCACACCACCCAACTCCTGGCCGTCCGTCATGGCTGAGGCGTCGCGCTCCGGGCCTCTGGAAAGTCTGGAGAAGGAGCTGTCGTGCTCGGTAAGTTCTGAGCTGCCGCGCGTGGTTGAGGCACCAAGCGTCAGAGCGCTCGGCGGCGCGTCCGCTCCGCACCGCACCCGCTCTGCCCACCACACCTCCCCGCCATTCCTCTCCCCAGGCTAATCATTGCGCGCCTCTGGCTGCACCAGATTTGCACCGACGTCTTGTACCAGCCGCTCACCCTGCTGGACTGTCTGCACACCTTTTGCGGCGCCTGCTTGAAAGAATGGTTTTCATGGCAGGCTCAGAGCGCCACCTCCCTCCACCCGTACACCTGCCCGTCGTGCCGCGCCTCGGTCCGCGCCACGCAGCCAAATGCCACCGTCACGACTCTCTTGGACATGTTCCTCCAGACAAATCCTGGCCGGGGCAAGACGGAGCGCGAAAAGGATGACATGCGCAAGGTCTACAAGCCGGGCGACAATGTCATGCCCAAGCTGAGACGGAGGCAAGACTCGAGCGATGAAGAGGACCGTAGGCTCATGGACCAAGTGCGCTTACTGAGCCTCGAAGATGCTGGAGTCGGCAATAGTAGTACCCTGAGCCCGCCGCCGGACCGCAGGAGGCGGTTGCGGAGTCAAGAGCAAAGCAGAGAGCGAAGTCAGGATCGCGACAGGAGACGCAGGGAGCGGGATGGCTCGAGAGCAGCGCAACTTGGCAGCACTGAGTCGCCGCGATCTCCACCCCCACCAAGACACGTGGAGCATCAGTCCAGCTTGCGATCTTTGCTCAGCGCCTCGGATATAGACACGCAAGAGATGGAGGATGAAATTATGCGCCAAATCCGGGAAGAGGGGTTGCTGGACGGCATTGATCTTGACAATATCGACGTATCGCAAGAGGAAGAAATCACCGAAAGAATTGCAGAGGCATTTAGGAGAAGGCAGAGAGATAGGGATAGAGCAAGAGCTAGGCATCATAGGTCCAGGAGTGCCACGCCTTCGAGCTCTGCTGCTGGCTCAGCCGTACACCATTCGGAAGGGGAAGAAAGACCACAAAGGCGACCTCGTCCAAGGGCCGAAAGTGCTGCTACTCGGGAGGCCATGGCTGAGAGAAATTCGTCTCAGTCGCAAGCTTCTAGACCACCGGCATCCAGACCTCACCTTTTCGACGCGGTGAACCAGGGGACTCGCCATCGCAGAAGATCCTCCAGCCAGGAAGACAGGAGCTCGTCACGGCGGAATCATCATCGTCAGCTTTCGTCTGTCGAGGCCACAGCTCAACGACCGGCCGCACGGTCAGCCACTGATTTGAGCAATCGACCTCAGACTGTTCAGGGGACTTCTGTCGTCGAAAGACGTCGCCGTCCATCCCAAGACGACCGGCGGGCAACTGATCCCCAGGGTGGTCACACTTTTGTCATTCCCAATCGTTCTCATGAACCTTCTCCCCGACGTGCAGGGTTCCTCCCAGATGCCACGAGACCGCACCTTAGCCCTTCACAAGCCGCAAGTCCGCATGCTCCACCCCGCCGCATGTCAGATCTCGGGGCTGCTGCAAGACCGGCCAGGCCTACAAACGACAGCTCGTCGTCACTTTCTCGGGCTCGTAACAGTGCTGACGTACCAAGATCAAGACCATCATCGTCCGATGCCTCAGCACGTCAGTCAACCCTGCATTCCGAGCCGTTTGTAAGCTGCCAAAGCTGCAAGACGACTGGTATCCAGTACGATTTGCACTACAGTTGTGAGAGGTGTCGTGCGGATGATGGAGCCAAACACAGCATTTGCCTTCAGTGCTACCGTTCCGGCGCAGGTTGCAAGCATTGGTTTGGCTTTGGCTCTGCGGCTTGGGCAAAGTACGAGCAAAGAGCTCCCCCTGGCGGATATCGTCCTGGCTACGAACAGCCCCACATCCTCAGTGGGCAACGTTATTTGCGGCCTTCAAGGCCCGCCTGGGGTGATCCTCAAAGCCGTCTGACGGACGAGGATCCTTCAAAACGGTTTCAGTCTGGCGTTTTTTGCGACGTTTGCAATGCATTTGCCAACGGTTGCTACTGGAAGTGCGATGTGTGCAACGAAGGGGCATGGGGTTTCTGCAACGACTGCGTAAACCAAGGCAGACATTGCACGCATCCCCTCCTCCCGCTCCATCACGGTGCATCTGCCTCCTCTCGAAGCAACCCAACATCACCGCCATCCACCGCCAACACCCCGGCCATTACACCCAAGTCCGCCTCCCTGATCCGCGGGCCTGGCACCGTGCCCTTGGCCAACAAGCTCTTCCGGCCGCTGACCTTCAGCACCGACTGCGACCGCTGCACGTATCCCATCCCGCCCAGCCACACGCGCTTCCACTGCCCGCGCTGCTACGCCGGCAACAGCGACATTTGCAACTCATGCTACCACGGGCTCGTCACGTCTGGCGCCGTCTCGCACGAAAACGGGCCCAACGGCTGGCGACGCTGCCCGCGCGGCCACCGTATGATCGTTGTCGGCTTCGAGGACCGCGACGCTGGCCAGCGCCGCATCGTCACGCGCGACCTTGTCGGTGGCTTTGCCCTGCGTGACGATGACACGCCTGCTTCTCCTGGCGGGTCCTCGATGGTGGTTACCACCCGCTCGAGCCTTGATGGGACTGTGGCGAGCGCTCGGGGTGGCACGCCTTCTTGGTCGTGGCGTGATACAGACGGGACAGTTCGCAAAGCGCGGCCGCGCGCTGCTGCCGCCACTGCTACTGCTGGTGTCTCCAGCGCAACCCTGTCGCGCACGTCGTCCGGGGGCTCAGCATCATCGTCAACCGCCGTGCCCACACTGGCAACAACAGCAACAGCAACAGGCGCCACGCCACCATCAACCTCGTCGTCCTCATCAACGGACGCGACGTCCAACCCGCCCGCCCCAACCTCGACAAGCGGCGCGCCCTCCATTCCCCCAAAGCACCCGCACCACCTGCACCACCACCACCAGCCGCAGGCCTTCCCGCCCGACGGCGGCCTCGGCCTGCGCGCCGTCGCGCTGTGGAGCTACTACCCGGCGCCGCACGTGCGCGACGAGCTCGCCTTCCCCAAGGGCGCCGAGATACGCGAGGCCGAGGACATCAACGGCGATTGGTTCTGGGGCGTGTATGCGGGCACGAAGGGGCTGTTCCCGGGGGCATACGTGCGGGTGCTGTAGGTTTTGAAACGAGAAGAAAGGAGTGGGGGCGGTGGGAAGGGGAGAGGGTTTGGATTTGGGGTGGGCTTTGGAATAGGGGTAGGCCGGGTATGCTTGATGATTTACGCGTCATGGGTTATTGAGTTATGATTGAACGAGCTGGTCGATGTGGGTGGTGGGTGTTTGGAGCGGCGGGTGGATTGGCATTGCGAGGCCGTTTGGAACGGTGGTTTGTGGGGCGGGGACTAGGGGCTAATGTGATTGATCTTGTTTCTGTTATGTTTCCGTTTCGTTTGGTTTGGCTAGGTAGGTACCTACGCTGTTGCTAGGAGCACGCACTACTCCCACATACATATATATATGCCGCATACCGCTACGCACTCCTACCATCCTCCCACGCCATTGTGGTGGCTACCACCAAATGTTGTAGCAATGGGTTGTACGTTACCCAATTCCCGACATCAATGACCGCCAGGTTTTCGACAGCGCAGCACTCGTGTGTATCCTCGCCTTCGTTTAGCCAATGTTCTGTATCACTAGTGTGCTCTCTTATCCAATGTCCAAGTTCTTCCCAAGAAAAAAAGCCCTATTCTTTCTTTCAAGCCGAGCCCGCGCTAACTGCCTACCCAAAAATGCTCGTTGTCTGGTTCAAAGCGTCGTTAGCTCGAAGAAGGGCGTGGTGGGTTGTCGTCGTCGTTTGGGGATGGAGCAGCGGCGCTTACCGTTCATTGCGTCCAAGGCTGAGCCAATTGCTAAGGATATCTTTGGGCCTTTTTTGTCTGGTCGAGCGTGCTGAGCTTGATGATGCCGACGCCGCCGTTCTCGTTCTCGATGGTGCCGTAGAGACTGTTCACTGCAGCTTGCTTGCCTGCCCTGCGCCAGGAGTCGAAAGGCGAGACGATGACGACGACACCAGCCGTCCTCGCGGCACGGTAGATGCGTCTCTCCCGCACTCCACAACCACTCCTCAACCACCTACTCAAGAACCAACAGTCAGCACATCATCATCATCACCAACCCCCACCACAAAAACCTTGCCTCACCTCACCCCCCTCAGTTCCCTTCACCCTCCTCCAGAAGCAACACCACCAAACGCTTCTCAACCCACTCCAGCCGATGGCACGCGACAAAGTACCGCTCGGCCGCGACGTTGTACCGCGTGTTGTACTTGACGGCGCGGCAGCGGCGGCGCAGCATGGCGACGATGGCGGCGTCGAGGTCGCGGACGGCGGTGGCTTTGGCCTGCTGGTACGGCGCCAGGTGCTCGTCGAGCTGCTTGAGCTGGTGCGGCGTGAGGGTGGGTTTCTTTGGTTCTGCTGATGCCGATGCCGCGGTGTTGGGGCTGGGGATGGAGGGAGTGGTGGAGGGAGTGCCGAGTGCGTTGCATGGCGATGGCGCTTTGAGGATGGGCTTGGTGTTGTGCTTGGGACGCAGCGGCAGCGTGATGGACGGAGGCATCTGCGGTCAAGCATCAGCAAAACAATCGACTAGACAAAACAGTCTACTCCACGCGTCAGAGAAGGGCATACGAACGTCGGCAGAAGGCCTCCAGGACGTGGAGAAAGGGGTAAAAAGAAGAGGAAGTGTTGACACTGGAGTGGTGTTTGTAAACAATGCGGGCAGGTGTCTGCCTTTTTGTACACCACGGTATATTTTGGCATCGCCGAGGGTATTGCACGGACCGCTGCCGCCGGTGGTGGTAATGGATGTGATTCACATTCACATTCACATGGCGCGTGCTGGGTTGGCGTCGGCGGCGGTGGTGGTTCTGGTGGTGTTAAAAGGCGTCTTTGCAACCTTCTGGACTTCAACTTTTCACCACCCGGCCTTTCTCAACCTCTTTCAAACGACTCGAGACTTATACCTTTACACCCTCTCAAACCATTCAACACTTATACCTCTATACCTCCTCAATCACTCACCATGTCTGCTTACAACACCTTCGCCCTTGTCCAGCAGTTCGCCGAGGCGATGAGATGCGCCTCGCCTCTCTCATCCTCTGTCGACGTTCCGGTCTCCTCGCGACCCAAGGTCTGGAGGAACGAAAACTGCCCGACCGTGGAGGCGAGCGAATCCATCGACAAGCTCTGCGATCAGGTGGAGGAGCGCTTTGACCTGGGCACCGAGTGCCAGGAGACCAGCGAATGCTCGAGTCCGGCCATGACCCACGACCTGACCTTTGAGGAGAGGTGCAGGAAATTCGACGACCTGGTATACTGGGTCAAGGACTGCCAGCGGCGCCACGCCGAAAAAGGTGAGGGAAATGACGCGACGAAAGAGATCATAGCTAATACCTTGCAGAATCCTTCATCGGTGCGGACGGAAGACTGGTTGGGGAGATGGCGATGAAGCCTCGCTACAGGCTCCGGAACAAAATTCACTCCAAGTTTTTTGCGATCGCCGTCGAGAGCAGTGGTTCCGAGTCGGACGTCAAGACGACCGACGACAAGAAGACTCCCGCTGTCAAGGAGACTCGCCCTGTCACCAAGCGTACTCCGGACAAGCTCTTCCCTCCGAAGAACTTCTCTCCCGCGACGCAGTTCACTCGCACGAAGAAGACCATCCCCGTCAAGAAGGTGTCCTCTGTCAAGCGCGTCACCGGCGAGAAGGACGGTGGGAACAATGGCTACCAGGACGGAGTCCGAGTCAGGGACTTCGCCGTATACAACTACGACACCAAGAAGAAGAGCCTCCCCATCCACAAGAGCACATCCCGCAAGAAGATGGCCTTGGTCAGGTGGACCGACAGCAAGCAGGGCGAGGTCAAGGTCAAGGACTTCGCGTACGCCAACAAGACCAGCAACACCCAAAAGCCGGCCACCACCGCCATGCGCAGCCGCCGAGACGTCTTCTCCGAAGCAGGCTGAGAGAACTCTGGGTATGAGTTGGCCGGTCCTCAGGTAAGCAAAGTCTTCCTTCCTTCTTCCAAAGTTCACTTCAAATTGACTTCTCCCAGGAACTTTGTACAGTAAAAGCCGCGCGAAGGCGACGACACGAAGTCGGAACTGTCGACCGCTTCACCTGGGGTAATACGAGACGGGATGGGACAGCGGTTGTGTACAACTTCGACAAGGGAGCTGATATGGTGGAGGACCTTTTCAAGGATGGTCGACGGGATGGAACGTTTGCTTAGACAGTCAATTGCTCTTGAGCAAGAAATGAAAATACATCTTACCAACATTGCGTGCGTCCCTTCGTGACTCCTATGCAAGTTGGCGAAGCCTCCTTGACATGCCGCCGCTGAGCTTGTGAATGCTCCTCGTACCTGCTCGCGTCAGCAGCGAGAGACTCCGTGTAGCCGTCGACCGTGAAGCTGTCAGCCTCAGCGGTGCTTTCGTAGCAAACAAGTGTGAAAAGAGCCTCCATCAAGGACGCACAAACAAGCCGCGACGGTATTGATTGCGCAAGGCTGCCACGCGCAAGGTAGGTACTTCAAAGGCGACTCAACAGCCACGCGAGACATCAACCATCCACCTCTTCGGAAGCGTCTCCAATCTCCCCCAAGACGCCTGCCTTCTTCCACTCCTCACCCAACAACCCCAAGCAAGCAAGCAAGCCATTGCGATCACCGACCATGGCTGCTCCCTTGACGCAGCAAATCAGGAGCATCCGCTCGGGCATCTCCAACATGCGCGGTGTCGCCTCGGAGCACCCATTGTTCAAAGACCCGGAAAGATCAGCGCGCGTCAGGAACCTCAGAGAGGCGTTGGACGCGCAGTGGAAAGAAAGCTTCCTATCCACTACCTGCATGCTTTGAGGGCTTTTCACTGCGGGTTGGAGAAAAGGGAAAATGCAATTCGGTCTGCTGATGGTCTAGGTAAGAACTCATTCTATGGTCCTCATGCTGCGCTCAGACGCCGTGTGATGCCGCGGAAAAATGCGTCTGTTCGCCGCCCGATATTCTGGCAAGCTGCTGTGTGGTTACTTCTGGTAAGCTCCGGATTCTGCGGCACCTTTCTCGCTCGCCGCAAACGCACGCCAAAACTTTTCCTCTGCCTGCAAGTCTCTCCTCTCGCCGTCCTCGTCATGGTCCTGAGTGAGGGAAGGATCCACCTTTGGCGTCTCCTGCCTCTTCAGGCGGGCCTGGGAATCAGGGGCGGTCTCATCGCCCAACACGACGGGGCCGACGCCCTTGGCAGCAGCCTGCTCGGGGTCCATGAGCGTCTCAATCTTCCTGATGATGCGCGCGGGGTTGCCGGCGACGACGGTGAAGGGGGGTACGTTTTTGGTGACGACGCTGCCGGCGCCGACGGTGCTGCCGCGGCCGATGGAGACGCCGGGCAGGATGGTGACGTTGCCGGCGATCCAGCAGTCTTCGCCAATGTGGATCTCGCCACCAGACTCGGGGCCGCGGGTGCCGTTGCGGATGGCCGGGTCGAGCGGGTGCGTGCCGCTGTAGAGCGAGACGTTGGGGCCCATCAGCGTGCGCGAGCCGACCGTCACCTTGCACGTGTCGAGGATGGTGCAGTTGAAGTTGATGAAGACGTTTTTGCCCATGCTGATGTTTGTGCCGTAGTCGAAGTGCAGAGGGGCCTCGACCCATGGCTCGTCCTCAAAGAGGGCGGCGTCTGCTTCAGGCGTTTCGGCTTCAGCAGGGAGTGGCGTTGAGTCGTGGAGGACGCTGTGCAAGTGTTAGACATGGTTGAATAGGGAAAGAGTTGGTGTTCGTGATGTCGTGTGGGAGGTTCATGGGACGGGAATGAAAGCTGAACTTACTCCCTGAACAATTCAACCAGCTTTCGGCGTGAGACTTCGCCTGCATTGTTGTAGCGCTTGCAAGCATGCTGGCAGCGTGTGCGCAAGGCAGTCAATTGAGGGGTAAAGGCGTGGTAGAGCTCCCCACGGAGCATCTTTTTGTGGTTTTCCACCTCGTCAATCTCCGCTGGTGCTGACATGTTGCTCTCCTTGCAGATTTGAATCCAAACAGTAAAACAGAGGCCTGGGGAGTGAGTACGAGAGAAGAGACGTGGACAGTTTGGAGGATCGACGTCGTGGTGACAGGGCAGGGGGTAGTCCCGCACGGTCTAGATCATCTTATCTGATCTCCCGTAAGGCTGGTCCTGGTGGCTGTGCAATGGATGTGGCAGGTGGAATCGCTTTGGCAACTGGTGTCTATTGCGACTTGGATGCTGCCGACGCCGACGCAGATGATGAGTAGATCTCATCAAAGTCCACCTCAGAAGCTTCAAGTGCACCCTTCTTTTGCGGACTGCTTTGCTCTGGCACAAGGCTGCCGATCAAACTGCTCACCGCCTTTCAGACCGCCGTCCCGCATGCGGCGCGCAACACCACGCCGCTGTAGCCTGCCTTTTGTGGGCGTTTCTTTTTCCTCCGGCTCTGATATTGTTCGCTCGTCGCTTTGTCCCGCTTCTAATAGCGACGCGCGCGCCTCTGTCGTCCCAGCCTCGAAATGAAACCTCCTCGCATCTAGACGCCTCTACCCTCGAGTCCTTCCACCACCATGGCCGACAGCATCCATCACGCCAACGGCAATGGTGTCTCTTCATCCAACGGCGACGCGCCCATCTCGTGGCCCGTCAACCGGCCCCCGAGTCAGGGCACCTACACCAAAGAACTAGATACCGAGATGCGCGAGCGCGAGCAGGCAACGCTCCAGGCAAATCAAGACCCACGGGCCACCTTTGCCGTCGAAGCAAAGGAACTGCTGCCCGGACAGCCGCGCTCGCTTTCGGGCATCGGCACCCGCGCCTTTCTGATCGGCCAGACGCTGGGCCTGAGCATCGCTGGCGCCCTGTACCTCGCCCAGGTCAAGCAGGACCCCGTTTGGCGGGCGCCCTTTTTCCTCGCCGTGCTCTGCGTCTTTCACTTTCTCGAGTATTGGATCACGGCCAGGTACAACACGGCCGCCGTCAAGACGGCGTCGTTTCTGCTCACAAACGGCCGAGAGTACCAGATTGCCCACACGGCCGCATGCTTTGAGCACCTGGTCACTCGCTACTACTTCCCCAACTTCCAGTACAAGCTGGAGCTTGGGGGTCTGAGGCTCGTCCTGGGACTTTTCCTCGTCCTACTCGGGCAAGTGGTCAGGACCATTGCCATGGCGCAGGCCGGCACCAACTTCAATCACATGGTGCAGAGCAAGAAGAATGACGGCCACCAGCTTGTGAGGACGGGCATCTATGCTTGGCTAAGACACCCCAGCTACTTTGGTTTCTTTTGGTGGGGACTGGGCACGCAACTGCTGCTCGGAAACACAGTTTGTCTGGTCGGCTACGCGCTGGTGCTGTGGAATTTTTTCAATAGGAGGATTCATCGTGAGTTGTCCAGCCAGAGCTTACAAGCCC
The DNA here is from genome assembly GCF_038025025.1 of Phyllosticta citribraziliensis. Taxonomy (NCBI): domain Eukaryota; kingdom Fungi; phylum Ascomycota; class Dothideomycetes; order Botryosphaeriales; family Phyllostictaceae; genus Phyllosticta; species Phyllosticta citribraziliensis. The sequence continues at coordinate 350,339 of NW_027117351.1, read as the reverse complement.
TTGCTAACTGTTTGCTCAGACGAGGAGACGTATCTGGTCAACGTCATCTTTAAGGGCGAGTATCAGGACTACCGCTCCAAGACTACCATCGGCATCCCGTTCATCCATGACCCGAAAGAACGCGTTGTTGTCAAGCCGGTCAACGCTCCATTTAAGCTGGGGAAGCAGTAGCCGCGCGGCACGTGGAGGGCCTTCATGTACAATGACTGACACGAAGAAATGTCAAGACAGGGTTACGGAGCTGTTTAAAGCTCTTTCACCTTTTCCTATAGATCTGAAAGCATAGAATGCAAGTTGTATGGCGAAGTAGCATGCGTGCGAGGCCTGATATCGAGGAGTAATTGAAGTGACGCATAGACAGCCGTGAGATGGTCCTATTTCTATGCAACATCACCTAGGGAGAATGCATCCACTACCACGGATAAAGCTAGGGAATCACTTCACCACAGCCGAGGGATTTGATATCGACCAGTGAACACTTACGCCACAACACCCCTCACCAGCCACACCCACGAGCCAGGTATTCCCTGCCCTGAAGGCTCATCCCCCGCACAGACCACACCCTCTCATCAACGACATCTTCCCAGCCTGCACCTACATCCCTCCCTCTCCCATCCATCCCCAACTTTCAACCAAAGCAGCACGTCGCGCCCCAGCAAAAAGTCGTCAGTGACGACAACCATCACCGAGCTTACACGACAGCCGTGCCGCCGCCGCCGCCGCTGCAGCTGAGCGCTTGCGCGCTCGCTCGCTCGCCGGCTGGCTGGCTGGCTGGCCGGCCATGGGTGCTCAAGAACAGAGATCGGAGGCGACGTTGGGCGCGGCGGCGTGCTGTGGCGGTTGAGTTGAGTGGAGGAGTCTTTTCGATCTTTCTGTCTGTCTGTCTGTCTTTCTGTCTTTCGTTCGGCCTAGCTTCGTCTCATCGTCATTTCCTTCATTTCCTCTCTCTCCCTTTCTCTCTATTCTTCTCCTTCGCGTCGCCTGCTTCTTTCTTTGCAGTCTTCTCACTTGCTTGCTTACCCACCTACTCCCCCACGGGATCGACCTTGCCTCACAGCTTCGTCCATCTCCTCAACAGCCAGCCAGCCATCCAGCCATCCACACAGCCCGCTCGTCGTCGCAGCACACACCCACGGGGTGGGCGCGGCCAATGACGACACCACTTCGCCTCGAAGCCGCCACGCATGTAAGCGGGAGAGGAGGCATCGCCGCGCAGTTCGGTTTGGCCAGTTGGTCGCCGGCTGCCTGCTGTCCCTTGCCGCATACGTGCAATACAGCGCGCTAGTGAGAGTGCACATGTAGTTTTCAATCGGAGGCCAGGGCGTTTTTTGCTCCGTCGAGCAACTGGGTGGGTGGGTGGGTGGGGGGCTGCTGTCGTCGTGGTGGGGTCGTTCGTTCGTTTGTTTGTTCGTTGGGTGGCTGCTCGCGAGGAGGAGGGGGAGCGGCGGAGAAGAAGAAGAAGAAGAAGAATTGGGGGGACGGAGGAGGTGATGCGCGCGTTCAAAGCGTTGAAACGACGGACGGACAGACGGACAAACAGACGGATGAGACGGAGAGGCAGTTTTATCTTTTGCCCGATGATGAGAACAAGCCAAAGTTGCAGGCAGCCCGGTCTGGTGCGCGTGCGTGTGGTGGGCGACCTTTAAGGGCTTCCCCATGCGCCGCGCCGCCGCTGTGGTTGTCGGTGAGAACAAGAGAGCTAATTTGAGGGCCACCGTTCTTTCTTTGTGTGTATGTGTATGCATGTAACAAGTTGGCGTCGTTATTTAGTTAGAGGTTGGATTTAAAGGTGCGGCGCTTGTTATGGTGGGTGACAGATGAAGGGGGTGCTATAAGGGTGCAGATGAGGTGATGGATGGGTGCTCTGTAGATGCATATATTACAATGCGCATAACAATTGCTTCTTTGACGGTCAGAGTTTACATTTCATAACCAACTACCATTTTCTTTTTCGACTCGTCTCCTATTGCCCCACCAAGTCTTTACAAAAGAAAAACTCTAGCCATCTCCATGTCCCTCATCTAACGCAGCTCATATATGCGACAGCAAGGCCCTTCTTACACATCCTTGACCCAGCTATCGTCCTTCTTCTTGCCCTCCTGTCCCGGGCCCTCCAACGCCCACGTCTCAACCAAGCCCACCTTGGGATCCTCGTCGGGGAGGCCCCTCGCCCTGCGCACCTTCAGCACCTCGTTCCTGACGCGCATGGTGCACTCCTTGCGCAGCTCGACGGCCTCCTTGGCGTGCTTCAGGCCGTCGTTCAGCACGCCGACCTCGAGGGTGTCGCCGCCGTCGTAGCGCTCCTTGAGGCGGCGCCAGCGCGCGCGCAGGTCGCCAAACACGGCGTCCGTGTCGACCTTGTCGCCGAACGTGACGTTGACCGTCTTGCCGACGCGCGGCAGGAAGCGCGGGAAGGTGCGCGACTCGTGCATGATCTGGTCCGGTCCTTCGACCCACATGGGCACCACGTCGGGACAGGGCTCGCTCTCGAGTATCAGCCGCGCCACGCCCCATTTGAAGTAGCGCATCGTGCGGTCGTCCTTTTGGTGCACCTTGCCCTCCGGGAAGATGTGCACCCAGGCGTGCCGGCGCGAGAGCCAGGCTGCCGGCGCGGGGAACGAGTCGTGACCGTTGGTCGTGTATGTCAGGGCGGCGGAGGAGAAGGGGTCGGGGATGTCGCGGCTGTCAACCGCCGGCGCCTTCTCCGCTGGTGGCGGTGGTTTGGCAAAGGGCGCGCGCGACAGCAGCCGGATGGCCTGCGTCATGGTGGGCTGGAAGAGGCCGCCATGGGGCGAGTGTGCCAGGCGGTGGCAGGGCAGCGTCTGGCCGAGAGAGAAGAAGAGCGAGAGCGTCCTGGCAGCAGTGTCAGCGGCGTCCAACGCGCCAGCAGCAGGCGGGCGGCGTGTACTTGTTGGGGAAAGCCAGGTCGTGGCTTGCAAGGCTCCAGCGCAGGTTGTCGGGATTGAACATGTAGGAGAGAGGCAGCGAGCCCCATAGCAGCGGGTCATCCAGCTGGAGAGCGCAACGGCGGGCAGTTAGCCAGGCAGAGCGCAGCGAACAGACGGCGGCGACGACAACGGTGGCGCCGGCATCAAGGCGTACATACGTACAACGGACACATGGTTGCTAACTGTTGATCGCAAGCGGCGCCATTAGCTTTTGTCTTTTCCACGAGTACCGCTGCGTCAACAGAGGCGGGGACGAACGAACCAGTAATCAAACCGCGCTCCCTGCCCTCGACGCTGCGCCGCTCGTCGAGCAGACGCAGGAAATTGTCCATGCCATTGACCTCGAGGTTGCTCAGGCCCGACAAGAAGCCGCGACACAGCAGCCCGACGATGCCCATGGTCGCGACGGAGCCGCATCGCCACGGGAGGCTGGGCGCCGGCGGGTGGTGTTGGAGCTGCGACGCTGCGGCAGCATTCCCGCTGTTGTTGCCGTGCGGCGGGTTGTGGTTGTGATGTTGGGGGTGGTCATCGGCCGGCGGCATCTCGCTCCCTCAGACTCGACGCATCGGAGACGCAGGCATGGGAGGGAGGGAAAAAAGGAAAGGGGATAGAGACGGAGACAGAGTTTACGGTTGGGAAAAATCGGTGGAGCTGACGGTTCGACCTGGCGGCGATGGGCGCGAGGGGGGCCCTTGCACGCTGCCAACAACTTGGAGCTTGAGCCCGGGCCGCGTTTTCCTCCAGCGGCATCGGGATCGGGAGGGGCTGGAGACAAAGTCTTGCTGTGCAAAGGATGGATAGTGTTTCTCCTTCTCTATCTTCAACGTCCCTCATGGAACATAGGACCACATCCCGGTGGAATGCTGCAGATATGAGTTCTGCAACTTTTTGCTCCGAGACCTGAGAGGCCTGAGAGTCCAGCCAGGGTCCGTGCTCGAGAAGACATGGCCGGGGGCGTCATCGTCTCGTCGCGTCGCTCGTCTGCATCGTCCAAACACTACCGCTCACATTGCCATTCTCTTCACTCCGCCTGGCGCAATTCCAGCAGTACTCCGGCGTAGCCATCTCAATTCCGCTGCCGACATGTCGCACAGTATATCTTGCCTCAATACTACACAAATTACATGGCTAACTCGCAACTCAGGTAAGCGCAACACCTCGCTCGCCTTCTTCACCTCGTACGAGCGCGACCAGCTCAAGTCGACCTGGGGCTCGCAGCGGACGCGACTCGCGCGCGACTCGTTCCTGCCGTTCGCCTCGTGCCGGCTCTGCCTCCTGCCCAGCCGGGACCCGGTGGCGTGCGCGACGGGCGGCGACATTTTCTGCCGCGAGTGCGCCGTCGCGAACCTGCTGGCGCAGCGCAAGGAGATTGCGCGGCTAGAGCGGGAGCGCGAGCGGCGGGAAAAGGAAGAGGCGGAGGAGAGGGGCAGGGCCGAGGATGAGGAGCAGAAAAAGGCCGTGTTGGACTTTGAGCGGGTGCAGATGGGGTGGGAGGCGAAGAAGAGGAGAAATGGGGAGGATGGCGGCGGCGAGGCTGAGGTTGAAGAGCGCAAGAGAGGCACGAAGCGGAGATTCGAGGTCGATGAGGAGGAAATCTTGCGTGCGGCGCTGGAGGAGCGGTCCAAGGCGCGCAAAGCGTTGGAGGAAGAACAGGTGCGCTGACCACCGACGATGCTCTCCACCACCACCACCACTAACCCCACGACAGAACCAATCCCTCGCCGCAAAACAGCTGCCCTCCTTCTGGGTGCCCTCGCAAGCCCCAACCGCTTCTACCACCACCGCCACGCCTGCTGCCTCTGCGCCCATAAAGCTCCACCCCATCTGCCCCGGCTCCGACGACGCCGCGCCGCACCCCTACTCTCTGAAGACGCTCGTCACGGTGCGCTTCACCGAAGATGCAGCGGCACCGCGCGGCGGCGGCGGCAGCGGCAGCGCAGACGACAAGCTGCGCACCTGCCCGTCCTGCCGCAAAGGCCTGTCCAACGCCACAAAAGCCGTGCTGGCGGTGCCGTGCGGCCACGTCGTGTGCAAGCCGTGCGCAAAGCAGTTCCTGACGCCCGAGCCGCTGGATCCGCATCACCAGACGTCCGCATCGGCAGCGGCAGAGCAGCAGCCAGAGGCCGGCGTCGTGCGCTGCTACGTCTGCGAGGAGGTCGTCAGCGAAGCGAAGGCGAAGCGCAAGGACAAGAAGGATAAGGACAGGAAGAAGAAGGACGGCGGGTTGAAGCCGGGGTTGGTCGAGATTCGCTGCGAGGGCACGGGGTTTGCGGGGGGTGGGAAGGCCGTGGTGGAGAAGAAGGGCGTGGCGTTTCAGTGCTAGATGGGTGCGATCGAAGATACCAACACCAACAGCAATGGAGCATCAAGCGGATGCGTTTTGTGGTGTTGACATCATCTGTCTACACGTCTGGTCCGTCCGGTCCCACAAACCTCTCCCGAACCAACCTCTGCACTCTCCTCACGCAGCAGCGGTAAACGACCAGCGCGGCAACGCTCGCTCTAGCCTTGCACCCGCGCGGCGAATTGGCGTCATCTCGCCATCCTGTCCCTTCTCGTCCCATCTGTCTCTGCCGTCTGGCTCTAGGCGTCATATTTCCTGCGGAGATGATGACGGTGATGAGGAGATTGCAGCCTGAGGCAGTGCAGTGCAACACCGTAGCCTCAAGGAAGCACGCTGGCCTAGGCATCCACCTACCTATTTATTACGTGCATGAAGATGGACAAACACTCCGCACAAATGCCGTACTGTACCCATCATACAAGGGCGATCAAACGCGAGGCAGTGCCGTACACACGCAGAAGAGTTCGATGGAAAACAAGACAGACGTCGGCATCTTCCCTGCCGCAGAGCGTTCATCTCCCGGGCGCCGGCGGCTGCGCAGGGTTGGTCTGTCTACTTTGCTGTACAGTACATGCTGTGTGCGCCGTGTCCTGATCGCGTAGGTGTCGCTCGCCAGTTTACACGTGAGCGGACGCGGTCTCGACGCAGTATGCGTGCGTGCTTGCGCGGTTGAGAACAGCGTACACGGCTGCCTTGATGCCAATGACTGACATCGGTGTGCATACAGTGCAGTGCGTACAGTACAGTGTAGAACACTATACATACACAAGTGCCGACCAACTGAGCTCAGGGTTCAGTTCGGTTCCAGGTCCAGGTTCAGGGGCAAGTCAGGGTTCAAGGATATGGGATCGACCCGATTGTTTTGCTGGGCTAAAAATAGCGGGGTGCAATCAAAGGCTGCACTGTATTGCGAAGCTTGGCTCGCTGTTCTATTTTGATTTACATTTTGTGGTACTGTGGTGCTGCTAGGCATGGTGAGATAAATGTAAGGTGCAGGCAGTGCCTACATTCAAGGCTTTTTTTTTTGTTTGCAACGCTATATCGCATCTGGTTTTGTTCGAAAGTAGCTCACTGCCCACACGCCTGCTTGCCTGCCTGCTTCCCAGCCTTCACAACCAGGAGCAGGTAGGCAGGAAATGCCAGCTACGCTATCTGCATCAGTCGCTTAAGTACACATTCATGAAGCCGAGCCAGCTGCCAAAGACGCCGACGGCCGAGTAGGAGCTGGTGAACATGAGCGGCAGGAAGGCAAGCCGGCTGCCGAAGACGACCCCGTGGAGCAGCGACGTGTACGCGATGAGCGGGATGGCGACGGCGATGTACAGCAGCGCGAAGCGGTCGAGGAGAAAGAAGCGGGGGTGTGCGGGGCTGCGAGGGCGGTTTTGCGTTAGCATTGGCTTCCTTTGCCTGTCTAGAGAAAGCGGAGGGCGGAGAGCGAAGAGGGGAAGAGATTTGGGGAAGGGCACGGGAGGGAGACGTACGCCGGCGTCACCTTGTCAAACGCCACCAGCAGGCCGACCAGCCAGAGAATGGTGTAGACGGTCTTGATGGGGAACTCCATGGGCGTGAAGAGCAGCGGGAAGAGGCTGACGTGCCCGGCGACGGCGAGCGGGCGGAAGGCGCCCAAGTAGCGGCGGTCCTTGAGCGCGATGAGGCTGAAGGGGATGATGACGGTCAGGATGGCCTTCTCGTGGACGTGCCAGCCGAATAGGAACGACGCGTAGCCGCACAGCGTCACGGCGCCGACAAAGGCGTCCCACGTGGGCTTGATGAAGAGTTTGATGAGCGGGATCTGGAGGTGGAGGTTAGCTGGGGCTGTGTGGAGAGCGACGAGGGAGACGCACAATCTGGAAGAGCAGAGCTAGCGCAAAGGTGGCTTGCTTGGGGACGTTGGGGAGCACCGCGAACGACGCGTCGCCCACGAAGCCGCGGGTCAGACTGGTCGCGGCCGTCTGATCGACGGGGAGCTTGAGGTACGGCGCCAGAAACAGCAGCACGCGGTCGACAAACGAGTACATGGCCCAGAAGTTTGGCGCCCAGTACGCGTGCGTGAGGCCGCGGTCAAAGGGGAAGAGGCGGGTCAGCAGCTGGGGCACTTGATCCCAGTAGACAAAGGGGCCAAAGGCGGCAGCAAAGATGGCCGCGAGACCCAGGCCCAGCTTGGCGCAGTTGAGGAATTGGATGCGGAAGATGGAGCGCGGGCTCAGGCAATATACGCGTAGCAAGTAGACAAAGTAGGCTGGGGCGACGTATAGGTAGAGGTGCTTGAAGCACAGCAAGATTGCAAAGAGGTAGCCGCTGAGGAGCAGGGTGGACCGCTGCCGTGCCAGGACCAGGGACAGCACAAGGATACCGAACATGAAGCCATTGTACTGGAAGTGGATGTGGTCGATGATGAGCAGGCCCGGGGAGAGCAGAACCGAGAGAGCTGCGGCATGGGCGAGTTTCTTGGAGCTGGACTGCTTGACGTAGCTGCTGGACAATTAGAGGTTTGCAGCTTGAGCTTGGGCCGGAGGACGTGCAGATGGAGAGCATAAACCAAAACTAGCTCGGTCAAGATGACAGTGGCACGCTGAAAGTAGACGGTTTTCCACGAGTCGTAGCCAAGAGCCTCGACATTCAACATGGCCCGGTCAACGAAGCGGGCAAACTGCGACAGGGCGCATTCGAAAAAGGCAAAAAACGGCGGATAGTCCAGCGTCCATTCCGAAGTGTTCTTTCATTCCATCAGCTGTGGTGTTTGGGGTTGGTGTCTCGGATGCAGAGTCTCACTTCATAGTACCATTCCTTGGGAGACAGCGAGTGAGTGAGGGCAAGCCAATTGCGGTGAACCTCGAAGTCGGTGGATTTGCTGTTTTGTTATTACGTGGATTGAGGACTGAGACAGAAAGGGGGCAGCTCACTATGCCGGGAACAACAAGACCTTGAGGGCAGCGGCGACTATGGCACACTGTTTTATGGAAGGGTAAAGGCCGACCATTTTGCAGGACATGCAGCGGAGTCGAGGTGAGGTGGTCCGGGAGGGTTTCGGCCAGGGGTGAGGCTGGGCGGGTCACGTGCGTCCAAAATTGGAAGCGCCGCGGAAGCGCAGGGCTGGCTGGGCCGGGAGTCGTTGCGTGGGACTTTTTGTCGAGATGAATTTACATGGCTGCACACATGCTGAGACTCGGTCGACAGTGCAGGAGTTGAGTGGACGGCGGGAGGCGGACAGGGACAGGGCGGGAGTGGAGATGGAGATGGAGATGGAGATGGATGGAGATGGAGATGGGGATGGGGATGGGGATGGGGCGTCGCGAAGAGTGGCTCATTTGCAGACCATCCGATGGCAGTGCACCAAGGCCGGGAGCAAGGAGCAAGGATGCCGTCGGAAAGTTTTCCATTCGACCCCTATGACTACATGTGTGATGGTGCCCGAAACGGCCTAGCTCCAGGAACAGCGGCGCCAGCCCAGGCAGGGCAGGGCAGGGCAGGGTTCCAGTTGGCAGGCCATCATGCACCACACCACCGCGACGAGACAGCAACAAACGGCCGTGGGTGGTCGTAGGCAATGAGATGGTATTTGACCTGCTGAGGTACATGTATCCAGAATGCAACCCGACCGAGATGCTGAGAGAGTCAAGTCAAGTGAAGCTGTGCTGTGCTGTGCAGTGCAGACTGGCAGGCTCATTTGAGAACCCTGCCTGGTGCCTCCCGTCCTGCCCTGTCCCCGGACGGCCAAACCAAACTAGCAGCCACCACCACCACCACCACCACCGCCGCCGCCGCCGCTGCAGCACCGCTAGCCTGGGCTGCCATCCCAGAGCCGCCTCTGGGCTTGACCCTTCCTGTCCTGCCTGCCTGCCTGCCTGCCTGTCCTGTCCTGTCCTGTCGTCTTTTCTCCCCACACGTCGCCCGCTGCTCTTCCTCTCACCACCACCTCACCACCCGCTTCCTCCTCCTCCATCCCCCATCCCCCCCCTTCGTCCATCGCCCATCGTCCATCGTTTTGTCCCCAGTCTGTCCCTTGCTCGCCGCTGCGTCTTTCGCTCAAGTCAATACCACCGTCATTCGCTTGACCGTCGCTCGTTCAACATCCCTCCTCGCAGTTTGTCCGACCACGCTTCTTCCTCGGCCGCATTCCAACTCCACATATTGATCAATCTGCCCGCCCTCTCGCCAGAAGTCAAGAAGCCCGCCTCGACACCCTTGCGACGCCCACGCTCGTTGCCCTCGTGCCCTCGTGCTCCGCAAATAATAGGAAAAGGGGCCCGCGACTCTGCCTACCACTACTCTGGCCTTTCACACCGCCAGCTGACTCGCCCTCATCTCCCTCCCCGTCCAAGACTTCTCGTCTTCTGTCCAACTCCTCTCCTTCTCCTCCCCACCGGCCAAAATCTCTGTCTCCGCCCTGCCAACACCGCGACGCTCGCTATCGTAATCCCCGCCCGGCGCTTTGGTTGACCTGTTCGTCTCCTGCGCGCGCGCCCCCCTCTGTAACGAGTACGTCCTCTCCGCCCCTGTCCTGCAGATCTCATATCCGCCGCCTGTCGCACTCGTGGCTAACGTCTGCTTTCCAGCCCGCCTCGATCCCACTGTAATTCCCTGCGACCCTCGACCGCCCCGTGCGCTCCTCTAATATTTGCTCTGGTCCGGTACGAAAGGCACCGGACGCTGTAATACTCCATCACGGCTGTTCTCTCTACCAGTGCGCGGGACGGCTTTGTCCTGCCACCACACTTGCTGGCCATGCAGCCCTCCGACTCCACCCCCACCGGCCCCAGCGCCTCCCGCCTGAGCTCCTTCTCAAAAACCTCCCTTAACGGCGGCGACTCGACCGGCTTCTCGCACGGTGCCTTCCATTCGAACCAGCCCTCCATCTCTGGCTACGGCGATCGCCATCCTCAGAGGAACCTGCCCTCCATCTCGACGAGCAGAATAGGTTCCATCAACCAGACGGGCCCCGACATGCAGACTCCAGGTACCGCCTTCGACATGAACTTTACGCCGCTGCTGCCCTCGCAGCTGCTTCTGGGCTCCCCTTTCCAGCCCGGCTCCCCCAACGCCTTTGGCTCTCCACAGTTCCAAAACTTTTCAAGCTTCCAGACCAATGGCGCCCAGCAGCAGCAGCACCAGCAACCTCAGATTGGCAGCCCGATCCAGCAGCCCATGTCGCCGCAGCTGTACCAGAGCATCATGTCGCCCACCGGCATCAGCCCCCCTTCCTTCTTCGCCGGCCCGCAATCCCCTCCCACGGCATACCCGAGCCTCGCAAACCAGAGTCTGGGTGGTCTGGGTGCGCAGATGCACATGGCCCCGGGGCTGGTCTCTGGCACGAGCAGGACGGTATACCTGGGAAACATTCCTCCAGAGACGACTGCCGAGGAGATTCTTGGCCACGTCAGGAGCGGGCAGATCGAGTCGGTCAGGCTTTTGCCCGACAAGAACTGCGCCTTCATCTCGTTTCTCGACAGCAGCTCTGCCACTCACTTCCACTCTGATGCAATCTTGAAAAAGTTGTCCATCAGGGGCCAGGATATCAAGATTGGCTGGGGCAAGCCGTCGCAGGTGCCGACGTCGGTCGCCCTCGCCGTTCAGCAGTCGGGTGCCTCGAGGAACGTGTACCTGGGCAATCTGCCCGAAGATATTTCCGAGGAAGAGCTGCGCGAAGACTTGGGCAAGTTTGGGCCCATTGACACGGTCAAGATCGTGCGCGAAAAGGCCATTGCCTTTGTCCACTTTCTCTCCATCGGCAACGCCATCAAGGCCGTCGCACAACTCCCCCAGGAGCCCAAGTGGCAGCCTCCGCGCCGCGTCTACTATGGCAAAGACCGTTGCGCGTACGTCTCGAAGACGCAACAGCAAAACGCGGCCCAGTACCTTGGCATTGCTCCTGGGTACGCCCATGTCCTCAACGGCGCCGACAGGGATTTGATTTCGAACGCATTGGCGCAGCAGTCTGTCGCTGCGGCCGCCGTCGCTACATCCGCTGGCGGACCCAACAACCTCGGAAACAGGACCGTTTACCTTGGCAACATTCACCCTGAGACGACCATCGAGGAAATCTGCAACGTTGTCAGGGGCGGACTCCTGCATCATATCCGTTACATTCCCGACAAGCACATTTGCTTCGTCACCTTCATCGATCCGACCTCGGCTGCTTCGTTTTACGCGCTCAGCAATCTCCAGGGATTGATGATCCACAACAGGCGCCTCAAGATTGGATGGGGAAAGCACTCTGGAGCCCTGCCACCCGCGATTGCTCTCGCCGTCAGCGGCGGTGCCTCGCGCAACGTCTACATTGGCAACCTGGATGAGTCGTGGACCGAGGAACGCCTGCGCCAGGACTTTTCCGAATACGGCGAGATTGAACTGGTCAACACGCTGCGCGAAAAGAGCTGCGCGTTTGTCAACTTTACCAACATTGCAAACGCCATCAAGGCAATCGAGGCCGTTCGTCAGAAGGACGAGTACAAGAGGTTCAAGATCAACTTTGGCAAAGATCGCTGCGGGAACCAGCCGCGCCAGCTAGCAAATTTGAGCCAGCAGGCCCAGCAAAATGGCGGACAGGAGAACCTGAGCTCCCCATCTCCGTTGAACGGCATGGGTCCTAACAGGGCCCAAAACATTTCGCCCACCGGTTCAGGCACGTCAAACAGCGGCTTCAATGCGTTGCAGGCGCCCGCCCCTGCAAACATTCTTTACCAGAACCAAAACAACCCCCTGATCATGTACTTGCAGGCCCAGCAGCAGCAACAGCAGCAGCAACAGCAGGCCCAGCAGCAAGCTCAGCAGCAACAGTACCACCAGTCGCAGCAGAGCCTGGATCCCTTTTCGAGCGCCCAGCAGTCGCACCAATCGCAAAGCTCGCAGAGTCAATTCCCCAGCCCGCAGGCCGCTTTCTACGCCGCCGACAATGCCAACGCCGGCCCGGCACACTCGCACCACGGTCCCAGCAGCTCCTTTAGCTTGACCAACGGCAACTCGGTGTCCAACTCCAACTCTGGTTCTACTACGATTGGCGGCCTTCTCGCCCCGACCAACCTGGGAACGAGGAGCGCGCAGCACGCTCGCGCAGTCAGTCTGCCAGTGTTTTCGCAAGGCCCCTTTGGTCAGCCGAGCAGCAGCAGTGCCGCCACGAGCCAGGCGCAGAACCAGAATTTTGGCAGCCTGTCTAGCGGTCTTGGCGGTTTCGGCGCCGGCAACGGATTCGGTCTTGCCATCCAGGATCAGCACGGCGGGCTGCCCGGCTGGGCGGAAGAGGAAGCTGGCGCGCAGTAAGACGCTCCGGGTCGGCTCCTTTGCTCAATCGGTCCCGGCTGATGGCACGTGTTCGGCTGACGGCCGTCCACATCGAACCATTTCTTCATCTTTTTCTTTTTTTTTTCTTTGATTTATTGCCATTTACCTCCACGTTTGGGGCTCGTATCGTCGGACTCCGTTTCCTTCTTACTGTGGATAGTTTCTCACACTTCGTCGCTTCACTCATCCCCGTGTCAAAGCATCGCGTAGCTGCTAGTTGCGCCGGTGCGTAGATACGATATGTACTACCCACACCCTTTTGTATTACTGGCGACGCACTGCACGCGACGGGGTTTTCATGTTTCGTGCTGGATGAATGTAGGGTATCTGCGTGTTACGACGTTCGCTCATCTTCTTTTCTCTTTTGAAATTTGTCGAATCGCAATCTCATTTCAATCACGTCTTTTTTTGGTTGGTTGCTGGAATCCAGTGACGGAACTTACACTTCCAAACCATACCCCCCTTTTTTCTGATTTTACACCCCCGCGCACGAGAGATTTTGAGACTGCACCTTAATTCTTGCTTTGCCTTTCTTTTTCTTTTTGACTTGCTTTGCCTCTTTCCCTTCTCGCTTTACCTTTTCCTTGTCTCTTCTTCCTTTCTCTTCTCTCTTGTGTGATTGAGATACTCAGATTGTATGCATGCGTGGGGGGAGGGGGAGACATGATGGACTTAATAGCCAGGGTGCCGTGCTTAGGGTTTGGTTACGGAGCACAGGAGCAAAAAGGAGATTGCTAGCAAAGTGCAAGGCCAAGGGCTCCGCCCAATTTGGTTGTGTTTCCTCTGGGGTTGCGGGGATGCGGGGATGACGATACACTGAGTTCGATCGAGTCTGGTCGAAAGGGCAGAGAAAGAAACCCCCATCAATGAGAGTCGGGGAAATGGGAGAGGAAAGATGGGGAGAAAAGGAAAAAAAAGTGATGGAGGAGGTGGAGGGGGGCAAATGTCAAGATTCGAGAATAGTAATGGAGCGTACAACGTGACTGGATACTTTTGGTACTTGCGTGCCGTGTGTTTGATTCGTGAGATGGGTTTCCCTATGTCGATGAGTTGGACAGCAGGTGGGAGATTGCCGGCCGGCACCTGTCGTGGATGGCGTTCGGTGCTGAGGTATCTCCTTGATCCTGGAGCATGCGAGCTTGATGGTGTCAATCATCTCGATTCAAGGCTCTTGCCATGGGTCACGGCGCGTATAAAAAGGAAAATGGGGTCAAAGGGAGTAGCGTTGTTGTTGATTAAATAGGTCAACCCTCTCACGGTGTAGTAGTGGGATTTATCCAATCCCAAGGAAATGGAGATGTAATGGGTATTACAGTCCTCCAGGAGGATGTCTGAGAAGCCTGAGGTGTGCGCCATGGTTTTTAGCAGCAAAAGCATCCCACTGGCAGTTGGACAAGCCGCCACAATGGGTGTCGAAAGAAATAAGACTTCCTAGCAAAATGAATGCGATTAGGGAGCATTCGTTCACTGCTACAGCTATTATTTAGGAGCCATAATCTGCTTTTATAGTCACGCTTAGGGAGCATCCATTCACTGCTACAGTTGCGCTTAGGAAGCATTCATGCGCTGCTGCAGCTAGACCCAGGGTGTCCCATCTCTTTCTACACCCGCTGCGCCGCCAAGCATCAGCTTGGAAATGCTCGAAAAACGGGGATGGAAATCAGGAACATTATTTTTATCTCGTCTCCGCGGGTCAGGAGGCACGTCATGTCGCTGGAGAGCACATTGCAGACATGGCAGAGCGGTGGCGGCGGGAGACGTAGCGAAGCACACAGACTTCGGACCCTATTCGGGGATATCGATGGTCCAGGGTTTGACATGTCGGACAGGGACTGGAGAAGATGGAATTGGAATGATGCGAACATGGTACTGTTGAGACGGCCTCGTAGGGAGGATTCGAATGAGCCCAAACACGGCCGTTGTGGGAGGTGGATGGGGTGTCGGAGGCGACAAGGTGGATTGGGATGGTGAAGGGTACTGCAGGTGTGCCAGCAGGGGGCAGCGCCAAGAACCTTTCCGCAGAGCAGCATAGCGTGAGGAACAGCACCCACCTACCTTGTCTCCTCTACCTTCAGAGCTTCTACCTTTTCCTCCCAGGCGATCTCCACGTTCTGCCTCTGCCGCGCACAACACCACCACCACCACCACGCCCGCCTCACCATTTGTCGCTCCCCACAAACGCCACGAGCTACGCGTCTGCGCCCACTCGACGCGTTCTACGAATTATAGATTGCCCGCTCCCACACGCTTTCCGCCCACAACCACCACAACCTCCCCACCCACCCTCCGCCTGGTCGCTCCGCGAGCTGCCGCCTACCTCGACCGTCGCCGTCCCTCCAGGACCAACCCCCATCGACCGCGCCATTTCAATTCCTCGCCAACCACTGCTTCTCGACGCTCAAGCTGTACCGCCGCGCTTAACTCCGTCTTGCGGACAGCTTCTCGTAGGGCTGAAGAGGGTAGAAATACAAGGACAGACTGGGCCCTGGCCCACACTCGTCTACCCAGAGCCAGCTCAACCTGCCGCTGCCCACCGCAGTGCCAGGACGAACGGCTCCGCCTATCATGGTGAGCACATCTCTCCCCTCCCGCGTACGCTGCCGCCGCGGTCGAGCTTTGCTAATCGGTCAAGGTTTTTTACAAGAGGTCGCCCGTCCAGTATGTCGCGGACCCGCACATTTCCGACGAGAACACACAGGTACGGCGAGCTTGCTTCTGCGAAAACACGGCATATTCGGGCTGGTATTGACGTGGTTCCAGGTGTGGATGATAAGACAGACGGGCGAGGTCTTTGTCGAATATGAAAAATACGCCCATAGGTGCGCCCTCTTTCACCTCCAAAATCTAATGGGTACCATTGCTAACGCGTAGCAGGTTAGACTTTTACAGAAAGGCGAGTTTGCCGCATTCACCGCATGTCGCCGGCGCAAGACTGACTTGGAGCAGAAGCATTTCACCAATCAAATCACCGGCCAGGGTAACCTGTCCTTTTTCGATGCTCTCGAGGCAGAGGTATGTATGCGCCAGGCTGGTCGTCTCGTCCGCACACTGACGAATTCAGGATGAGGACGCGCGCGAGATTCGAAGCATATTTCCCAAGCCGCTGCGGTACCACGTCTGCCGTAAGGTCCATCACTCGACTGTTCCCAGACTTGAAGAACTTGGTATGTCAAATGTCATGAATGGCAGGCACCACGCCAGCTGCTAACTTTCGTCCAAAGTGACTAGGATCTATGCCGTAGGTTTAACCTCACGCTGGCACAGGACAATACTAAGTCATTGTAGGAATTGAAGGAAGACTTTTACCCTGGCGAGCATGTCAATGCCAAACTCGACGAGGATTCCGAACAGCGCTTGCCGGGCATCGTCCGTGATAAAGTCACCTTTGCGCCATCTGCGGACTCTGGAATCTCTCCGAGCAAGATCAAACCCATGTCTCGATACTTTGTTACCGTGAAGGAGGAGAACGGCCGCAACACCGACGCGCTTCTCGACAGCAAAAAGCTATGGCGCGATCGGAGAAGTTACTCGCGATCAATCCTGCGCAGCTTCATCCGCAACATTGCGTTCTCTGAAAATTACAAGGGCGCGCCGTGGCAGGTGAAGCCTGAATTGGTGGCAGAATTCCGCCTGCCAAAGGAGGTCCCTTGGAGCCTCACTCCTCAGGGTATCGCCGAGGCCAAAAAGACTGTCAAGACAGAACAGCCCACAACCTTCTACAACTACTACAGCGGCCCAGACAACATCCTGCACAAACAGCCCCCCCAACAGTTTGCGTTCCACAACACAATCATCCAACCTCAACCGCAAGTCCCGTTTCGACCACCCCCGGGAGGCACTGGACCACCGCCTTTTCAAGCGCAACCGCCGAATGCCAACTTCGGCTCTCCCATGGGTGGTGTCCCCATCGTCCCTGTCCCGGCGCCACCGAACGGCCAATCCATGCCAGCACCCAACCGTATGGCTCCGCCAAGACCGCCCCCCCTACAGGTCATACGGCGGCTTCCGTCTATCAAGTATCCCATTGAGGATACGGAGGTCCCGATGCGTCTGAACGGCGTAATTAGACCTCCACCCAAATTCTTGGCGAACGACATTCCCAAAGACGCGCAGCCACCCAAGGAGGACCTGGGCATCCAGATGAAGAGTGTAGGACCAATGTTGTCGGTTTGGCAGACGCTGAATGTCCACGCCGAAGTGTACATTCTCGATTCGTTTACTCTCGACGACTTCATCGAAGCTTTGGCTTATCCCGGGGATGCCTACGACTGCCAACTCCTCACCGAGATTCACTGTGCACTGCTGAAACTGCTCGTCGACGATCAGGGCGAGATTCTCGTGCACAGCGAAAACTTCTCCGAATGGGACGGCGGTTCATCTAGAGCAGAAAGCCAGAGCAGCAGGTCGCCCAGTCCAGCTCGGTCCGAGACCCCCCCTGCCAGGCGCACACGAAGTAAGGTCAGCAGCAAAGATGTCGAGACTACTCCCACCAAGCCGGTCCCGCCACGCCACACCAACCGCGCTTCGGAACTTTTGTCGGATTTCGACTGGAAGGACCATCTCGCCCGCCGGGATTTCCAAGAGGGCAAGTGGCAGGCGATTGTCGTTGGCGTGCTCAAGCAAATACCAAAGACCTCGTCCAAGAGGCCCACTTGCGACGAGATCCTTGCGCACCTCGTTCCTTCGGACATGGAGCCTGAGCTTGAGACGGTGCGGGAGCAGTACAACAGCTTGGACATCAACCTCCGCATCGCCATTCTCGACACACTCAAAAGCTACACCCTTGCCACTGAACCCCTCCGCGAATACATGGTAAACTGCAATGCGAACATGACAGTCATTCGCAACCAGAAGATTGTGCAGCAGAGGGAAAGAAAGGAGCTGTAAGTATATCCTTATCCAATCGCCATTTTGCTAACAGAATGAAATTCAGGCTCAAGAAGATGGCTGGTCTCGAGCAACAAAGAAAGATTGAGCAGGGCAAGCAACCATCCCATTCGCCGCAGCCCGAAGCCAATGGCGACGTCAGCATGTCCGGAATCACTGATCCTGACGCGAATGGGGAGGACGAGAAAGAAGACGCAAGTCCGAACCGCGGGCGCAAGCTGCGCAAGTCCAATGCTCGCAAGCGAAAATTTGTCGAAGACGAACAGACGCGTCTAGAGCGCGAGAAGCGGGAGAAGGAAGAAGCTGAAAGGGCCAAATTCCGCATGCTCCTCAACGAGATTGAAAAGACTGCCGCTGCTATCAAGGCGTGCGAAAACGAAATCAAAAAGTACGACGAGGAGCTTCGGGAGAACCAGTGTCAACAGCTGCGCCCGCTGGGTTCTGACAGATTCTGCTACCAATACTGGTGGCTTGAGCGATGGGGAATGCCACTGGGCGGCCTGCCCACGAGCTCTACCGCCGAATACAACTACGTCAGCGGCCGTCTCTGGATCCAAGGACCCCCGGAACTCAGCAAGGGCTTGATTGAGGAGGAGTCACCGGAAGAAGAGGCAAGGAGCAGGCGTGAGTCTGAGCTTGGCATTACCATGGCGCAGCGGCGCGAAGAGGAAGAGGGGCGGGTCCGGCTCTCCAGTGCGGACCAGTGGGGCTACTACGACGACCCAGAGGACGTGCAGAAGCTTCTCGAGTGGCTCGACGACCGAGGCAGCCGCGAGCTCAAGCTCAAAAAGGAGCTCACCGCCTGGCAGGATCAGATTGTCGAGTACATGGTCAACTGGAGGGCGCACATGGAAGACATGGAGGCCCAAAAGCTGGCCGAAGGCGATGAAGACAAGAAAATCAAGACGCGGCAAAAGGCGACGCACGCGGAGAACGACGCGTCGAGGTATTGGTGCTTGCGGTGGGAGAACAGCTACGCCGTGGACGAGCTGGGCCACCTGCACAGCGAGGAGCCGCCGAAGAAGAACAAGAAGACGAAGGGCAAGAAGCGATGATGGAGGCGATCTTGAACCCGACCCTCCTTCGACGCTGGCTTGCCGAATGAGCCGTCCGCGCGAGCGCTGTTAGCCTGCCACGATACACGACCCTGGATGACGCGAAAATCAGCTTGTCGCCCGACCTGCGTACCTGTAAAATGCCCCGACCCGACTACAATTCTTACCCGACGCAGCCGACGCGGCGCTCTTCCACTTCTTCTCGAAACTTTACTGCGCCAGCCCCGGCGTGGAGACTCTTCCTCGCCATTGACCGGCCCTTTTCACAAAACGATAGATCCACGTAGAGAAGCTCGGGCACGTGCATTGTGCAACCTCGCCACCGTTCAGACGACTGACGGGCCACTGCCTCTCTCCATTCCTCCCTCCTGCACAGACTACGAGCATCGACGAAAGCGCGTATACCGTGCTCATCAGTCGTCTCAATCCCCGCTTCGTCTGTGTGTGCTCGCTCGTGTCATAAATGCAAAGATCTTTTGTCTTGCTGCTTCTTCTTCTTCTTCCCTTTTCCCCTTCTTCTTCTCTTTGCTTGCTTGCGCTACTTTCTCCTCCTCATGAGCATTTTACGGCGCGTGTATGTACGTATCTCGGGCGGGCGAGCGAGCGGTGATGTGGAGCCAGTGGTGAACGCGAGGGAGCTGCGAGTCTAGCTGAATGAATCGGCTCGAATTACGGTCGCGAAACTGTCTTCCCACGTATCATGACGGATGCACGTGCGCACGCACGCTTGGCGGTGGTGATGACTGGCTCAACAAGGCAGAGAGGGTGTAGAAGGGTGGCGTGTGTGGGTGTGTGTGTCTTTGGCGCTGGGCTGCTGGGTGTTTGGACGCGGTGCGTACGTGTATACGCCTTTGTGCCTGGGGTGGACAGACAGGTTTTGGGTCGTCTACCTATGACAGGAGGTACCTAGGGAGTGAAAGGGAATGGAATAGAATTGAACTGAATGGAGTGCAATGCTATGGAGTGCAATTGATGGCGTTGCGTGGTGCCTGAGTGTTGTTCTTTTCTGTGTCTCCTCGTTGTGGTGCGGTGATATTTACGGGTTGAGTGTCGTGTCGAGGTTGCAATTGTTTGCCGCTGTTTTAGTTGTGGTGAGAGGTTTAGAAGAATTTCGGAGTATTTTAGTGTGCGTATGTCAGGGACAGTGGTAAAGAGTATTTATACACTTGTTCGCGAGTGATTGCTGCTTGTGCTTCTGAGCCTTAAGGTAGTCACTACTGTGCCCTATTATGTCCGCACTTTATAAATGCGTGCATTTCCGCTATTCATCATATTAGTGAACCACTACCATGACGCTAAACCCTAGTTAAATAGCAAATGGAAAAAACAGACATTCAATTCATGCCTACGTAGCTTTGTCTTCAGTAGTTTGTTGTTGGAGGCACGGTAGGTAGGGCCGTGGCGTGGCGTGGCGTGGCGTCAGGCGGCGGCGCTCCCGGGCGGAATGGAAGGCTGGGGTTGGCCGATGATCCATCTCCCCCACACGACCTCCTACACCATCCAACTTTCGCAGCAGCTCCCCCGAGCCCGCTTTGTACGCCCAACACATACGCATCTCGCTAGAATCATGGTGGCGAACGGCGCCCGGAAGAGTACGTCGCACCTGCTTTTGCCCGCACTCGCGTGCTTTCGCCTCACTTGCGACGGCTTCGAGCTGACAAGTCGGACACAGCGCCAACCGCCCCGGGCTCCATGGGCAAGCAGGGCTTGGTCGACGCACACGCCGCCGACGCCGTCTTGAAGGACAAGGAGAGGAAGCCTCTCAAGATCAAGCTCAAGCAGTCGGCGGCGAGGCAGACGCAGCCGGGGAACTGGAAGGAGAGCGAGATTGTCGGTACGCTTGCCTGCGCGCGCGCTGCTATTCATGGCCGCATGCTGACACCCTGATGTCTAGATGCGAACAATAAGAAGATTGAGGCCCCGGGAGGCTCGACGTCGCCGCTAGTCAACTCGCTCAACGAACACATCCTCGCCGCCTTCACGACCAACCGCCCCTTGGACGACCAGCTCGACACGGTCCAATGCCGCCACTGTCGGCGCCCCGTCCTGCGCACGTCGGCCAAGGACCATATCAGGGACTGCCTGGACAAGAAGCAGGCTAAGCTCAAGAAGAAGAAGGAGGCAAAGGAGGCAAAGGAAGCCGCCATCCGCCGCGAAAAGGGTCTCCCGTCGGAGGATGAGGGTCCGCCCAAGAACGCGCGGAAGAGCGCCAAGGGAGCGCTGGAAGATCACACAGGGGCAAAGAAGACGAAGAAGCGCAAGGCAGATGGCGATGCGGAGAAGGCGCCGGCTACTAAGAAGAAGAAGAAGGACGAGCCCAAGGCCAAACAGGCCAAGGCCAAGGGCCCGGTCGACGTGGAAAAGCAGTGCGGCGTGCTGCTCCCCAACGGCAGCATGTGCGCGCGCTCGCTGACGTGCAAATCGCACTCGATGGGGGCCAAGCGCGCGGTGCCCGGCCGCTCGCTGCCCTACGACATGCTGCTGGCGCAGTATCAGAAGAAGAACCAAGCCAAGCAGCAGCGCGCGGCCATCGACGCCAACGCGCCGCTGGCCGACGACTTCGACAACCACGCGCCCATCGACTCGGACGAGGAGAAGGACGCCATCATGGCGGCCATTGTGCGCTCGCGCCCGGCGCCGCTCGTCACGCGCCCGCTCATCGCCACGCGCTCCAAATACCAGAACGTCCGCATCAAGGAGATGCTGCAGCAGAGCATGGGCGGCCGCAACGGCTCCGGCCTCTTCTCCACCGGCGCGCCGCCGCCGCCCCCGTCGACCGCATCTACAGACCCGCACACCATGCCTTCGTCCTCGTCCTCATCTACTTTCCCCCCCGCCGCCTACCGCGGCCTCGGCCTCCTCGGTGCCATATTTGGTGAACCGCACCAGCCGCCTCCCCTCATGACGCCCGGCGGCGCTGGCACAAACTCGTCGTCCTCTGCCAACGCAACGGCCGCCGCCGCAGCAGCCGCCGCCGCGGGACCCGGCTCCGCGATGGGACTCGGCGCGGGCGACGACGTGGCGGCCATGGGCTTGTCGTCTGCCAACGCTGCCGCGGTGGCTGCGCGCCGGCAGTCCAATATGGGGAACGTGGGCGGTGGCGGCGGCGGTGGGCCGCGCCAGATTCTCCCCGGCCAGTTGCCTGGGCCGTCGCCCAATACGTCTGGAGGGGGAGGAGGTGGCGGTAGTAGTGGCGCAGGAGGTGGAGGAGCAGGCGGAGGCAGTCGAAAGACGAGCTTGAATGCTGCGGGCATGGGCGGCGTCAATGGTGTTGCGGGGGTGGGTGTGGGATAGGCGCTGTTTTGTCCACTCTTTTCGGTCGTTGTTGTTGCTGTCGTGGTGTTTTGCCTTTATCACCCCTACACCTTCTTCTAGTCCTTCTTCTTTTCCTTTGCAGGCATGTCCTTTTTCTCCCTTTTTTCTATTCCCTTCACGGCGGCGGCGGGTGGCGTTGGCAAACGCCCGTCCGCTTGTTTTTGTTCATCACTTATATTATACCGTATGATTCCATGATGGATGGATGGATGGATGGATGGTGGCATGGCGTACGGAGAGCACTGGGCTGGGCTGGCTGGCTGGTTGCATTGAGCAGGCGAGCAGGCGGGACAAGGGCTATACGGTTGTTGTTTTGGGGACGGACCGGGAAGTGGATGTACCTAGATTGGTACTGATTGATTGATGCATTGATGCATTTTGCCTGACCGTTTGGACTGTCTGTCTATCTGATGCTGAAGCGGACATGGCAGAGCAGAGACGCCGTGGCGTGGTGTGCTGTGCTGGGACTTCATACGATCCTCTGGCATGGCACGGTGACTCTGCACTCCCACCTTCGCTGCTGAGGTACTCACCTACCTACCTTACATTCCAAACCAAAGATCGGAGCACTGCGATCAAACCCCCCTCTCCATCTTGTCTTTCTGTAACCGGGAGCTTGATGGTTTGTGTATGAAACTACACCGCTGTCGTATGCATGCAAAGTAAGCAGTGACTAGAAAGTGTCGTTCTAAACCACCCCTTCGTCACATCACGGCAAGAACAGAAGAGAAGAAAAGGGGAGAGGACAAATTTTGATACACTGAAACTGCTAGAGATATATGCACGCGCGAGGGATTACTGATTAAAGACTAAATCTGCGCCTCTCCTTCTGAACTTGTACCCATGACCCTCCTCTACTACTCACATGCACTCGTCATTACACCCCGCTATCCGCCGTCTATTACCTCCTCGATTCGCATATTCCTTGCTCTCTTGCTTTTTTCCTTTGCTGTAGCTACAAGTACCCTACCCGCTCAATTGACCAAGGACTATTAAGGGCAATCAAGAAAACTGAACTGGCCTGGCCTACGCTTCACTGAGCAGTACTACACTAAGTCTACACGCGTATTTTTCCCTTTTACTTCACTCCTTGCTTTTAGTCCCACTCTCCCTCTATCGATGGACCGTAGCAAAATAGTTGGATGAGGCGATGATTGAACGGATGAAAAGGAAGCGGAGGAGACGGTTGAGAAGGGAAGGAGGAAGAAGAAGAAAAGAACCCTATGTATATGCTTCTGTGTGTATGTACTCCCAGCCAGCAAGCAAGCCACCCCCGGACTCCATCTCCACCGCAGCAGAAGCTGGAAATGTTACATGTACTCCGTGCTATGCTATGCCACACGCCTTTCCTTGGCGGAGAGGTGATAGGAGAGGAGAGAGTGAAGAGGAAGAGAGGAAAGAGGAAGAGAGGAAAGAGAGAGAGAGAAAGAGACAGGGAGATGTGGTCAAACCGTTCTTCGCGATTACCGAAGCCATTCCATCCATTGCATCGATTGCATAGGTTGTGTCCATTGCACCAATAGTCGTGCTCGACTGTCCCATCACGCATGCCTCCACCACGCCCAAAAAACGACGTCGCTACCTCTACCTCTACGTCTACCGCCGCGCCTACTTCGTTCCCATACTCAGCCTACTCCTAGTGCGCCGCGTCGCCCTCCGCGGCGTGCCCTCGCCGCTCTCACTGTCCGGTTCAAGCCTCAGCGACCCATCGCGCTCGCGCGCCTCGCTGGCCGCCGCGCTCCCGTGGCGCCGGACCATCTCGGCCGCCAGGTTCTTGCGCCCCTTGCGCATCTCGCGCTCCTCGTCGGGCGGGATGAAGCGGTGGATCTCGCGGTGGTCGAGCACGCGCTCCTCCGTGTCCCAGCGGCCGTCCTTCTCCGTCTTGGGCCACGCGTAGCCGTACAGCTTCGAGTGCCGCTCGCAGCGCGGGCACGCCGCGCGCGTCAGGTACGCGTCTTCTTGCACGAAATCGCCGTCGCACGTGCGGCACGATACCCACCGGCTGTACTTGGCGCACAGGAGGAGTGGCGTCAGCGTGTAGTCGCCTGGGACTCGCCGGTTGGGGTCGAAGGCGGTGGGCGCGGCCGCGGAGCCGCTGCTGCTCTCGATCGTGGGGATCGGCGCGGCCGGCTGCGACGTGGGCGGGAGGTCCTTGTTGTGCGAACGGGACCGCGTGCG
The DNA here is from genome assembly GCF_038025025.1 of Phyllosticta citribraziliensis. NCBI lineage: Eukaryota > Fungi > Ascomycota > Dothideomycetes > Botryosphaeriales > Phyllostictaceae > Phyllosticta > Phyllosticta citribraziliensis. The sequence continues at coordinate 326,334 of NW_027117351.1, read as the reverse complement.
GGGCGGCGTGCGTGGCCGCTCGTGGTGGACCAGCCGCTGGTTGGCATCGTCAAAGGCGACGTTGTCAGACATTTCGCTGAGCTCGGAGATGGAAGTGGAGATGGGCGTTGACGAAGGTCCTTCGGCGGCAGAGCTATCGACGTGGATGGTGATGCCTGCAGCGTCTTGTCCAGGCCTCGTCTTTGACCGAGATGCAGGAAAACCCACAGCCGCAGCTTCACCATCAGCGGAGGTCGCAGCAGTCGAATCAGAAGATGGCGGCGAACTGTCGTAAGAGGCGGGTGAGTCCGTGCTTAAGGAATCGGACTCCGAGATAACAGAACCATGGAATCTGTGTTGATTTCGAAGTGTCGTGAGCTTTGCGTAGGCGGCTCCATGTGCTTCTTGAAAAGACATGGACGAGACACTGTGACGCTGTCTGGGCCGCGCAACCTTCTTGATTCCATCGTTCGTGGAATTCCTCCTCTTGCGACCCCGATCTTGTCCCCAGAGCGCATCGTCAGTCTGCGTGCTCGTTGTAGTGTAGACATGCTGCGCGCTTGTCGTAGTATCATCAGTCTGCGTGCTTGTTGAAGTGTATCCGTGGATGCGAGTCGATGGCGATTCCTTTATCGGTTTCGATTCCTCCACCTTTTTCATGTGGCGGTAGATTTCATCAACTCTGCGCAAGAACACGTCCCCTAGCTTCGCATGGTCCCAGCAGGCCGGTGGACGGACGGTGCTCCAACATATTTCAATATACTCTCGCCACATCGTCGACCTTGGCTCTTTCCGGGCACGTTCCGCCACCAAATCCGTATCTCGGTCTGGCCAAGCGACTGATTTCCAATTTTCCCAATATCGATCTCGAATGCCTGGGGGGCAAAGCGGACTCCAGATGTCGTTGTCAAAATCGAACTTCATAGACCCGAAAACATTCTCCATGAGTTGAAAATCGTCCGGCCTTTCGACAACAGTACCGATTCTACTCCGGACGGGGGAGAAACTGGGAGACCTGGGTGGCGGATTTGGTGCCATCTCCAGTTGTCTCCTCTTGCCACCCAAATCTTGATTCTGCGGGTCTGCTTGGGCGTCCATCGGGCACTTTCTCTTCTTCCTTGACGAATATGGGGTTCCTGAGGCCGAGTTCACATCGGGGGCGGCTTCCGTCTCTTCGACCTCCTTGCTCTTGGCCGCCTCTTCATCTTCCACCGCATCTTCCTCATCCTGGGCGTCGTCTTCTTTTTCTTCTGCTTCTTCTGATTCCTCCCTCCTGGCCGGATCCCATCCGTTCCTCTGATACTTCTCGCACGTGGCGCACAGGCACTCGCAATTGTCCTCGCCAAAGTAATCGTCGCCATAAGAAACGGTAATCTCCTGGCCAGACTCGATTTCGCGCACGGAAACGATGGTCATGCCATTGGGGCCGTTGGTGGTGAGGCGGGCATTTGCCTCGCAGTCGTGATTGGCGAAGCGGGCCGGGCCCAAGAACAGTGACGACGTCTTCTTCCTGCTGCTCCTCACAATGCTGAAATCGCTCTTGTTCACGTCGAGCTTCTCCTCCTCCTTCTGGGTCAGGGCGACTTGGATGCCGCAGAGGTACTTGATGACTTCGTGCTTGCGAATGTCCTTTCTCGCGTAGACGGCGGCCTCGTGCTGCGTGATGGTGTAGCGATTGGTCGTCGCAACCTCCCAGGGGCAGTCGGGCATGTAAATGTTAATGTACTTGCGCAAATGGCGCTTGAAATGCTCGCGCTCGTCATTGGTGCCGAGGCGCTGAAAATTCCTCTTCAAGGCTGGCTCCTCGAGGAGCAGCTGCAGCGCCTTGGCCGGGTCCTTGCCGATGATGACCTTTTGGCGGAGCAAGTCGGCGACCTTTTCGTCATTGAGGCCACGGAGCGAAGAGTAGCGCAAGCGGTTCTTGCGGATCGTGGTCCAAAAGTAGACCTGAGGGCGCCCGTGTCAGCCTCGAAACGTTGGGACACGGCGCAAGGCGCGGCGCGTCTTACCTTGTCCACGAGGGCGTCTGTTGCGAGATCGTCGTAGTGAGCTAGCTGGGACAAAGTCAAGCCGCCCTTCTTCGCGAGAGCCTCCTTCAAGGGCGCTTCCTTGTCCCGCTTGGACATGTTGCGAGCTTGCCAGCGGACGCAGACGAGACGAGGACGGAAGCGTGGGCCAAGGACGAGAGAGACGCCAGTGAAAGAAAAGCAGACGTGCGAGAGAATAGGAGAGCGGGTGACGTAGGGGGAGCGTGCGTTGCAGGGCGCAAGCGCAGAAGATCACGAGGGAGAGAGTCGAGAGCGACAGCAGATGGACGCATGGGAGGAGGAGTGAAAGAGACTTGGAGCAGCGGCCAGGGAAGCGGGAGGGAGGGCGCTACCGCCGTAGCGCAGACGACATGGATATTGGCGTGGGCGAGAGGCGCGAGGACAGGCAAAGCGTCTGAGTAGGTACATGTAGGTTTTGAGAGGAGAGAGTCGAGGGGAGAAGGCTGGGGTCATGTCAGGCATCCCGAGAACCGCCAGCTCGGACGACGCCCATGTGCTACCGGACGGTACATCCTTTCAGAAAGTCAAGTTCCCGCGCGGATTTCTCCGCCAACACCACTGCTACACTACCTCAAACGCCGCCTCTCCCCAATCGCCCCCAGCGCAGACTGACGAGGGCGTGCTCCGTCCGTCACCATGATTCAGCTCAAGGTACGCCCAAGCCCAACCGCCGCCGCAGTCAAACTCGACGTCCACCGATGCGGCGAACACGGCACCCCCACGACGAAGCCTCCAAGCTGACGCTTCACCACAGTCGCTGATCAATTGCATCGACAACTCGGGCGCCGCCATTGTCGAGTGCATCAAGGTCATGCGCGCCGAGCGGCCCGCCAAAATCGGTACGAGACGACTTCTTTTGCTCCTCCGCCTGCCCTGCCCTGTCCTGTCATGCACCACCGCTCGTATGCGGCACTTTATACCAAGTCCCAACAGCGCGCCGCCGCATCTAGACGCCGCACGACCTCCGAACAAGCACTCAGACGAGCGCGTCAAAGAGCAATCACCCATCCCAACGCACCCCCAACGCGGCGCAACAGCGCACTCCAAACGCGCGCCTCCGCGCTTCACCACGCACATCCACCACACAACCACGCTAACAGCCGCTACCCACCCACAGGAGAACGCATCATCGTCGTCGTGCAAAAGCAGCGCAGCTTCGGGCCCGAGTCCGGCGGCGGCAGCGTCGCCGTGAGCGCCGCAAACAAGGTGCGCCGCGGCGACATACGGCACGCCGTCGTCGTGCGCACGGCCAAGAAGCTGCAGCGCCCCGACGGCAGCGTCGTCCGCTTCGACGACAACGCTTGCGTCCTCATCAACAAGAATGGCGAGCCCATTGGCACGCGTTTGAACGGTGAGTCGGTTCCCCATTCAGCTGCGACGGGGGCGGGACGACGGCGGACGACATTGGACGAGAAGGATGTATGGGAGTCTTTGGTGTCAGGGCTGACATTGTCTTGCGTACAGGTGTCGTGGGCGCCGAGCTCAGGAAAACGCAGTGGTCCAAGATTCTCTCCATGGCGCCGGCCCACGTATAAACCAATCAAAATATACCACGCAGAGACGATTCAAAAGGGGCATCGGAGTGAAAAGGAGTATCATATCCAATTGTACAACAACGACATATTCTCATCTAGAGCAGCAGTGCTCGGAATCAGGGTATCAGGAACCCACCGCCAGATTCTTTTTGCATCAGCACCCAAAACGCCTCCCAGGACATCATCAAGAAGAAGACAGAACATGTAGAAAAGCCTCCCAGAAAAACACATGAAAAATTTCCCCGCTCCAATGAGCAATAAACTCCCGTCCTATGCTGAGACTCCATTTCCCTTCATTTTTGATCTCGGTAATTCCGTGGCATTATGATATCCTTGACCAATCTCCCCACACCCTGGATGGACGTGGTCCGTGGACAGTCGCCTATTGCCAGACGTAGCCACAGCTCGGGCTAACGCAAACGTAGTAGAGTTTCTAAAGGCACGCGCGAGTCAGTCCTGCAAGGCATTGCTGACGCGGGGAGAAGACGTACCATGCCAGTCTCGGCGGTTCGCTGCTGCGATTGGAAGAACACCGCCTCGGTCTCGCCGCACTTGGGACAGGGGCGGTTCGTCCTAGGCAGCTATGTACAACGAGCAAGAAGTTAGCGGGCAAAGCTCGACGAGAAGCTCGGCGCGACTAACGACTGTTGCATGTGGTAGTGCAGGTGGTGATTTGTAAAGCAAAGTATACAAGTACAAGTAGGCAAGAAATCTGGATGGTGATGGAGGGCGCGGACGATCATTGGGGGTGAGGGTGTTGCTGGGAATGGTAGGGCGGCTCTGTCGCATCGAAGTCGTCGTCGTCGTCTACGTCGTAATCCTCGTCAAGGTCGAAGTAGCGGTGGTCTGCCATGAGAGCGTCGGGCATGTGGACTTCGCGCGGCGGGCGGCTGGCGTGGAGGACGCCGGGTTCCTCGTCGTCGGCCTCGATAAACAGGCCCGCGTCCTTGGTCTCCTGGCCGCACATGCCGCAGAATATCTCCTGCCCGCACATGGTGCAAAACGAGGGCACGTCGGCCAGCGAATCCAGGTCCATGTCTTCGTCGTCGTCGTCCATGGGGTGGTGGTGGTTGGGGCTTGTGTTGGTGGTGGACATGATGTTGGGGTGCATCGCGCTGCCAGCATAGGTGTTACTAACCGTCGGATCCTGGCCCAAGTCACTCGTCACGCCCGCCGTCTCGGCGGCTGTGTTGCTCAGCTCGTTGCGGTAGATGCACGACGACTGAGCCTCGGTCTCATAGGAGCAGGTTCGGCAGGCGAACTGGAGCGTGTTGTTCTCTTTGTTCTCGCGCGGGTACAGCAGGTTGGAGCTGGGCTTGTCAGTGATTGTTCCAAGATGTGGACGCGCAGGTGAGCTTACCAGTCCTCGCAGAACCTAAAGGTGATCTTCTTGGGCTCATTGTTCGAATCCGACGGCGCAGGGCTGGCGTACGCGGACATGGCGAGTTGGAGATGTGAGAGGCGAGTGGCGTGAAGAGACGGTGGGTGGGTGTTGTTCGTCGAAAGGTGTGTGGTGTAAGGTTCAAGAGGTCGTGTTGGTTATGGAGCGGCGGGAGTCGGGGACCGGGAGAGCGATTGGCTTGGCGCACAGTCCAAAGACAAACCGCTGCATGCCCCCCGCCACTTTCCGAACCAGAAGACTTCACCAACCTTTGGTTTTCGCGTCTCAGTCACAGCGTCATCTGCCCACGCCCTCAAAAAGTCACGTTGACCGTCATGAGATCTGCCATGACGCCACATTTCAAGACCAGCCATGACCCAGACCATCGTCACATGCACAAAACAACCAGCCCCTGGACTAGTAAGGCAATTCAGCAACACTTCGAATTTCCATTTTGCCTATCACTGCTGCGAAGTTACAGCAGCCGGCTCTTTCCAAGGAAGCGTCCAGCGCAGCTCTCTCACAGCTGCCAAATCATCCACGTTCAGCACCCCAACACCCTCCCGAATTAGCACCTGCCAAAGAGTTTTCCGGAACAGGCGCGGTCTGCCTGGAGTGCCCCAATACCGTGGCAATAGACCCCTGTCCGTGGCCTCATGGATTTGTGTCCTCAATTTTCTGATGCCAGCCTTGTTTCTGAAGCCGATCCATGTGATATCAATCCCCGTCGCTTTGTCCAGCTTCGCCGACGCGTAGTGCGAGTTGGAAGGATTGTACTTGAACATTGACTTCTTCTTCAAGTCGGACTTGTCTTTGAGAGAATCCAACGGAGCGTCGAGAAAGATGTCTCGGTATGTATTGTTGGCAGTGACCAACTTGTAAGACACGCCGCCTGAGCCGACGACTGTCACGGGGCCGGGAACACGATTTGTGCCGTTCCAGTGCTCAAGCCATCCACGTTGGCGGAGCGGTTCCAGAGCCTCGTTGACATGTGGCCATGCCTCGCTCGCGGAAGTCTTGAAGTCAATGACCAAGACGAGAGATTGCGATGGAGCTGCGCCAAACACGCCTGCTTGTGGTCTATTGGCGCCATCGCCTCCACCAGAATTCGCAGCCTTCAGGATTTCCGTGAGCGGCTCAATGTACAATTTGGATAGAGTTGCGTTCTGCGTGCGATCTTCTTCGTAATGTGAAACGTAAAGCTCTTGTCCATCGAAATAAATGTCTGTCTCGACGCTGACACACCCTGTGCCTAGAGCAGCAAATAGAGGAGGTGAACGCAAGTAGTCATCTGGATTAGGTGAGTCTTGGATGCCTCAGGGCGGCTTGCTTTTTTAGACTCACTATGAGAATGGCACGGTATGGGCTCGACTCCATATACAGGGCTTCTCCAGTTGCCCACAGTGTCCAGCCACTGCTTCTTTTTCCCGTGGCCTTCTTGCGGAAAGAGGAACAATAGGCTGCTTAATCGCGTCAGGACACGTTCAAGAAGAAGTAGGCCTGTTTTGCAGCAGACTTACAAGATCGATAGCAATAGCACAATAGCCATCGGTATGCGCACAAGTCGAATCAGGGAGCGGCGTCTAAACGTGCGCACTGCGTAGCGAGTAGTAGGTTCGTCTACGGGGATGAGGGGACTGTATGCATGCTTCTTGCTCCATGGTAAATAGAGCATTGTCTAGAGACTTTGATGGTTGAGAACCTGGAAGTAACCGTGGTTGATGTATAGAAAAACACAACATGACCTGCAAAGCGGCCATGGAGAGCATTTTGTTGAGGCAATGAAATGGCGAAACAAAGAGTGACGACTCGACGAGCTCAAGCTGTACCCAGCTTCAGTTACAGGAAGAGTGCCTTGGTTGGACTTGTTACAGGAGTAGCGTGAGAGGACCGAAACGCACGCGCACCCAATGAACGACCAAGGACGCTAGCCCGATCAGGCGTCTGTTGCTAAGGCGCAGCCAGACGTCGACTTTTTTTCCCTCTCAACATGCAACTGTGGTGGCTCTTTTACCGCTGCGTCAGGTTCATTCAGGCTATACGACGCAATACACGTCATGTTTGCGGCGGCGGTGCTGGTGGTATGGGTGTTGTAGCTACCCAACTATAGGGCGTCTTGGGCGGAATTCGAGTGCGTCATTGGCAAGTGTTGGCAAGGCAATTTTGCGGGCTTGACGCCATCTTGTCCGTGTGAATTCAGAGACAGTAAGGTAATTGAGGCATTCGCCAAGTCGTCCGGTCTACCATGTGCTGAGGCCACAGACCAGCGCCGACTCGGGCTCTGCCGTCGGTAGGGACACGGGACGAGGTCGACGTGAGCAGGGAAAATAGAAGTGACAGCGCCTCAGCGGCAGACGGGACGGGAGGCTCAGGTCAGAAAAGCATAAGGAAGGCAAAGGCCTGAGTCCTGAGTCCTGAGTCGACATCACAGAGTGACGTGCCGTGTGATCGACGTCCTGACGAGCACAGGCGGGCGCTAGTGGGGTAAACATCAACGCCGCCACTCCACCCACATCCTCCGCTTCTCACAACCAGCGCGTCGGCTTCTTTCAACCCGTTGCTACCTTGTCCCAAGCCTTCACCCATCACTCAATCAACATGGTGCGCCGTCTCGCCTTCACGATCCAACGCTACCTCCTGTGCTGACACCAACGCAGGCCGAGACTGGTTTGCCGCCGGGGTGGGAAGTCCGCACCTCCAAGTCCAAGGGCCTCCCCTACTACTTCAACACGGCGTCGCTCGAGTCGCGATGGGATTCTCCTGAAGGCACCGACCCCGAAAAGCTCAAGGTCTTCATGGCCTCGTATCACAGCTCCAAGGCCGACACCAGCTCCCAGGGCAGCGGCGGCGGTGATGCGATTCGCGCCGCCCACCTCTTGGTCAAGCACGAGGGCAGCCGGAGACCCTCGAGCTGGCGCGAGAACAAGATTACGCGCTCCAAGGACGAGGCAATGGAGATAATCAAGGAGTACGAGCGGAGGATCAAGGCTGGCGAAACCTCCTTGGCGGAGCTGGCCACGACCGAGTCCGATTGCACCAGCGCGCGCAAGGGAGGCGACCTGTGAGTCGAGGATGCCATCAGCGGTTTGCGGTGCGGGTGCGCTGACCGTTATGAACAGGGGCTTCTTTAAGAAGGGTGACATGCAGCGCGAGTTTGAGGACGCAGCGTTTGCGCTGCAACCCGGCGAGATTAGCGGAGTGGTGGAGACTGCGTCCGGCCTTCACCTTATCGAAAGGTGAGTGTCGCCTGGTGTTTGCCATGCGACTCACGTGGTGATGCAGCATACAACATGTGTTGGTTCTGACAATTGGCCTTGTTTGTCTGCAGGTTGAATGCTTGAGGGCCAGCAGAATGCCGTTCCGAGCTTGTCGAGCCACAGCCGCCACCGGGGCAAAGAAGGATGGTGACAGGTGGACAACCGGAGACAGGACCGCAAGGGGCTAGAAGACGACGTCAATGGATGGCACTGAGAGGTTGACTGTTTGCGCGGTTTTCGAGAATAATCTGCTCCCGTCCACGGCAGGTATTTGGCTGTGGCATGCGTGCATCGTCACCAAGAATGCGCCTTGTCGGGCGACAGGGTTGGCTGCAGAAGCTCCTGTTGGGTCCATCCTTGTTTCATGTTCGCTTCTCTTCACTTCGAGTCGTCCGTCTTCTTTCATGTTGTTTCTCGATTCCTCCTTTTGTCTGACCTGGCAACTCCAAACGTGCAGTAATTTTTTTTTTTTTTTTTTCTTTCGTCCATCCCTCCCTCCCTGCCCAAGCAAACAGCCGATCCGACAAATTCCGAGCCAGGTCAGCCTCATCGAGTGCGACGCTGCAACGTGCACCCGTCGCCCAACACCTGCTCGGCCCCTGCATGATCACACGCAAAAAAATGCCAGATGGCTGGGGAACCGTCCTAGCTGTCGGCCCGCAAGCCCCATTTGCCCTTCTCGAGCTTTCTGGACTCTGCCGTCACACGCTGCCCTGCCTAGCCGCATCCGGATGCCTGCCAGACCTTGCGTCCGCTCTCCAGCATTCTGGTCCAAGACCGTTCACATCGATGATGTGTGGATGCCACCGTGACGCCGCTTCGTCCATGTTATTCTTTGAATGACGACCCTCTGATCAGATGCCGTGTACGGTGCTAGGCACATATTTGTATGCCCGACCCTGCCCCGCAACTCACGGTCCTTCTTCCCCACTGCAGGGACTCGACCGCTGCTACCCTACAACCTGACCCGAATCTATTTATCCCTCCATCCATCCAACCCGCAATTCTTCAATTCATCGTTTCCGCTCACCTGGCTTCAGACATCTGACGGCCCATTGTTTCTGACCGGATTCACTCGCGCGTGGGACGGTGACAATACTGGTTGACCTAGACATCTTCTTCGATTCCTTTCCTTTGTACCTTTGAGACCTCTTTCAAAATGGCCATCACCGCCACGGCAAAGGCATCATACTCCACCGCCATCGGCGGCTCACCGCCTCGTCACCAGATGCGCCGTCCATCGTTCAAAAAAGCCCCGGTCAGCAGCGGACCCGGCGTCTCTGCTCCTCGCACTCACTGTCCCAAAGACGTCGACGCATTCAGCTACGACCCGAAGCATCTCCAGCGATGGATGATGCCACAGCATCTCTGGGAGCAGCTGCCACAGCAGTTGACTTCTCCTCTTGTCAGCGTCCAACATGCTGGCGCAGCCGTTCAGACTGGACTAGATCGGATCGAAGAAATTCGGACGACGCTGCTTGACAAACTGCTCGACCTGGACCGAAATGGCCAGGCACCATCAATTGAGCAAATTTCTCAGGTCATCAACGGAGCGGACCCTGAAGGGACCAAGCGTGCGCGTGCCCGTCACGACTCGGTTGCCTCTCCACTCTCAACACCGCCTCTGTCCCCAGACGGCCCTCGCCGTGCCCATGAGGCAGACACTCCATTGGACTCGGGCATCAACACGCCTCTCACGCTTCCCACTCAAATGCACCCCATTGCCATTCCCAACGCGACGAAACTTCCCGAAAGCGCCCTCTCCACGGCTCGCCTCCGCACCACGTCACTGAACGACGGCTTCATCGACGACACGCCGTGCTCGCCCATCGCGGGCCCCCAGTCACTGCCGGCGGTGATGACGCCCTCGTCGCCCCCGCTCGCCTTGCACCCGTCGTACCCCGTCGCGCCGCCTTGCCACCTGCACGAGAAGTACTACGCGGCGGAGCTGCTGGAGCTGCGCTGCGTCAGCCTGGTGCGGCTGCGCCACTCGTCGCGCCGGGTCGACGTCGAGTGGACCGAGTGCAAGCGCAGCATCGCCGACGCGGACGTCGTTCGCGAGTTTGAGGTCTGGTGGGCGGACCGCAAGCGCGACATTGTTGCGCTCGAGGACGAGGTCCTCCTGGCTGAGAAGGCGGGCCCCCCGCTTGGCGCCGCCGGCGTGGTCTAGACATTCTGTCATTCGATCCAAGCGTTGTGTCGATTCGGAGGCAGTGAGGTCTTGGTTGACCACGACGGACGTGTGGGTAGCGCCAGTGGGAGCATTCCGATTGGGAATAGTGCCTCACTCAAGCGCAGGCGCCGTCGTAACTAGCGCTACGTTTCTGGAGGTCGACCAAGCTTCTCCTGGTCTGCGATCGACGACGACGACAGCAAATCTTTGAATGACGAACAGAACCAAAAGCGTGCTGAAAAAACACAACACAAAAGAAACACCTGGGTAACGGAATACGGAACACGGCGTTGGAAATCCCCACCTACAGCTTTTGACACCTTATGCGGACCGGACCCACCTACATTCTAAACCATCACGACCCACCAACAAACGATACCATTCTCATAGACGACACAACATCCTTCAGAAACCAACCTACATTAAATTACCTACTGCTACTACTACTTTCACCACCACCACTACTGTGTGCTGCGCTCTGGAGCGCCACCACTCTTTCTTTCTTTCTTGCTCATTCTGTTCTCCCTGTTGCCAAACAAACAATCAGTCAAACAATCAATCAATCCAATAAACAAACCTCTTTTCCCCGCACTGCTGCCATCCATCGTCGCCCCTTGAATGTGCAAAGGGCGGGCGCCAGACTCTGGGTCGCGGCGGCGTTACTCCCGCGCTGTCTAGCGCGGGTGTAGGCGACCACACAACCAACAAGCTATGCGCCTGCGGGCTTTTCTTGCCGACGGTGCTCGCTTGCGCTTGCGTATTGTTTGCGTCTGTGGCTGCGGTTGTGGCTGTGGCGCTGGCTTGCTCTTGCTCCTTTGTTGCGTGGAGAGTGAGTGGTCAGAGGCAGAGCGATGCGATGCGATGCGATGCGATGCGATGCGATGCGCCACGGCTTGAGACTTGCCTTGACCAAGAATTCGAGTTTGAATTCCTCTTCAAGATGTCTGTTGCCGCAGCAGCAGCAGCAGCAAAAGTGATTGCAAGCGGCCATCTGTTCGAGGCGTTGGTCGGTGGACGACGGATGAAGAGCAGCGTTTATGTGGAGAGAAAGCCGCCTACCTCATGTTGGGTCTCTTGCTCTTGTCTCCTGGCTGCCTGGCTGCCCTGGCAAGGACAAACAAACACTCTGGCTGCCCTCGGTGCCTGCCCCTCGCCACCTTCCTGGTACCTTATCAAGGAACGGCTCTCGATCGATCTAGGTTTTCCACAACGCCGTGAGGGCAGGGGTGCATGCCATGCCATTGTCCACGCCGACGACGAATGGAAGGAACGCTCTGTCCCTTCCTGCTTGCACGCATGGGCGCACGCGAGCCAGACAGCGTTGCACTTTCCGTCAGGTCGAATCGAGCTTCTTCTCTCTGCGTCTGCTGCTGCGCCCTGGCTTGGTTCACCACGCTCATTTGTTTGGCCTAGCGTCCCACAAACCCAGATGTGCCCATTGGTCGAAGTCGAGGACTGCTGGAGTTGGGTTAGCACAGTGTGGATGATGGACGACGATGTGCGTCCGTCTGGCTGTATGTGCCTGAACTGCTCTGCCCTCCCTCCATGCACTCTCTATTTCTTTCTTTTTTTCTTTCTTGCCCCAGCTTCTTCTGCTTCTCCTTCTTCTTCACCTCAATCGGTCGGTTGACTGCTTCCTTCCTCACCTCTATACATACCACCTTCAATTTCTTCAGCACACCTGGTTACCTCACCCACCCAGCGCCCTCCCCTTTCCATCTGTTCCTGTTTCATACACTATTCGTCCCTTCTCTCCAACCTCCAACCGAGCAGAGCTCTGGTGCGTGGAAAACAACCACACAAGTTTCTCTCTCTCTTCTCTCTTGGGATTCTGAAGTGTTTGATAATGTAGGCGTATTTTGTTTTGATAATTGAACTTGTTGACGTATCTTGTTCGATTGATTGTTCACGTGAGATGCAACTGCTATCCTGCGAGAGAAGATCGCACCATGACTGCATTGAGTATGGCGTCGCGCTGTGCATGCGTGGTAAGTACAAAGATATGTAGGCAGTTCATGTCATTTGATCCTATGACACGCGGATCTGCCTGCCTGTCAACTCTACATCAGGAGGATGGGAAGAAACTAAGGCTGACAGCGACAGCAACAGCGACAGTGACAGCGGGATAGGCGTCGCGGACTAGCTGACATGACACAACTTTTAGGTTCAACCAACCAACCATGCAATGAAGTAAGTAGAAGCTACAGCCGTCACGTCACGGTAAGGTAGGAAGAGGAGCCGAAGCTTGTCGTCGCATTCTGGGTTCGGTAGCGAATTTAGGGAACTGTCATTTACATTGTTTTCTTTTTGACGGTCGTTTGGTCTGTGCTGATTGCCAGTGGTTGCAAGGAAGGGGGAGGAGAGGAGTGGGAAAGCAACGGTTATTGGAAAGGAAGGACGTTGAGATTGTGTGGCGGTGCGGTGCAGGCTGGCTTGCATGGATGCGCGGTGCGGGCACGAGGTCTGGGGATGGATGATGGAAGTGACTCATGGTCGTACCGCTACGGCAGCGTACATACCCAGTCGCATGCTCCTGTGGTATCCCCATCACCAAAGTTTTGCGGCTGCTTGCTCGTCGCGTTTACTTCCATTCGCAATTTCATACCTCGAGGCGATGGCTAGGAATCAAAAAGCTTCTTCTCACTTGGAGGCGTCGGCTACGTCCGTACCGAACAAGCCCTAGGAACAAAAGCTGTTGTTTTGCTCGACGCGGGGCACCGCCAGCCTTGAAACCTTGCGTTGCCGCGCCCTCCCCTACCCTCACGCGCGGCCGTTACACGCGGCTTCCCGGTCCACCTTACTCATTCGATGGCTCGTTAGCTTTCTGAGGCTCCGCCCCGCCTCTCCCGGCAGCGGGCGGCGGGCCGTCCGGGGAGCGCGCTGCGTGGTGCTGTTGCGCCGTTGGTCGCGTCGTCTCTTTTGCTATTTTGGGTTTCCCGAGGGGAAGGATAAGAGTCATTTCGCAAGTTATTTACATGTGACGGGGAAGAGTTGATTGATTTCTTCCGTCGCTGGCTGGCCGTTGGCTCGCTGGTTCCATGGCTAGCGTCTCTGCTACTCCTAGGAAGGCTTCTTCTTTGCGTCGCCCTTTGGTCCGTGGGGCTGGTCAACGGTCAGAATGTTGACGGGCTTGTACTCTGCGGCGCGCGCCTCTCGCAACCACGGCGCCTCTGCTGCTGCCAGCTTGCTCTGGGCGTACTCGATGAGCGGCGCGGCGCCTGGTGCGTCTGCTTTGATGCCAATCACGCCCACGCGCGGCAGCCCCAGGGCGGCAGCCAGCTTTGGCTCGACGTTGGGATTTAGCGGGACGATGCGCGTGGCCTGAGAGGGGGGCAGAGAGCGAGATGCGGCGGAAGACAGGAGGGGCAGATGAGAGACTACCGGCGACGAGGGGCTTTGCGAGGTAAAGATGAGCGGCATGGTGGGGAGAGCGCTGGCGCCGTCCTCGTTTGCGACCAAGCGCTCGAGATGGCGCGTGGTGCTGTTGAGGCCGACGGTGATGTGGTTGGCAATGGCGGGCGCCGGTGGTGGTGGCGGCGGGTCAGACTGGCTCTGGCTCTGGCGCCTCTTGCGCTTCTTGTCCCGTTTGCCCTTTGACGGTGTAATGTGATGGGTGCGATAGCGGGCAATGGGCGACAGCAGGCTGCGCAGTCAGCAACATTTTAATGTTCTCTTGCTCGTGGCAAAACAAAAGGTCGGGCAGAGGGGCAGGGGCCGGCCGCCGGGGTGTTTCTTTTGTGCTTCAAAAACAGGGGCCGTGATACAGTGGCAATCTGGAAAAGGAGGCCCGCAGCCAATGAGAAGATGAAGACGTACCTGAGCAGCATATCGAGCATGATATCATGGTCGGCTGGAGGAACATGCGGCCTTGGAATGTGGCCCAATCAGTCGCGTCGCCCAGCCAGAGACATAGACGACGGCAAGACAAACCATTTGGTGGCAGTGTAGGGGGAATCGAGCTTGTGGACGACCATGGCGTTCTTGAGCCGTGGTGTTTTGTGACGTCGTTGATGCAGGGCAGGCGGGCGGCGCCAACGGACGTGAAGGCGAAGAGCAGCGGAGAGCAGCACAGCGCCCGCTCCCGCACTGATTTACTTTCCCCCGCGGACAGACGCGTTCAACACAACCCACCGCACCCACCGCTCTGCATGATAGATTCGACAATCGTCCACAACCACCTCGCCCAATCCGCCCTGCCCACACCACACGGCCTTTGTCCTGCTGCTGCACCAGCTAGCCTCTTCTCCCCGCCGCTACCACTTGCGCCTCTCCTCCCTGCGAACCCGCTCAAATTCAATTGCAGGCAACCGTGCGTACTGTACCCTGTCACAGCTTCACGTACGCCCGCCCGCCGCTCACCCTCTCTTCCACGTCCCCACCCCTTCTCTGCAGCTCCTGCGCTTGCTGCTCGCCCTCGTCGTCCGCTGCTGACTTCACAGCTCCAGATCCACCATGTTATGGATTCTCCCAGCCTAAGGCAAACCCCTCCGCCACCGACCCTGGAGTCTACACAAGAACGCCGCGACTCTATGGAAGACACAAACTCCTCCCCCGGTAGATTCAAGCGACCCCGCCTGGACAGCGGTAGCCGCGCAGTCCGCAACATGTCGGCCAGCGTCGACAGCGACGACGAAGCCGCAAGGCTGGACCTCTCAGACGCCGCCGCGCCCACCACTCCCAACAACGACGACGACGAGCAAACCACCGCCAACGGCGCCCACGCTCCACACACTCCAAGCCGCATGACAATCAACGTCCGCACTCCCCAGCAATCTACCCCTCCCAACGATTGCGCGCCTTCCTCCCACCCCGCCGCTTCTGCTTCCTTGGACCACGCCATGGACGCCGACCACGACACCGATTCGAGCGGCACTCTGCTCTCCTCGCCCCTCCAACCCTCTCCCAAGACCAAGCCCGACTCGCCCTCTACCACCGCTGGTCCCGGCGACTCCCCCACCTCTTCTGCGCATTCGCCCGCCGTCGTTGAGATCGACGTCGATGACGACCAAGACATGGAGGACCACCAGGACAATATTGTTGAGATTCCTGATGACGATGATGACGAGCAGGTGGCTGAGAATGTCTTTGACAAGTTTCCTTGGGCGCTTGAGCATGGCCGGGAAGCTGCCATTGTCGTCATCTCCAAGGCCGTTGCCAAGCCATGTAAGTCGTTCAAAACATGATCCGGTGAGCGCATACTGACTTGCTTGCAGTGCAGAACCCAAACAGCGAGGGTGAGCTGACGCTAATCACACGCTGGCTTCACAATGTCGCCAGAATGGTCAAGTTCGAGGTGGTGAGCCCTCAAGCCGCCTACCTCGAAGAGGCCTCTTCGTGGGAGTGCATTGGCAAAATGTTCAAGTGCATCCTTAACCGACAAGTCCCGTATGGTGAATCGTTCCACCTGGCCAGGAACGAAACGGAAGACGTGGCCCTGACTCACTTGTGGGGAGCTTACAGCACATGCGCCGCACAAATAATACGCGCCGAGCTGGACTACTTGAAGGAAACCGGCTCCTCTTTCAACAAGACTTCTCTCCTCGTATCGCCAATCCACATGAAGAATTTGGCCAACTTTTTCAAATGCTCGGAAGATGTCCCGTTCTGGGCTTTGGTTAAGAACCTCTTGGACGGAGACGTCCCAGCTTGTTCCGGAGTTGTCCTGCAGGATTTCATCAATGGACTGGACCAGCTCGAGGATCTTGTTGGCCTCGTTAAGATTGGACTCTCCAACAACTACCTGCGCGCTGCTGCAAGTGAAGGCTTGCGACTCATCCAGAACCTGGTCCATGCGTCTCGCCCGATCCCCTGGCACAGGTTGGACCTGGAACCCCGCTTCATGACGGCTTCATTCAACCTCTTATTCGTGGAGCTGGATCGCGAAATCAAAGCATCCCTCAAAGCCCCCGTTGAGCTGTGCAACGAACTCCTCCTCACCGCCCGCGAAGTCCTGAACACGTTCGCGGAGATGGAACGTCAAACGGCTCGAGACAGTCTTGCTCAGGACATTCTCGGGCCAAACTTGGCAAGACACCCACAGGCGTCGACGCCTACCACGCTCGCCGAATGTTGGTTCCTCAAGACATTGCAGGAGTACATTTTGAAAAGCCACATGAATAATCGAATCTGGGCAGTCGAGACCATGAGCCAGCGCTTTGTCCACCTGTGGACCAGCAACCCCAAGGATCAAGAGGGAGCCAGGCTACTCGATCTCTATTGCGAATTTCTGTTGGAAACTGACGTCATGAGCTACATCATTGGAATCGACTCCCATCCGCAATTGGTGTCGCGGTGCGGCAACATTATTGGCTTTCTCGCCGTCAACCGTCACTACGGTCATGACCAGACAGACGCCCTCTGGAGTTCGATCATGGAGAATCAGGACCCGCGGATGGTCGAAGCTCTGATCGAAGTGCTTGCTTATTTGGCCACTTTGATGGATCTCGACGAGGTCGTCTACATTTGCACCAAGCTCCGCACCCTGCCCGTATCGGGCTTCACGGGCTCTTTCCTGGATCTGTTCCGCAAGGCGTGCAACTGCGTCAGTCAGAAATCGACTCAAACCCATTCCTCCTGGTATACGGGAGAAGCGATGCGCCAAGAGCTCTTTTCGTTCTTGATCAACGTCATTCAAGAGAGCTTTCCCAACGAGACTTCGACTCCTGTGACTGAGAACCTGCACAGGTTTGCTCTTCAAGAGCTTTCCAGCATGACGAAGCCAGACATGATTACTGCCGAGGACAGGCACTCGATTTACGCAGTCTGTGCAGAAGCCATTCACAACAGAACTCCAAACGCGGCCGCGAGTGCGCGAATCATCTCGATGTTGCTTTCGACAACACCTGCAGATGCGTCCTTCTTGCATCAACGCGGACTGGTCGAGCAAGTGGCCAACGAGCTTTGCGAATTCGTAAAGCGTGAACCGTCTGAGCCGTCCGAATACTTGGTCCATGCATTGGCATCCCGCTTGACCCTCTTGTTTAACCTCATTAGCATCGATCCGGACTTTTTATCCATCGAACTGCAAGAAACCGTGTGGGAGCACCTGGTTGGGAAAGAGGCCATCAGCCAGCAGGCTCGCGACATTGCATGGCACCAATTGTCGCAAATGGTCAAGTCTCAGTATTCGGAAAACTCATTCCTGTCGCGCTGCGCTGTAGATTTGCTGCCCAAGGTGGAGCCAGAGTACTACACGCCAGGTCTGTTTGAATTCCTCCGCCAACTGATTGACTATCAACGGCGAATCTCTGGCACCGGAGAAATTTCCTCCGAGGGAATCGTCGAGCCAGCGGGCGTCGAGCTTCTTTGGCACGTTCTACTCAAGGCTCCGAATGGGACCATTGAGCAAACCACGGCCGAGTTCCTCTCCGCCTTGTACCTGGACGTTCGGACTTTGAAGAGCTACACCGCGGAGCATCCCAACGTCATCTTGGACACTCACACCGCGCTCGTTGAACGCTGTATTCGTCAGCTTGTCGAGGCGTATTCGAGTGCCAAGTCTGGCGAGGTGAGAATGGCGGACGTGGATGAGAGAGATGACGGAAACGAGCGCCAGTTCCAGCGAACGCTCTTGTTCACGACTCTATTGATCGCAGGAGCCAGAAGGCGGGCTGATTTGCAAATCTCGTCTCCGCGGCTGCGGAAGCCCTCTCTTCCTTCCTCGTGTGAAGGCTCGACAGGAGAGCCAATCCAGATCAAGTTCCAGGCCTTTGGCGGGGACCGCACCGACATCAAGACTGTGACGGTCAAGAATGGCGAAACGTACTCGTGGCTTGTCGACCGCCTCTGCGAGTGGACTGGCTTCCCCGAGGTCCACATCATTCATTGCGGAGGCCGAATCAACCAGCAAGAGAACAGCGATCGCCCGCTTGAAGAAATGGGACTGGACAAAGGCCTCATCCTGGTCAAACAAGTTGGAGATGTGGAGCCGACTACCTATAGCACCGGCTCCATCACGACTGTGGAAAAGGAAATCCTCAAGAATTACGACACGATTTACGACTTTTTGGACGGCGGTGATGATTCCTTTAGTCATGCTGTAGGTCGCCCTTCATCTACCGTTGTGCGTTGCTAACATTTGGCAGACTTATGAATTTCTGAAGCTGCTTCAACCACATGGCAAGTCACTGGCCTTGACTTATGGTGGAAGAAGCACCGAAAACATTGATGAACTCGCTTCCTTGGCATTCCAGCCGGGCAAGACCTTCAAAGCGAGGGTATCCATTATGACCTTGGCGAAGGATTTCCAAACCCATCTCAAAGCCGTACGACCTCAAGCGCCTAGAAATCGTCTAGAGACACATGCTGACAATGTTCAGGGACCTGTGAATGTTCAATTGATCAGCCACTCTGTTCAGCTTCTTGGCGCTGCCATTCTCCAGGATGAGCTCATTGACGGCGAACTTTCTGGCCCACACGACGTGTCCCTGACTATGATGACTTTGGAAGTCTTCAACGACTTGCTAAAGGGTGAGTTGACTTCTGTCTTGATCTGACGAATTCTGACATGTCCAGAACGCGTCGAGCCCGATATCTCGTCCTCCTACTTTCCCGACGGAGGACGTTTGGTGGGGCGTCTCGTCTCCTTTTTGCAGTCGTCCTTGTGCGCGCCTGTCAATGCTCACTTGACATGTCTGTGCTACAAGGCCATCTTGGAATCGGCACAGCACAGTCGCGATGTCTGGACTGCCTTTACAGGTCGCTCTGACCTCCAAGACATGCACTCGACGCTTTTGCTCTCATTTCTCCAAGAAGGCGCGCGACATCAAATTGCGCAAACCATTGAGAACAACTGCCTACACGTCGCGGAGAGGACGAGCTTTAGCATGCAAGAAGTCCTGTCGTTTTACTGGAAGGTCTTGTCCGAGCTGCTTCCACGCGCCGAAGCTCATGCCAGCAACGCCAGAGAATTCTTCGAAATTACGACGAAGACGTTTCGCCGGTACGATGAGCATCAGCGCAACGAAGCAGTGCTCAGAGGGTACATTTCTACGTGGAGCGACCTCTTGCTTGGCCATAAACATGAGCCGTTTGTGGGCCGTTTCGACATCGACATCATCGTCCTCGGCTTCACCCAGCTGCTCCGCACCGCCGTGCAGTCCCTCAAGTCGTTCAAGAAGCCGCTCGCTGTCGACGACTTGGCCGTCAAGGTCTTTACCAAGTTCTTGTTCCCCATGACCTCGGAACAAACCACGCCCCGTACGCTGCCTGTCCTCGATACTCCGACACGCTATGAGCTCTATGAGCTCGTGCTTGCGCTATGCGAGGACGCGTCCGTCTATCAACGGATTGTCGGTCTCGAACACCAAGTGCTTGGCATGACGGAATTCCCAGAAGATGCAATATACGGCAACAGCGCGTCGAGAGAACTCCGCTCAGAAACAGGCTACGTCGGGCTCGACAACCCCCAGGCCCTGTGCTACATGAATTCTCTCATGACCCAGCTGTTCATGGATCTCGAGTTCCGCAAATTCATCTTCGAGGCCGAGGGCTCTGGCGAGGACGGCCTGCTGAAATCCATGAAGGAGTTGTTTGCAAAAATGCAGAGCAGCTATGGCCGATCGGTCGACATTCGCTCGTTTGCCCTATGCGTCAGGGGAACAGACAAGAAACCCATCAACGTCACCATCCAGATGGACACTGAAGAGTTTTTCCGGCTGCTCATGGACCAGCTAGAAAGCCAACTCGCCACCGCCGAGGACAAGCAGCGGTTGAAGAACTTTTACGGCGGCCGCTCTGTCAATCAGATCAAGTCAAGAGACTGCCAACACGTGTCGGAGACGACTGAGACGCTGTTCAATCTGCCGCTCGAGGTCAAGGGTAAGGAGACGCTGGAGGAGAGTCTACGCGCCTACGTCGAAGGAGAGAGCCTTGATGGCGAAAACAAGTACAAGTGCGAGCCGTGTGGTGGCCGTCTTGTCAATGCCGTCAAGCGCACTTGCCTGCAAAGCGTGCCCGACAACTTGATTGTACACCTCAAGCGGTTCGACTTTGACCCCTTCACTCTGAGCCGGAGCAAGATTAACGACTATTTCCACTTTCCGCCGCGCATCAACATGAGCCCCTACAAGGTCGAGTACCTGAGCGACCCGGAGTCTCCGATCGAAGATGACTGGTTCGAGTTGGTCGGCATCTTGGTCCACGCCGGCGGAGTAGAGCAGGGCCACTACTGGTCGTACAGCCGTGTGCGTCCCACCACGGATATGCCTGGCAGATGGATCAAGTTCAACGACGACACCGTCACCGAGCAAGACATGGCCAAGGTCGACATGGAGTGCTATGGCGGCTCTGCCCGTCACACTTCTGCTTACATGTTGCTATATCAGCGAGCCTCTGCGGTTGCCCACGGCTCATCCGACGTCCTCCGCGCCCCGCAGTCGTTGAACCCCATTGCAAAGCTGCCAGAGGAACTCGAAGACGAAATCGAAAAAGAGAACGAGCGACAAATCCTGGACTACTGCTCGTTTGACCGCGCTCACTGTTACTTCGTTCGCCGACTGCTCCTGCATCTGCCGTCGCTCAACCGCGGCGTCTGCTCTGACTCTCACGAACTGGAATACCTTGTGACGGAAATGGCAATAACACACATCTACCAGGTGACGGGGCGCTCAGGCGACATTGATGAACTTGGAAGAATCCTCGACGACCTCATCCGCGTCACACGTTCATGTCACGTGTGCAAACAGTCCTTCATGTACTGGCTCTCCGATCAACGCCATAATGCGCTGAGTGACTTGATCATCTACTCCTGCCCTGTCGATGGCATCAGTCCCGTCAGCAACAGGATTACGACTTTTCTTGTGGACATCCTTAAGAGCCTTCGCGACAGTAACGCCCCCGAATACGGCCTCGATGTGCAAAATCCGGAGCTTGAGCAGGTCTACGAAGTAGAAAAGCGGACCCATGACGCAGGAGTCTTGCCGCAACTGCTCAAAAGGCTCGTTTTCATGGTCTTTGACCTTGGCTGGATTCCCGCAAATGGTCTGGAGCTTTACCAGCATCCATGGGACAGCTACTTTATCCTCTTGAAAAACATTTGGTATCTCGGCCCGCATGAGAGAGCATCGATGTTGCACACAGGCTTTTTCAAGATGGCCCTGGATATAGCTACAGCCGATAGCGATGGCAATATCGTAACGCCGTACCCGGAAGTCCGCAAAGCTCTTCTGAACAAGAAAGCCAAGCCGGATTTGACCTTTTTCAGCCAGTTCGTCTCGGCAATGGTAAACCACCTCGACATTCGGTTCAATTTTACCAAGAGCAATGACGAGAGATTCAAGATTGCCAGTCCCATTGAAGAAGCCACAAAGTTTCCTTTGACACCTGCAGAAGCTTCCCTCTTATACCTTTATTATCCCGAGGATTCGTGCTACGCTGTCCTCGACAAGCTTCTGGAGAATGCAACGACTACGACTTGCCAACCTTGCGGAGAGATTGTCATGGCCTTGATCAGCCTCTCAGACTCAGACATTACAACCAAGACATATAACACTCTCTTCGAGGGCATGGCGATTATGGACACTGCAGCTATGCAACCCTACATCTCGACAGTGGCCTACTTTGTATGGGCCGCCTCAACTCCCAACTGGTCGAAGCGGGCAATTGAAACTCTGATCACTTTTACCAAAAAAGTTGACCAAGACGGGCTGGCCACTGCAGAGACTTACCTGTGGACACTCAACAACATCTGGGGCCTCACACCGAGGGCAAGATGGGGCGAGAACTTGCCCGCATTCTTCCAAGGCGAACTTCTCCGGTTAGCCCCCCAGTGGGCGCCTGCTTTTCTATCGTACGAGGAACGCGACATTCAGGCTCAAGCGACCAAGTATATCCGCAGCTGGGTCTTTGCAAACGGACCTTGCCAGCCTGGTCGGCTTGACCACATGGACCCGCACGGAGCCCTTGCTAGCGCCCGCATCAAGGCTGTTCGAGAACTGACGCGCGTTGGCTTCGAGCGTATTCTCGTGCTTCACAAGGAAGCCGAAGTGTCGCGCGTTTCGGTCGAAGGTCTTCACACGATGATGCTGGACTGCCACCGTTTCCTGCGGACGCTGCGTCACGCTCTGCCCAACGTGTACGGTGACGACGTCGAGACGAGCGAGCTGCTGCACATGTGCGAAATCAGCGACCAGTACGTCCGGTCGTGGCCGGAGAGCGACGAATACGAGTCGAGTAAGTATGCCCGCCACCACTACCGTTCCATCAAGAGCCGTCCGCTCCCTCCTGCTCCGTCTCCCACGTTTGATCCGTACGACGAAGGCAACGGGAATCTGGACGGCGTCGAGGGGGAGGAGGATGACATGCTTTTCTCCTCCGAAACAATCCACGACTAGCGGAGGCGGAACTTTTGCGACGGCTCTGGTAGAGGCGCTCGACCAATTTCAGTTTGCTAACGACACGCGCCACAGTCTCGGGCGACGACGAATTGGAGTACGCGGAAGACGTCGAGGGCGTGTAGCGCGCGCGCTTGCTCCGTACGCTCCATGCCTTACGACTGGCTGATCACGACGACGACACACCACCAAAAAAACTAGACTCTCTTGGCAAACTCCTTCAAAAGACTTTTGCTTCTCTCACGACTTCTTGACTTGATAGAGCTCGGCCTCCCTCCCCTTTTCTCCTACATGGATCGGCTACCGGAGGAGGCTTGGGCAAACCTTTTTGTTGTTTTCTCTCCTCTTCTCCTCTTCTCTCCTCTTGCTCTTCCTTTTTTTTTTTTTTTTCTTTTCTTGTTTTTTACCTTGATTCACACCGCCTGGGACGTACGTCACGTCTTGGGCCTCTCTCTGGTGGTGGTTCTACGGAATGCGTGGGATTGGTGGGTTGGCGGGTTTCCGCGGTTCTTCGTCAGTGGACGACGCAGCCCAGCCACCGCTACCACTGCTGCTACACCACGGGGAATAAAAAGAGCAAGACCCTTTTTCTGTCTTCTCACATTTGCCTTTTTGCGTTTTCGTTTTGTCGACGGGGGGTCTTGAGAATGGTCGACTGAATGGATGGTCGACGGACTGAATGGTTGAATGGATCGACGGACTACTCTCCGTCTTCCTTCCTACTGCCTGGCTGGCGCTTTGGTTGTGTTGCGGTATGCTGCTTGCGGTGCCCGCGGAGCTTGCGGTATGGTATGGTATGGTGCTACTGGCGTCTTTTTCTCTTTTTCTCTCTGTCTTTCTGCTTTTCGAGATGCGATGCCATGCGATGCCATGGGATGGGATGGAACGGAACGGAATGGATACCTGGCCGGTCGGTGGAGTGGAAAGGTTAGGGTGGGTTGATAGGGTAGGGTAGGCGCGGCGGAAAAAAAGGAATTGAGATGACTGAATTGAACTGAATGGATGACAGGCGGTCTTGCTTCCTCTCACGCGTTGCATGTGTCGAGCGATTCAGTGCTCACTCGCTGTCGATGTGGGGAAGGTAAGCTGTTTCTTCCCACTCTGCAGTTTTGCGTTGCAGCATGAAATCAATTCCACTTGGTTCGATTCGCATACGTCCTACCATTTACCCACCTTACCCACGCACTTGACTTTTTCACTCGCTGCAGCAAGCAGCCCAGCCACAAACGCGTCCATCCAACTCAATCAACGCTCCCAGCCCACCACGTCCTCTCGTCACGTCACACCTCTCACTTCTCTCTCTCTCCAGCCCATCAAAACCTCGACCGCGCCCTCTGCGCGCGGTACGCCGTGAACCCGACATAGGCGCCGGCAAGCAGGGCGCCAAACACGACAAACTTGAGCACGAACCAGCCCCAGCCGCCGCCCTCGCCGTCGCCCTTGCGGCCCTTGTACGGCTTCAGCTTCTGCGCGCGGCCCTTGGCGCGATCGCGGTCCTTGCTGCCGGCCACGCCGCCGGCGGCGCCGGTCGGCGAGTACAGGTTCTTGGTCTTGAGCGAGACGATGTCGTGGTTGTCGGCCAGCTCGCCCGTCTCGGCGCTGAAGCCGAGGTACGTCACCGGCGGGATCTTGATGTTGTCGCCCAGCGTGAAGCAGTCGGTCCACTCGGTTTCCGACTTGTATTGCAGCTGGAGGGTGAGGGACTTTTCGGCGAAGTAGGTGAGGCGCGCTTTGGTGGGGATGGCGGCGTTGCGGAGGCCGCGGGCCTGGTGGGAGGTGATGTTAGTGTCTCGTCTTCTTGTTTTCCCTTGTTCCCTGTCTCGTCTTTTGTTTGGTTGAGTTGTAGAAGGGAAAACGTACAGAGCAGCCCGCCAACTCCTGCCCCTTGCCATCCGTCGATTTATCATAGCTCGTCTGCCCATCACCAAGCATAGCCATGACGTACGGGAAAACAACGCCGGGGCGGTTATTCTTGTACGTGTCGAAGAAGATGGCGAGGCCCTCGAAGTTGTCGACGCTGCCGAAGACGGGGCCCTGCTGCGCGCGCTGCTTGGTCAGCCACAGCGCCATGCCGTCGCCGTACAGGTTGCCCTGCCCGTGGATCTTGAACTCGAACTCGATCTCCCAGTTCGTCGCCGTCAGCGGCACGCGCGAGAAGATCCACCCCGCCCGCGACCCCTTGTCCGGTGTTAGCCGGATGTAGCGGTCCGTTCGCACCACCGTGTCGCCGCCGAAGTCGAACCAGCGCGATTGCATGTCCGAGTCGAGGTACGGCTGTGGCGCGTGTTAGTCTGGTGTTTTGCTGCCATTGGCGCGGCTGCGGCGTGCGTTTGGCCGCGCTTGTCCGCCGGCCGTCTGGGGAGAGGCGTCTACTGACCGTGCTCAAGCTGTGCGTGCGGAGCTGCGTTGGTTGTTAGCGGCGTGTCCCTGGCTGGCGTGCATCAAGCGCGGATGCCAATTGGGATGCTCATACCGGTATGCTCTTGACTTCGGGCTCGGCGGCGGCGTCGTCCTGCGCGGACGCGCCGAGGCCGAAGCTGCTGGCGAGCAGCAGCAGCGACGTCGCCCATGGGAGAAGCATCGTGGAGGAGGAGGAGGAGGAGGTGTTTTGTTGTTGGCGTGAGCACCCTTTAAGCAGCGGCGGGAGTGCGGAGACGGCGGCCGTGAGGTAGAAGCGAAGCTCGGTATCGAAATAAGAGACAGTGGCGAGTAAAAAAATGGAAAGGAGAGAAAGAGCGTCAAGCAGTGGAGCTCAGAAGAAGCCAGACGCGGCGCCCCTCTACAGCTTCCACCAGGGACCGAACTAAACACGCCGGGGGGGGGGGGGGGGGGGGGGGGGGGGGGGGGGGTCCTGAGATGGTCGTCGACGGCGTGGGTCGTGGCAACAACGGACGGGGAACGACAGCCAGCAAAGGCAGCACAGCTCCTCGTCGAATGGGCGGCAGGCTCGCGGTGATGAATGGGATACGATGGCGGCCGTGATGTCTGAGGTGGCCTCAAGGTTGGACGGTGGTCTCGGCACCGCACGCCCCCGGGGGAGACAGCACCGCAGCACGAACCTAAGGAACCCGGACCAGCCGTCAGCCCTAGCGCGCCGCCCGCGGGCCGGCAGCTCTCGTCTTGTCGTCACTCGAGTTTGTTCTCTTCTTCAACTTTCAACTTCTTCAACAACACCACACACCGTCGCTCCAATCAACCAATTCTACTCAACGCCCACCCACCTTTCGTCCGCGCGCCCCCCGCCCGTCCTCCCTCTCTCTCTCTCTCTCCCCACACAACCACACACGCAAAACACACAATGGACAGCCTCTCCTCCAGCGGCGACGGCAAGACGGCCATCATGCAGCAAGTGCGCCAAGAAGCCGCCATTGCCAACGCGCGCGCGCTGGTCGACGTATGTAGAAAGCAGATCCAATCCCCACTCCACCGCTAACACGCCCACCAGAAACTAAACGAGCACTGCTTCGAGCGCTGCGTGCCGACGCCCGGCTCGTCGCTGTCGAGCGGCGAAAAGGCCTGCTTCTCCGCCTGCCTGGAGAAGTACATGAACGGGTGGAATGTCGTCTCGCGGCAGTATGTGCAGCGGCTGCAGCAGCGCGGCGGTGGAGGGCTGCAGTAGAAACGGAAGGAGAAGGAAGGGCAAAGGAAAAGATGGAGAGGATGGAAAGGGAGGGAGGAGAGGAAGAGAAGAGGAGAGGGGATTGTCCTGGGGATATTGGGGTCGCTGAGGTGCGTTTTGGAGAGGGACAATGGGGGGAAAACTAAGGAGGGGAGGTTTGGTGGTGGTGGTGGTCATGCATGGATGGAGATTGGCGGCGCCGTTTGACGCAGCACCGCAGCGCAACCAGCGCTTTATATCGGGTTCTACGTACTCTACAACACGCCACTCCAGACGAAGAAGCGGGAGAAAGTGTAAAAAAATAGAAATGCAGTCAAGAAAGAAAAATACCATCTCCAACCACGAGCTCAAAAATCCTCACCACTCAAATAATGCCATGCAACCGCATCTTCATCATTGACGCCGCTTCAAACCGTCTAGCTCTTTCCTCCACCACCAAAGCTCTTCTGCCGCTCCTTGTACTCCTTGACGACCAGCGAGCACTGGAACTCGGCGCACAGCCGCTTGCGCCGCGCATCGGGCAGCTTGGAGGCGAACTGCAGGCCGCTGGCGCGCTCAACCACCTCGACGGGGACCTCGAACTCGACGAGCGGCTTGTCGTTGGGGATGGGCGCGTTGGGCAGGACGAAGGCACCCAGGGCGACGCTTCCGCCGGCCTTGCCGTCCTCGGCGAAAATGACCTTGTAGAAGTGCGTCGGCACGGCGACATTGGGCGGCGAGCCGATGACCTCGTACGACACGCGCCACTTGCCGTCGGCCGGGTCGCGCTTGGGGAGGTACAGTGGCCCCGTCACGACGCGCACGCTGGGGAAGCGCGCCGTCAGGCGGCGGCAGAAGTCCTCCAGGTGCGCCCAGTAGTCGCGGTTGAAGCCGTCGCCGACCTGCGGGCACATGTTGCTCAGCGCGAACGTGTCGTCCATGGCCGCCTGGCTCCACTTGGCGTCGGCGGCGGGCACCTGGTGGCCGCGGTCGTAGCCGCTGCGGTAGTAGTCCTTGAGCCTTGCGCGGAACGGCTCCGGGATCGCGTCGTCCTCGAAGAAGCTGCTGTGCTTGCGGTCCGCGTTTTTCAGTGAGAGTGACGCCGGCGTGATGTGCTCGGCCACCCAGTGCGGGTTGCGCGTGCGCCGGTCGTGCGACGACACGAGCGAGTTGGCGAAGCGTAGGTCGTTGACGGGTCCCGGGAAGCCGTATTGGAAGAGGCCGTCCGGGTCGACGGGCGCGTTGGCGGCGCCCTTGACGGCCTGCGACACGGTTGGCGCCGGGGCCTTTGGTGCTGCTGCCGCCGCCGTGGGTGTTGTGGGTGTGGTGCCGATGTTGTCTTGCTTCTCGCGCTTGACGATTTGCGCCGAGTAGCCGACGGCGATGCCAGCGGCCATGGCGGCGGCCACCATGCCGAATCCTGCTTTTTGCGCCATGGCGAGACCGAAGAGGCGAGAGTGATGGCCGGATCCGTCAAGCTACAGTCGAAGAGGAAGAGGTTGTATAGCTAGCGCGAGAGCTCGTCGTATGGATGAGGAGCGGCGGCGTGGGTTGTTGGAGCGAGAGCAGGGCGACGGCGCGCAGAGACGCGTGGAGGACAGCGTGTGACGCGTGATGGCGCAGGTTTCGGTGCAGGTGGTGTTGAAGATTGGCAGGGCTGGGGTCATCTGCTTCGGCGGACGACTGGGTTGACGTCGATCATCTCGGACAAAAGTTAGACGCTGCCCCGGCTGCCAGACGTCAGTGGAGTGTCTGGACCCTACAGGTAGGCATGTTTTTCAAACCAAAGCAACTTGCTAGTGAGCCGGTCATGTTTTATCTCGCTTTCACAAGAGGCAGTTTCGCCGAGTAGTAGAATTTGCGACGCTGCATGGTCTCGTCATCGCACCCGCTCAAGAGCTGCGTCCTCCTAGCAAGAGCCATCTCAGTGGCTGACGGGAGCCGCAACGCGCTTAGTAACCACCAGCTCCATTACGCAACGATGCAGAGCTCATGGTAAGCTACCCCTACCTTCCATCGATAGAGCTATTCACTTAGAGATAACCCAGGCTACCATGGCCTCACCCTCCACTCTTGCGCACCGCAACACCCCAGCAACCCGCACCCCAACTACAGTCCTCTGCGCAGAAATGCCGTCGCCTCAAGCAAAATGACGCGCACTTGTCGCGCGTGGCGCGTTGATGAAGTGGCAAGTTTCGGTTCGAAAGAATGGTCCGTCACTTCGTTGTTTTGTTCCACTTGCGCCGCTTGCGCGCGCGTCGGCCCGCTTGTCGGTCGCGCTCCTCCTCCTACATGCGCCGTGGGACGAAGCCAAAGCAAAGAAAGCCAGCATAACACGGCTTTTGTGTCATCGCATCCATCCGTCCGTCCATCATCCACCGTACATGTCTGCAACAGGCAGCCCGAACCCGTGTAGCACGCCAAACCCCCGAAGATTGTGAAAAGCCGTCGCGAAGAGAAGAGGACAGGAGTGAAAAGACAAGGGTCTAATAGCAAGCTAGCCGCGATTGGCGACAGCGCAAAAAGGGTCCAAGGCGAAAAAAAGAAGTCGTGTCGGTCGTGAAAAGTGTTACATGTCGTCGCTGTCCTTGCGCTGCTTCTTGCGGCCCGACCTGCGCTTCTTGGTCTCGGCGGCCGGGGCCGCGGCCGTGGCAGCAGCAGCAGCAGCGACGGCATCGTCGGGCGATCCGGCGCGCGCTTCGGGAGCGGCAGCAGTAGCAGTCGCCGTGGCAGCCGTGGCATCCGACACCTTGTTGACGATTTCGTTTAGAAAGTCAAAATGCTCCTCCTTGAGCACGGCCTGCTTGAGGTGGACGGCGGTGACGCGTTTCGACGAGCGGCTCTTGGCCTCGTTGGCGGCCTTTGTGACGAGCGAGATCATGAAGAGCTCGAGGGCTTTTGCTGCGGCGGGGGATAAAATGCGTTGGCGCGAGTGTGACGAGGAATTGAGGAGGGGGGAAAAGGTGCGACTCACCAACAACGTGCGGAGTGACTTGGGCGACCTTGCCGACGTCTTCGTCGGCCTGCATGATGCGCTTGATGCGGGCGGCGGGGAACTTTGTCCGCACCTCGATGCCCTCTGCGACGCCGGGGGCCAGCTCCGAGTGCGACCTGAGGCCATTGGAAGGTTGTGGAAGTTGTTGGTCTTCCATGGCGTGTTGTGGCGCGTGTCTCTGGGGGCTCCAATCATGGTCCTCAGCTTCCAGCTTCATTTTCCCGAATCGGGACGGCATGGGGACGGTACCTGGGGTGTTGACAAAGGGCGGCGGATGGTAGGGTTGGGCGTGCTGCGGGGTGTGCGGCGCGAGCTGTAGCGGCGGTTGTGGTTGTTGCGGTGGTGGTGGTGGTGGTGGTGGTGGTTGTATGTGGGGCGTGGGGTGCGAGATGGAGCCGCGATACTTTTGGTCAAAGGCGGTGACGGTGTCGGAGCTGTCGTAGGCGGACAGGTCGGGCGAGCGCGGCGCGTAGTCGCCGTCCGGGTCCTCTTTCATAGTGCCTGCCCGGTGGAGATGTAGTGGCGCCAAGAGGTCCGTTCTTTGTTTTCTTTTTTTGTAGAGATTTGATTCGTGCAGTGGTGTCGGGTGGGCAGCAGGGCAGGGGGCGAGACGTCCGGATGGACCGTGAGTCGGCGCGAATGGTCGGGTGCAGTGCAGTGCAGTCTGTGTAATACAACACCAAGGAATAACGACAACAGCCAGCAATCCGATGTAAATGCCGGGCGGTGAGCAGGCAAGCAAGGAGTGGGCAGGCAGCGGAGAAAGGAAAGGATTGAACGGCGGAACGGGATGGGATGGTAGGGTGCTTATGTACGTCTGCGGTAGTGGCAGAGGAGCAGAAGGCAGGGGTCCCGCTGATGGAACCAGCCTGCCACTCACTGCCCAAGGAACCCAATCCCAATCCCACCCGCCCGTCAGTAGCGAAGCCCCATCCGTCATAAAGCCCCCCATCCCTCCCGTGCGCCGCTCAACCTCTTCCTCTCGTCCAAAAGACAACGCGTTGAATGACGACCCCTAGAGCCCAGAGTCGATATCCACACCAGCCAGTGCTCCGTCCTGCTGCCCGAAGCCCTCGCGCCCATCATCCGAGCGCGCGACCGTGGTTCCCGGCCGTCGGTCCTGGCTGGTGCGACGGAGATGGGAGTTTACTTGATCTAATCCGACAACGCTGCTTCTTTTCCTGCTTATCATCGTCATTTTTCAATTCATCACTCTTCTCTCGTTGCGCTCCTCCCTGCAGCCCCTCTGTGCCGCTCTACCCGAACGTCTGCCTTGCGTTGATGAGGAAACATCCACCCAGGCACGCGACCATCGTGGCTCCAGATCTATGGCACGCAACCCCATCCCCCAGGCACCACAAAAGCTGCTCATAGACACTGAAAATAAAATCTTTCTTCTCCTTTCCTTGATGCGCATTATCCGGGCGACCCTATCTTTGCATCCAACTTTCAGCCGCCCCGCTCGCTCGTCCGAGACTTGTCGCGTGTCAAGCTACCAACTTCTAGGCGTCCGCGTCTCCGATGCCAAGCTCGAAGGAGAAGAGAGAGACCTCAAAAAAAGATGGGCGCTGACTATTGGCAGGCGATATGGGGTCATACTGCTTTTTGAACGGAGCGAGGTGCGGTGGAGTGGTTGGCGTGAGTATTAAACACATGTTCTGTACCTGGACGACGGCCAAACGTATCAGCTACACGTTGCCAAGAGAAAGACCGCGGTACTTACAAGGAAGCTCCATCAGCTTCCCACCTCTACCCTCGATGACGGTCGGATGCTCCCATAGCTCACAAGGAAAAAGAAACTAGATCCTCCTGTGTATCGCCGGGCGGACACGATGGAATGCTCCCGGGTGTTGCTTGGAAGCAGGTCGAATGCTCCTCGATACTGCCACCGACAGCGAGACGACCCGACGTCAATTCAACAACGCCTTGATCCGCTTCTGAAGGTCCTTGTTCAGACACAGCGGAGGGCTCCACTTCTCTCTGATGTGCTTGCTGCAGAAGCTGTCAGTCACCACATCCTCAGAGAAGCACCGCAGGAACACCAAACCCACCAAAGCTTCCTCGCGCTCGCCTCAACGACTGCGCGCTGATGGTCCAAGTGCGTCCGCTCGTCCTCGACTCGCAGCCTGTAGTGCTCGACAAACTCGGCCGCGCTGCTGCCGTCCATGTCGCGCGTGGCGTCGCTCAGCCGCGCCGACGCGATCAAGTGGCTCGCGAACGTGGCGCTGGTTTCGGACGCGGAGCTGCCGTTGTCTTCTTCGCGCGTCTTGGGCCCGATGAGCCGCTTGATTTCGTCGAGGCGGTCTAGGTCTTTGATCAGCAGCTCTATGAGCATGTAGCACTGGTGGCTTTTGCGTTCGAAGGCGGCGAGGGCGTCGTTGTTGGGAGCATGCGCGCGGAGGCTGACGCTGGTGTCCATGACCGGGCGCTCAACGCGGCGGCTGCTGCTGATAGTTGTAGTAGTGGTAGTGCTGGTCGGCGAAGCGCGCTGTCCCCCTACCCCCAGTACCAGCTCGTCAAAACGCACCCTCTTCATCTTCCTCATCGGCTGCCTCTCGTCCCCATCGCCTCCTTCACCGGGCTCCCCAAGCGGCGACCCCGAATCGACCCTCAGTTTGCGCTTTTCTCCCGCGGCCGCCGGCGCCCCAGCTCCACCCTCACCCTCACCCCTCACCTCCGCCATCGCCATCTGTATATCAGCCGCATGCACCTCCCTATTCAACCGTATCTTTCTCCGCAGCCGCCCGCTCGGCTGCGTCTGCCTCTCGCGCACGCACCGCAACAGCACCTCCTTGACGCGCGCCGGCCTCTCGCACGCCTGCGCCAACCTATCCACATCGAACAGCAGGTTCGGCGGCCACTCGTGCAGCTCCAGGACGCGCGTGTCTGGCTCGTCGATGCGAACCTTGCGCGCGTGGATCAGCCCGTTCGGGCTCGCGCGCGGTGCGATGCTGGCGTCGAGCAGGTTGGCGATGCCGATGGCGCGCAGGCGCGTCAGCGCGTGGTGCTTTGCGTCGAGTGCCGGCGGCGGCGATGGCGGTGATGGCGGCGGAAGGGTCATCGTGCGTGCGTGCGTAGGTTTGAGTGGGACGCGTGGTGGGAGCGTTCGTGATGTGTGTGGGGAGGCAGATGCTGGTGGTGAGGTTGGTTGGTTGGTAGTTAGGTAGGTAGGTAGGTGGTGGGCCGGGCGGTCGTAATTATTCCGTTGAGTTTGAGAGCATCAACCAACCAACCGCAGCGCCTGCCGCGGAATATCTGGCCTCGCGTCGCGTCCGGTGCGGTCGGTGTGCGGTACGGTACGGTGGTCGAGAGAGGAACGGTGCGGACGGAACCATGGAATTGAGACTACACGTGTCTGGTGCCGTACCTGCCGGTAGGTAGGTACCTCGCGGACGACAGCGCCCTGACTTCATCTATTGTAGGATATGAATGCTCCCTAAGTGTGGCCGCCGTATCAGGAGGTAGCAGTTCATTCGAAATCAACAGAGATAGACCACCGCAATGGCTGCCAGGCATGGCGCCGCCGCCTGGCATGTTCCTACAGTACGTATCCAACTACCATCCTCCAATTCCTCTTCTGCTGCATTTCTCCCAAAAATCCAGTGGTTTTGAATTTCATGACGCTTTTTCCAAGTCGAAAGTGACCATCCATCACTTCGAATACCAAGCAATCCAAGTCTTTCCCTTCCCTTTCCGACGCCTTCATGTCCAAAATAGAGCGCGAGAGTGCCAAATAGCCCCAACAACAGACGCGGGTTTCCAACAACACCCCCAAAGTACTCCATGGTCGACGAAAAGGCGTCAAGTGCTCCACACGAATGCTCCTTGGTACCGGCACCAACTTCAAGGCGTCTCGGCTTCTTACAACAAGTCCCTGACGCGCTTCTGGAGCGTCCAGCTCAGATTGAGTGCCGCTTCCTCTCTGATGTACTTGCTGCAGAAACCGTTAGCCACCTCGCATCAAAAGGCTGAACCGGAGAGGCACAGAGAGGAAAGGCCTACACGAGCTTCCGAGCGCTCGTCTGGGTGACTGCGCGATGGTGCGCCAGGTAAGAGTGCTCATCCAGCACCCGGAGCCTGTAGTGCTCGAGAAACTCGCCGTCGCGTTTGCCGACCATGTCGCGGGTCGCGTCACCCAGCGAGGACGACGAAATCATGTGCGCTGAGAACTTCGCAGCTTCGGTTTCTCTGTCGCCTCGATGCGGTCAAGGTCTTCGGCAAGCAACTCGGTGACCCAGCTGCGCTTGTGGCGGAAACGCCTGAAAGCCTGCAGCGCTTCGTTGCTGGGTGGATGGGTGTCGAGATTGGAGCCCACGGACGGCGGCTCAGTGTTGTTGCTGGCGGTCGGGGTTGGCGCGAGGAGACTGACGCTGCTATCCATGAGTGGGTGGCGAGCACCGTTCGTGCTGAAGGGCTCGCGGGCGCGGGTGTTTGCTCCCGTGGTCGGGCGCTCAGCGCTGTCGCTGGTGTTGATGGGCGCGAGGGCGTTGATGCCACTTGCCGCGGGCGGGCGCCGAGCACCATTGCTGTTGCTCGACGAAGTGTTCTGTCCCTTGTCTCCCAAGCTCAGACTTTTGAGATCAACCCTCTGTTTCTTCGTGGGCTGCTGCTGCTCAGCTTTGTGGATATGCTCATCGAGCGGCGAGTCGGCTCTCTGCTTGCGCTTTCCACCCGGATTGGCCCCACCCGCAATTTCCTTTCGCGCGGCGTCAACGTCAGTCGCCTGGACTTCTCTGATCAGCCGCATGCGTTCGCGAATGCGAGTGTCCTGTTGTCTTTTCTGGACGTGGTGGAGAAGCAGAGCCTTGGCGCGCGGGTGGTCCTTGCATTCGATGAGCAGCTTGTCTATGGTCGTGATGAGATGCTGGGACCAGTCGTGAACGCTCAGGATGCGTGTGTCGGGCTCGTTCATCAATATCTTCAAGCTCGGGTCACCGTTGCGTGGAGCGCGCGGCCTGATGTGGTCATGGAGGATGTTGTCCACTCCGACATCTTGGATGCGCGTCAAGGCATCGCGAATCTTGACATGCGTAATCTTAGGCATGGTGAATCGCGCTCATTCGAAAGAGAGGGAGGGATCGTGGAGGACTTGTTGTTGTGGAGAAAAACGCTGGCGACAAAGTGATGATGGTAGGCGTTGAAGTTGGGTGTCAACACCAAGAGAATGCGGACGACGAGGTGCGCCCGGCGGCGAAACTTGGAGAGACGTCAGGCGCAAAACAATTGGCTTCGGTGCACCGAACAAAGTCGAGGAGAGGACGCGCCGAAGGAATCGGGTCGTTGAGGTCCGGGTGATCTGGCCCAGTGTCAGATGGAAATCTACGCAGCGCCCGCAACCTGGGTACTTCGGCGCTCAGTCACGCCTTGAAAAGGAATTGCAAGTTTTTGGCACAAGTTGCGAAGACGCGGAATTGGCGGGCAGTGGTTGGCTGGGCAGGGTAGAGTAAGGTAAGTACTCAATGTACCAAGCGGCATCATGCCCAGCAGCCAGAGTGCGCGCTCCTACTACTACTGCTGCTGATGGTCTTAGTGAGCTGTTGTGCACGAGGCCCTACATCAGACAGAGAGAGTGTTGACTCTTTGGTACGTAATGCGCCTTGTCGACTGCTGCACTCTGCTTTCTGGGGCGCAGACAACACCCGCCATCAAACACAACCTCGTCACTAGCGATTCCTTGCATGCCAACGCGACCAGGTGAAGAGCTACAGAGAGAGGGCCAACAATCTTCAGGTGAGAATTTGAGTCTGCAAAGTCGGGCCTGGATGAATTCATTTCGTAGCGGAGCGCCCAAAAGAACAGCCACAGCAGCCAGACAGGCGAGCCGATGCCAAAGACGCTACTCTAGATCGCCATGGAGCAAAAACGACAGGCACAGAGGCAGAGAGATAGAGATCCGAGCCCGCAAAAAGAAGTAGGACAGACAAAAAAGAAAACAAAAAGTAAGCCCGGAAGGAGGCTCGAACTGTTTGATACTCTAGAAGCCTTTTACAGCCGAATCAGAGCCACTTTTTCAATTATGTGGATGACTCCAAAGCATCTCCCAACGTCGCCAAAGGACCTAAGACTTACTTGAAAGAAATGACTGCTGAACAAAATTATATAGTTAAAGGCATGCCCCACCATTGTCAAAGGTACCAGCTAGCTCTGTTTGAATGATCAACTAAGCCGCCGGGCTAGGTACGGCTGACCCTGCGATTGTCTCTACCGCTCTGCGCAATCCTGACGCGAGCCTTCTACGACAAACTCCCAACCAATCTCTGTCTTCTTAGCACCATCGCTCATTTCCAAACGCGCCCAACGCGCCCATCGCGTCATAGTAACAAAAATCAAGTCATCACAAGAAAATCTACAGAAGAATTAGACCGCATCACCCGCTTCAATCAACAAAGCGAGCAATCGAGCGCCGGCCGAGGGGGTCAGAAGATGTGTTTCTAGACAAAGGTTTGACCAAGCTTTCGGGCGGTAGGCAGTGGAGCCGCGGCGCTGAGTCGAGAGCCTTTCCGTGTAGGTGCGTAGGTAGGTGATCAACGCAGCCAGGTGCGCTCAGAGAGCAACGCTGTTGAGGTTGCTGGCCCTCGTGTGGGTGGTCGCGCTTCGAGGCAACATGAAGAGGTGCTGTCGCTCCAAATTACGCCTCCCATCTACTTGCGTTTGTCCTATGTGCACAATGAATGGCGCCTGCGACTGCCGCTCCCATCGCAACGCCGAAACACATTTCGTTGCCTGTAGGGCGGCTTTGTGTAGTAAATTCAATGCAATGCACGACACAGCGATCCTCTAGCCCCTCGAATACCAAGCAATCCAAGCCTTCCCCTCCTTTCCCAACACCTTCTTGTCCAAAATAGAGCGCTGAAAGTGCCAAAGAGTGCCAACTGCCGTACTAACTGGGCGGTTGTCTGGAGGTGCTGTCAAGCGTGTTAGGAAGGTTTCGGCAGCGATGAAATTGGGGGGCTTGCCTTTGTGTGGGTTGGTGGCTTCCGCTCCCGAGACCTTTGCAGAAGAGGAGACATGGCTGCTCCGTGGACAGTGAGGGGGTCGGGCGTGAATGTTGCTGATCCCTACAAGAAAGCGCGTCTGGCTGCTCTGGCGCGTGGCTGATGTGAGTAGAGAGGCACTGCCTTCTGTCGTCGACGCATGGCGGTACAGCTGGTCGGTGGTCGTGGTGCTGCATGATACAAGACTGTCTTTGCGAACTCTTGATGGCACTGGCAGACGCGCCTATGGCTTCAAGTGAGTGCCTCGAGAACGCTTGCCTCCATATCTCTCCGAAGACGATAATTCTTCTCCTTGGTGAATTCGCTGTGTCGGAAGTCAGTCAACTCAGGCTACTCTACAGCCGCGCATGATGGGAAAGGAGGGTCGGACGTACTAGAGCTTGCGGATGCTCGTCTTGAGAACAACGGCCTTGTGCTCCAGGTGCGTGCGGTCGTCTTCCATGTCCAACACGTGGTGCTGCAGTAACTTCCACTTGTCCTTTCCATCCAGCGTGCGCGTGGCCTCACTGAGCGCCGACGAGGCAGCCAGGTGCGCGGCGAGCTTGGCAGCCTGCGGCTCTGCGTCCTGCTCGCTGAAGTCCAGGCGGCGCCTGATCTCTCCGAGACGGTTGACTTGGGATTGGAGCAGCCGCAGGATCCAGCTGGACTCTGCAGTCGAGTTGAAGTCCTTGGTGAGAGCGTCGTCGTGGCGAGGGTGGGCGCTCAAGATGTCGGCTGTCCGCCTGGCGTACTCTACCTTCCGTTCCCTTCTCTCTTGCTGCTCCTTGCGTGCCTTGCCAGCTCTGTGGGCTGTGCCCCTCCGACTCTTCTTCGATGCCTGGGCACTGGGCTCACCATCCTGCGGGTCGTCGTCATTTTGGTCATCACTCCGCTCTTCCTCATGCTTGACGTCCTCCTGCTTGATGTCCTCCTGATCGATATCCTGACCACCGGGCGCGTATTCCAGCACATATCGTAGTCCGCATTCCTGCTCTTCTTGTTTGATGTACTGGTCGTCGCCCCGCTCCTCTTCCTGCTTGATATGCACATCATCATTGAGCTCGTCGTCTTGTTCCGGAAAGTTCATTCGCGGCTTCTTGGCATTTGCTTGCTGCTCGACGGTCCTTATGGGCGAGTCGGCGGGGCGCTTACGCTGCGATGTGCCCTAGGCTGCCCTATCGGTGGCGGACACGTCTTCTTCGCGTTCGTCGCAGAGATCATTGTGGACAGCATGAAGGTCGAGGGTGAGGACCTCTCGCGCAAGCCGACATCGTGTGCGATACCTTGCGTCACTCTTCCTGCAATCGACGCGGCGGCGTATCAGCAGCTTGAGCTGGGCCAGGTCGTCGCATAGGCGCACAAGCCGCTCGAGTGCGCGAAGAAAATGGTACGGATACTCCTCAGGGCTCAAGATGCGCACGTCTGGCTCGTCGATGCGCGCTCTTGAATTGTCACGGGAGCGTTCGCGTGGCTGCACATCTTTGTCGAGGATGTTGTTGATGCCCACGTGCTGGATTGTCAGAAGTGGCCTTTGCGACTCATCAGCCTCAGAAAAGCTGGGGATTTCCGCCCCAAGGGCTGACGCGGAGGCACTCATGATGAAGTGCGACCGAGTGTTCTGAAACCCTTTCGCTGGGTGGGTGATGGTGGGTGGTGGTGGTGGTGGCGGTGGCAGAAGTGGCGACAGCGAGATGGCGTCAAAAGTTTGAAGAGAAACTGGTAGACGGTGTTGCGACCAGACCGCAGGACGACAAGACATTCCTTCAAGTTTGGAAGGAAAAGGAAAGAGGAAGAGAGAGGTAAAGCTCGCGAACGTTACCTACCTTGGTGCCATAAAACATGGAGGAGTTCTGCCAGGCGGTGTGCGTCGCGTCGCCTACGCCGATGCGACACCACGCTCATGGTGAGCGGGTCTTGATCGTAGCGCCAAAGCTTGCAGCTCGGGAAATAACTGTGCAGCTGCACGTGTGGTGCTGGTTCTTGTCGATTAATTGGCAAAGTATTCGTCCCTTTCCGGCTGAAAATAGCACAGGCAACCTAAGAACTTTTTTTTAGGATATAATTTGAAAACTTTGACCTTCAGTCATGGATCAAGAAATGGGTCGGATAGCGCAATTGGTTACGTCTACAAACCGGGTTTGATTACTTGGCCTCTGTGCAAGATGAACCAACACAGTCGCTCCTAAGTTCGATTCCACCTTGGTCCTAATTCCTTTTTGCTCGTTTCGTTTTGCGCCTGCCGGCAACCAGATGTCGGCCCAAATGTCGCGCAGGTTGACTGAGTGGTGTTAATTCTTTTGCCGCTCCACTCACTCTCTTCCTTTTGCCTCCGCACCTACCTACGTACGCTCTCACCTGGGTCGGCCCAAAAATCCAAAGGAGGGATGTCCGAACATTGACCTACCGCACTTCGTGCACGACCGAGCGCTTCTACGGCCCATGAAGGTGGCGACCAAGGAGCGCGCCTGAGTGCGTGGCTGAAACCAGGGCGTGCTGTAGAAGAGCACAAAGCCGGCCCTGTTGAAGTAGTGCCATTCTTCCTCGCAAACGCCTACCTTCTTTGTTGCACACCTTGCGGAAGCTCAAGGATAAAGCGGCGTCATTCTCGTGATTGGTGTCAACGCCGAAACAGGAAAAGATGAAGAAAAAGATCATGTCTACAGGATCAGAGACAAGAGGCACGAAGAAAGGTTGGAAAGAGTTGAGATCCCCATGTTGACCTGCGACCTGCGATCTGCGAATTGTCGGAAAGCGGTGTGCGGCGGATGCTGTCCAAGTGTGGTGAGGCTTTGGGAAAAGTTTCGGGGCGAGAGCGCACTTTTTGGAGAGGGGAGAGAGTCGAAGTGCGAGATATCCAGACTTGTCTGCGCACGGCGACAGAGCTCATGCAGTCGCTGCTTGGGCACCGACAGGAGGGCAAAAAGA
Source organism: Phyllosticta citribraziliensis (assembly GCF_038025025.1). NCBI lineage: Eukaryota > Fungi > Ascomycota > Dothideomycetes > Botryosphaeriales > Phyllostictaceae > Phyllosticta > Phyllosticta citribraziliensis. The sequence continues at coordinate 287,137 of NW_027117351.1, read as the reverse complement.
ATTGACAGCAATGGAGAGGCGCAGAGCTGTGGTGGAGGGCGGAGCGCGGAGCGCGGAGGGCAGAACCGGAAGGCGGAAGCGGAGGGCGGAAGCGTAGGCGCCGATTTCGTTGCCTCGTCTGATATGTACTCTTTCCTTCGGCTAGAGCAGTGACGGAACAAAAAAAAAAGGGCAAAAGAAAATCGGAAGGGCAGGGTATCGAACGCGGAATCCGCCTCTGTGGTTGGCAGCACCTGAAAGATGCCATCGTACCACGGCGCCAAACGTCCACAACTGGCATCCTACACAATCCTTGAGAAGGAATCAAACTTTTGAAAATATAAAGCATACTCTTCGGAGCCTGGCGTTGGTTAGCTGCGTAAGTGTCGTGGCTGGTAGTGTTGGTTGTCTTGCTACTCCACCGCGCCGCCAACTTCACCAAGACAGGCCAACAGGCTCAAGTACGCGTCTGACACGGAGTCAGGTCTCTCCTCTTACCTCTTCACCTGGACTCCAATCCGCATCAGCTCAAAGATCCAAAATAGTAGGAAACCAAAGACTCAGCATACAATTACCGCCTTTTTTGTTGACAAGTCCGCGTAAGACTTGCCTCATCAAAGGCCATGATTGTATTGCAGCACAGGATCGGGAGCACCACCTCGTGACGATCCGGTACGCAGGCTAGCTGTAGACAAGACACACCACACCACACTGCAGGGAGAGGAACGGTAAAGGACTCAAGGAGAGTTTGGAAAGATCATTCAAGAAGATGTGGGATTCAAAGAAGAAAACAATAAGTCTAGAAAGAAAAGCAATCTCGTTCACCGACAAACGCCTCGACGCCGCCGCGCTCTGGGAAAAGCAAAGCTTGGGTCTTCGACCAGACAGACAGACAGACAGACAGACAGGTAGACTTGACAACGACAAGGACGACAATGACGATGGCACAAAGGAGGCCAAGAGTTGGAGGTAGAAAGGTAGGGAGGTGGGTGTCGTGTAACCTGAGAAGGTGGAGTGGCTTGAAGGTGTGGAGGAGTCAGGAGGAGTCGTCGTAGTAGTAGTAGTAGTAGGCTCAGGGGAGTCGAGCCGTGAGGGGCAAGATGTGGTTCGGCTGGGAATCTAGTGGCCGCCGGTCGTGGGCATGCCGAGCGCCGACTTGTAGCTGTCGTAGATGAACCATTGGAAGGCCTGTTGAACACACTGTCAGCTTCTGTCCGCCGCGGGATACATGGATGTGCGGTCGGCAAAGGAGATGCTGCCAAAGACGCCGCAGAAACTCACCGTCAAAGTTCCAATCATCATAATCCGCATCGGCAGACCATTCCACAGGCCACTGAAGCCAATGGCGCGATACACCCTGCCCATGGCCTGCACGGCGCCCTCGCCCTTGTTCCTCTCGGCGTTGAGCTTGCTGACCATGACGTCGGCCGGGTGCGAAATGACGGCGCAGGCGATGCCGGCAATGTAGCCGCCGGCGAAGCTGACGCCCGTCTGCTGCAGCGAGCTGTAGCTCTCCTTGGGCTTGCCCAGGTACTTGTAGATGGCCTCGACGGCCTTTTCGAAGCTGGCAAACTTGCACATGGTGTAGGGGATTTGACGGCTGTTTTTCGTTAATTTAGAACAATGCTTGGGGTTGGTTGATTGGACTTACCCCCAGAGCGGCGCGAGACCGGCGTACAGTCCGCCCACGCCCTCGGCCTTGATCATCTTGGACATGCCGTCGCGCAAGTTGCGCGCAAACGGCGGGTCGCTCGTCTGCATGCGCACCTTGACGGCCTCCCACGGACACAGCGCCATGTCGGCCAGGAACTCGGCCGACGCGCTGGCGGCCAGGTACACGAGCGTCTTGTTCATGGACGGGAACAGCGACTCGCCGTAGTAGTACTTGAAGACCTCGTAGAAGCCGTACTTGCCGGCGCCCTGCAAGCTGTAGCCGACAAACGTCGGCGTCCAGCCCAGGAACACGCCGCGCAGCCCTTGCGACGACAGGATCGTCCGGAACGCCGCCGCGTTGGACGGGTACCGCTTGGGCGAGATTTGCCGCTGGCATTTAATCAGGTCGAGCGGCGTGACGAGCGTGTGCGTGGGCCCGCAGGCTGCGGATGCGGGTTAGCTGGTGGCCGTTATGTGGTGTTTGGAGCTGGGAACGTACCCACGACACCTCCCAGCGTGCATGCCGCAAAGTAGGTTCCAGAGAAGAGCTCAATTTTCTTTTTGGGGGAGAAGACTCTAGGGCTGTCTTTGCTCGCCATGTTTGTTGCTTGTTGCCAACGGGGAAAAGTGCTAGACGTCCAGGCGATACCAGAAGATGGAACTACGTCGAACAAGGAAAGCTATCGCGTGCAAGCAGCAAGAATCCTGGTACAAGTGGACAATGGAAAAAGCAGGAAGAGGTAGCCGCGATAGGCGAGAATTGAGCGTAGGCGGGCCAGGTTTATAACGCTGGGCACAGCAGAGATGGAAGTTGTAGTGAAGTCAGGCTGGTCGCAGCGTATGACGTCGATGGTACGTCCATTGACGATGGCCGGGGGAGCCGGACATCCGCGAGCACGGGCAGCCAATGGCCAGTCGGCCTCAAGTCGGCTCGTCGGCAACGGCGCGCTTCGGGGCCCGTTCGGCCACGGACGGCACATCATTCCAACGACCACACGTCGTGTCGTGTCGTCTTCACACATTCTGGAAGACGGAAAAGCGGCGTGAATGACTTGACTACCCCACTTCCGTTCCCGCCGAGGTATCCCTACCGTACCACAACGTTCCAGCAAAGTGAGAGCATCTAGAGAGCATTCATTCACTGTTACTGCCAGACTCAAAGTGTCTCATTCCTTTCAACACCCATTGTGACTACACCGACCAGATGCTTCCACCAGCCCTGACCCCTTTTCAAGAAACCACGACGGCAACCTCCACGGCAAAGCCTCGCTGCATCCACAACCAACCGCCCTGTCAGGCCAGTGATAATTAAGCCATCACCATCCTCTCGCCCACTCCCGCCCCCAGCAAGGACAAACACTCAAAGCCTTGGCAAAAGATTCCATCAAATCGATTGATATTGATCCATGACCACAAGTTGCCGATCGGTGCCTCCAAGAAGAGACACGACGGCAAACGACGCCGCTATTAAACTCGTCTTTCTTTTGTCAAGTGGTGCGCCGAAGAGAAGCAGGAGGAAAAGACAAAAAGGGGGCGGGGCGGGGCGAGGGGGGAAATATACGAAGGGTGACGAGAAACAAGACAAGACGAGCGCTCCGTCTTTGAAGCAAACAGAAAAACAGACGAGCTGAAACTACCGGTGTGCAGCAGCAAAGCAAACAGGATAACGACGACGACAAAAGCATGTCGAGTCCGGCCGTATCGGCCGCGACTTGGACAACGAAAAACAATCGACAAAAAAACTCCTGCTGCGCTCGAGTCCATTCTGTTCCAGTTTTGGGGGGTTCCTCCCAATACTTGATGCTCCGTCCGTTGAGATGAGACCGAACAAGCCCTCCCAAGCCCAAAGTATTGAAAAAATTTGCTTGCGTGCACTTGTAATAAAGATCATTCCGTAATTTGGTTGCCAAAACCCGGCGGCCCCATGGTCGCAGCCAGCAATGTAATGTAATCGTCAGGGAAATGGAAAGAGCGGGTCCAGATGAGAGAGAAAGAGGACCGTTCCGAGAGGGCCCACCACCGCCGAAGACCAATAAATGCGCTGCTTAGCCTGCGCGAGAATTTTTGAGAGGCTCCCTTGAAGGACAAAGATGTGTAAAGAATAACTCCGCTGGAAATGCCAGATTGGGTCCAACCGCCTGCCGAATACTCCGGGAAGCAGGAAGTTTGATTACGCCTCTATTCGTGTCGGGAGCTGATGGGAAGAAATGCGAAACCCGGCGCCTCGTCAGTCAACTGTTTCCACACCGGCATCGGCCATGGAAATGTCGGCAGGCTCGATTGCTGCGACTGCTGCTGACGCTTGGTTGCCGTACTCGGGCAGGCTGAGCGGACTGCTAGACCGGTATCCTTCTTCTTCCTCGTCAGGCGGGGAGAAGCTCCAGACCTGTTTGTGTCAGCTAGTTGCAAACCGGATTCTTTTAATCGACGTACCTCCATGACAGTCTTGCCGCCTCTGCTCGCCATCACCACCGCCTTCTCCTCTTCAAAGACGACACGCCAAACCGCCTCGGCCGGCTGGCTGAGCTCGCGGACGAGTGTGCCTGTCCGCAGGTTCCAGACCTTGACTCGGCCATCACTGCCGCCAGACACGATCCGCGTGTCGTCAAACTGCAAGCTCGTAACACTATTATCGTGTGCAGCTAGCCGGTGGATCGGCTGGTATTCGTTCAACGACCACACGCGCACTGAGCCGTCCGACCCTCCCGTCACCAAGACATCTCCTCGCATCTGCAGCTGGCCGACGAGCGACGTGTGGCCTTGTAGCAGACCGAGACAGCGTCCGTCGTTGGGGTCCCAAATCCTCACACTCGTGTCCAAACTTCCCGTCGCTATCCTCTTGCCATCAAATGCAATGGCATAAATCTGGCTAAAGTGGCCGGTCAACGTCCTGAGGCACCTTCCCTCGGAGATGCTCCAAATGCGTGCCGTCGTGTCGTAGCTACCCGAAACAACCAGGTTTCCGTGTATTTCGAGGCATCGCACACTCGCCTGGTGTCCTACGAGCACATGTCGGCAGATTCCTTTTTGAATGTCCCAAATGCGCAAGGTGGTGTCCCTCGACCCCGAGATGGCCGTGTTTGCGTCTGACATTTTCAAGCAACGAACGGTCGACGTGTGTCCTCGCAGAGTGTGGACAGCCGCACTGTACAAGTCAGCGTTTGCAAAACCGGCAAATTGCGCGTCTACTCACCCTGTCGCCATGTTCCATACCCGCACGTCTCGATCACAGCCGCCGCTGACGAGAATGTCGTCCCAAGGCACCATTGCCCACACGCCCATAACGTGGCCCTGCAGCGTCTTTTGGTGCTGTCCATCCGTGTCAAAGACGTGGATCTTGGCGTTGTCAAGAGCCACGACAATGTACTTGTCCGTGAGGTGCAGACTCGTCACCACACCCTGGTCTGGTGTGATTTGCCGCGAGTCGCAGCGACCCCCGGATCTCCAGGCCGTCTCCACCATGTAGCGCTGCTTGAAATGCGACCTGTAGGTCGTAGCCTTGTTTTTCCGTCTCGCAACCTTTGCGGTGCCCACGCGGTCTAGGCTCTGGGTGCGCAAATCTGTTGCGCTGCTTGCGGGGCCGGCGGTCGGTGCAATGTATGGTCTCGTCGTTCCGTATCTCCACTGATGCGAGTGCATGGGCGAGCCGCCTGGAGTCAGCGAGTTGACGGGTGCGGGGCGGTACGCAGAGTCGTCAGCATCGGAGAGTCGGCGGTAAGCGTGCTTTTCACACAGCGACTTCCACGCCATGTCATCGTTGACGAGCTCATGCCACCGCCGCGAGACCTGGGAGGAGCGAGCGAGAGTGGTGGGGTCATCGACAAAGGTCAATATCTGGAAAAGGTCAGCAGGCGCGGCCGAGAGTCGCGAGGGGCGCAAAGCATACGCGAAGGCACAGCTCATTGGGCAAGATTTGGAAAGGGTCCTTCTTCAGCCTCGGGCTGACGAAATCGTGAACAAAGCTCAACTGATTCGAGTTGCATATATTCAATAGCTCGCCCAGCAACCGACACTTTTCGGCATCGTTCATGTCGCTGAAAAGGGCCCGAATGCTCCTGACCTGGGCGTCCTCGTGCTCGGCCGCAGTGCTCCAGTCTGGAGCGCGCTGCGTCGGCGTCGGACTCGGGGCCGGTGTGGGCGGCGATGCTGGCGCCGAAGGCAGGAGGTTGTGCGGGAGGGTCGACGAAACGGGCGAGGTGGGAGTGTGTATAGGGCGTGGCTGCGAACGGGACATGACGCCGCGTTTCCGAGTGCGCGAGGTGGGCGAGGCGTTGAAGAGCGACGAGGTGGCCGAAGTTCTTTTCGGCGACAGGGAGATGTCGTGCTCGCCGCTCAGCTGCATCTCCATGTCCGAGGTGGCATCGTCGACGTGTGTGGTATAGTCATGTTCCATGACGACAAGGGAGTCGAAGCGGGAGTCGTGTCTTCAGCAGAGCAGACGGTGGCCGGGGGGGGGGGGGGGGGGGGCGAGAATGGTGTTTTGGCTCGAGGTGTTTGGAACAGGGCCGGGCAGCAGATTAGGAGAGCGGACGGCAGGCCGTTGTAGTGGAGCGAGGAGACGTGGTGGCCGGGGGGTGTGCTGTAGGAGGAAGGATGACGCTAGGGTTTGAGGACGGCGAGCACGGGCGCAGAGACAGGACAAATTGGCCAAGGCCGTTTTTAGATTGGAAGCGCGGTGATTGCAAAGTAAGAGAGGCGTGGCTTTTGGAGTGGAGTGGAGTGGTGGTGGTTGTGGTGGTTGTGAAGAGGTTGGTCGGAATCAGTTAGGGACGACGACGGTCAGGGCAAGGAAAGGCCCAGCCCGATGATCCGTCAGCCCTTTGGCCTTTGGAGACGACAGACAGACAGCACTCCCTACACTACTACTCCGCACTGCGCACCCCACCCGACGACTCCACTACATCACCCTCTCAAAGGATTTGACGGCTGTCAGACGGCGACGAATACATGGTTCCAGTTGTCGCAAATGACAGTCGGTCAGACTTGGCCCGACCTGATCAATGCACTCTTTCTTCGCCCAACTTCGTCCTCTTTCGCATCTTGACGTCGTGCATCAGTAATGGATCGAGTAAACACGTCGGTCGCCACAAGAGACGACTCTCGACTCGCAACCAACCAAGCAGCCACCGCATGCCGCCACGGATACCGCCTCTCTCTCCTTGCCAACATGAACTCGGCCATGCATATTCAGCACAAAGCCATCCTCTCACCCACGCCCAACGTCACCCGGCCGTCGGTCCCGACGCAAAGGATGCATAGACTCCACGCCCCAAACACGCCCTGCCCGCGCGCGCGCGCTGTTCCTTCACCGAGCCTTGTTTGCTACAGGCACACACATAGGAGCACCTTACCTCAGGTACACGCTCCTCGCTAGTCCTCCCTCCTCTTACACACTCCCCAAACCCATCACGGCGACACAGTCAGCCTCGACGCGTGCTTCTCCCAACCGTCCATCTCACCCTCGTCGTCTGGATCGATTGTCTTCAACGGCGCCCTCACACAAACCCAAATTGTTGCCATGACGTAGGTAGCACCGCACCAGTCCGTACCTCGCCATGTCGCCCGCGCCGTTGTTGTCCATGTCGTTGCCGCCATCATCATTGTTTGCGCCGCCCTCGCCGGCTCGCCCGCCGTCTCGTTTCCGTTATCCCCTCGCTCCCTTCCTCCCCCGCCGACCTTGGCGCAGCCGACGACGGAGTCTCTTTGACCAGCCTTCGCTTCTTCCCCTTGTTTAATCGTTGCCTTCTTCCCCCCTCTCCCTCACAACGCCATGAGCATATGAAACGCGCACACTGCCCTCGCAGCGCCGCAGCGCAATGCAGTGCGGCCCGCCTGACCGCGGACAATGCGCTGCAGCAAACAATGACAATGCCGGCCGAGCCAATCGCGCCGTGTGGCATGACACTGAGCGCGTGAAACAGAAAAAGAGTCTGGTGTGTGGGTAATTGGGTTCACGGAAGGGTCTTGAACGGCGTCGTTGCCGGAGCGCCCTCATTTTTCGTTGTCTTTTCTTTGCGGGGACTCGAGTTGGGTTCTTTGACGTGGGCGCGTGGTGAGGGCAGGGGAGGGGATGAGGACGTCACCTGGGGAACGGGAGACTCGACATGTCAAGGTGCAAGTCTTTTGTGCTACCGTGGTACGTTCGCCTGGACAACCTCACTTGACCGCACCTCGCTTCGGGCGGAAGAAAGCATTGTAGGCGTGAAAGAAACGATCTCGCATCCGCAACTTCCACCATTGTCGCTTCTTCCTTTTCCTCAATACAAGCAAGTCTGCCGTGAAGACGATGGTCGCGAAGACTTGCGTCTCCTTTTGCGCAGCAACTCTTCATCTTTGAACGCTCAATGATTCTTCCAACCTGCTGTCCTGAGACACTGGCTAAGTCTACAAGCACCAGCCAACATGCCGGTGCTCCAACAAGGCCTACTACCTCTCTCTCACCCTACGTATGTTTACACATGCAGACATAACCCCCTTTTCTCTGTTCTCCACGGCGTCACGACACCCCATACACACATGCACTATGTATACCCCCATCACTCCAGCTCTTCCGCAGCCTGCCCTCCACTCGCCCCCTCGCGCCCTCGTCCACCCGCGCCAAACGCCCTCCTCTTCCCCGCGCTGCTGCTGCCCCATCCCTCGTCGTCATCTTCATCCTCGTCTCTGGCTGCTTTGCCTTTTCCTCCAGTCGCTGTCGCCGTCGTTCCTCCGTGGCCTCCGCTCTGCTGCTGCTGCTGCTGCGCCAGACCCGCGCCCCGATGCTTAACCCACCCCTCCCCGATCCCCTCCCCCTCCACCTGCTCCGTTGTGAACGACCGCCCGCGCTTGTACCGCCCCGGCGGCGTCTTGTGTTTGTGCTTGCTCTGCTCTGCGTGGCCCTGTTCTCCAGCACCACCGCTACTCGACGCCTTGCGGCCGCGCTCGCGCTCCGCGATTTGATAGATCAGGGGCAACGGCGGCGCCGACGCCGAAGACGACGCTGACGCTGATGCTGATGCTTCGGCGTGGACGTGCCCGGCCATGCGCATGCCGCCGGCGCCCAGGTCGTGGCCTTGCAGCGGCGGCGGCGCGACGGGGTGGCGGACTTGCGCCATTTCGCGGCGCTGGATGGACGATGCGGAGATAGGGTGGTGGTGTTGCTGATGCTGATGCTGTGGCTGGTAGAGAGGCACGTTGGCGCCAACGTCGTCCCACGTGTCCATGTCGATTTCCTCCTCGTCGAGGTCGTGGTCGAGGACGCGCTCGTAGCGGCTGCTCGGGCGGCGGGGGCGCCAGAAGAAGGCGGCGCGCCACCACGGCCGTTGCGCCCCTTGCGACGGGCCTCCAGAGTTGGGTCCAGGATGTGAAGGGCCGGTGCTGTCGAGGGAGCTGGTGCTCGAGTTGTGCCCGAGTTGGCGGCGTCTGCGCACGGCGAGCGGCAAATTTGTACCATGTCGTCGCTTGCGCAACTGCCACATCTGCAGACCCGTCCATACCAGTGCGGCCAGCAGGCAGAGCAGCAGCACGAGCACGGCGCCGACGACGATTGCAGCCGTGTTGCGCGAGACGGTGAGCTCGTACTTGTTCCCCTCGTGGCTCTCCCACCAGCTCTTTGCCTCCTCTTGATCGGATTTGGCGCCGGCTTCTGTGTCGCCGTAGCCCCATCCGTGGGGGAAGGCTGAAGGGAAGGTGAGCGGTGCCAGGGCAATGGCAGGAGAGACGTCTGACGAATCCTCAGTCGTCGAGTAGAATGGCGATGAAGACTCCGAGAGCGTCAGGTCTGTGGAGAAGGCCGCCGCGTCGGCATCGGTGTCGAAGTCGAGCGAGAGATCCGACGCGCTCGAGGTGCTGCTGCTGTTGGCGGTTGAGTTTGTTGATTCGGCTTCTTCCCATGCCGCGATTGATACTCCAGGGACAATGCCTCTGGCAACGCTCGACTGGCCGATCTTGCTGCCCTCCGAATCAAGCGCTTCGGCCCACAGGTAGGACACTGCGCCAGGAATGGTGATGGCCGTCTCGAACCCAGTCTTGCGGTACGTGCCGAGATACGCAAAGCGTGTCGAACGAGGCTGGCTCTCGCCCTCCTCCTTCGCTGACGACGGAACCGCTACTGATCTGATGCTGCGCGCAAAGCGAAAGAGACTGGACGATTCCGTGGTAGGAGACGCGGAGGAGGTGGTAGTCTGCGAGCCAGGCTCAGCGGCGTCTTTGACGATTTTCCCGTACACCCTCCACGCGCGGACTTCTGTGGCACCGTTCCAGCTAATGTAGACGACGGTGAATGGGCCGACGCCGCTGCCCTGGCCCGGGAGAATGTCACCGTATACCAAAGCTTTCAACGCGGGAGGTTCGGTGGGCCGTCCAACAAATCCGACCATCTTGAACGCGCGGTACGTGTCAAAGCGCCTGCTGACAAACTGCGTCTCCATGACGACGTCTCCGGCAGGTGAGAACTCGGTGGCGTAGCCATGGTCGGACCATGAGACAAATGCGTTCGATTTTGTCCAGTCGTCGGTCGTGTCGTGCTCGAGGCTTGAAGATTCGGAGCCTGGAAGAATTTGCATTGAGCCGCGCAGCCGAGTGTATCGCCAGTCTGGCCGTTCAAAGTGGCGCAAGGGCGTAGCAGTCCAAGAGCCTTTGTCGTTGGGGTCATGACTGAGCTGGATAACGTATGCCGAGCTTCTATCGGCAGTCGTGACGCCCTTGTCGGAATTCTGGCTGCTCGAGGCATTATCAAAAAATGAAAGAATAGTGTGCGTTTCGTTCGAAGTGATGATGCGGCCGTGATGCTGCCTGGAAAAGACGAAATCCTTGGTGTCAAAGTCCGATCTTTTGCCACCCAGTCTCCACAAGACATCGCCGTTTCCACCGGAAAGCCGCATCAGCGAGTTGGTGTATCGAAAAGAAACCAGGTAGTCGCCATTGGGAAATTTGTCGACCGAGTTCAGGTGGAGATAATCCCATCCCTTGCCGTACGGATCCGCTTCTTCTGGCCAGGCGAAAGTGCTCTCTTCTAGTGGTACGTGATCCGCGCCTTGCCAATCGAAAATGGTCTTGGGATTTTCACCCGAAATGTCGACCTCTTTGAAACCGGTGCTGTGGACTCGAGTCTGGGAATTGCGGCCGAGACCAATGGAGTCGCCGTCCATGTCACGCAAGTCCGATGTTGAATAGAGGGCCCTCTTCCCGTCTTCGAAGACTGCAAACTCGTGCTGGTCGAATTGGTTGGTGTGCTCGGCCATCTGGACATCCTTGATAATCTTGTACTGATCCGACAAGATGATTCCTGCGCCGTACAGGCTGGGATCTCCACGGACATTGTCCAGGCTCAAGTAGGTCTTGTTGTCATAATGGATTGCCTTGAAGTCAAAGCCGTTCTCGTTGCGAAACAGGCAAGCGCCACTCCAGATGAGTTCTCCATTGTTGTCGTAAATGTGTGGCCCTACTTGACAAGCTTCGATCAAGGGCGTCTTGTGGGATTCCCAGTCATTGTTGGTGTTGTATGGGGCCACGAAATGGTATCCTGGGCTCACTGCTGTTTTATTGACAACCCTGACAGCCAGCTTAGGGGCTCTCAGATCAGGCCGCTGTTCGAATCAGCCTCGCTGTGCCCATGAATAGCTAGCACAAGCAACGATTATAGAAAGTAGTGATGAATCGACCTACTGTTACAAATGAAGACAGTCCAGTATCGTCTTCGAGGGAATCTTGAGCGGTGGCAAGATTCAGGAGGTGAAGAAGCGGTAACGACAGACGGGCCCAAAGACGAAGATGCATCATCCAAAACGCGCGCGGCTAGGGCGAGCCACAGCGCAACGAGCTGCTGAGAGAAGGGAAAAGGGTGGACATGGAAGAATCGAAGATTCCATGGCCGAGAAGTTATTCTCGGAGAATGACCATCTTCCCCGCGCCGAGAAAAAAGGACCCCTTCATGGACGGCCAACTCGGATCTATAGTTGGCCCAGCGGCGCACTAGTTGCGCGGCGAAGTGGGTATTTTCAGCAATCGATATGCTGGAACGCGCAACGGTACTTTTGAGAAGATGCCAGGATGATGACGACAGCAGGACAATGGCTGGGGCGGGAGCGTGGTCGTTGAACCGGACAGGAATCGAGGGCCTTGAAAAGGCCTGAAGACGCTCAACCACAGCCCTGGATTTCAAGCCACTCGGGCTTCTCAACGCAAGGCGGAGTGGAGCCTGTTCGCACGACCCGCTTTGGTCGGCTCGATCCGCGCGTCAAGAATCAGAATCCAGAGATGGCAGACCACAAAACCAGTTGTGAGCCACCAGGAAAATGGAGTTGATGGCAAGCCACAGATGGTGACGCGGCAGCGCTGCACAAAAATACAAGACAGCTGGTGCAGCCTCACGCCGCCCGGTCATTCCTCGGCAATGTTGAAAACAGGGGCGAACATCTTGGAATGATCGCAGAACAACATCTGGCCTTGGAACTCGAAGCTGTCCAGTTGAGATTCGGTCCAATGGTCGTGTTTCCTTGTCAGGTTGGGAGCGGTGAGAATCGGTAGCGTGCTCTAGTTTTCATCATGATGCCGCCTTACCCGGGCGTGTCCCAACCCCCACGGATTGGAGGGGCGCGTCCCGAGGGAGAGGCAGCTGAAGTTCACGAGTTTGATGGCGGTGCTTTGATTCGTTTTGCTGCTGCAATTCAGCGTCGTCCATGCGCGAACCATGTTAGGGAAGTCGAGCGCCGCCAACCAGGATCTCGAAACCACGCGTGAATTGAGGATGCAAAAGCGGCCAGACGGTCGAGTACGACGCAACCGAGTGCACAAATGTCAAGTCTTTGCCGTCCTGAGCTACCGTTTTAGGAGACGAGGACGTAGGAGGCGAGCTAAACCCTTGGTGGCTTTATTGGTCTGTTGGTAGCCGTTCCGGCGCTAGCGCTTTGGTGGCGGGAGTAGGAGAACATTTATATCGGTGACCAAGTCGCACAGGCTGAAATTACAGTCATGGTGTACAGCATGCGGGAAAGCTGTGAAGCTCTCAGTATGTGGCCTTGAACCTGTGGACAGGCATGGGTTGGTTGTTGGTCCAAAGATTCGCGCCGCTGGAAGCGGTTGATGCGTGCGTAGGGTGAGGTTGACGGAAACTACGAGGAGGTTTTATCTGTATATCGAAACAGACGTAAAGTTTAACACGCCACGACATCACGTGAATCCTGGCTTTCTGAACGGATAATGCTCTGATTTAGGAGAGCGAATACGCCGTTGGCAGGCAGTCCAACGACATGTTGGCGATGGAGCGCGAGCAGGCCAAAGAGCGCATCGTCTCAAGCGATGGAGGTGTGGGCGAGGCGTGAACTGAGGGCCTTTGGGAACCTCGAGAGATAATGGGGTGGGTGAGGGCTGTGAGTAGCCGTGGCATTTCAATGTAGACGCTAGAAAGGGCTGACAGCTGGCATCGATTTGGTTTGATAGTGGGGATTGAGGACGGAGCTGATGGAGCTTCAAATTAGCCGTTATCAATGCGCCAAAAGTGTCCAGCAGTTGCAATGGAGACACATCGATCGAGTCCAAGTCCAGATCGAGTGGCCGGCTGTGTAGTCGTGAAACTGGTGGGATGTCGAGTGGATGTCGACGTGGCGCAACCGTGCTGAGTCCGACAACCAGAGGCGATGGCAGCGCAGCATGACGAACAGCTGCAGCTAGACGTTTTCGAGTTGAAGGTGGACGTGACGGGAGTGGATGAGAGGTGGATGGCGGAGGATAATGCCTGGGCGCCGGTGCCAAGATGCGTCCCCCCGTCGGGTGTTCGTCCCAGGATTGTCCCTTGCGACGCTCGCCGACTTGACCTGGACCATCACAGCTCTGGGGTTCGCTTCGCTTGCTGCTGTTCTGCCTCCTCTCCTCCACGTTTCTATATTCTTTCTCCCTTGCCTGCACTCCCATACCCCCTCATCCGTCCCCGATGTCCGGCCGCTTCGTCAGAGCTTCCAAGTACCGTACGTCGTCTACACCACTCTGCTGCATTGACACTCGCTGATCCGCGTCGTCCAAAAGGTCACGTCTTCGGACGCTCGACGAAGAAGGTACCCAACCGAACCCAACCCCGAGCGCGCCCTATGCGACTCTCGATGACCGTCCGCCACCTGACACGCGTCCCCAGGAACAATGCTATGATAACCTCAAAATCTCAAAGAATGCCTGGGACACCAACCTGATCAAGGTCCGCTCTCCCCCGCGCAGACCGCCCCCTGGCTGCTTCAGGCGCTGACGGCAGCTCCAGGCCAACCCCAAATACCTCTCGGTCAACTACGAGTCTGGTGGCGGAGGCGCTTTCGCTGTCATCCCGCTCCAGGAGCGTGGCAAGTTGCCGGAGATTATACCGCTGTTTCGTGGTCACACTGGACCCGTCTTGGACACGGATTGGTGGGTTGTCTCACAATAGCAACAATGGGGACTTTGCGTGCTGATGGCCTGCAGGAATACTTTCAACGACAACATCGTCGCCTCGGGTTCCGATGATGGCAAGGTACGCACGCGCCTCTGCCTGCGATGCGCCTGTTGGGACTAATTCTGGCTAGGTCTTCATCTGGCAAGTCCCCGAGAACTTTTCCCTCTACAGCGAAGCAGAGGAACCTGAAGATGTCGCGCCTGTCGCCAAATTGACAGGCCACACGAGGTAGGTTATCGAGCTCTTCTCCGTCGGGCAGCACTAACGACTGGGAAGAAAAGTTGGACACGTCCTCTTCAACCCATCCGCTGAAAATGTCCTTGCCTCGTCATCGGGCGATTACACCGTCAAGCTTTGGGACGTTGAAGCTGGCTCCCCCAAAATTACTTTGAAGCACCCAGACATCGTCCAATCTTTGTCATTCAGCGCCAACGGCGCATACCTCGTCTCTACGAGCAGAGACAAGAAGCTGAGAATCTGGGATGTGCGCCAGGAGAGGCCTGCGCACGAAGGTCAGGGTCACTCTGGTGCCAAGAACAGCCGTGCTGTGTGGATGGGAGAGCTGGATAGGATAGCCACCACCGGCTTCTCCAAGATGAGCGACCGCCAACTCGGTTTGTGGGACGTCAGGGCTGCTCGGGAGCCATTGAACGGTTTCGAAATTCTCGACTCCATCTCTGGCGTGTGCATGCCATTCTGGGACGACGGCACTCAATGTCTCTACCTTGCGGGCAAGGGGTAAGTCGAGCATCACACGTGACGAGGCGCAACTAACCGGCTACAGTGACGGCAACATCCGGTACTTTGAGTACGAAAACGACAAGTTCCAATTCCTTTCCGAGTACAAGTCGATCGAACCGCAGCGCGGCATCGCCTTTTTGCCCAAGCGCGGCGTCAATGTGAGTCTCGAGCCAAAAGGACAAAAACCATATCTAACATGTTCAGCTCCACGAAAATGAAGTCATGCGCGCGTACAAGACCGTCAACGACTCCTATATTGAGCCTGTTTCCTTCATCGTCCCTAGACGTGCCGAGGTCTTCCAGGGTGACATTTACCCTCCTTGTGTCGGCCTCAAGCCAGGCATGTCTTCGAGCGAGTACTTTGCTGGAAAGGAAGCCGTGCCTCCCAAGTTTTCTCTGGAGGCCACGTACGAGGGCGAGGCCCCAGTTGAGGTACCCGCCGAAGCGGTGCCCAAGCCCAACTCTGCGCCCGCTCCCAAGGTCGAGCCGAAGCAGGAACCAAAGGTTGAGCCAAAAGCTGAGCCTCAGCCTGAGCCAAAGCCTGAGCCCACGCCTGCTCCTGCAGCCGCAGCTCGAGCCCCTGCTCCATCAGTCAACGAGAACAAGACAAGCATGGCCAACGCAGCGGCCAAGTTCGCTGACAAGGACGAAGCCGAGTCGTCTGCGGATGAGGCATCGAGCTTCGAGGAGATTCCCAAGCCCGCTGAACGGCCCAATGTCACCGCGCGTGTGGAGGAAAAGACTCGCGGTCCTGAGGTTGCCCAAGCGCCCGAGCCAGCTCCCGCAGAGGCTCCAGCGGCGACTCCGCCCGCCCGGGAGGAGAGGCGGAGTGTATCTGGTGCGGCCAGTGCTGCGGCGGCAGGAATCAAGGACCAACTTGCCGAGATCAAGAACATGCTACAAACTCAGAACCAGGCGATGACGAGCCAAATGCAGCAAATGGCGCACTTGACGGCCGAGGTCAACACCATGAAGCATAGACTGGTGGAGTTGGAGAGGGGGGGCGAGAAGGACGAAAGGATCAGGCAGCTGGAGCTGGAGTTGGAAGAGGCTAGGTCTTGAATTGCGTTGTGATAGATGCTGTATGATTTTTGGCGAAAAGAGGCTCAAGGCTTTGGCGGAGCCGGGCTCTTGTCTAGACGGGTCTTTGCGGATACCTTACCTTGAGGGTTGCTGCTGAATGGGGCGTATGGGGACTGCATAGCGAACGTGTCGGGCGTTCTCCTAGTCGGTAATGATTGAATCAACGACAACCATTTTGGCTCCAGGTTGGCGTGCGCGACCAATCTGTAGTGAAGCTGGTGCGGGATGGAAAGGTTGGTATCTTTCATATTTGCTCGATTTCGTTGTTCGAAGACAATGTGCAAAGGTCTCGTTTTAATTTTGGGTGCCTCTCCCATCGTACTGTAGCCAAAGCCTGCCGCGCTCTTTCCAAGTCGGCGCCTGCCCCTTCCACCACCGCTGACAGCCCGCTTCTCGTCTCGCGAGGTTCGACAACACGACATACTCTCGCCAACAACATCTGCCTCTCTACATTTCTTTTTTGAGCATACACCTTACAAGTTTTGTTAACTTCGGCTTCGACAAATGTTGGCGTCAGCGCCCGACCATGGAACCGGCCCAGGATCCTCCGCCTCATGAACAGCTGCTTGCTGAGCGTGTCGACGCCGACAACACCACAGAAGAAGATGGGATAGCCAAGATGGAAAGAGAGCTGCTGAACCTCGACGATGAGCCAGATCAAGTTGGCGGAACAGGCGCGCATGATACCACGGGTGGCAGCCCCGTGCCTCGACTTTCAGCAAAGGGTCACCGTCAACAGGGGGGTGGTGACGACGAATCGAGGCCAGACATGTCACCAAAAGCTGCCGCTTCCAACCCACCGCCCTCAACCTCTGCTGTTGTTAAGAACAAGCCCAATGGCAGACTCAAGACAACGGAGGACATTAATATTGCAATGTTCGAAGACATGGGCTCGCCAAAGTCTGCCGCACGTCCTGGCAAGAACCTCGACTTTTGTTTGACGTTTCATCATTTGCCCGGCCAAAGGCGACTGGACCGCGCGGAGAGGGAGTTTTTCGAAACATTCCTCCACACCTTGACCAAGGCAAAGAAGAAGATGTTGAAGAAGGCACCCGAAAGTAAGATGAACTTTGCCACCAGAGCATGCCTCATCTTTGAGGACGGCGACCAGTCTGGCTTGACTTCACCATCTCCACCATCCACGTCAGAATTCGATTCATATGTTGAGAAACCATTGGAGTCAACGTGGATTTGGCTATAGTCTTGTCCAGACTGACGTTGGCTTTCCTCCTTGCAGTCACTGTTCGGTCGCTAAGAATGTGAACAGAAAAGAGATTGAAACCCTCTCAAAGCAGCAAACCACGAGAGCTCCAGCATCGTCTTCAGAATTCCCATCCGCTGCCGGTGACGCGTCATGTCATTCATCGAGAGGACATAATTATTCCATGCGACCATTTCAATCCTGTCCGCACGCAAGGCTCGATGCGCCAAGATAAGGTCAGTGGGAACCGGTGTTCATTTTTGCTTTTCCATCCCAAGAGGTCGGAAGTCGAGTTGAATGGCTACTGCTGACACTTTCGAGACGATCCAGCCATCGAAGCACGTCCCTCAACCGAAGGTTCCCAGCTCGCCGGCCCTGCCCATCAGCACGCCAATCGAACGGGCCTCGTCTGCGACAATCGTCTCTTCCCCAACTCTCGCGAGCACACCTGCTGCCAACCAAGGAACCTCGAGCGGTGTCTCCGGTCCGCCTATCGATCTGTACTTCGACCCTACGTCGCGAAATACCGATACGCATATCTGGAACTGGCGCACCCGCACCTTCGAACCGGTCATGCCTGACAAAATACGTTACGAGCACGTGCCGACGTATGCACAGTTTCTGTAAGTGGAGCTCACTACCTGGGCCGAAATTCTCGAGATTGGATGCCCTCCTTGGATTCAGAGTTTTCTCTAATGCAGGAGCTAGTGATTTTGAGCTGCCCAAGTTTGAGGACTTGTTCAAGCTGTGAAGAGCTTCTGGTCACATGAAGCGGAAAAGAAAAGCGGTGGCTGGCGTGCTCGTCTGGCCTTGCGGCTTGGTCTGTATTATTTCACTTTGGATTGTTAGGTTTGGCGAGGCTTGGTTTCATTCTGGATTGCCTCTGGTGAGTGGGCTTTGCACAACGATCGGAATCAATACGAGAGATTCTTAGATGCGGTGTGAGTGCCGCGGCGGAATCCTCGGAAAATGTGTTGTAAGTGCACTTTCGCCTCTCACTCCGGACGGCAGAAAACGGGGCCATAGGTAATTGGATGCGTGTCTGGGCAGTTTGCGTCTCAGGAAGAGGAGGAGGATCAAAAGACCCCGAACATTCGAGCTCGATCCGGCAGACAAAAGTTTTGGGTGTTATTTCAGGTCGGCATGAGCAAAAAGCATTGGACCTCAAGAAATACCATTCTCTCTTGAGGAGCTTGGAGTAGAAATAGTTCGGCAAGCCTGCGCATATAGCCAGGTCATGCCAACCACCCCATAAGCTTCCCTGCCTCTTGCACAAATGCACTTGGGCCAGAAGCTGGTAAGGATACATGGCGGAGGAGCAAGATCCCGAGTAGATTTGGCGTTGCGTCGATCAGATTTTCCTGTCTGCACTGCACTCAAGCAGCTGATGCAAGAGACGGAATTCCCAAAAAGTCGTTCCAAAAGCCAAAAGGCAGCATAGCGCTAGCATGTGCTGTGTGCATGCTTTCTGCACTTGGCCTCACTTTTCGTCAACTCCCCTGGAGCACGTCCCCGGGTGGTTGTCTTCTGACTTCTTGGTTTTAATCGACCACCGACCGCCACCTACCGCACACCTCAAACCTCTCCTGATTTTGACTTCAACTCTCGATACCGACACGGTAAGCTGAGCTTGCAAGTCATCTCCATCGACATTCCCCTCTGCCCTTTTGTTCTACATGGACCAACAACTTCCACCTACCGCCACACCTTGACCCTCTACCGACTTCTAACTTCAACTCTCAACATCGACACAGTATCTTAAGTTGGCGCATCATCTCCATTGACATTCTCTTCGTCGACGCCGAGCAGTCAAGTAAACAAACTTGGCGGCGTGCTCACGATGACGAACGCTCCCAGCGAGCGCGGCGACCACTATGCGCGGCGCCGAGACGCATACAGGCGCAGCACTGAAGCGAATGTTCCATGGCCGCATGATAGAGGCTCCACCAATCCTTACGAGAGGCACATCTCTCCAGATCATGGTCGTAAACCTCACCATCACCTGCCCTCGCACGTCGTCCCTCCCCGCCACTCCGACTCGCCGCGACAAGAGGCCTGGTTCAGACAACAACAGCCCGCCTCTAGCCTCGGTCACCACCGCCCTGCAGCATTAGACACGCAGCGCGGCCAGAGGGTCGTTCACCTCGGAGACGCTTACTACTCCGACCACCATTCTCGCGAGTCTGGTTTTGGATTCCAGCCCAACACGACCAACTACTACGGTCAGTCAAGAGATCAGCGTCAGAGCGAGCGGCCTGAACGAGTGGAAGAGACATACGTCCGCCCTGTGAGTAGATGGGAAGTCGACGAGTACGAGACGAGTCACCGCGCAACCCGGCAGCGATCGACGCACCCGCGCATGGTTCCCTCTGATCAGACGCTTCCGCCAGAGTCCTCCGCTCATTACCGCCGCCACGACTCCAGCTACGATCGCGCTCCACCTCGTCACGCCTCTCACACATACGGTATCCCAGCTGAAGACCCGAGATACATGGCGGAGGACAGACACAGGCGGGCGCCCTACCCGGACGAGTATCGTGGACACGTCGATTTCCGGAACGCCACACACCGCAGCGAGGTAGAACATGAAGAGCTCAGATACACCCAAGCGCAGGTCCGAAGCGGCTTCCTTCCGTATTTAAGCCAGGCCTCCAACGCAGAGCGTCAGAGACGCGATGATGCACAATTGTATGGAAATGCGCGACAGAGCTCCTGGGAGACTTCACCCGCCCCTCGCACCGATTGGAATCACCATGAAATGCGTGACCGCCGCATGGGCAGTCGAGGACCACATGAAAAGGAGGAACGCATGGTCCGTCATGACCGTGAATCAAGCCGCCATCACGAGGCGCCTCCAGCCTACGAGGAAGCAGTTACCCGTCCACGCGACCATGTTCCCCACGAGGATGAACGAATGACAGTTACTGCAAGCCAACGTTCAGATGCAGAAAGAGGCCGTGCCCAACCAATTGCGAATGACGAGGAGTCGAAGAAACAAAAGGCCATGGATTTCGCCGTCGAATCATTTGAGAGGGGTGAGCTTGATGATGTCCTCAACTGCGGCAGCCCGTATCTTGAACAAGCCGCACGACTCCTCCTGCAACGACTCAATGCTACAGAAGCAGCGAAACCAAACGCTCATTGGAGGGCAAAGCCAGTCTTGAAGCCAGTGCGGCCAGCCTCTGCCATTGGCCCATTTGTCCAAAGCGACGAGGACGATGACGACGAAGTGACGCCGTCAGGCACTGCAAGTGGCCGAAACCCTGAGCAAGACGGCAGCAGTACCACGGTCGAGCCTGCGGCGCCAAACCAGGCGACACCTTCCTCGGGAGCCATCAAAAGCAAGTTGCTTCGTGAACGGGCCCGGCACGACACGCCGATCAGAGCGACAGAGCACGACGATGACGTTGGAAGTCTTTTTGAGGGATCGAGTGCTTCCAACGAGCAAGAGCCGTTGTTTGTCCCGAAGACGACTCCCGTGAAGCAGAAGCATTCTGGTCTTGGAAGCGCGGCAGACCCTCAGCAGGATGTGATTGACAGCCCTCGTCGACAGCCCCGCCCTGATGCGGGCATTGTTCACGATCAAACCCCCAAGCCGTCTACGCTGTCGAATGTTGCCCCGAGCCCATTTTCGATGATGAGCAGGGAGCAGATGGCCAAGATGATGGCCGAGCGGAATCGAGCAACAGAGGTCATCAATCCAAAGCCGCAAATCCTTCAAGTCGCAAAGACGACACAGCCGCCTCTTGCTGAAATTGGTCATTCGCGGGAGCGTGCCATTTCCATTTCCAGCGAAAAGAGCGAGAGCCCACTGAGCGACAGCTCCTCTGACGAGCATGAGAATGGCGATGCTGAGGGCAATTTGACAGCTGAACAGAGCCGGGCTAAGGAACTTACAAGAACTCTGGGATTGTTTCAGAGCAGTGGTCCAAGTTCGATTCTCGACAAAGGCACCACGGCTCGCAACACTGAATCGGCTCCAAAATCGACCGCTCCCATCCCATCGACAGCCGGTACGACGCCAGGTCTCAAGCTCGACGCACCACCAAAGGCCAGTGCTGCCAGTGGTCAGCCGTCTGGCTGGCAGGCTGCTACTGCCATCGTCCAGAAGCTCCCAGCCGCAACCAATGTCAAGACGCCAAACGCTGCCACCTCTGCTGCTTCCAATGCGAAGAGTCCCGAGGAGAACGGCATTCAAAGCGAGGAGAGCAAGAGCCAGAGGAGAGAGAGGCAGCAGACCCTTGAGAGCTTTGGCGAAGACGTCATGGCTCTGCGGGCCGAAACGGAGAGGCAGAACCAGCAAAAGCGCGAGGCTGAAGACCAGATGGAGCAGCTTGCCCTGCCCGAGTCTGACATCGACAACGACGACCAAGGCGAAGATCCGCTGACTGACGCCGTTCGTAAAGCGATTCCAAAGCGGCGCGGAAGGCCTCCAGTTTCAACGTCAAAGAAGACTGTCGGGAAGAAGCCAGTAAAACCAGTGAAGAGGAAGGCTCCTCCAAAGCAGCCCGCTTCTGAGCTCGTTGCCACTGAGTCTGACGAGCCTGATTCTGATGCGGATACCCAGACGCAGACTGTGGTGCAGCGTCGTGGCCAGGCAAATGGGACTCTTGCACACAATGGCCCCATCAGTATGCACAATTACGCTCTTCAAAAGAGAAAACCCGAAGAAGCAGCATCAACAAGGGTCAAGAAGCGCAAGACTTCTCATGAGCAAGAGCAGCCGGGCAAATTGCGTTTTGAATCTGAAGGCAACAGACACGGTCTGCCCGCACTGGAGTCACCCATTGGTTCGCCTGAGGTGAAGACTTTCTTCAAGAAGTATGGAGGCGACATGCATGCCATGAAAGCTCACGCACCGATCTGTGCTCAAGTCCTGGCTGATGAGATGGATCGTGATGACGACCCTGAAACCAACGGCAATCTGAGGTCTCCTCATTTGAAGCGAACCACGCCTCCGCCGAAACCGATAAACACCAACAACCTGCGACCTGCGTATCGGAAAGGAAGGGCCTGGCTTGAGGCCGTTCATGTGCCGATTGAAGAGCAGGACGAGCTGGAGGAATCAGCGGCAAAGCCTGCGAAAAGGAGTCCGAAAACCCCGGGGAAGGTGTCGAAACAAGGCGCGAATGCTCCCAGCACAGACTCGGGTGTACCTGAAGATCACGACGGCATCATCATGGTTGACAAGAAGTTTGAGACGCCCCCCTCCAACAAAGGTGCGCGCTGCCTTGAACTGGGTGAAGCGGACAAACACCTTGCCACGTGGCGCAGTGCGGGTCTTAAGTGGAAAGACGTCCGCATCCTCTACGCCAACGAGACAAACCGTATTCTGGCTCCGCAGTCACTGCAACACCGCCACAAGCGCGTTCTGAAGGATAATCCGGACCTGGCTGCTGCTGCTGCTAAGAAGACGGACGTCCCGCCACCTGATGATGCGCCTGTTCCTGCCAGTGCGGAGGAAGATGAGAAGGAGGCAGGACCGCCCAAGCCTGGCCCCGGTGGCAAGACGTGGAATTTGGACGCATTGGAGGCGCACATTGCCAACCAGCGCGAAATCGATGCGTTCTTGACGAGCGGCGAAGATGAGACGGACGACGAGTACGAGCCGGTTGAGCAAGAGCTGCGTAGCCAGCAGCCTGTGCGTGAGAAGACGCCCGAGGCTCTGGATAAGAACGACTGCTGGTGGATGTACCAGGTCTGGCGCAAGTCGTGGACCAAGAGGACAGAAGAGGATAAGAAGGCGATGAGGAGTGAGAAGAAGGCGAGGGAGAAGGAGAAGGCGGAGAGGGCGGAGATGAGGAAGAAGGAGAAGGAGATGAGGAGGGAAGAGAAAGAATCGAAGAAGCAGGAGAAGGAGGCGGAAAAGTTGAAGAAGAAGGAGGAGCAGGACATGCTCTCTCGCTTTCCTGGCCCATCGTTTGCAGACCAAGACGAAGACTCTGAGACAATGTCCGAATCGGATTCAGATTCAGATTCGGGATCGGATGCCGAGTCCGAGGAAGAGGAAGTCGATGTGGAGGAAGTTGACCCTGAGGAGGGCGCGGAAAAGTATGTCCCTGGCGAAGCATACTACCACACCCTGAAAGACGCCAACGATGAAGCCATCAAGGAAATGTGTGGTTCACGCTTCGGTATCGGTGGCATTGGACCCATCGACAAAACGGGTTTGATCAGCCACAAGTCCACGTACGGCCCTCACGGCATGATTATCCTTGAAGCGCACTACTTCAACAACGTCGTGGTGCGCGTGTGGGTGGACCGGTTCGCGCGGGCGCCAGGCGTAGCAGATCCGCCCGAAGTGAGCAAGCACGGCTGGCTCGCAAAGACGATCTGGGTCGTCAAGCGCAAGGACGTCGAGGTGCGCCGCACGAGGCGCGCCGACAGCGTGGAAGCAGGAGACGAAGATGCCATGGACGTCGAGGCAGAAAGCAAAACCCTCGCCATCACGGACCTGGCCACCTTTACGGTCCTCGACGGCGCCAACAGCGAAGCCGCGCGGTGCGCACTGGACCACGCGTACCCGCCGTCTCAACGCGGCGTCGACCAGATTCAAGCGCGCATCGACGCCAAGAAGGATTTCGACGCCCAGGTCCAGCACTTCGACCAGACGAACACGGCACTGGTCCTTAGTTTTGAGAAAGATGAGGAGGTGGTTGCTCCGGCGGCGGGCGAGCACGGCAGCAGCAGCGGCGGTGGTGGTGGCATGGTGACGACGAGAAGGGTCGAAACGACGTTCTGGGTCGAGGGCGCCATGCTGCAGGGCCCGCGGAACGTGTGAGGGTTCTTGGAGCGCGAGAGTGGTTGAGCGGGTGGGAGGATTCATGGTTGGACACGTTGACGAAGGGGGCTTCATGGATCGCCCGAACAAAAGCGAGGAATGGCGTGGGGCAAAATGTAGAGTATGGAGTGCGGGTGGAGGTGGCTGCTTCTGGAAGGGTTCAGTCATTGAAGATTCTGGCAGGTAGGGAAGGGTAGTCAGTGCGTAGGTGGGGGTATCTAAAAGTTGCTTTGATCTTCTTTTGCGTGAGTGTGAGAGTGCTTGTTTCTGGCCTTGAGTGTTGTTGGAAGCGTCAAGTGTTGTGCGCTCTCTCGAAGTCATAGCGCGTGTCGGAAGAAATGGCTGCAGTAGATGAACGCTCCTTGAATACAGCTGTAGTAGTGAATGAATGCTTCTTGAGTATGGCTGAGCAGTGAATGAATGCTTCTTAAGTGTAGCTGAGCAGTAAATGGATACTCCTTGAGTGCAGCTGGAGCAGGGAATGAACGCCCCCTACTGCTCGTTTACCTACGACTGTAAGGAGAAGGATGTTTGTGGTGTGGGCGACAAGCTTTGGTGAAGTTGAAAACACGTTGACGAGGACGATATAAGAGGCGATGAGGTCCATCGACGGCGAGAGCCGGCTGCCTTGTCGTCAAACAGCAAGATTGAGGCAAACGGGCGCTCGACGACCCATTGCCAAAAGTGATCTATATAATCCGGTCAAATTGTCCAATCTTTCACGAGCCCCGGCGCCTCGGCCGAGTTGGATTGACGCCCAATTTCTACTTTACCGCAAAAATACCACCACTCTAAAATCCGCAATAAGTCTTCCGATCGGCTGAGTGACCGTCGCTGGCTCAACTTTTTTCCTCCGGGCCTGAGTTCGACTCCGGGCCTGGCTGATCTTTTTGCTGTTTTTGCTGCGCTGCTCGCCAAATGCATGAAGTTGCCCGCGTACTGGCCTGTCTTTGTCACAATGATCGATATCGAGCTGACTTTTTGCTTTTGGCCATCCACCAGATCCAGCATTCTCGCTGTCTTTGTCCTCGCTGCTCAAGCGCCCGTCCGAGACGTCCGTAAGGACACGACGCGCGCAAAGACGCGTCAAATCAACCCGGGCAACCGAAGTTACTACCCGACCCTGCCGTGCCAATCACCACTGACGTCACCCGCACCGGAAGCGAGTCGGCGCACAAGCCTCCCTATCCAAAGCTGCCATTGTTTACATCCATCTTCTTCTTGTCCTACATCCATCTTCAACCATCCCACCGCTCGTCTTTCCCAACACCAACATCGCACAACCTGACTCTTCAGCTCCGCTAAGCCTTCATCATGCCCAATCACAACAAGAAGGTCACCCTCGCCAAGGGCGAAATCCAGGATATCGGTGTGCACAACATCATGGATGAAGACCTGATGCCTCGTGCTGCCGCCACGGGATGGAGACAGCGGAAAAGGCCTCTCATCAACGAGCCTGACACTCGCCCCCAGAGAATCGACGAGTGGACTCCCGAATTCCTTTTCGCTCTCCAGATGCTCCTCCGCGAATGCGGGCCCGCAGAGAAAGTCAAGTCATTGTTGCGCCGCCAGGTGCATCGTCGACAAAACGACACCACACTGAGAGTCACCACCCAGCTTGCTCGCGGCCTTCTCCTCAGTGACGTCCGCCTAGTGCACATGGAAGTGGTCTCCAAAGACGGCGGCGCTCCCACGGCTCAGGCAGGCGACAAGCGAAAGACCAGAGGCGACACCCCCGCCGAGGACGAGAACGGCGCCACCCAGCAGCCGCCCACCAAGAAAGCCAGGGCTGCAGCGTCCGAGGAGAGCAGCGACGTGCTTGGCCGCCAGAACGCGACCGTTTCACAGCACAAGGACAAGCGTGAGCCGTGGGTGTGGGACATGCTGTTCCAAGATCTGGACCGCCTTCGAGAGATCGAGCTTGCCATGGAGCACGTGGAGGAGCGAATCGAGAACGAGCCGACCAAGCGTTTCGGCGCCACGTTTGCCATAAAGAGGTTGGGAGAGACATTGGACGACATGGACTCCAACCGCCCGGACGACTTTGGCTGCGCGTGTCTCGAAGTCAGCGTCTAGGAGATGCAGATTGACAAGACCGCCCTTGCCCATAAGCGTGCGGTGCTGGCGACCAAGGCCGCAAAGATATGGTTAGTGATTTCCATCAATGGTGGATGGCTCTATGGCTGACTTTGGACACAGCGCGTACTTGGAGGAGCACGCTGGCTTGGTCCTTGAGGAGCACCTCAAGAAGCGCTTCACCTCGGTGCTCCCTTGACGTGTCATCAGCAATACGGCCGCTGGATTTCTGACTCCCCATTTTGAATTACTGACTCTCCCTACCTGGATAGGCGTAGTCGCGCTCCGCGGTACCGCCTTACGACGTTTGAAGTTGTAGTTGAACGCATCTGATTGGCCAACTGTGATAGTCACCACCACGAGTAGTAGTTTGCTTGCTTTCACCTCCAGCACCAAGTCTCGCCGCCATCTTGCGCCGCCACGCCTTACACCTTACACCTTACACCTCGCCACTGTCATGCCATCGCGCCGTTGTGCTCAGTAATCATGGCAAGTAATAGCTCCTCTGGCAGATCCTTAAGCGACAAAGAGACTGAAGACGCTCCGCGCGCCGCCGCCCCCGCCGCCCCCGCCCAGCGCCCAGCTGTTCGCGCAGGCGAATTTGTTGGCGTGGATATTGACGAGGAGGGAGAGGAGGATATAATAACAGGCAAGAATAAGGGAAACCGCAAGGCAAAAGGCAAAGGCAGGGCAAACAAGTAGGAGTGGATAAAACACCGTGGATTCCTTGCATGCTACCCAATTCAGTAGTTCTGGCAGCTTCAAAAATTAAGGGTTGAGCCAATCAGGTGCGCGGACTGCAACTCCAAACACCACAAGGCGGCGTCATGGAGCGCGACTACGCCTATTTAGGTAGGGAAAGTTAGTAATTCAAAATGGGGAGCCAGAAAATCAACGGCCGGCAATACAGCACGAACGAGGATGGAATTTTCTAGGAATAGAATGGCCTTGGACTTTCAGTATCCTTCTAGAACAGAAATGAGAACAGTGTTTGCAGCTTCTTTGTTTGCTTCTAAAGCTTAGTGATGCGAAGTAGAGGTGACGAGAAAATACTTCGGCTTGAATCGATTGCTATATGTTTCAAAAGTCCAGAATGTCAATCATGGAGATCCGGGGTCCCTTGGCCGGATTGGAATCGCCTTCATTCCCATTCCCCAAAGTAATAAGGGGATCAACGTATGGTAACTAGGTTACTATGTGGGCAGAAACCAGTCCGAGGTTCGAGTCAGACTACCGCCTCCTATTCTTTTTGCGGTTTTTCTTTTGCCGATTCGAATCAAGTCTTGGGCTCGCTCGTTTCTATTTTCTGTCGGCTCGATGACTTTTGGAATGATGTCTCCCTACATGCACATTGTTTTGTTGACTCCGTCGTCCCATCCTCCACTTCACTGAATCTACCCTCCCCGTCCTAGCTTCTCGTGAGACTGGTGCATCAGAGGCGGCGATACTCGATACGCCGGCCTTACTCCAGGTTTATCCGCCCTCGCTAACAGCCGCTTTGAAGGCGGTAATTTTCTGGAGGTGTTTCAACCCTTGATCTGCCACACTGCTGAACACTCCTCGCGCGCTGCCTCGCCGCCAACACTCTGCAACCACTCTTGTCGCCAACACAGCCCCGGCTTATCATTTCGAATGATCGATCGCCATTGAGCTCGCCTGATTCTTCGACATTGGCAAATGTCAGCGAGTTTCCTCGCTTGCCTCTTGCAGTAGTCTTGTCACAACCGCCGCCGGTCTTTCGCATCCTCTCAACCACGTCAACGATTTCTTTTTGTTCTCTCCACCCAGCAGACATGAGCGAAAACGAGAACAAGCCCAGAAAAATTGCTTTTGCATTGGCGAGGATCAAGGAAATCGGTGTCGTCAACCTGATGGATGAAGACATGCGCCCGCGCGCAAGGCGGCCGGGTTCCGGACCTGCTCGTATCGACAAGCCGGAAACTCGCATACTGGAGGTGGACGAGTGGACCTTCCAGTTACAAATCAATGTGGAGAAGCTTGCACACCTTTGCGACAACGATGCCACACGCGTCAAGTATTTGTTGCGCGAACAAATGGTCTGGAGACAGACACACCCCAGCTACCGCAAGCGCTACAGGCTTGCTAGAGGTGTTCAGACCAGCGACACCACTAGGGCTCTGGAAAGTCTGAGAACCAGTACTGAGGTCGGAATCTTGGGCAAGGCTTCATCTCATGGCGCATCGACGCCAGTGGAGGACAAGAACAAAAAAGAGGAGGAGGCAGAAGCAACGTCACCGCGGGTAACTGTCAAGGTAGAGGAGGGGAGAGCTTCACCGGAGGTCTACATTAAACAAGAGGAAGATGACGAGGAAGGGCCCTGCAAGAAGAAGCCTCGCCTTGACGCGCCTATGCCGGACGAGGAGAAGCCAACTTTGCCGGAGAGCACACAACAGCCTACCTTCAAGGGCAAAGCGATGCTCGCATTTCCAGATCTTGGTAGCAACGCTCCTGGAGGGGGCACCACCCTGGCTCGGGCTGCAGATAGCCCGGATGGCGGCGGCCAATTCTTGATAGACATGCTGTCCCAGTGCCTGGAGCGGCTCCGGAAAATCAATGAAGTCTTGGGTGACGACAAAGAGGGAGGGAAGAGCGAGGAAGCCACATTCTCTGCCCACTTGATCGCGTCGACAAAGCTGAGGCAGGCAACGCGCAAGCTACACACGAAGGGCAAGGAAGACTTCGAACAAGCATGCCTGGAGATTCGCACCTTGGATAATCAGATTCGAAAGACTCAGCTGGCGAATGAGCAGGTCGAAGCTGCCATGTGGTGCGCCGCCATCAGGTGCGCAACGTTCTCCGCGGCGGAAAGGCTTTGAGACATTGCTGATTTTCCGACAGTGCACACCTTGAGGAGTATGCTGGCTTAGTCCTTGAGGAGCATCTAAAGCATCGCTTCACATCAGTGCTACCTTTAAGCGTCATCGAAAACACAGCACACAGCCAGGACGCATGAATATTCCCAGAGCCGCCTCACAGTTGGCTGACGTGTCCCCGCCTGTAGTATTGCACCTGTAGTAAGTTCTCCTTCTAATCTTGCACGTGGTAAAATGATCTAACATCTTGTATTTTCGCAGGCTGCAAAGACTCCGAATTCGCGATCAAATGACACGAAAGGCTTTTATTCCGCCGGCTCATGAGCATACTTGGTGTGGGTTTGGATAATCGGGTTTTGGGAGAGAACACCACGTTTGAGAACTCGACTTGTTGGACTCGTTGCATGCGGCTTGACAAACAGCGATCGTGCTCACTCTGGATAGCGCATGATGAAGCTCCAGGTGCTTCGACAGGAAGAACAGGGGATTGGGGAGGAGGTGCTTCTGGAAGGACAAAGTCAGTTCAAGATGCGGTGAGGAGATGGGCACTCACTTCGTCCGTGGATTGATCCAAGGTTTGCTCGCATTTTCATCTGCGAGCATGGGGTTGCTTT
The DNA here is from genome assembly GCF_038025025.1 of Phyllosticta citribraziliensis. Classification (NCBI taxonomy): domain Eukaryota; kingdom Fungi; phylum Ascomycota; class Dothideomycetes; order Botryosphaeriales; family Phyllostictaceae; genus Phyllosticta; species Phyllosticta citribraziliensis. The sequence goes on along the minus strand of NW_027117351.1, from coordinate 257,781 downwards.
GTGCTTGAATCAGGCAGAGGGAGACAATGGCGTGCTGCTTTGACGTTGACCGCTTGCTGATTTGTGCAGGTGGCTGTCAGCAATGTAGGAATTTTAAGTCTTGGGTTTCTTGTGACTGGGCATGTGGGATTTTGGTGGGATTGAGTGTCCTTCCCCGAAAGTATCTACAAGAGATGTTTATTGGTGTGGTGTTCACCATGGGAGCATTTAATCAGAGGTCCAAGTCTGCCCTCCTGCTCCTTTCTCTTGGCATTTCCAATTTCTTGCATTTGGAAGTCGCCGCCGGCTCGCTGGTCAAGCTGTCCACCTGCTTCAACGTAGCCTGCGTAGCAGAATCAATAAATCAAAACAGTGGGATTCTTGGGCGCCTTTGCAAATACAACATCACAGCTCCACGCCCCTCAACAAACGCAAGATCCGTGAACGCTCCCGGCCCAAAGCGCGACAAAGAGGCCCGCGCACTGGGCAAAATCCTCGATGTCGGCATCCAAAACATCATGGACAACGACATGCGCCCGCACGAAACCCACGCATACGCCGAACACAAGAGACCCTGGCTCAACGACCCCGAAACCCGGCTCTTGGAGGTCCACGAGTGGAACTCGAACTTCATCCTGGACGTTGCGCGAGTGCTTTCCATCTGCGAGGATGCGCGCCAAGTCAAGTCTCTGCTGCGCGGGCAAATGCGCTTCCGCCAAACGCACCACAGCATGAAGCCGCGGATCAGGTTCCTAGCCGGCGTGCAAAACGTGGATGTCACTGAAGTTCTTCAACAACTGCAGATGGACAACGAGGGAAAAAATGCGATTGTGTCTTGCAGCGCGTCGTCGTTGGTTTGCAAGGGAGATGGGGACGAGCCGCCTTGCGAGGAGATTCGATTCGCCACGCCGGTGGATGCTGCGTTCAGAGCCCGCGTCGAGTTTGCTACGCAGTGCATCGCCGCAGTGTCCAACTTGACTCCTCTGTCTGGTGATCACAGCCCGCGCGAAGGTCGAGCTGTGGCAAGCCTCAAAACGCAACTCTTCGCTTATCTTGGAGAATTCAAGAATATCAGGAGCAGTATACTCGACAAGAGTATTCTCAAGAAGAGCGACGAGGAGATCTTCGCAACTTACGACACCATAAGGACGCTATACCACGCCACAAGCGATATTCCAGCTGTTGACAAGACTTTCGAGGAGGAAGAACTTGCCGAGAGCGAGTTCAACAAGTTGAGAGAGGAGTACTGGCAAACTCGCCTCGCATCTGAGTACGTGGTGATGGCAAATAGAGTTGCGCGGTTGTAGTGCGTCATCCCCCCCCTCCACTATTTGCTACCGAGCATGGCTGACAACAGATACCCCTGCAGTCGAACGCTTGGAAATGAAACGGTCGTAGGCCTGCCGCATGACCTAGCGGAGGCATACCTGTGGGTTGTCGCAAGAGTCTATCGGCCGAAGCTACGCACACCTCACTGGGGGGCTTCCCAGCCTCAGCTGCTCAGGCTACAACCCCATTCAGACCAGTTGGGGTAAGTCGGGCTTTGTCCTGTGTCGGTGAGTCTGACTCGGACAGAGAGCTGTGTTTTCGTGGACGACGTAGAGATTCTTTTCATTCTTTTCCCCTTCGCTGGAAAAGACTGAACCTGACCAATGGCAGAACTGCTGTCTGCAATGCCAAAATTTGAATCGAGCATACAATTTCAAGGAGCGGAAAGTTGTCTATGAAAACTGGGCAGAATTTCGACGATGAGACAACGCATTACTTGGCGGAAGAACCTTTACAATATCGCATTGTAGACACTCAATGGATTGTCCTCAATCCAAGAGGCCGGAAAAGCGGCAGTCATAGCTACTCCGAGATAGCGCATGAAAAGAACCCCTCGTTATTGAATGACCGAGGGAAACCTTTCAAGAAAACCGGTTTGAGACTGAAGGCGCTCAGGGGTACATGACAGCAGATTGTTGAATCAAGCAAAAGAGGTATTGGTCAGGGCCCACACTTGACACTTTGCGCATTTCCAGTGTTATCCCTGGAAGCTTGATGACAAACAAAGCCAGGGCACTGTTTTGAAGTCAGTGATGCCTTTGTCGTTCTGTCGGGCACTGCTCGCCTGCTGCGGAGTTGCGCCAACCTCCGCCTGCATGGACACTTCGCTCGCTTTTAGTCAGCCTGCGTGCTAGTTGGTTGACCCATCTGCTGCCGCTGGTCATGAGGTCAAAACAATGTCATTTTCGAGCCCAGAGGCATCTGCAGATGTGGACAATGGAGCATGTACAGCGTCGGGAGGCGAGGACTCTAGATGGTAGGAGTCACAAGGCGAAGGAGTTTTGAGAGCAAGCGGGACTTAGAAAGAATCACGGGGCATACAAAGTCATGGTAGGTGAAGATTCTGGAAGCATTCATTGCGTTTCTGTGCTCTCTTGGTTTGACTGTACCGACGAGGCCCTTGATTCCACCCAACCCTTGAAGACCACGCCAACTTTAGTATTACCCATCCATTCCCAAGCTGAACCTCAAAGCCTTTTTTCCGTTACAATGTCCCGCGTGAAGTGGAGTCGTGATTTTGTACAAAAAGGCTGTCGTAGCTCGGAGTAGCGAGAAGATTCCGTTTCAACGCGGTCTGGAGCCTGGGAGAGCACTGATGATTAGCTTCGAGATCCTCCCTTTGATTAGGAAGACACTTACCGTAACGGTAGAGTAAGCCGTCCTCATGTCCACCCCGTCCTCCATCAAGCACCAGGGAAAGCGCGGTACCAATCGAGCAGCGGCTTGTCCGTGATCTCCGGGACAAGTCGGGCTGCAGGAGAGAATGAAGGAAGGTCGCGGACGAGATCGGACAGGTCGAGGGCGTCCTTTGGCTTTTTGGACGCCTGGGTGTCGTCGCGGTCCTCCATCTCCGCGTCGGCGCTCCGCTTTCGCTTCCCGACGACGTCCTTCATCTCCGTGTCCGTGGAGAGGGCGGCAAGCTTTTTAGCCTTGCGGTTCCGGCGGTTCCTGGCCTTCTTTGAAAGCGCCTGCGTGTCGACTTCCATGGCGGAGTCCATTGGCGAGGCAGCGCGCTTCTTGCCCTTGCCGACAGCGTCCTCCTTGGGAGTCTGCGTGTCGACGTCCATCGCGGAGTCCGCGCCGCCGTTGGCCTGGTCGACCGCAGCATCGACAGCGGCAGCGAGCTTCCTCTCCTCCTTAAGCTCCCTCACGACCGTATTGAGGTCGATGGGCAGCACCTCTCTCGCGAACCTGACCCGAGGCTTGTAGCGTCCTCCGGTCTGGCGACGCCTGACTTGGTCGCGCAGCAGCTGCTTAACCTGGTCGAGCTCGACGCAAAGAGTAGCCAGCTGCTTGAGCTTGGTGGTGTACTCTTGAGGGTACAGAGCTGGCGAGAGGATTCGTGTGTCGGGCTCGTCGATGCGAGCTTTGGCGGCGCGGCTGCTGGTGCTCTGGCGGCCGGGGACTTCTCGAGGCTTGATCTCGTCGTCCATGAGGCTCTGGGGGCCGTGCTTCATGAACGAGACGAGGGCGCTTTGAGTGGGCTGGATGGCTGGGGCCGAAGAGGTGGAGCCCGCCATGGTGAGGTCGGAGGCCGCGTTGACGCTGGAAGATGCGTTCATGTTGGAAGACATTTTGAGTTGTAGGAAAGGGTTGGAGGATTTGGTTCTGCGACTCAAAGTCAGAGGGATCAAATCATTGAAGGGCAGAGTGACTCACTGCTTTATTTTCGTCGTTAGTTTGAACGAAGAGAGAAAGGCAGAGGGTGATCTGAAAGTAGAGGCGTCGGGTGTGTTTAGGACGATGGGTGGTGATGTTGTGGGCAGAAGCAGCGCGTCCGCTTTTATTTACTCCAAAGTACCGCCCGCAAGCCTCAGGCGCCGACACAGAATTTCGGCTCAGTTTGCGCCTGCGGAGCATTTGCGGTGCGAGAAAATTAACACTTGGCGCGCAGGCGCAAGTTCGATTCTTGCAGAGCGCCCGTCAACTGGCTTGAAAATAACACTGCCGTGATGCTTGACTTGGAGGAGTCTGGCTTGAGCACTTCTACCTCACTGGTACCCTCTAGAGGCTACATGGGGCGGTGCTTTTCCTCAGTGATAGTTTTAAAGGCAAGGTATAGTGTGTACGGCGTTCATGATGGTTACTGTCTAAATATCGACGTCTCTACCCAAAAGAAGCCGGATTACCGTAAGACGTCCCATTTACACAGAAACGATGCAGATGGGCGAAGAGCTTTAAGTAGTCACGAAGTTTGAAGAGAAGCGAGAAAGGTCTTAAATCTCCAAACACTTGGGCAGTTTCGTTTCCCAGCCGATGCTGGAAACATGAATCAAAAGTTGCTCGGGGGAAACCCTTCTTTGCCAGTGTCATGATGCAGATTCGATTGACGTAATTGTTCCTTTGCTTTCCCTGCCATTTTGCTTCTTCCCTACTTGTCCTTGTCTTTTGGGCCAGTGCATTGCGGCTTGAGGAGGCCAAGGACTTCAGTGAAAACAGCGTGCCAGGCGCTGCTCTGTAAAGCTGTTGGGAATTGCTCGTTACAAGCACCTCGAGCTTTTCCAACATCCAACATTTGCCTCCGTCGCGAGGTCGAAACTGAAGTCAATGGGCTCTGGGTTGAACAGCGATGACTGGAAGAGGGCGGGGAGAGAAATTATATCATCGACACACAATCGCGCCGTCAAGCAACCTCCCCGAGGCATCACCGATCGAAAACAAGCCATGAAGCTTGCGCAAGCACCAAGCCACTGCCTCGCTGTTGCGGCTCGCTCGGAAAAGCGTCAGTGGCATGGCAGCTATTGGAAGAAACACAGGGGCTTCACGGCAGGACGGCGGGGCTGGCATCCGCCTGCTCGCTCTTCTTTCTGGGAGCATCGAGCCTGTTGCATTGGCCGAACGGGTTTCAGGGCAGAATTTTGGCGGCGCACCTCAAACTCGATGTTTCCGTTGTTGTGGGCTGGTTGGACGGGACGTCAGGCTCAAGCGATGGCAATCGGTTCGTGCGGCGGACAGAATTGTATTTTGTCGTTTCCTGGCGAGGTTCTGTACCCGTGGCGACATCGGATAGCGAGAAGATGGCAATGGTGAGGGATAAGCGGGAATGCTGGCTCGTAGCCTGCAATACTTTGCTGGCAAGACGGCGAGAAAGCGGTCGGCGAAGTAGGAGAGGAGGATGATGCTCTGGCGGCGCAGTCGAGTCTGGCTGAGAGGGCAAAAGTCGGCGAGCGGACAGTTGAGCGCTAATGCTTGAAGGCTTGGGATGGCGTGGTCGAGGATCTTCGGAGAGAAAGCAGGGCGACGGGAGTAGAGAATGGAAGAAGTAGCGGGTCGGATGGTGTGCAGCGGTCCAGGTGACTGAAGGGAAAATGGCCAGCAGCGCAGGTGTCGTGGATGGATGAGCGTGCATGCGACCAACCAAAACAAAAAACACGACGGGGGCGTGACCTCGACGCGTGGGCTTGCCTGGACATGTCTTCAGCAGGTGGTCGCCGACGGATGGATCTAAGTTGCAAGCAAGGCGCCCCAAAGCGAAGCAACGTCAGCATAAATTGTGTCGAATCGTCCAAGGCGGCACTTCGCTCTGAGTGCTTGTTGGCGTTGTAGGGCCAGCACCTACTGGAAGCACCTACCGCCCGGCAAAATTCATGAAGATGTTGGACTAGACCCTTTCATGGGCTCGTGTCAATAATGATAACAAAATGAGTGCCAGCAACCGGCTCAACTCAGGCCTCTCGGTGATTCATGTAATGCAAAAGATTCATCCATCTTGATATAGCTGCCGATAAATAAGAGTCAGGAATAGTAGATTGTGAGTGCAACGTGGCTCATCGGGATGAAGAAGTGCGGATGATCTCGTCGAGGTGCTCGCAGTCATGGTTTGGACTCGTCAAAGGTCGAAAACTGTGTGATCCTGCCAGTGCGTGAAAAACGTGCATATATTCTGCAAACTTAGCCACTATCCCAAGAACCAATAGCTTATTGGGTCATCTGGTCTAGTGGTTGAACGGCTGGCTCATCTGGCGGGGATAACCTGTAAGCTTCGGCTTGGAGTTGGCGCTGCCGGGACTGATGGCTGATCTTGGGTCCGGAAGAAAAGCAACACGAGTTCGAATCTCACAATTGGCTCACTTTTTTTCCAGTCCTCCTCCGTTCTGTCTCTCTCCATACTCTGGCCACTCCTTGAATGTTTTTCTAACGGCGCTCCGTCGTCATTGTCTTTCTCTTTTTGCAAGTTGAGTGGACAGTTCCCTTCGCTACGAAGGACGCGACCCAGTCCAAGGGCCAAAGGCCTTCAGTGCATGGCTTAGCTATGGAGCTACAGGCAGCAAATCCGTGTAGTCACACAGTACCCAAGTGAACTCCGAATCTGCGTCGTCAGTGACGTCCCCATTGGAACACTGCAATGCGGTGGAAGAACGTAAGAGAAAGATCGAAGGTTTGAGAAGACGAAAGGTCAGTACCAGGCGGAAATACAGGTACTTAGGTATTGGACATGGAAACAAAGCAAACGGCTAGACGGCAGCAATCAACTGAAAAATAGGCTGGCCAACGGAGCAGGTAAACAAAGACAGACGTAAAGGGCAGCCTTTGTTGCTGTCAAATTTCTCCATGTGCTGTACTGTCCAGCGAGTGTCCTTCCCTTTCTTGCCACTACCCTCGTGTGTCCATCATTCCTTCCGAGTCTCAATACCGCCCGCATGTGTGCGGCTCCTGCGCTAGTATTGTGCAGTTTGCTTTACAGTGGTGGGTTTGGTGGGCAATCATCGTCTTGAAGCCATGTCTTCAGGCAACTTTGCGAGTTTTGCGCGGTCGAAATGATCCGAAACTTGCAATTCCGCGGTCCAAGTGTGACAGAACATCCCCGAATGGTTATGGAAGATGTGACCGATGGAAGGCTCAATCAGCAGAGGCATTGCCCGCAGGGACGGCGACTGCAACGTCGGGTTCAGGGAAGTATTTGGTGAACAATGACATACGACGTCTCGTGGAGGACTTCACTATGAGCACTCTGTCAGCACTTGTCGCGTATTCGAGAGCAATATGAAATGTAGGCTGGGTGGAGGGCAGGTAGGCACTGACCAGGACTTGCGCACCTCCGTGACCAGACGCAGCGGCCCCATACATTCCCCGAACTGTTGTGCTCCTTCATCACAACGAACCACCTGTTGCTCTCGCCATCGCTGCATCTCAAAGGCACGCATCCACCCTCAAAGCTGGTCCCTGTCTTCAGCACCGGAGAGAGCGAGGTCCATACGCTCATCGGAACACTCCATATGCATGAGCTTGCTGGGCCGCGCGGGTGAAGAGTCGCTCTTGCTGTTGCTGTCGCTGCCGCTGCGCTTGCGCTTCTCGCCGATAGTACCGTTGTGCTGGCCGATGACAGCCTTCTGCTCCGTCATCGACACATCTTCTCCTTGCCCATCGCCGCCCATGTCCAGGCTCATCTTTGCCAAAGCACGCTCCATTTTCCCCGGGTTCTTCTTGACACGCGGAGGCAGCTCGCCGCGCAAGCGCTTCTGATTACGTTCGTTATTCGCGTGATTGACAAGGCGATTGACGTCGAGGTTGATGAGACAATTCTCTCTCCTGTTGGGTTGGCCCTTGGTATTGCGCCTGAAGTGGACCGCCTCAAGCAGCTCTTGCTTGATTGCCGCGTGGTCGCTCCTGAGATGGGTCAAGACGAAGAGGGTATTCAAGAGGGAGTCCGTGAAGCGCTCGACCGGGAGCAAGGGCGAGGCTCCGGGCTCTGCTCCAGTCATCGGGTTGTCGTTGGGGCCAAGAGATTCGCGCGGCATGATGGAGTCGTCGACGAGCTCTTGGATGCCAATGCTATTTAGCCAAGTAATGGCCTTTTCACGGTTGGTCGGAGCCATGATCTGTGACTCCAAGTATCAAAAAGCTGCGATCGGGAGGGGAAAGTGTTGGGCGCAATGCGGCGCAAACGTGCAAAGGGTGACCAACAGGAGAGACGAAGGCAAAGTGGCCCAGTGCTGTTGCCCAGCAGGGTGCACGACGCAAAGCCTTTCGGACGGAGACGAGGGTTTGCAAAGTTGAGCGTTGAAGGTCGAGGGCCTAGGACAGCACGGTCAAGTCTGACTGTGAGGGAAAAGGTCAGCGGCGCGGGTGCAGGCGCTGTGGAAGACAAAACAATGTGGGCTGGGCGTCGGCATCGACGGTCAAGAGCGCGTACTAAAGTGAATAACAACTAGGGAGCAAAGACGAAAAAGAAAAAAAACTTGAACCGTGATTCGAACTCGCGTACTGTATTGTCTTCCTCCGCATCCCTAAGTTCACTTAGGGCCAGAGTAACCTTACTCAAATTCGGAGCTGTGTGAAGCGCCCCTAACACCCCAGTGGCCACCACTAGACCATAGGACCCCGTTCAGCTTTCGGTTCTTACTTTGGGGACAAACTTTGCAGGATATAAAGGCGATGCTTGGCAGGCAGGCAAGCCTGCTACCGCCGTCGACCTTTTCACCCTGCTGTCGCCTCGACGCTCTTTGTTGCTTCGTACTCTTGACGACGCATGACTGCCTCGACTCACCCTGAGTTGGCTAGTCTCTTTTGTCTTGAAGTTAATTGCTAAGACCAGCATTCGCGCAAGCTCAGGTCTGCGTCGTCAGTCACATCACCATTGAAACGCCGCACTACGGCAAAAATAAGACGACGGAAAGATCGAAGATTGAAAAGGATAAAAGGCCAGTACCAGGCAGAGAGGTAGGTAGGTAGGTATCAGACACAAAGCCAAAGCAAACAGGCAGACGGCAGCGACAGACAGAAAAAGAGGCAGGCAGGCAGGCACGCAGGCCGGCAGAGCAGACAAAGACCGACGCAGAGAACGAGACAACAGCGCGCAAGCAGCAAACAACAAGAGCAGCAACACCAACCGCCCCACCACCCATTCAAAGATCAGAACCAAACCCGACAAACGAGACCCTTCCCTTTTTTCGCCGCGACCCAGACCTACCGCACAAAGGCACCCTGGCTGCGGTCCCCGAGCCCGCGCCACGCCTCGCGCCCGCTGGCTTGGAGGATGCGCCACACGACGTCCTCATCGACGCGGTACCCGCTCTTGCGCCAGCGGGCATTGAGCCACGCGGCCAGCGCGTCGCTGCTGTGGCCAAAGTCGCGCGTGTCCCACTCCTTGAGGATGACACGGATGATGGGGGCGTCGGGGGCGGACTGCGCCTGGCCGTGGGAGCTGGACGGGGGGTTGACACTGCTGCTGCCGGCGCTGCTGGGGGAGCGCGACGGCGAGGGCGAGGACGTGGGGTTGGAGGAGGCGGCGGCGTGTAGGGGTACGGCGTCGAGCGGCGGCGGCGTGACGGGCGGGCAGAGCGCTTCCCAGGCGCTGGCGAAGTGCAGGAGGAGGTGCTCGTGGTGCGCGCGCGTCGTCACCGCCAGACCGAAGGGGCGGGCTTGTGGACGTAGCATCGAGAGGGGCGTTGTCGCAATGGGGTAGCCTGCATTTGCGTCAGTGTCGAGGCTCGGTGAGTCAGATAGAGTAAGGAGGGTGTGGAACTTACCCGCTGCGGCCGCGAGCTCGCACAAGGCGCTGTCGGCCGGCGCAACGAGCACGTCCAGCCTGTGGCACTCGAGCACCAGGTCGATGCCTTCACTGCCACCCAGGCGACGCAGGCGGTCGAGGGCTTCGCGCGCCTGTGCAGAGTCGTCGGGTGTGTCTGACGACGCGGTGATGAGGTCGGCTTGGTCAGGACAGGAGGAAGACAGCTCTACGTCGGCATGCTTGGTGTTGAAGTCGACGATGTCGGGCAGGGAGTGGACGCGCGAGGTTTCGAGGTTGGCGAGATAGTCGGCGGACAGCTCTTTGAATTCGTGGTCTGCCTCCCGTTAGTCAAGGTCGTGCAAAAAGGAGGAATGACATACGTGTGACGGCCTCAAACGAGTCTCGTTCGCTGTCTTGAAAGATCTGAGGCGACGGTGCTTGCACGGGATAGGATACAATGGCGCCCTGCTCGCGAACGCGCTGGACAGCCGCTTCGTACATGGCAATCTGCAAACAAAGTCAGCCGAAGACCGGCGCAAGGAGAAAGAACCTCATACCATGAACTTTTGCGCCTCTGGGTTCGCCTTTGCCAGCTCTCCCCTAGGCTTCCACACTCGAGGGTCGACAAAACCCACTCTCAACCCGCTCCAACTCTTCTGGACCGAAAACTTTTGAAAGCCCCTGGGGTAGTAGTCGTCGCCAATCATGCTCGGCTCCACGACGGCGTCCGTCAGAGCAACCAAGTCGGACGCCGACTTTGCGAGACCGCCCACGCCATCGAAGCTGCGGCTGGTGCACCACACTCCATCCAACGGTACCGACCCGGCCGTCATCTTCAACGAGTACAGCCCGTTCCGACTCGCCACGTCGACCAAGCCTCCAATCGCATCCGTCGCAACGGCCAGCGGGGAAAAGCCAGCGGCAACGGCAACAGCGGAACCAGCCGCGCTACCCTCTGCCGGAGCCGCCGGGGACTGCTCCCACACCCACGCGTCGTTGTCGCGGTCGAAGCGGCGCGCGACAAACGGAGACAGCGTCTGCCCACCAACAGCGGACCAGCCAGTCGCCATGGTCTCGCTCTTGAGCCCGCACAGCTCGCTTAGATTCGACTTGCCAATTACGATGAGACCTGCGCGCTCCAGGCGCTGCGTGACGCTGGCCGCCCGTTTGGGCCGCGCGCCGACAAAGGCGTACGACCCCAGCGTCGTGTCCATGCCGTGGCCGGCGGCGGCCGCATTGACGCTGGGATCGGCGACAGGTTGTGCAGCTTCGGCGGCGGATATGGTGGTGGTGGTTGTCGTGCTGGTTGGGGTCGTGGGGACGTCGTCGGCTCCGGCGCAGGTGACAATGTTGTCCTGGAGCACGACGGGGACTCCATGAAGAGGGCCGCGGCAGCGGCCGGCACTTCGCTCGTCGTCGAGGCGACGGGCTAGCGCGAAGAGATGGTAGCGCGGCGCGGTGCCGATGAGGGCGCGTAGCTGGCGGCCCGAGCGGTTGTGGCGCTCAATAGCCGCCAGGTACACGTCGACGAGGTCGACCGAGGTGAAGGAGCCCGCGGCGAGGAGTTGTGCAAGAGTCGTGGCGCTGGTGGTGAGGGGATCGAAGGGGAGCGAGTCGAGGAGGGCCAGCGGCGAGGGAAAAGATGGCGAGGTGGGCGACGAGGTCGAGGCCGAGGTTGTGGTGATGGAGGTGGCATTGGACTTGCGCTTGTTCTGCCGGCTTCGCCTGCCCGAGGATTGATGGTCTTTTTGCTCCTTGGATGGCTCCTTCTGCTGTTCGTACAGCGACGACAGCCCCAAGAGGGAGCGAGCCTTGGGGATCAGCGAGGAGTTGTTGCTAAAAAAGCCCGGTTACTGGTCGGCATGGTGGTGAATGTATGTAGGTACGGTGTGGGATGTATGTACGAGCAAGGTCAGGCAGGTCGGGAGTTGACCGATGGAATCGTCTTGAGCAACAGTGAGAGGTAAATAGTGCCGTCTGGCTGCGGGGGGCGCATCCAGGCCAATATATCTCGGTTCATGCCGGCGGACGCAGCGTGTTTGCGTCGGAGCAAGTGGCTGTCGAGCATCGGACGTGGGGCAAAAGGACGGACGAGGCGCTGAAACGTAGCGAGCGGGACAGGACGGAGGGAGGGAGTTGTTGGTGGATGGCAGACGTCGAGGTAACGCAGCAGCAGCAGCAGCAGCAGCAGCATGCAGCAAGGATGCGATGCGATGCGATGCGCACAGACTGAGGTGAGCCGTCGTCGTAGGAGGAGTGATACGGCAGCTCGTCCATGTGTTTGCAATCTCCCCTCGCGTGCTGTTGCTTTTTGTCCCACGTGGGCTGCTCCTCGTCTTGGAGTCTCCTGGAGCTGATTCCGACGCTTTCGTTTTTGCCCAAGGGCGGGCTGCAGCCGTGTGTTGTCGCATTTTGGCTCTGCGGCGCGGGCGTGACGAGTGCGAGTGCTGTGCAGGATGCTGAGGGTGCTCTGCCGTCCTGACAAAGATGCCATCCAGTCCGGTCCTGGCGAACGTGCCATGTGGTTCCTGCGTGCTGATGATGCGAAAAGTCGGTCCATGGGATGGGACTGATTATTGCAAAAGCAACGCCTGGTGTAGCACGACAGCCAAAAGCAAGACGGAGCGCAGGGGCCCTTGACGTCCGTTAGCGAGAGCCGAGGATGCCTCCCTGCCAGCCAACGTCTGACCGTGTGGCTGTCGTCCGGCCTCTTGAATAGTCGTGCGTTTGCCGCTTTGGGCTGTCAGGCCACCATGAGGGTTCGTCGTCGTCGTCGCTTTTCCCCTGCGCCATCTTCTCGTATTATTGGGACCGTTCCTCGGATTCTCTTCATTATTGGCTTCTTGCTGCGTCTCTTCAGCCCGCCCTCTTTCGGTCCGTGAGCCACATGGCGAGGAGCATGGCTGCGCCCCCTTGATGTGACACCCCCTGCCAATTACATTGTCCCATGGAAGTTTCCAAAAATGATTGATTGTATCTCCAAACGCCATTCACTTCCACCCGTGACTAGTTAGACGCGTGGCTACCGAATTGCTTCGACATCCTTGCCCATCAACGGAACCTGGCTCTCTCCGGATCCGACGAGCGCGGCCGCCATCATGGTACTCGCTTCTGCAACCAAATAAACTCGCCTTGCCGTCACCACTGCCAAATCCTCCGCTCCTAATTTTGTAGACTGTGGTACCATGCCATGTGCTCGCTCCAACACTCTCTACGTAGAAACCAACCCGGCCTGTCGGCAAGGGGTACCTATGACATCACTGCATCTGCCGGCGAAGACACACCCCTTTTACTCGGTCCCCCAGGACAACCCATCAAACAAAATTCAACTGCATCCCAGTCGTAGACACTCGTTCCAATCCATCCCTCCCTTTCCCAAAAACAAGAGAAGAAGACGACTCCGGTCAATAACATGCCTACCAGGACAAACCCGCATACCCACCTACTACTCACATACGTACATACATATGCCACATGCCACATGCCCCTGCATCCCACCACGCCCTGCCATGTCCTGCCATGCCATGCCGCCGCCGCCGCCGCCGCCCGTGCAACCTCGCCTCGCCTCGCCTCGCCTCAGCTTCTAGAAGGCGCACCGAACAAGCCCAAGCTCAAGAAATCTTAGCTGATGCGAGGCCCGACCTGACCAAGGCAAAACCAACGTCAGTGCTCCAATTCCTCCCCTCTCTTTTTCTTTTTCTCCGCAGACAGCCAGCTGCCGTTCACTCACTGCCTGCCTAGCTTACTGTGCGCTTTGTCACCTCCCCGGTGGCTGATGATGATGACGCTGCTTCCTCGGACAGACAGGCCCAGAGAACGACGAGGGGAACGTGCACAGCACAGCGTGGAAATTCGGCGGCGCCCATGGTGGCGGCGGCGGCGGCGGCGGCGCGGTTTGCTGCTGCTGCTGCTGCTGCTCATGCTGATGCTGCATGACAGCAGCCATCCTAACCGTGGTTTGGGGAGCTGAACATGCCGTCTGACATTTCCAACAACCGCCGCGTGTGGTACAGGAAAAATCCCGATGGCTCTCCTGTGTAGTCTGCCTGCCTGCCTGCCTGCCTGCCTGCCTGCCTGCCTGTCGGTCAGACCGCAGCAGCAGCAGCAGCAGCAGCAGTCATCGTCGGCAGATCCGCCGCCTGAAGATCTTGACTTTCTTTTTCCTTCTCTTCCATCTCTCATCTGTCACGACGCGCTCCTGTTCCGCTCTCCTCCCAAACGTGCGTGCGTGCAAACGGCACGACCAAAGATTGAAAACGAAATGCGCAACAGGCGACAGACCCGCGGACGAACGACTGACATCTCGCCATCACTGGGAAAAACGACGGAGCCGAGAGCGCATGAACGGCCATATTAAAACATGGCGGACTATTTTCTTTCTCGAATAGCACGGCACACAGGCCGGGCGCCGCCGCCTCCTCCTCCCACCTACCAGGTACGCACAGGAAGGGTATGCATTTTGTCAAAAAAAGGAAAAGGGAAAAAGAAACGAGACTAAAAAAAAGGGAAAAATCCACCGCGCCGCAACGGCACAACAATGTCATTGAGCCTTCACTTCAAACCGCAGCGGCCCCGGATTTGACAAGATACAACTGAAAAAAAACCTTCCAATAAATGCCGACGTCCTGCTTTCAAAAGCCGCTTGTTAACTACCCCTACTCGTCCTCCTCTGAATCCGGCGGGTCAGAGAGTGCTTCATCGTCATCATCATCGGACGCCGCATCGTCCGCCTGTTGTGGCGGTGGTTTGCCCCTTGTGCTTCTCCGGGTGGGCGTTGCTCCGTTGGTCTTCGACTTCGCCGGCTTGGGCGGAGGAGGAGCCTTCTTCTCTTTTGGCGCTGGTGCTGCGCTCTTCGCGGGCGGCTTCGATTTTCCTCGCGTGCTCTTGGGAGTCGGGGGCGGTGGAGCCTCTTGCTCGCCGTCATCCTCGTCGCTTTGGTGCTCGGCCTCCTCCTCGACCGGCCCATCCTCCTGCACACTCTCCTCCTCACTCTGATTTCCTTCGTCTCCCGCATCGTCCATTGCCTCGTCTTCGTCGTGACTGGATTCTGCGTAATTTCGGCCGCCGAGATTCCGCCCGCTGCGACGCCTCTCACTCGACGGAATGTTATCCGAGAGGTGCTCCTTCCTCTTCTTCGGCGTCTTGGCTATTTTGGAAGCTTTCGGGGCTTTGCGACTTGGCAACGTAGATGAAGCTCTGGCGCGTTTCTTTTCCCGCTGCTCGCCGGTGGTCTCGGACTTGCGCTGGAAACAGTCAGTCAGGAACCCCGGATCACCCCAGAGCAAAACTCACCTTGCGACCTTTGACGGCAGCTCGGACCAGATCGTCCAGCTCATCCACTAGCTCTTCTGGGACATGCTGCTTTTCGGCAATCTCTTGCGCACGTTCGTGGCTTGGAAGATTGGCGAACACATCGGCCGGCATCCGTGCCTTTTTGGGCACGGCCTGGATATTCCACCCGAACAAGTCCCGGTATCTTTGAATGACGGCTTGGGCCAGGTCGCTCAAAACGTAGAGACTTTCGCTTCGAGCAGGGTCAATCGCATCCTCCACCGCCTTTACCCGTTGGGCTTGGTGGTAGATGAGGGAGATGCTGTCCTCATTCGCCACGGCCTTGAGATAGAAAAGCAGGTATGTGACGACGTCCCGCAAATTCTCCACCTCGGTGTCGAAGTCTGGATGATGTGCCAGCAAACTCAAGAATCGAGCGAAGCTGTTTTCCAGTACGGGTTCGTGGTCGGTCGCCTTTCCAAACGCCGCGTGCCGTGCCTTGATCCATGTAAAGGTGCCGTTCTTAATGCGCGGCTCTGGCTCAAAAGCACCCAGGAACACAATCGTGTAGAAGCGTCGGGGCAGCCTGTCTTGACCAAGGTACTTCATCAGCTTGCGAACAAAGCCATCCCTGACCTTTACGTGTGGGTCCTGAATGACGGTGGCGAGCTCATTAAAGTCCCTGGGACTGAGGAGAGCGTCAAAACGCTTTTTGCAGCACAGTTTGAGGAGCAGCTCGGAAGCAAGTAGCCGGAGCCGGGATTTTTGCGCAGCGGGCGATTCAATCTTTCTGGAGAGCTCGCCGTGCTTGCTGACGAGGGTGTTGAGGAGTCTGTACACGGGCTCCGAGACTTGATTGATTGATTCGTCGTCGCTTAGCCCGCGCAGGCGGTTGACCAGGATCTTAAGCGCCCACATTTTAGCGGCGCAGTCCTCGTCAGGTTCGTCTGTCCAGTCAGGGTTTTGCTGTGGATCAGCCGGCGTAGATCTAAGAAGAACTCCGTCAATGGCAATGTCGATGACCGGGTCGATCTCGTCCTCTATGGCCTTTGAGCCGAGCAGCATGAGCTGACTTAGAGCTGCAAGCCGTGCCAGGTAATTGCCTTTTCCATACTCAAACCCTTCTGTGCATTGCTTCAACAGGTCGCGCGCGTGCATTTCCTTCTTGTCCGTGCTGGCCATGATGATTGACACTCCATATTTGGCCGCCTTCGGGGGTGAGCCGAATTGAGCAAAGCTGAGCATCGCTTTGATGAATTTGCGGTCCGTCGGCACGTCTTTGGGAAATCGTCTGGCGAAGCCTGCGCACGCCTTGAGATCATCGACGGCGCCGGGTCGATTGGGCTTTTTCGCCGTCGGTGCCTCGCTCTCCAGGGCCTTGCACAGCTCTTCGGCGTAGCCTCGAAAGACGTCGGGATTCCTGGACGAAATCTCCTTGAGGACTTCATGGGCCGTGCCGGCCAATCCCTTTTCATCGGTTCTCGAGAATTCAATAATGGCAGGTACGTGGTTTTTGTTGTAGAGGAGGATGCTGGAACGGTAGACGAGAGGGATGAGGGTTTCCAGCAGTGTAGCCGTGGAGCCGGTGGCCTCTTCAATCCGCTTCGTAAGCTCTTTCTGTGGGCAGTTAGCGGTGGACGATCGGAAACAGTTGTCGACCTACAATTGAATTGCGGACCCTGCGGTAATCACTGTCGGGGGCGATGCAAAAACGGATGAGCGCATAGCAGCGGCGGTCATGCATCTTTGCAAATTTCCACAAGTCCTCAGAGGCTCGAGAGGCTTCTGGGAGCGTCCTGGCGTGATAGTCGATGAGCTTGCCCAAGTTTTGCTTGATTTCCTTCGAGCCTGATTCCATGACACCGCCGTTGAACTCTTCGCACTTTTTCAGCAGCGCGTCCATGTACTTTGCGAGTGCGACCTGGTGCGTTTGTTTCGAAAAGAGGACAAGCTTCGACCGCGGAACCAAATCTCTGATGAGAACAAGAATGCGCTCGACGCGAATTTTGTCCACGTCTGCCTCGGTGTGCTCAGCGTCTCCGTTTGCCTGGCTTTCCCTTGCGCGCTTTCTCTTGGTGTCGGGATATGATAATGGGAGAAGTTCTTCGTAAAGGATGCGATCAATGAGAACATTGAGGTCTTGTTCGTTCAAGAAATAGGCATCGAGAACACGGGATGGAATGGGGCCCAACAGCTGGCCTACTCTTTCACTGCCTTCGGCAATCGCCCCTGCTGCGACACCCCATATTTTGCCCAAAAGTTTGGTAGCCTCGGTGCGCACGGCGGGTTTGCGATCTTTGACCCTGTCCGCGAGATTGCTGAGGATAGATCCCTGCTCTGATGCGCCGCCCCTGATGCCGAGTTTCTGAACGATATCGTGGTAACCGAATCGTTCAACAGACTTGACAGCAGCCAGGCGAACGCGCTCATCACCATCGACAAGCATCTCACCGAATAGCTTCAGCAGTCTCTGCTGGTCTTCCGGATCCAGACCAACCCCTCCTGCGTTGGTCGAGAGGATCCGACCAATGGCAGTAGTCCACGCTGCGCGGATCGCAGGCGACTTGTCGTTGCGGCGGCTGAGGAAGCTTTCGTACGCCTGGTGGTGGCTGGAAGCGAAGGAGTGGGGGGACGTTGGCGTCGTGAGGAAGTTGTAGACGGGTAGACGCTCTGAAGGCGGAGAAAGGCTCTGAGACGGATATGCTGAAGGGTTATAAGTCGGCGGGGGAGGTGGACCAGCAGCGCCTATTCCCGAAATAATGTCTCCTAGAGTTTCCGTCGCAAGGGTTCTGAGCTGGACGTCTTCGGCGCCCAGTTCGGCCTCGAGTTGTGGAATAATGTCTTGCAGCACAAGGGGGGATGATCTCCAGAGCTCGCGAAGTAGCCGGTGTACCTTTCTACTTTCGTTGAGGTCGTCCTCGGTAGGTTGTCGTGGTGCCTCATCGTCCGAGTCTGCCCCAACACTGCTCATCCGCTTTGAGCGATTTTTCGTCTTTTGAGGGGCCGGCACCGAAGTTGCGTCCACAATGACGGAGCTAAAGTATTGGCTTACGAACCTCGCCATTCTATCCGGGAGCGAATTGCAAATGTTCATGGCCATGTTGTACGCCGGAGGAGCTTCCTTGAGCAACAGAGTCGACTGCCTTTCGTCAAACTGTGCGCCCTTTTTGCTTTTGCTACCACCCGACAATACACGTGGATCCGCGCGGAGGAACTGGGCGAGAATGACGTCCACGACTTCGGCCGGCAAGCTATGTGCCTCTTCCACCAATACGATCAAGAGCTTCGTCATGTAATGCTCAACATTCTTGCTCAGCTCTTCCCCTGAGTCGGACTTGGAGGGCTGTGATAGCACATCAAAGCAAGCTGTGCATAGCGCGAGTATTAGGTCATTGGCGGATGGAATATCGGTGACGAGGACGATGCTTTTGACTTCGGCGAGCGATTTGAGGACGTAAACGTGCTGGGCGTTGTATGGACTGGACGGATCGGAAAGCGCGGGTATAATGGTGTTGATGATCATTGTGAATATATCCTGGCGGAACGTGGTCAGCACGCGCTCGAGGTTGGCTCAACGCATCGTACCTTTAGCTGTGGACTGGTGTAGGGCGCGTCCGGAGCACACAGCTTGAACATGTCGACTAGACAGCATGCTGTCCAAGCTCTCACTCCTCGGTCCTTGTGTCCTAGGAGGTTTGGCGAGGCCAGCTGTCTGGCAACAGGTATAAGCGACTCCCTCTCAACCTCTTCCTGATCGAGACCCCGCAGCTCTTGCGACAAGGCTTGCAGCCTTCGCAGCAAGTCTGCGACTGGGATGGGCCTTCCAGCGCGCCATGTCAGGGCTTCTTTGAAATGCAAGCCGTTGGTCTCGTCGTGCTCTTCGGGCTCTTCGGCGACGGCGGGGGCAGCGGCGCTCGCGCGACTGCGGGTTCCAGGCATGTTGCGCGTTATTGACGAGTCGCGAACGGAGGCGCCGCAGCGCAATCGGGGAGATGGATCCGGGGCAGCGAAAGCGATCCGATGGGGAGATGTGTCGAGCGCGGGTGGAGGTGTGGACGCGCGTTGGTGAGGAGCGGGGTGGAGGGAGATTGTAACGCGTTGGTGGTCGACTTTCAGGCGACGGGACGCGCTCCGACTCGGGCGGCATGCCATGGGAGGAGCTCTGACCGGCCGGGCCGAGTCTGTCCAGACCACCATCGTCACCACAACCTCAGTCGGAATCAAAGCGACCAGACACAAGCCAGCAGCACTTTGTTTCTGACATGGTATCGTCGGCACAATATCTCTCGCTCGCGTGACGACCAAGATCAACGCATTTGATCACCCGTTTCCTTGGGTGGGCATCTTTGCCATCTACTCACTTGGCATTTCCCATCTTGGAGCATGGAGCGCCGGCAGCAAATTTTCCATCTAGTAAGAAAGAATATTCAATGAAAACTTGCATCTAACACTCTACAGCTCAAGCCTCACTGCGTACAACTTTCGCAAGCTGTCCTCGAATTAGCAGCCAACAACGGAAACCCAAAGCAAGTCGTCGGCCGTCTCTCCAATCTGCTGGTTGCTCTCCGCGAGGCAGCCTCTACCCCCGACGCATTAGATGCCAAGCTCACCGACTATGTCTTTTTCCCCTTGTCGTATGTCTTGCGCGAGCGGGAAAAGCTCCCAGCCGCCGCCGTGGAGCTGACGCTCGAGTGCATCACCGTGCTTCTCCTATCAGGCTGGCGGTCAAACATGAATCCAGATTTGAGCCACCAGATTCTTCTACTGGCCACCGGCTTCGCGGGCGGCTCTCCGGGGCAGAAGGCCACCAACTCATCCGAGGAGTTGCAAACCGCGGCCTTTCGGTGCCTTGATCAGCTATTCACCAACTACAGAGAAAATGACTTGGCCCGAAAGTCCTTGACTGATGTCAAGAACATGGGTCCTCTAGGCCACTCCGTCATGGTCATTCTAGAAGGCATCCAAAACGGACCATCAACCAACGTCCAGGTTGCTGCTTCCAACGCCTTATTTGCCTGTTGTGTCGCCGTTCAGGACCGCGATGCCCTGGCCAGCATCATGCCCAAAATTGTCTCGACACTTTCGACTGTCCTGGTCCCTTCCACGCAACAGCGCCGCTCTTACAAGACGTTTCAACGCTCGCTCCAAACCCTCTCGCACCTGTTCAAAACCGTGTTGGCCGACGAATTCACAGAGAACCTACCCTCGACCACCGAAACGGGCGAGTCAGGAAAGCAGCTCAATCAATCCTGGCTCCAAGCAACAGCATCTTGGATCAAAAAGGCTTTGGCCAATGTCATTCGCATTCGACACCACGAGCGAAGCGAGGTTCGCCATGCGCTGCTAGATCTTTGCCTGGTTGTGCTGCAGGATTGCAAAACATCCCTCAAGGACTCGGCTGCGATGGTGGTTGAGACCATGGTCGTCCTTTGCGGTGCGGATGGAGACTCTAAAGCGACGAGTACTGTGCGCCACGTCCTCCTGGCCGACCCTAAATTTGTTGGGCTGTTGAGGTCGGCGATTCACAATTGGGCCATTTCCCTGCCCAGGGTGATGACGAGTTCTGACGAGAGTGTAAAGCGGACGACTATCAAACAAATCTCGACGGCTTACCACCTGCTTTCCGAACTTGGAGTCGATCTGGGACTTGTTGATCGCACATTGGCACTGAATCTGCGCGATGGCATCTCAACAGCACTTTTGGAGTCGTCTAAGAAGAAGGAGATTGTCGAGACAAGCACGGTGGCTCCCTCAATGGACTTGATTGCGTCAACAGCTCCTGGAGCTTCTCTCGAGTTTGAACAGATACTGTACGAAAACGAATCCCAGCGAGCCATTGCGGCAGACTTGAGACGGCTTGTTGAAAACGTGAGCATGTCCAAATCGTCCTCGACGGCAGCAAGGGAGCTCGTGGAAACCCTACACTTATCCCGGGGCGCGCAGCAGATAGCCAGCTTCTGGACTGCTCTGCAGCTCCTCCGCTCCGAAAACCGACAAGACTCGATATTGAACGATTTCCTCGCCATAGACGACGGCGCCATGTCTCCGCACGAGGAGCTCCTGGAGGAACTGTACTCGTTTTCGCTGGACACGCTCCAACAACACCACGTCGAAGCACCACACGACTGGCGGATCCAAGCGCTTGCGCTCGAGACGATAGCGTTCCAAGCGCAAAAGCTCAGAGACGAGTTTCGCATCGAGCTCGTCGACGCCCTCTACCCCATCGTCCACCTCGTCGGCTCATCTCACTCGAACCTGCGTTCCCACGCCGCCACGGCACTCAACATCATCGCCGCGGCGTGCGGCTACAGCTCAGTCAGCGCGCTGATTGTCGAGAACGTCGACTACCTCGTCAACGCCGTGGCGCTCAAGCTCAACACGTTCGACATCAGCCCGCAGGCGCCGCAGGTGCTGCTCATGATGATCAAACTGAGCGGGCCCAGCTTGCTGCCGTATCTCGACGATCTCGTCGGCAGCATCTTTGCGGCTCTCGAGAGCTTCCACGGGTATCCGCGGTTGGTGGAGCTGCTGTTTCGGGTGCTCAGGGGCATTGCGGACGAGGGCGTCAAGACGCCGCAGCTCGCCATTACATCCGGCCAAGTGTCGGATGCACATGTTGAGCAGATGACCAGCATCCAGGACGTCCTCGCCGTTCTCGACGACTTGCAGGTGAGGGAGGCAAAGCAAGACGATCCCGTTGAGCTGGGTAAAGCAGAGTTCCCACGAGCACCTTGGAAGGACGCCGACAAGGGCAAAAGCTCTCTGATCGAAGAAATCGACGACGAAGACGAACAAGAAGAAGAAGGACCAGCTCCACCATCAGCACCAGACCCGCCCCCGCCCGCCCCCGCCACCTACGCGCTCCTCCTCAAAATCACCTCTCTCACCCAACACTACCTGTCCTCCCCTTCGCCAACATTGCGCACCTCGCTGCTCTCCCTCCTCAGCACCACGCTGCCGCCGCTCGCCAAGCACGAAAACACGTTCCTCCCGCTCGTCAACACGCTCTGGCCGACGCTCGTCCCGCGCCTCGCCGACCGGGAGGCGTACGTCGTCGAGGGCGCCTGCGACGTCATGGCCATCATGTGCGCGCACGGCGGCGACTTCATGCGCGGCCGCGTCGACGCCGTGTGGAGGGACTTGCTGCGTCTGTACGAGACGGGCGGCGCGTCGTCGTCGTCGGCGGCAAGTAGAGCATCATCGTCAACATCAGCATCAAACAAGCCATCCATGCTCTCACTGCCTTCTCGCCCCAAACCCCTTTCCTCCTCGTCTCCCTCTCCCTCTCCCTCTCCTTCGTCTCCCGCACCGCCACAACCAGCACAGCAAACCACGCTCTACACCACCGCCCCCTCGCGCATCATCCGCGCCGCGCTGACTCGCCTCTTCGCCGCCATCGTCGCGCACGTCTCCATCTCTGACCGCGCGTTCGACCAGGCGCTCGCGCTGCTGCTGCCGTTGCTCGTCGCTGCCAAAGACAACACCAATGAAGCAGCCGCAGCCGTACTCGCGGCATTCGAACAGCGCAACGCCGACGCCGTGTGGCTGGCGCTGGTGGTGTACGAGGGGCAGAAGACGGCGTCTGATGCCGGCGCGCATACAGATACCAAGGTCGAAGAGCTGGTGGGGTGGCGGCGGCCGCGGGACGTGCGTTTGAATTTGAGCACGAACTTGAATTCGAGCTTGAGAGATCGGCGTGTGGAGTTTGCTAGGGTGTGGTAACGAGATAGGGGTGGGGGCGTGGGATGGAGGAGGGGAGGTGGACAGGTGGTGGAATAGATATCAAGGCAATGTACAATGCGCACGTAGACCACACCAAACAAGCCAACGCTATCCCTTTATTCTCCACCCGCGGACACAGACAGCTACAGCCTCTTCTTCCCCTCCCCCTCCTGCTCCCTTTCCTCCCCAACACCAACGTCCGCAACCGCCACATACGCCCGCCGCAGCACCCACAGCGGGAAAAACACCCACAGCAGATTGAAAAAGGACAGGTACAGATACTTGTACATCCAGTTGCTGGTGTCCAGATTGGGGCTGCCGGTCAGCCATTCGGGGGCGAATGTCATCCAGCCTGTTAGAGGGGAGAGGGTTAGCTGTGATGGATAGGAGAAAGGGGGAGGGATGACAGGGGTTTATGGGGGAGGGTTGGTAAGTGAGGATGGGCGATGTTGGACCCTGAGACCCTCTTTTCGCTGCCTGGCGGCGCCCCCCTGGTTTGCCTAGCGCCGGAGGGGGTTGCCAAGCAGGGTTCAGGGGGGTGAGGTGGCGGGTAGGGTAGGTAAGGGAGCGCGTCCAGTCCGCGGCGACCCGAATTGAACGCGCTGCACTCGAGCCAGCGTCTCGCCTCACGCGGTTGTTGCTTCCACAACAAAAAAAGAGAAAAGAGGGAGAAGAAGAGAAAGAAAGACGCAACTCACCACCATACAGCTCCCCCGTCGCCAGCACCGTCATCCAAAACCAACTGCGCCCACTGACCCCCTTCCCCTTGCCCTTCTTCCCCGCAGAACCGCTCGCCCTCCGCCACGCCCCCCTCCTCACCCCCTCGGCACACACAACCGCCAACGGCGCCCCCACCACCACAGTCAGCAGCTCCAAACTGACAACCCCCGTGTCGCTGCCGCCCCACCGCCGATCCGCCTTGGCGTATTCCTGCCACAGCCGGCTGAAGGGCCCGCTGCCGTAGAAGGCGCCGTAGAGGCGGGTCGGGTCGGCGAGCCAGTGCGTTCCGGGGGGGAGAGGCTCAAAAGTGTCCGGGGATTGTAGAGAGGACCGAGGAGCCGACACAAAAAACACGTTCCACAAAAAGCTGCCCTCGAAGACGGCGTGGATGGCGGCGTCGAAGGCGTGCCAGACGAACAGCACTCGTGCCGCGGCGCCGGCCGAGCGGGGCAGCAGGCGCAGCGAGAGGGCGTGGGCGAGGGCCAGCGCGGCGACGGTGCCCAGGAGCGAGAGGATGGTTGTGGCGTCGATTGAGACTGGGGACGGCGAGGAGGTTGACATCGTGGGCGGGCGGGTTTGCGTGGTGTGGTGAGGTGAGGTGAGGTTGTGAGGTTGTGGTGGGTGCGCTGGCATCGTTGGTCATGTTAGCGGAGGATGCTGCTGCAGTCGTAGCGGCCGACTTCCTTACCGTGCTGTGCCTCTACCTGTAGAGACGGACGTTCAATTGCGCTGTCCCTTCTCTTCTCTTCTCCCCCCCTCTTCCCTTCTATAACCCCGCGCAAAAAAAAAAAAAAAAAAAGAAAAAAAGAAAAAAAGCGGTCAACCACCTATGACGACGCGACGCGCAGCTCCACACAAAACACCCTGGGTAAGGTAATCAAGCGAGCAAAAAACGCGGCGGCGACAGACAGCTCTCCGTTCGTCCACTCGTTCAATCGGTCGGCGGTGGCGGTGAAGCGCTGCGCTGCGTCGCGACGATGGCGAAGCGGAGCCAGAGGCGAGACGCGGAGACGGACGGCACGACGGGAGAGAGGGTACAGGTCGAGAGGTCGGGAAGGTCGGGGAGGGAAGACGCGTCGACCGTCAACCGTCTCAATCCATCATTGGCTGCCCGGCGCGCGCAGGGATCATGGCAGCGGGTCGGCGGCGGGCGGTGGGGAATTTTTCCTCTGCATGGACGAGGGAGGGTGGCGTGGGGTCATGGGGAGGTGCAACACCACAACACCGTAGATAGCAGCCGAGTCGCGTCACAAGCACGTCACTCACGAGAAAAGCAGAGACCAGAGCAGAGCAGACGAGCAGAAAACCATCGCATACTACATGAACCAAGCCCCATTCCATGTTTTTGCTATTTTCTCTTCTACATGCAGCCAAGACAAGACGAGCGGCCGGCCACGCGCCGCGGGCGGGATAAGGAAAAAAAAAAAAAAAATTATCGTCCCCATCATTGTGGGCGTAGGTGGTGGACTGGTGGTGCCAAAGCTTCACAATTCAATTGCTCTTCTCTTCTCTTCGCTTCTTCATATGCCTCGCCCTTGCCGTGCCTGCCTGCCTCAACTCATCGTCTCCCGTCCGTCCGTCCGTCCATCCATCGAAGCACGAAAAATAGAGAGATGGAAATGCTGCATCGTGTACAGTAAGAGCAAAAGGAAAGCAAAACTACAACAGTCGAAAGACAACATCGACAAACGCGAACGAAACAAACGAGCGCAACTTTTGAGCATTCCACCCCACCCACACCACACCTCATCCACCCATTCATCCCATCACTACTACCAACGAGACAAGACGGCGGCAACGACGGGCAAAGCACATCAAGCAGCTAGAGGAACAACAAGACGAGGAGTAGTAGCCGCTTCTTGGGAGTACTACACAGGCTGTCTATTAAAAGAGGAATCAAAGAGGAGAGAGAGCGGGAGAGAGAGAGAGAGAAGAGAAAGAGAAAGAAGCAGCAGCAGCAGCACAACACCGTCCCAAACTCCGTCCCGGTGCAAAAAGCCGTTTCCCCCAAAACCCAAAAGCAGCAAGAACGCGCAAGAAGAAGAAAAAGTCGATTATGCAGAGCCCCCCCGCACAACACAAAAAACAATTTCCGGTAATGCATGTCGTCAAAACGCATGAGGATAATGATGCAAAGCCGGCCAAGGCCACCACCGCCGCCTCCCCGCGTGTGCGTGTGTCAGCCGTGAAGCCCCGGCCGTTATAAAAAGAGAGGACGCTTTTGAACTTTTCCGGTCTGCCTTTCGGCACCACCAGTCCATCGCATCGTCACCGATCCCATCTCGTAACTGCGTCATCGTATCCACACTTCGTGAGCCCCCCACCGTCCCCTAGCCGAGAATCGCCTTGGGCGTGTGAGAATCAAGGAAAATGCCTCCATGCATGTTGTTGTTGTAGGGATATCCAAAAGAAACCGGGGGCGTGGTGCGATCGCCAAAGTCGGAACCTGTCACCGGTCCGGGCGATCCCGACCTCGACAGAAAAGGGCTCGCCGACCGTGGCGGCACCTTTTCGTCGTCTGCCCCATCGAGCGCCGCCGGCGGAGCCTCCTGGGGAGGGCTAAAGCTGCCCGAAACCGACCCACGAGGACTGACGGCCGCGTCGTCCTGGTCGAAAGTGCCATCCGTTGCCACGGCCTGGGGAGCCGACGACTGAGACGTATTCTTCCGGGATCCAAACTGTTGCCGTGTCAGTGTCGGGGAGCATAGTGGCCATCGTGGACGGAGGGACGTACGAAGCAATATTTCTGGATGAGTTCGTTGTATTCTGCCGACTTGAGGTCCGGCTTCTCCGACGACAACTGGTCCGGCCGCGGGGCGTTGAGGTTGGTTGGGGCCGGGGCGTCGCCTTGCCTTGCAAAGTAGTCGGTTCGGGGCTTGCTGCCTTTGCCGCTTGGGGCCTGCTTGCCCGTGGGGATGGCGGCAGTGAGAGAAGCACCGAAGTCGTACCGCGATGCAAAGGCCTGGGGATTGTTCTGGGCCGCTTGGTCGGGAAATCGGCGCTGTGCCTTGCTCTTCTTAAAGCGGAGTGGAGCGGTCGAGTCAAACTCAAACTTGGAATCGAACGCGTGCCCAAAATCGTCATCCATGGATGCGGGCATCGAACGCGGGCGAGCCGACTGTGGGGAATGTCTGCTGCGCGGGATCGCCCCGAGCGTGCCAGCTGCTGGTCCTTGCTTGGAACCTTTGGTCTTGATGGTCTTTTTGATAAAGTCGGCCTGGTAGTTCATCGAGTTGTTGTTGTCCCAGAACTCCTGTCCATTGACGTTGTAGCGGACGCACAGAAGCATCGTCTTGGACTCGAGGTGTGCCTGGTCAGCCAACTTGATGTTGAAGACGAAGCGGTCGTAGCCGTCGTTGGTTTGTTTTCTCCGCACGTCATTGTTGTACTCGGCCACGACTTCGGACGTCGTCTTCCAGTAGTCGAGCGTGAAGCGGGCGACGACGAACTTGTGAAAGGCAATGTTTGCAACGGCGACGTGACCGATGAGGGTGCTGGTATCTTGCGAGAGGCAAATCTTCTCGACCCGGATGGGCTGGTGTTGCCTTTCGAACGAGTCCCGAGGGAAGTTGGTCAGCCGCAGCTCCCACTCGACCTTTTCACGACGGGTGTATTCGTCGCCAAAGGGGTACTCGTGCTCGCTGTCGTAGGCCTCCACCGGCGAGGAGCCTGCACTGACGGCGATGGGCCGGTCGACCTGGAGAAAGTGGCGGACCTGTTCGATATCATCGTTGAAATGCACGGCCTTGGAAAAGGATGGTGTTCCAGGCATGCTAGACGGTCGACGGCGGTTACGGGACGTCGGTCTCAAGGCGGGCTTGACGAGCTCGCCGGACTTTTTGCGGAGTAACGGCGGTTTCATCGTCAAGCCGTCATCCTCGCTGCTGTCATCCGACGTCTGGATGGGCGACTCGGTGAGCTCGTTGTGGCTGGAAAGAGCGATTTCGCTGGTGGACCGCGAGTGGGAGATTTTGCGAGCCTCGGCGGATAGGGCAGGCCTGGCAACGGCGGCGGCGGCCGGGGAGAGCAGCGAGTCGCTGGGCCGGCGCTCGGGCGAGTGGCCTCGCTTCAGCTCAATCGACTGCAAGGCCTCGTGCAGCTCAGCAATCTTTCCAGAGGTCCGGCCTCGCTCATCGTCGTCCGAGTTTTGCACCGAGTCTGGAGGCGTCGATTCAGCACCTACGGGTATCAATAGCTTGATCGACGGCGGAGTCGGGTGGTGTGCAGTACCATTCGCCGTCACCTGGCCGTTGGAGGCATTCTGGGGCTGCGTGGCTTGCGAGATTGACGGGCTGCGGCGGTGCTTGCTCAGGTAGGCGGTCGACGAGAGGGAATGCGGCAATTGAGGACGGCGGGGAGAGGTGGACGACTGCGGGCTCTGGGAGGCTTCGCTGTAGGAATGGTTGCGACTGAGGATGGGACTGGTGGGCTTCGACGACGCGGGAGACCGTTGGGAGGGTGGCGTGTAAGGCATCCGGCCGGCTTGACACGGGTGTCGAGAGGGTAGGTGCAAGAATTGGAGAACTCAGGACGAAGAGAGCATCACAAGAAGTAGGCAGAGGACCTGTCAGAGCGACGTCAGCAAGAGTGGTTCGGGTGGAGAAATGTCGAGGTGGTGTGACAGGAACCGGAACCGGAGTTGCGAGTTGCTGGGGCGCCAGAGTTGGCGGGAGAAAGGGACGACGCACTGAACCTGAAGATGAACAAGGCGAATTAGGTCGACGTCGTGGGCAAACAACCGAATGCCGGACGGGAGGGTCGCCGTGGAGTCGTGGTTGTTGGAGTCGTCGTCGTCGGCGTCGTCGTCACGGTCAGAGGCTGGCGGAGAAGGCTCCTGCCTGTGACGGAGGGTGGTGGTGGTGGTGGTGGTGGTGGGAGAGGATGGAAGTCGATTGGCGACCGAGTGGAGTGATAAGAGCCAGGCGATGCGAGGCGAGGCGAGGCGGAGAAGAAGAAGGAGGATTATTAACAGCGTCGGCGGGAGCGGGAGGGAAGAAGATGGTTTGGCCCGAGGAGGAGGTGTTGAGAAGGTATTGGGGCAGCGTTGACAGTCTAAATCCTGTACCGCCGTGGATTTGGCTTGGCCTGCAGAGCTTCGAGAACCAGGGCGATCCCAACCGACCAGGATGCTAGAGCGAAGCGTTGAAGGATTCGCTGCGCGACGTGCTGATCGGGGTACTTTGGTCGACAAAGAGGCCTTTGTCCGCAACCATCAATCAACGAGTCGCCCCCGGTCGGGTCGGTGATGGTCGCACCCCTGCCAGCCAGTGTAAGCGAAGCGAACAGGTCCCCTCCCCTCTCCAGGCCCCGTCCCCCGTCCCCAGTCCCCCAGTCGCCGTCCCCAGGCCCACATCTAGTGCCCACAGCCCACAGTGACAGGGAGCCCACTCATTGCCCGCCCTCTTCTTCTCCACCTCAACTCAACCTCGCCAATTATTCTGACTTCCTCTCTCACGACACTCTCTCACCCTCAATCCGCATCGCATCCTCGCCTCCTCGCCTGACATCATCCCAGCGCTCCCCGCCCACGTCTGCAAGCGGCGCTGGAATGCGGCGCTCGAGCCGGCCGTGGTAGCGCATCAGCGGCGGGCCTCGTCGCGGTTAGGCGGCATGCTAGATAACAAGCCACACCATCCCTCTCCCTCTCCGTCGCCCTCCCTGCACTGCAGTGCCGTGCTCACACCAACCCCAACCCGTGCGTGCCGGACGCCTGCAGCGCGAGAAGCACCACCATGGCCCTCACCGCCCCAGCCTGAAACTCATCTGTCGCTGCTTCTCCGCAGTGCGCCTGCTTGCAAAATGGAATTGGTGCTCGTGTGCAACCCTGCCACAACCACAGCCAGCCCAGGTCTCCACCAGATCCCTGGCTACTCGTATCGTCAAGTCTCCTTTTTGGCAGCCATGACTAGTGAGCACCTGTCGTCGTCGGCGGGTGGCGCAATGGCGCCAAGCCCACGTCTTTTTTGCCCGGGGCGTGCGGTGCTAGGTGGGCAGGAGTACAAACGGTTTGCTTTGGCGGCGCTTGCGGTTACCAGCAGATGGACGAAAAGGAGATCAGCCATGCTGCGCGTCTGTGCTGCTGTCGTTGTGGTTTTGAGGGGTGGAGGAATTCAACCGTCAGCCTCCGCGCTGGCCGTGAGGGAGAGAGGGAGAGGGAGTGGTGAGAGAAAGTTTCTGCCGGCCCCGCCACCTCAACCTCGACCTCGACCCTCGGCCGCCACTCACCGCCCGGCTGGCCTATCGATCCCGATCCAGCGTGTCGGGTATTGTAGAGCCACAGCAAGGGATGGGTCCTGTACGTGGGCACAACATGGTCCATCGCACGCTTTCGGTTCTTGTCAACCACGACGACAAGACTCCCTACGCCTAGTCCAGGGTAGGTAGTGGCCTCGCCTCCGGTCTCGCGTGCCCCGACGCGTCTGACAACCCACACGCACTTGATACAAGGCCAACAAAAGTCAAAATCTTGCCTTTTCTTCCGGTTGCCTCCCCTTCCCTTCGCTTGTCCTCTCGGCCCGATCGGTTGGGATCCTCGCCGCTCTGATCGGGCGATGCTCTCAAGGAACTGCTTCTTTCAACCTCGTTTCTTTTGTCGTCGTCGTCGTCGTCGTCGTCGTCGTCCTTGTCCTCTCCACCTGCAGCCACGGCAGCCAGTGCCAACGCCGGTGCTACCGCTACTCGACTACTGCAATACCAAGACTCCAATCGGCTCCATGGCCGCAGGCCTCGAGCAACGTTTCCCATCCAGTAGCTGAGGCACGCAAAGTTGCTGTCTTTGCATGCGAGAAAACTCAATTGCCATGAGTCGCTTCGGCCAAGCTTCACCTTTTGCAGCCAAACACCGGTACATCCGCCGCCGCTAGCCCTAAACGGGCCTGCTGAGGATGTTTTTTCAAAGCCCACGACTCTGTGGCGACCTGCGCTGCAGATCACTCTGCACGGAGCCTCGATATCTCGACGTCAACTCGGTCCGTGTTCTTGACTTCTCATTGAGCCCCATTCTGCATTCCACACCTCTCTCCGGACTACACTCCACCTCGCCCACATCTCCATCACTTGCAGAGACCTTTTCCCTCTTGGACCCCAACCCATGAAACACCTCGCGCACCATCTAAATGGACAGACAGGCCGTTACACGCTCTTGGGACCAATGCAAACTCCACACCCACCTGCCACTTTGCCGCCTTGATGCTGTCAACGACGACCTTACTGCACGCTTGCAAGCATGAATCCTCACCGCTCCGCCCTCGATGCGGCCACCTGATGGCTTTCGAGACGCTCCGCTAGATACTGCCCAAACACCACGCCATGCTAAGCAATGCTTAGTGGCGAGCGGGTCAGCCTAGCGGGCGCGCATTGCGGGGAAGCCTGTCGCTCGTCAACGCAAATTCTGCTGCTTCAAAAGAGACTTGCCATCCCCGGCCGTTGAGCTACCGGTCAGCTCGCGCTTCCCTGCGACCACCTGTGGCTGGTACCCCACGCTACCACCCCAGATGCGCCGTGCCATGGCGAATAATTCACCGCCGGATGCGAATGCGCCTGGATGCCCATCTACCTCTCATACATGCGCATTGCGGCTCTAGGGCATTTATTTGGCCATCTATCGTATCGCGCTTGGCGCGGCCGGCCTGCGTCTCCTCCGCAACGGAGCTGAAGTCCCGCAATACACTAAACTTTTCTCTCCACACCGTCCTCGCCTCTTTCTCTCCTCAACGCTTTCATCCATCTAGATTGCCAATGCCAGGCCTCCAGCGTGCCTAGCCCGCCGCCCGTCTCCGTCCGTCGCGGCCGGTTCCGCTCTCATCTGATGGTGCTCTGATTTTTGAGGCCAGGTCCTTCGTCCGTGTCCGTATCAACCGGACCGGCTACCGAAAAAGGGTGTCGTTCTCGCCGTCCTGTTCCGTTTCGACGGCAAAATACGGGAAGACACTTCTGAACATTCAGTGCCCGGCCAGCAAAGTGCTCTATCGCGTCGGATAGCTGAAGTCATGGGCCCAGCACGCAAGCAAGTCCCGTCAGTCAGCTCCCTGCGCGGGAAGTAAAACAAACTCTATGCCCACGCCAAAAAGGTCGGCGTGCGGACCGGGGCCCCACTGAACAGAGTGTAGCGAATGCGTGGTGACGACACCTCTCCGTGACAGACTCGTCCTTGTCCTTGCAACGCTGAATGGGCCTCCCGTCTGAGCGTTCGGACTCGGAAGCGCATGGATGTCGTCTCTTGGGGACTCTTGGAGAGAGACGAAACGGGTCTCTGGATGCCAGCCAGCCAGGCGCTCGCTCGTATGTACTGGTGTGATGTTTGGCACGCCCGCAGCAGCTAATCGCAAACACGCGGCGCGTCGTGGGCGCGAGCTTATCTGCTTGCCTGCTTGCTCAGCTCACTTTTGGCAGTGGTCGGCCACCCGGCCGGATGTGGTAAGCTGCGGTCCGCTTCCCCCGGATCTGCCACCCATCGCATCTTTTCGAGGCCATCGCCACACATCGCAAACATCACGCATGGCTGTTTTCGAAAAAGGTCTTCGGCGGTCGCCACAGCACTACTCCGACTACGCTTACCACTGCTGCTGCCGCGCCTCGACTTCCCCTTTCTCGCCCAGCCGAGGCGCTTGTCCGCGAACCTACTCACTCGACTCGAGCTTTTTTGCTGCAGCTGCAGCATGTTTTCTTCTCCTCGTTCCGCGTTTCTCCTTTCCTTTTCCTCTTGTTCTTCTCCCTCCCCCTAGTCCCCCCTGTCTGTCTATCCGTCCATCCACGGCATCCAAGGCGACGACTTTTCTGGGCAATGGCCGCAATAGGTCCTATCCTGCAAGTGACGGACTTTTTCCCTCGCTGCTTGCTTGCTTGCTTGTTACCTACCCCTGCCCGCCTTGCTACACGTTTCCAACTCTCTCCTCGCTCGCGCTCGTCTTCCCCTCCCTCTTCGCCCGTTCTTCTTTTCTTTCTCCACGGCCTCCTCTCCTCCCGCTCGCCTTACCCCACTCACTCACTCACTCACTCATTCACGCTCTCCATCTGGACTACTTGGCGCGCTGCCGATCAGGCCGCAGTACCCTCGAGCTGTTTCCCCATCCGTCGCAGCAGCCGGGGCAAGAAAAGCCTGCGCCTCCATCTCTGTCTCCTGACCGGTCGTCGTCGTCGTCGTCGTCCTCGGCGCAACCTACCCATGAAAAATATTCGTCGGTCGATGGGATGGGATGGATGCGATGGGCGCGCCGCCGCAGCAGCGAGAGAGCGCACATCTTCCACCACCCACACATAGCTAACCAACTCGTCCTGACTCGCCTCGTCTCGTCACTTTAACCGTTTTCCCCATCTTGCCCCGTGTGGCCGTCCAACCACGTCCACCTGCACCACACCCACACCCTCGCCCATCTCTGCCCGCTCCTCCCTCCCTCCCTCCCTTCCTCCCGCGCCGCCCGCGTGCCTTATTCCTTTCGTTCTTGCGTTGGCTGCGTTGGCTGCGTTGGCTGCGTTGGCTGCTGGCCTTGTTCCTGCCAGGCAGCCAGGCAGCCCCTTTTCTGCACACCCTCACCCTCTTCTGCCGTCGCTCTTCCGTTTTGCGCCTGGTACATGCAGGTTAGGCGGGCAGGCTGGATGGAGGTGGGATGGGGAGGGGAGGGGAGGGGATCGTCAGGCACCGCACCATACCGCAGCATACCACACCATACCATACCGCCCGTTCGTGTAGGTACTTACCTAGGCATGTACGCATGTACAGGCCATTCAGTCAGTCAGCCAGTCAGGCAGTCAGTCGGTCAGCAGAGGAGGCAGGTTGTAGGTTGTAGGTTGTAGATTAAAGGTAAAAGAAAGGCGGCTAAACTCTGCTGGTCGTCGGCGAGCTCGGTACGGTACGGTGCGTGTCGTATTGCACGTACGTGCTGGTAGTACTGGTAGGGCGATCTATGTGTCTTCTCTTTTGGTAGGTGTTTTATGAAAGGTGCTGGTGCGCGCGTTGTGGAGAGGGGTACATGTAGGTAGGTAACGACGGATCGGATAGGTGCCGTGGTGGTGACGATGGCGATGCATGACGTCACACCCACTCTACCCTACCTACGTCCCCCAACGCACCCCTTCACATACCCTCTTCAACATTCACACACCCATCACGCGCGGTCCCAAAAAGACAGCAGAGACTGTAGAAACAGGCGCGATACGAAAAGGGAGGACGACTACAGGCGGTGCATTATCTACACGACGAAGACTATTTGCATTGTGTACCCGTACTAGTCAAACACTTTATAGGCTTTGAGTGGAAAAGTAATATGCAATTCTTCTCTTCTGTGGCTTGACTTGCTATATCATAGGAGTGTTTTCTCTTGTGGAGGCTCTGTGTCTGCTGATACAAGAGGCGCCTTGGTACGTGGCTACCTGATGCCCCTGGGTGGCCAGTCAGCTAGCTAGCAAGCTGCTCGTTCGTCCGTTCGTTCGCTGGGTGCGTGTGTAGCCGCTTGGGCATCTGTGCTTGGCTGGGTCGTATGGTTAATCGCCTCGTCTGTCTATCCGTGTATCCATCCATCCATCCATCGTACGACGACAGGCTGGTCTGGCTCACGGCCAATGGGTCAGTCGGTCAGCCTGTCAATGGGGGGACGGTCGACAGTGCATCTACTCCACGCGGGGGGAGCGCAGGGAGGGAGGGAGGGGAATGAGGAGAGAATGGATAGACCGGTGCATGCATGGTGCGCCGCCGCCTTGTCGTCCGTGGTGGGGTGGCGTGGTGGGCATTGAACGACTTCCACTGCAGAGGAGTGGACGCGCGAGATACAGAACGGGGGAGAGACATGATGAGATGCCAGGCGGGCAGCGGAGTCGCGGGAGAAGGGGAAGGGGTCGTAAGAGTGTCCGCAGGGGCGCCAATTGAGGGCATGGCATGGCGTGGCCTGGTGAATGAGCATATGAGTGACATGCAAAGGGTAGGAGGACGGAGGGAGGGAGCGTCGAGCCAGCTTACGTCCTTGCCCGCCGTGCCCGTCTGCTCTCCTCGAAGCAATCCTGGCCAACGGCCGACGAGCAGGTTCAGGCTACTACTGCTGCCACTGCTCCTCCTCTACCTGCTCCGCGGACCAGACCACGCCATAACATGGGCCAGACCACGGCCAGACGAGCGGCCAGACATCGAGAGAGATGAGGAGGCCGGAGAGCAGATCCCGAATGAAGCCCACAGCCGGCTACTGCTGCTGCCGCCGGCTAGGGTCTTCTGTCTGTCTCCATCTCTGTCTCCGTCCGATCGCTCGTCCGTTCGATGATGCGTTTCTCCGCACGAGCATGCCGCCTGCCTGCCTGCCTCCCTCCCTCCCAGTGGCCGCCGCCGCTGCTGCTGCGAGCGACCCAACGCAGGGCAAAAGGCGCAGCGCAGGGCAGCGCAGCGCGGCTGAGATGACTCATCTGGGGTAGACATGCAGGCAGGCAGGCAGGCGTGTAGATGACTGCCGCATGGATGAGGGAGGAGGGATGATGATGGGGCGAGGCGTCCGGTGGAGAAGGACAGGCAAGGATTGAGGCGATGCTGGTCGCGCGGCAGAAAAGAGACGGAGGGGTGGGATTGGTTGGTTGTTGGTTGTGATGGTGGAGAAGGCAATCGTGAGGGGAGGAGGAGGAGGAGACGGATGGACAGTAGGGATGTGTGGTGCGTGTAGGGAAGTATGGAGAGTGAGGGGAGGGAAGCTGGGCGCTAAGCTATGCTATGCTGACCCCTCGACACCCCTGGTTCTCTTCTTCTTGCTCGGTCGTGACTGGAGGATGGTTGTCTCGTCTTTGTCGACTTTGTGATCAATTTCGTGTCTTTGGCGGTGCTTGAGTTGATTGACGTCCACATATACACGTGACAAGCGTATTACATTGGTAGTAGTCGAGCTCGAGCTCGAGCTCGCACGGCCAGAGATTATGGCGTCCACAATGTGTTGAGGATCACGGAGGAGGAGGCGAGGCTGTAGGGTCTGCGCTGCTTACCATCTGCGACGCCATGCCATGCCATGCCATGCAATGCCATGCAGTCTGATCCCCTTCGGTCCAATGAGCAAGGCGGTGGGGTTGCTCTCGTGCCATTTCTGCTGCTCGACACTGCTGATGTCGTCCGCAAAGCCGGGGCCGGAGATGGGGATGGGGTTGGGGTTGGAGATGGGGAGCACCCGTGCCTCGATGGCACCCCCATGTCGCGCGGGAGGGGTAGCTATATGGGGTGGGATGGAGATGAGCTGAGCAGTGGCATGGTGTGGGTGGGGCAAATCAGATTGGCAAGCCGGGGCCCCCGTTTTTTGTTTCGTCAAATGGTCCAGCCGCATATGTCTCCCTCTCTTTGCTTCTCGCCTGCCCTGGCCTGGCAGGAAAATAGAGTTTGCCGCTACAGTCGTGCGTCGTCGTCGTCCTTGAGGCCTATCGCGCGCCGGTGGAGACCTCATCTCGCGTCGCCCTTGTCCGACTGCAGGAGTCGGCCGTGTATGTCGGTAACCTACCACCTGCTGGATTGCTACCAGACTGCGTCCAACGGGATACACCCCCGCAGACGTTTTGTCAGCTCTCAGACCATTTTTGTCCCTCGGCCTGCTCCTACGCTCTGCGCGTCAGCATTGGTGCTCGAATGCAGACGCCCATGTGGAGTTGGGAAAGCAGATAACGTGATGCCGTGTCGCTTCACAAGCGAATGGGAACCAGAAGCGAGCGTAAGCCGCGCACTTGCAGTGGTGAGGGTTTCAAAGGGAATGGTCTGTCGTGTCTGTCGTGGTTGATCAGCTGTCGAGGTGTCGTCGTGGGAGAAGGTGAATACCTCAGGCGGTGCGCGGGCTTTGCTCGGCTGCCGGCTCCTCTTCTCAGCAACACCGCCCAACCATCCATCATCACTCACCCAACCGCCCAAGCATCAGACCTGCATGCCAAGCTCCAAACGTCTAGCCTCCCTCTGCCTTGGGTCCATCCTTCGCCTGCTCTTACCTAGGCGGATATCCGCGGAAGAGGCTGGCGCTCGAGCACGACACTGGACGACATGCTCCTCTCCGTTTCTGCCCTCGCTGCCCATCCAACTGTGCGACCGAAACTCTCGCCCCCTGGACTCGCCTCTGCCGTTGCCGGTGTCGGCTTTTGTGGCTTCGCAGACCTGCGACAAGCTCTGCCATGCTGCGCCGGGCAGTTGGATAGATTCCAAGACCCGTCGTACGTGTGTTGTGCATCGGATCTTTGCCATTCCAGGCCTCTTGGATCGCAATCGATAGCACCCGCTTACTTGGACCCCAATCTTGAGCCTAACAGAGACAAGACTCTATGAGGTGCTCTGTGGTGGAAAATGGCCAATCAATGGCGTGCTGCTTATCTGCAAGTATTAATGTCGTCCTACGAGCCTGCTGGTTGTCAACATCAAACGCCATCTTCTCCTCGGGCTAATTCACGGTCAAGTATCTTTTTTTCTTTTTGGCCAACAAGTCAATTTCATTTCGTATAATCTCCTTTCGTCAAGTCATAAGCGAGCGTCCTATTCAAGTCTCCGTATACCCAGTCCCGCCTTTCGCCGGCCATTTTTGGACAAACGATGAGACAGTCCAGTCTCTTTTTGCTTTACGCAGCCTGGCAGTAAGGCCTGCCGCTGAGGTCCCAGTAGCAGCGGCCACTGCAGCATTCGGAGTTGTTGAGGTTGCAAGTACCGCCGTCGGCAGTGCACCTCTTCTCCAGCTTGGGTTCAGCCTCCGCCTCGGGCTCTGGCTTGGCCTCGGGCTCTGCCTCCCTCTTGCTGGTGGCCGCGCAGTATGCGTTGGAGTTGCCAATGGAGTACTGGCAGTTGCCGCTGCAGCATTCGGCGTTGTTGAAGTTGCAGACACCTGAGCGGATTGAGTCAGCGTCTACTCTCGACAATAGCAGACCTTAGACTCACCGCCATTGGCAGTGCATCTCTTCTCAAGGAGAGACTCGGGCTCGGGCTCGGGCTTGGCCTCGGGCTCTGCCTCCCGCTTGCTGGTGGCCGCGCAGTATGCGTTGGAGTTGCCAATGGAGTACTGGCAGTTGCCGCTGCAGCATTCGGCGTTGTTGAAGTTGCAAACACCTACGTGGATTGAATCAGCAATGTCCTCAGCATGGGAGTCTGGTACTTACCGCCATTGGCAGTGCACCTCTTCTCAAGGACAGGCTCCGGCTCCCTCTTCTCCTTGGTCGGAGCAGAGCAGTACGCCTTTCCGTCATCCCAGTTGTACAAGCAAATGTCGCTGCAGCACTCGGCATTGTTGAAGTTGCATTGGACTACAAACGGTCAACATCGTCTCTATTCGTCAAGACATGCTGTAGACTTACTGCCGTTCGCACTGCATCTCTTCTCGAGCTTGGGCTCCTCGACCGCTTCTTCTCTCTTCTTGGCCGCCGCCTTGCACACAAGGCCGATGGAAGAGTCGTACTCGCAGTTGCCGCTGCAGCACTGGCTCAGCTGGGTGCAAGAGCCGCCGTTGGCCGTGCACCTCTTCTCGAGGGGGCTGGCAATGGCCAGAGCGGCAAAGAGTGAAACGAGGGTGACCTTGAACTGCATTTTCAAAGTCGTCTGTCTGTGCAAAAGAAAGAGCCGAGGAAAGAAAGCTGGCTGGTCTGTTCTGCTTGAGTTGTTGATGATCTATCGGACCGCCAGCAGATTGATGTCTTCTTTATACACGCTCGTCGTGGGTATAGGATGCCATTCCTAGTAGCGGGTCTATTCTCGACGACCGGCTATGCTTGGGGCCACTGTGCTTGGCGAGTAAGTACGCCGTCCATCTTTTTCCTCGAAAGTCGCTCGCCTGAGTTGCAGTCGTCGTCAAGACCGCCCAGTACAGCTCCGCGGCGAGTCAATTGGCAAATGCCTCCACAAGGAGCTGGAGCCTGGCGCATCCGCGGCCGGCAAACGTGGAGAAACGTCTGCAAAAAAAGTCAATGGGGGCCAAAAGAGCTGGGGGCTGTCCAACAGTTTGGGGGCGACAGGGCCGCAAGCACCCTCTTCATGGACAAGATCACCACTCGCTAATTTGTTTGGGACAGTATCCTTGCCTATAGAACGCACTTGGAGACGAGAATGCGAAGAAATGGAACGACCCTATTTGCTTCAGTACAAGGCGCAGACCAATCCGGACACGGCACTGACCCCATGGAACCAACACTCACCTCCAACAACCCTCGACTCCGCACCAAGGCCTTCACCGGCAGCACCCTTCTCGTACCGACCCAACGCATTATTACCTGACGCGCTGCAACAAGCTGCCCATATTCCCCACAAAACGCATCCATCCGGCCGCGAGCCTCCTCATTCACGACTCGCGCTGCTTCTCGTACGAGGCTGCCAACCAGCCGACGCGACGATTCTTGCCCGTTTGACTCTCCCGTGGTTTCTATGTTGAACTCGGCAGACGGATTGTCCGCGGTTGCGCTGTGACAGGAACGACGTTGGGGACTCAGCCCGCATAGGGACCCCACGCGTGCGCGAACAACGAATGACCGACCGCCTGACCGAAAGCTTCCCCCGCGCTCGCTGGGTTAGTGTTGAAGGTGATGGCGACGCGGATGCTTCTGGTAATCCGAGAAGGCTGGCTGCGGGACGTTCGCGTTGGAGTTTCCTTCTCCCCTCGCGCCGGCACTTCGTCTCATTCGATGGCTCTGATGGGTCGTGCCGAAGCGCTTCTCCGTTTTGTAGCTCGATGCGACGCTGCCCTTGAGAAGGTCTATTTCAAAGCAGACATTTCGTGCATCCAGCTGAGACTTCGCTTATGAGAGCTTCTCATTGTTGCTCTGTTCTGCTTTCCTCTACGGCGTCCAAATCATACGCCCACAGTACTCACAAAAACACAATCCGCCCCGCTTAGCAACCAGAGGCGCAATGGTCACGAGAACGAGTCTCCAGCCTATTCCCCTCCCCCCCCCCCCCATTGCCTCGACCAACTTCCTTACCACCCCCTCCACTATCAACACTCAGTTTTCCTACATCTCCTTTCACCAGCACGGCACCACACTCCCTTCCTTCTCTTGACCGAGGAGGAGGCGCCACAGCCCTGCCTGTCTGCCACTTCCAGCGCAGTCAGGCACAATTTCTGCTTCGAATGTCGAACGTCTGAAGGCGGCATGGTGTTGACTCGGGGGAAATGAGGATTGCAGGCTCAGGGACTTGCCGTGTCGTGCGCTGACACGAAGGATTGGCTGGCTGGCTGGCTGGCTGGCTCACGACCGTCCTCTGGTACAGTACACTCGACGGACAGATAGGTGGACAGGTGGACAGGTGATGGGGCGAATTTCCTGCGCGTGAATTCTCCCACTTTCGCTCCCACTCCCACACACGTTACAGATACATGTAGTACTGCAGTCGTCCGAGTATACGTCATATAAAGCTTGTTTTAGGGCCTCTCTGCTTCTTTCTTGTCTCTGTCTCGTTGCCTCTACATCTGCCTGTCTCACCCGCATCTTCGTCGCTTGCCCGCATACCTACGTAAACGGGCATAAGGTACGCTCAACTCCAGCCCCCCTCGCGCAAATCGAGTGCTGTAGTGGTTCCAGTTGTAGACGTGCGCCTCCGAACGCTATAGGTGTATGCGAGCGCCGGCCCAAGTAACGCGTATCGTGACAGAAGCCATTGCCTTGCCAGCTACCTGTACTTACCAAATGAACGGCCAAAACACATGCAAAGCATAGCAAACAAATGCCGAAAGTCTCTTTGCGCCGCCGGGACTTGCATCCAGCGTATCGACAACAAGCTCAACGGCGAGAGGCGAGAGACGACGCGATTGAGTTGACCAACCAGTCACTTTATATCTTCGCGCCTGCATCGCC
This sequence comes from Phyllosticta citribraziliensis, assembly GCF_038025025.1. Lineage (NCBI taxonomy): Eukaryota > Fungi > Ascomycota > Dothideomycetes > Botryosphaeriales > Phyllostictaceae > Phyllosticta > Phyllosticta citribraziliensis. Next base: position 217,832 of record NW_027117351.1, on the reverse strand, counting down.
GCGCCGGCTACAGAGCGCACGGCAGCATCTTGCCGCGCGGTGTGCTGTGCGGCGTCGTCGGCGTTTGAGTTGCCGTTCTTGGCGGCGCCTGCTTTGGAAGAAATGGCAGCATTGTGTTATGGCGGACAGGGGAACAAAGGCTGCAAAGATCGAGAGCGGCCGTGCCGGTGTCGGATGGCGCTCAGTGCCTGTCGGTGGGTGGGTGGATGGAGGTGGTCTGGTCGCCGTCGGTGGAGGACGCTTTCCGGGGGTGTGGTGTGGTGTGGTGCTTCTTTCTCACGCCTACTCTACTCCTGACCGCGCCTAGCTAGGTACCTAGCTGCCCTCGATTTCGCTGCCACTGACCTACCTGTGTGCGTGGCTTCCTTGCCACAGCATGCCATGGCGGCGTGTGGCGCGGCGCGGCAAGCAAGTCATTCCATACCACTATGGACGGCGACCGGGCACCCAGAGCAGCTGTGGCGCCCGTCTGCCTGTCCGTCTCTGCGCCGTGGGACAGCGTCCTCGTCAAGTGTGGCGTGACGGGCGGTGGCAAGCCGTACGCGCTACTGCGCTGCGCTCGCCGCTTACTCTGTGGCTCATCTGTGCTGGAAGGAACGACTTGGCCGACGCGGTACGAGCCCGTTCGCCCGAGGCTGCAGATGTCGGACACGGACGAGACGCGTTGCGTGGTGTATGAAGGAATGGTGCAATGGACGGTCCGGCTAGGTGGGTTGGCAGTATTGCGTGAGCACCCGGGCACGGTGCGGTGGTGAAGAGGGACTCTCGGACCGTGGCTGGCGGAGCTCCTCCCTGGGCTCACTCTCGCCCGTCCGCATTCGTCGCTGCGCCGCGCCTTTTCTCATTGGTCGCCAATCAGCAGCGCACTGCTTATCGACGTGAAGCCGGAAGCTCGAGGAGGTTGCTTTGGTTGCTTCAAAAGCGGTGCCGGGCTGGAGGTAGTCGGTAAGCAAGCAAGCAAGCAACTAGGCATAAACGTTGACCGGAGGATAATTGTCAGAGCAAGCAAGAGGCCGTGATAAGCAGAGACAAGAGATGTGGCGGACGCAGAGGCGGACAGAGCGCCACGCCCGGCGTCGAGGTCATCAGAAATGCCCATTTGAATGCCTGCCTGCTCGCGCGACACGGCATGGCAACGGGCAGAATGTTGGTTGTGGGCGGGCACGAAGGCTGCGTGCCACGACCTAGGCGCCTCGCCTTGCCGCGGAAATAGGCTGCCTTGTAGAGCAGGACCAAGCAAGAGACGCGCACGCCTGCAACCACGCAGAGCAAGCCGCCGCGCGCCGAACGAATGGGGACGTGTGCGTCAGGGCGCAGCCTGAATGTTGCAAGTCGTGACTGAAACGCGTCAGATCTGCTCTACGAAAAGCCTCCACGGTAGATCCGCAGGTACATTGTTTTCGTAGCAAACGTCATAAGAAGCACGTTGCCTTGTCGCCGTGGGCAGGTGCTAGCTGAGGTGCTGCCGAGAGCCAGGGGTGCAATGTTGGATGAGGTAAGGTGGGCAGTGGGATGGCGTATGCAGTGTGCTCTGCTTTGCAGTCGTCGAGATAAGCGTTTGGTTGACAGAGCACGTCTTCGCTGCCAACTCCATTTCAGATCGGAGGGCAGCACAGTAATAGCAACCGACTCGCGCTCCCAGGCAATGGCATCGGGCCTACTGCGCAAAAGGTGTTGAGTTTAATTCTTCGTCTCCCCTTGTGAGCGTGGGACATGCAGTCGTGCTGCTTACCACAAGCCGGGATTTGCTGAGGCAACCCTCGTGCCTACTGACCTCGATAGCGTCGGTGAAATGGCTCAAATTTGTGGACGGCTGGGACGTGGAACGCAACACTGGTAAATTTTGGAGAGCGATAGCGGCGCAAGAAAGAGTGTGTTGAGGATGTGGCGCTCGCCGACTCATTCGTGTTGTGCTTGTGGATGTGTTTGATTGCCAGCATGGTCCCTGAGACTGTGCCGCTTGCCGTTCCCGCTGCTAAATTTTGCTCGCTCCCCACCACTTCACTTGCTCCCAAGAGCCTCTTGCACCGGCCGGTCAAGATCATTGCATGGTTAGCGCCCGGAGAGATGCACGGGTAGAGTTTCTTTTTTCACCACTGGTCCGAGAAGATTTTGAAGAGATACGAGGTGGCGACTATTCCTCTACCAACAAGGCTGTTGGTAGCGACAGTCTAGCAGAACATAATTTCCGCGACCACGGCCATGGTGCAGCACCAAGCCTTGCGCACGTAATGATTATTCGAGTTTGTTTCTGCGGTGCGTCGATAAGCTGACGATACAGACCATCCGGGGCCCCGGCTGTTGCTGTCACGGTGGAAATTCGCGACCATTGGACGGCGAGCCATCGAGATTGCTGTGACGGTGTGACGCCGCCTTTCACGACACATGCCCTGCATTGGAGGTCTCGCAAGAAACATGCATGGACGGTGGCAGTCAGTGTCATTCTACTGTTGTGTCGAGGCAACAGGCGCGGAGAACGCGGTAGGTTAGGTTCGCTTTAGCGTGGGGACCCACCGACAGCCTCTAGCGGCGTGGGGAAGCCTGCGCTCTGGAGGCAAACTGCGGGGAGAGCTCGTGATGGCTTGCTGTGGAGAATCGTCTGGAGTGCATGCTGCTGGAGAGCAGAGGGGAGTCCAGACCGGTTGCAAGGCCGCAAACACTCCCAAGAGGCCTTGATGTCCGCAGGTGCTTGTCCGTGGCGTTGTCCCCTGGCCATGTCGAATGCGAAAGCTGGACGGCGTCAAGGGAGAGATCGGCATTCTGGTTGCGACCGGAAGGCCGGCTTCCTTTTCCCTTTCCACGTTCCTCGCCCTCCTTCATTGGCGGCTGTCACTGAGATGGCGTGGACCCTTGAGGCGCTTCGCCGTCAGCCTTGGCGGCCGCAGGTCGGGGTGGCTTCGCGATGGTGGAGAAGCGGTTTCGACCAACGTCAATCAACGCCACCACCGCGAGCGAATTGAGGATTGGCGGCGGCGAAGATTTGCTCAAACGTCACCCGTAACCATGTTGGGCCCGGAAAGACGCGCACGTCCAAGAAGAGGTCGTCCGGTCTGGGACGCCATCAGACGTCGGTGCAAGCCAACACCAACGGACAGCCAGAGGAAAGGACGCGGGCGAGATGCTCAAAACAGCGGTCTCGAGTAGAGGACGGATAACCGCGGCGGCCAGGGAGGATTCTGATAAGCCATGCGTCGAGTCCAGCAACCCCTGGCCATGTCGAAAAAGCGTCGGATGCTAGACTGGGAGTCCAGACTGTTGATTTGCAGCTTATCCGGGAGGAGTGTGGCGCCGTGGGGCCTTCATGCTGGGACCGTGGGCTGTGGGGCAGGGATGGCGCGGCATCAGCAGCGACGGTGACTTGCAGATACTTGGGCGGTACGAGCGGTTCTGGCGTGCTGGATGAGGAGAGCTGTGGGCGTGTTGGGAGCAAGGAGCGCGAGCAATGGCATTGTCCTTGTGGAGTGACGCCGACCCCGCATGCTCCATGTCCACGCCCTGCGGATGATCCGACGTGAGAGATATGGCGACCTGCAGTGGACGGTGGCGTGCTGCCGTACGCTCGAAAACGTCGAGAGGACTGCTCCGGTGTCGCCTTTGCACACGACACCAGCACGGAGGGGGAGAGGAGACAGAAGGACGACGGCGACATGGCATTAAGCTGATACATATAGCCTCGCTCTGATTGGCCGGGCTCGCGAGCCTTGGCATGACATCGACGTCGGCGAGCGTCTGCCCGTGGTCTGGTGTTTGCAACATCACGCCCTCCATCTTCTCTCTCCCCAGCAGGTACGCGTCTGGCCTGCGCCCCCTCTCCCGCCGGACCTCCACCTCTGACCATGGCCCAGGCCCAATGGCCCCCTCACGAGTAGCCCTGCGCTTAACCGGCTCCCTTGGCAACCAGCTTGTCTCGCGCGCAGCAGCGACAACGGCCTCGAGAGCCGCGCCCTCGTATCTCCGAACCACACAATCCGCCGTGCGCTCGTCGCCGTTTCGCCGTGTAACGTGGCGCGCATACTCAACAGAAGCCCCTCCGACGGCGGCTTCGGACGTGGAGCCTCCGGACTATCTATCCGAGGGCGAGCTTCATGTCTTTCGCAAGATTAAGCAAGAGTTGGACCCCGTGCGGTTAGAGGTAGGGCAACCCCTCTGAGACATGCAGGCCTGGTATCCATGGCGACTGGGCGTTGTTTGTCGTTGCCAAAACGCAGGGCAATATATGCTGAGACAGCGGCGATGCAGGTCCAAGACATCAGTGGCGGCTGCGGCTCCATGTACGCGCTGTACATCGAGTCTCCCAAGTTCAAGGGCTTGACCGTCATCAAACAACATAAGATGGTCAACGAGATTCTGGCGGACGAGATCAAATCTTGGCACGGCGTTCAGTTGCGGACAAAGGCGGCGGCATAGTCTGGTGCGAGGTATAAATGTGCTTGTATGGGTTACACGGCTCTCCATCTCCACTTTTTGGGACATTTTATGCACTGGGCGGTTTGGGTCAATGGACAGGTTACGACATGAACTAATATATGTACTTTAGAAAAGAAAAATGTACTATACCTAGCATGGGCAGCAATGCTGTCCGACAAGGACTTTGACGACCGCAGGACAGAGGAATTTGATTCTTTTCCATGCCTGCCATTAAATGAGCGTGGTGAACAAGTACCATTGGATTGCTAGCAGGCAAATAAAGGTTCTTATTATCCAACACTCCATCGTTTATGAGACATGGACGGGGACGATTATATTTGAATCAAAGGAAGAGCCGCACTAGTCGAATTTCGTCCCCAACATCTTCCACGGTGGTGACCTTTGACTAAACTTCGATCATGATTTTTCTTCCAAACGCGAAGATGGTAGAACAGTTTGGATGCAATCAGAGCACTCAGCGCAGATAAGACGCCAGCTGGTCCAGATTTGCAAGACGACATTGTCAGGTTTTTCGAAAGACTTCGCCGAGACGATTGTAGACGATGGATGCACAGGAAATTCTTGAGGCTTGAGTAAAACCAGGGGAGAGACGGAAGTCAAGAAATGCTCTACGGCCATTCAGAGTGGAGCGCAACGCAACGCAACGCAATATCTGCACCAATTGAATTGCATTGCACAGCGCAATCACCTGCGGTAATTGCATTGCTTTAATTGCGCAACAGACTAGGCTAATTGAATTGCATTGCACTAATTGATTGCGCTTAATTGGGACACCGCCTGGCAGTAATATATAGAAAGACTATAAAAACCCCTACCTAAGTAAGTTTCCTAAAGGGGAAAGTATTACTACAGTACCTTAGCTATACTAAAATATCTAGCTGAATTATATATTTTATATATTTTATGAGAGAAATCCTATATTTATATATATATATACATATATGCCCCTGTGCAATTAGTGCAATCAACGCAACGCAATATTGACTATACGATTGATTGCATTGCACTAATTTAAGAGAGCTATTGGTTGCGTTGCAGTTGCGTTGCGCAACCGCGTTGCGCAATCAGTGCAATCGGTTGCGTTGCGCTCCACTCTGCGGCCATTGAATGACAGAGACCTGCGAGCACACATGTAGAAGCCATTGATCACACCAAAACGCGAAATTGGAAATGTCTGCGGAAGTGAACATGATTTGACTTGTTTTCATTTTGGATCGTTGCATGTAGCTCTTCTTTATTAAGCGCACCTCCACACACGTCAAGAAGCGCCCTGAAGACTATCCCGAGCCAAAGTTCCTCTCCCCTACATCAGTAACATCCGCAGCCACAAGAGTCAAGGCCGGAAAGTCTTTGTCTAGTAGGGGGTGCAGAATCTGACGCAAACGCATCACCACATGGGCAACGCTTTTCAACCGCGAATGAAGACAAATGCAACGGAGATGGGGTATTTTTCGTCAAGCTACGTATCGTACACGAATACTTACGGAACGTCTAGATGAGGGCTTGTCCCTTGAACATGGTCTCGCGCACCTCCTTGACCACATCTGCCCGGTCGCCCTTGCCCAGCAGCACAATGGCGCGCCCGCGCCTGCCCATGCGGCCCGTCCGCCCGATGCGGTGGATGAAGTCAATCGTCGTGTGCGGCACATCGTACAGCACGACGTGGCGCACGGCCGTGGTGTCGATGCCGCGCGAGCCCAGGTCCGTCGCCACAAGAACCCTGGTGTTTTGGAACTTGGACGACTTTTCGGGCAGCAGCGCGGCCTTTTCCTCGTCGGTCTTTTTGCTCGTCTCCCGCTTGTCGATGTAGAGGCCGGTGCCGAACTCGGCGAGGATGTGAGCTTGCCGCTCCATGGTGGTGTCGCGGTTCAGAGCAGTGGCGTTGAAGCCCTTTTTGTTGAGGTACTCGGCTACCTCGACGGCCTTTTCGCGCTCGTTGACAAAAACGATGATGCGCTTGATCGGAGCCACCTCTTTCTCATCGTCCCAGTGCTCTTCCTGCGATTTGGCTATCTGGTGAATCGTCTCTGCGCATGCCAAATCCTTGTTGCCTCGGTAGGGGTCTTGGCTAACGTTGACAACGGCCATCTGCACACGTCGGGGAATCGCGTGGATGTTGGGGGTTACTAGGCGAATGACGTCAGGGAAGTGCTTGCGCAAGTACCCATCCATGCTGTTGGGGATGGTAGCTGAACAAAAGATGAGCTGCTTCAAAGAAGGGGTCGTCTTGTCGATTATCTGAGTGGTGAGGGGCGAAAAGGAGCGATCCAGGAGAGAGTCGGCTTCGTCAACAACAAGATGCGTAACGCGACTGAAGATGTTGGGGTCACTCTCGCCGATACTTGCGAGGAGGTGGGGCGTGGAGATGACCATGTCAACTCCGTTGGACGCAAACAGAGTATTTCTAATGCGAGTCGGGCTCAAAGCGGCAGAGACGAGCGCGGCCCTAAACTTGACAGTGTGTGATAGAGACTTGGCAAGCGCGCCAACCTGTTGAACCAATTCGGCAGAAGGCACGAGAATAATGACTCGCGGTCTTCCACAGTTGGGATTCTCCTCACCAGAGAGTGGAGGGGGCTCAAGTTCAAACATCTTGGGGCCCTTCTTCTCTTCGTCTTCTTGTTCCTTGACCTTGGCCGCCTCCTTCTCCGCCAACTCGGCACGTTTCATCGCGTCAATGATTGGAACCATGTATGCCAGGGTCTTACCAGAACCGGTTTCAGCTGCCAACAGGAATTGCTCCATGTCGGAGGACTTTTCCCTATCCATACCCAGCAAAGCGGGTATAGCAACGCGCTGGGCCGGAGTCGGCTGTACGGTGGTCACGCCTGGCAGAGCCTGCGTGGGAATCGATTCCTGGATTTCGTGCAATAAGTCAAAGTAGAGGAAGTCGTCCAGCTCAGAAATCTTCTCCTTGATCGAGGTTCGTCGGTTGTAGGAGATGGGCTCCAAAGTCTTTTGCATCTTCAATGCATGAAAGTGCTCTTTGCCTTTGCTCTTATTCTTCATGTCTCCATTCAACGATGGGTCTTTTCTCCAGTCACTGTGAGACCCTGTCCTAAATTTTGGACGCGCATCGCTCGTAGAGGATGCGCCCTCGAACGATTTTTCCCGATTTCTATACGTGCGCTGCGGTGGGACCAGGTCTTTTGGTGCTTCGGTGCGATTCAAGTGGCCCGGAGAATCGTCGTCTCGTCGAAAGGGCTTCCTCACAGCGTCGTCTTTGCGCGGCCCCCGCGAAAAATTCGAGTCCTGTGGCTTCCGAGGATAAAGAGAGGTATTTCTGTCCCTGAACATTGGTTTTGCGTCTCTGGGCGCCCGAGAGAATTTCGAATCGTTTCTCGGGCGATCGAATTTGCTGGAAGAGTCGTTGTCTTGGAACGAACGTCTTTCTCTAGGGGCCTGCGAGAACTTCGAATCGTTTCTTGGGCGGTCGAATTTGCTGGAAGAGTCGTTGTCTTGGAACGAACGTCTTTCTCTAGGGGCCTGCGAGAACCTCGAGTCATTTCTTGGGCGATCAAGTTTGCCAAAAGAGTCTTTGTCTCGGAACGAGGGCTGTCTGTCTCTGGGCGCCTGTGAGAACTTCGAGTCGTTCCTGGGGCGATCGAATTTGCCAAAAGAGTCATTGTCTCGAGATGACGGCCGTCTGTCTCTAGACGACTGAGAAAACTTTGAATCGCTCTTTGGGCGATCAGGTTTGCCGAAGGGGTCGTCTTGGAACGAGGACCGTGTGCCTTTGGATTGTGCCGGTGCAGCGTCCCACGAGTTGCGCGTCGTTGGTTTCGAGTCTCTTCGGCTGAACTTGGAGTCTGATCGTCCCACCCGCCTAGAGAGGGTCATGCGCGAGGGGGTGGTGCGCTTGCCTCCCGCGAATCGCAATTGCTGCCATGACGGGGGTGTGATGCTAGGAAAGGTCGAGGAGAAGAGGCTGCGCACTTCGCACCTGGGACAGATGGAGGAGGCGGAGGCGCGGAGCATGATGGCTGGGGTTTGAGGTTGAAAACCTCCAGCGGAAGATGAATTGGGAGGTGAGAGAGGAAGCTGGTGCCACAGTGCAAAAAGTTTCCCAGCGTCGAGGCGGGCGGTGAGGCGCACGGATGGCTGAGGCGGCACGGGCCAGGGCAGCGATCCGGTGTGGCTGGTTGCTGGCGGCGGCGACAAGGGGTCCGTGGTTCCCCCGGTGATAAGCGCTGGAACAACACAACAGACGGCGCTAGCCCAGAAGGGTCCGACCATCACAACCACCACCACCCTTCCCGTCTCCCATACCCAAGCCTCCAGCCTTTTCCCTCCTCACCTTTTTATCCCACCCCGTCTCTTTTTTCTCCGTCAGTCCGTCGACCAGCGTGCATTTGTTCACTCTTTCAGTCGGCGCCCTGCTCCCATCCTCCTCGGCCGCTGCGCTGCATTCCTCGCTTCCACTAGCATTCCTGATCTCCTCGGCCAATTGCCCGCCTTCGAGTCCACGCAACACGTCCTGACTGGCTCGAGATGCCCACTGAGGCAGTATGTTTTCCTCGCCTAGCCTTGCTCCCTCTCGTCATCACGCATCCCACTGACTGCGACGACGCCCTTCAGGTTGAGCCTCTACGTCCGAGCAAAAACACACCCAAGAAGATGGCCAACAGCCCCGGTCCGCTGCGCGAGCTCAGCCCCATGGAGCGTCGCAGAAACTCTCCCAGCTACAATCAACTGACCAAGGTCCGTTTCGCCGCATTCCTGTGCTGCTCGTGCGACTAACATTTGCCCAGAAGCCTGTGGGCGCCCGCGATACGTCCCCGCTCGACACCTCGCCTTTTGGGGCCTCCAACAAGCATCGCTTCTGGCAGTCTCGCGATCCCAATTCCCCCAGCCTGCAGGATTCCGAAAACTCGTTCGACGGCACACAGACGCTGTCGCCCAAGCGCAATTCGATTGAGAATCTCATGAAGGCGTCGCGTGTCAAGAACAGCACCATGTTTGCGCGCGAGACAAGAGATCACTATGATCCTACCAAGCTCCCTGTTGTCGAGCGCCCGCTGGCAGCAAACCGACCGCTCAGCGCGCAGGGTTATGTCCCGCGCGGATTTGACCCGATTCGCAACCGCGAGAACTTGAAGACGCACCACCGTGGCGAAAGCGAACCCAAGATTCCCTCTTCGGCTTCGAAAATCAACGGCGGATACGTGACCAACTCTCCACCCAAGCCGAGCACTTCGCCTCTGCGATCCTCCCTCTCGCGCAATGGTCGCTTCAGCCAAGGCTGCGACAATGACTCTAGCGTGCTTTCCTCGGACGACGAATACGTTGGCGATGGTCCTGCGCGACCTCTGCGCCGTCATGCAAAGAGCGTTACCTTTGAGGCAAAGCCACCAGTGATCAACGAATACGAAATGGTCACCCCAGAGCCCTCGCTGGCCTCGCGCGAGGGGAGCTACGAGTCCGGAGAGGAGGAAGATGAAGAAGACTACGAGTTCGAAGGCGATTCCATGGACAGGGACGATAGCTTTGATGCTTCTCTCGAGGACACTGACAAGACCCCAGTCGTCTTGCCCGAGGACTGGCGCCACATGAGCCCCGAGGCTGCCAATCACGACCTTGCCGATACCTTTGAGGATCCGTTCACGGGCAAGGACTCTGATGCTGGCGCGGCTGATTTCGCCGACGGCGACCCGCTCGAGTCTGCGCGGGAGCGTTCTCACAGCTCTGACGGAGAGCAGCGACCTTTGCCTCCACTGCCGCAGTTCCAAAACTCACCTCCTGACACGCCTCGCGGAAGGAGAGAGTCGAACGACGGCATCGCAGCTGCTGCCGAGCGCGTGAGTAACGCTCATCGGACCCTCCCCTCTCCTCCCCGCGTTGCGGCTAATTTTTCCAAGGCGGACATTCTCAGCATTGGCAGGGCCTCTATGACTCTGGAAGATCGCCTGGACCTCATGGGAATCAAGGACTCCCGCGAAGGAACTCCAACCAAGGCCTTGGAGGCAGCCATTGATTTGCAAGAGAATGACGACAAAGGACAGCCTGATAACTCTGCTCTTGAGTCTTTCAACATTCCTCCCATCTCCCGAGAGGCTATAATGGAAAGAGTCAAGAGCGGTGACTACGATGACTACAACTACACGGAGCAGGCTTCCATGATGTCCGAGCGCAACTACGGAGACGTTGCCGACTATGAACACGACCCCGACGTTCCACTCCAATCGCGCGAAGTTTCTTCCAACTTCGACGTGGACGTTCCTGATCTTCCACTCACTGCTGTCAAGCTCGAAGACGGAGAGAGTGGATTTGATCTCAACTCGATTCCAGAGTTTCACACCCCAGGAAGTTCGCCAGGCCGCGGAAGCTCGGAGCGCGAAGGATCCGTCATTCACCACGACATTAGCGGCAACGATGCTGATTCCGACGATGGCAGCCACTACTCCTCGGATGATGTTGAGGAGAAGCCGAGCCAACTGAACAGCACCGATGAAGATGACGGCCCTCCCACACCCAAGGCAGACAGTGTCGCAGCCACCGAAGCGGGCGAGTTGGTGCCAAAGAGCACTTACAGCAAGGTGGACGGCTTACCGGACTTTGGATCATTCGAAAATGTGGAGGACTTCCACCTCCAACTCCAGTCTTATCTTGGAAAGTCGCGATCCCCTCCACCCGATGCCGCCATCGAAGCTGCTCCTAGACTTGATCCAGACGAGGACTTTCTCCAGCGTCCCGTCACCCCGCCAGAGCAGACCGACGATGACATTACCATGACCACAGAGAGCGACGACCCCGGAACTCCCGAGTCCGTCATCCGACACCCGATACAACCGCAGGATCGTGAGGACTCCGAAGTCGACGAGCCGGTAGCCACCATCAAGGCTCCCGGTGGCACTCTGAAGACGCGCACTTCTTCGACTCCGAGTGACTTTACCACGATGGCTGCGACTCGCCGGCAAGTGAGTGGGGAACGGCCACCACCCATTCCAGAGAAGCACACCGGGCGTCTCTCGTTGACGGCAGAGATTGAAGAGCCTTCTCAATTGTCCCACGTGTCTGAGGAGCGTTCTTCTGAGATGGGTTCGGAAGGTTCTCATGGCTCCGACTGGGAGACGAAGAGCGAAGGCGGCGAGCCAAAGCGCCGTCAGTCGTTCAAGATGAAGTTGGATTTTCCAATGGGCGACATTGGTGAGGATTTGAGCTTTGACCTCGACCGCGAGTTTGACCGCGTCGTCGAATCTCAAAAAGTAACGCATGCTCTTTCCAGTCCCGATAGGAGATGGCTAATAATCGCAAACAGAAGGGGTACCTCATGCGCCAAAACACAAAGATCGTCTACGCCAGCAGCCGCAAGTTCAGCGATGAAGGTTCTTCTGACAATTCTGCCAACGCATCCACGACATCCGCAGCGCCTACTACCGAGCGCGGCCTGCTTGCGCCACCAGGGTCGAGGCCCAGCGCAAGTACCCCCCGCAAATCCACTCGCGAGCGCAGCAACACCTGGACGACTGAGCCTTGGATCGGCAAGACTAGACGTCGCAGTGTTCGAAACCCCTCCACAGCCTCGATCGGTGACGGCAGACCGAAGAGTGCCGCTGGTCCCATGCCTCCACTGCCTGGCCAGGAAAGTGCCGTCAACTCTGGCGACATGTCCATGATCGATGAAAGCGAGGAGAACATGGAGAAGGGTCGACTGTTTGTCAAGGTCGTCGGCGTCAAGGATCTGGAAATGCCTCTTCCCAGAAGTGAGTCGATCGAAGTTTATTGCCGCCCCGATGTACTGACCAAGTTTGCAGACGAAAAGACGTGTTTTCAATTGACTCTTGACAATGGTCTCCACTGTGTGACCACGGCCTGGCTTGACCTTGCTCGGGATGCGGCCATTGGTCAAGAGTTTGAGTTGGTCGTCTTGAACGATCTCGAGTTTCAACTCACGCTTCAGACCAAGCTGCAGGCTCCGCCGAAGCCAAAGGTCTCTCCACCGACAGCCCCCGCCCCAAAGCCGTCAGGTCACAAGAAGTCCAACTCTGCGTTTGGTCGCCTGCTTCAATCGCCCAAGAAGCGCAAGGAAGCCGAGCGCAAGCAGCAGGAGGAAGTCGAGCGTGTTGCGGCGTTGAAGGCACAGCAAGAGCGTGAAGCGGCGAAGCGGGCCAACACCATCCCCACGGCTTGGGACTTGCTGCACGATTTGGTAGGCCCTGATGGCTCTTTTGCCCGGGCATACGTCTGCCTCAAAAACTACGAGAGGCAGTCTTACGGCCGCCAGTTCGAAGTTGATGTTCCCTGTTTCAACGAGTGGGCCATCGAGGAAGACCCAAGCATTACCAGCAGCGTCAAAAGCAAGCGTGGTGGCGTGGTCCGTCGCCCGCCCTACAAGGTCGGCAAGTTGACTCTTCAACTTCTGTATGTTCCCAAGCCCAAGAATGCCAAGGACGAAGACATGCCGAAGAGCATGAATTCGTGCATTCGAGAGATCAAGGAAGCCGAAGAGCTCAAGAGCCGCATCTACGAAGGCCACTTGAGCCAGCAAGGGGGTGATTGTCCGGTGAGTATCCATTGCAATCCAAAAGGCATCATTAGCTGACAAGCACTCAGTACTGGCGCCGTCGCTTCTTCCGTCTCGCAGGTAACAAGTTGACCGCCTTCCACGAGACGACCCGGCAGCCGCGCGCCACCATCAATCTGGCAAAGGCAGCCAAGCTGATTGATGACCACTCCACTCTGAAGCAAAAGGAAGCCGGCTGCAGACGCAAGTCTGGCTTCGCCGAAGAGGACGAAGGATACGCGTTCGTGGAAGAGGGCTTCCGTATCCGCTTCCGCAACGGCGAGACCATTGACTTTTACGCCGACAACCCTCAAGACAAAGAGGGCTGGATGAAGGTTCTCAGCGAGACCATCAACGGTTCACTCGGCGCCTGCAAGCCTTGGACTGAACTCGTATTCCAAAAGGAAAAGGCTGAGCGTGCAGCTGCAAAGGCCGCAGCAGCTGCCCAGGCTAACGGCCAGACAAACAGCCAGCCATTCAACGAGCCCAACAGCATTCAGCAGCAGGCTCGCGCGCGTCCACAGTCCACCTTTGAGCCTGGTCAGCAGCAACATGCAAGGGCCCAGCACCATCCCAGCCCCGTGCGTTCGCCGCCAGCGACATACAACCGTACTGCTCCTGTGGGCGCCAGTCCCGACAAGCGTCGGCCCATCAGCGAACTCAACCCCGGCCCCGCGGCTCCCTCGGTCGCTGTTCAGAAGGGCAGCGGTGGCAGTGCTGCTGCTAGGTACCTGGGTAAGATGGGCGAGCGCCGGCGCGGCAACATCAAGAGCATGATATTCTAAGTCTCTCGTCTCTTTGAGTCTGCGATTGGATGTCAAGAAAGATACCCACCCTCCTTGTCCTGCATATGTTTTCCTGGATCGGTTGGTGTGCATTTGCATCGTTTGCTGCCGCTGCTGCTGTCGGATCTATCACGGCCGCCTGGATCGCCGCGCCTTACTTTCCCTTCGTCCATATTCATCGGTCTGTCCACCGCCACCGGCCTGGCGCCACGTCACAGTCTTCCGACAACTTTTCGGTTCTTGTCTCTGAATGGGTCATCGCCCAAACCCTTTCCTCTGTTCAAACGATCGTTCTTACTTGGTTCTGCTCGGTCCTTTCCGTCACATCTACCTCTCCGGCCTCTCCTTCGCGTACGAGAAGGCGCGCAGCAGCATCACAACTAAGAGCGGGCGTGACGGACAGGCAGCTTCGGCATACAAACGCTTCCTTCACAAAATGTCGAGTCGATACGGGTGGTAGTGGTAAAAAGCGAGCGGGCCAGCGGCTGGAGCGGCGCGGCTGCTCGGTTGCTGGTGTCCCGTCGCATGGTGTGTTGATTTTGTGTACATGTGGTTGTCTTGGCTTATTTTCCTTCTTGGTTGCTTTTCCTTTTTCTTTCCCATTTTCCCTTTTCCCTTTTGCTTCCCTCCTCTCCTTTGCTTTTCTTTTCCTTGCCCAACCCCCCGAGCGAGCGATCGAGCGACGTACGTGCGCGTGTGCGCGCGATGGATGAACGACGGACAATGACGACGGGACGAGATGAGCCAACGAATGAGCCAACGAACGAACCAAACAAACAAACAAACAAACAAACGAAAGAAGGCATCATGTCACATGTCTTGCAGTCGATGCGATTCTCTCTTGCGTCATGATGGGCAGTCAGTCAGATCAGTTTACTAAAGGCGTTGGTGGATTGTTTAGGGTAGTAGTGATAGCAGTAGCTGGTAGTCCTTCCTCTTCTCTTTCTTCTTTCCTCTTTCCTCCACTGAGTCGATAATTCTCTTTTACCCTTTACTCCTCTTGGATCGTTTCGTGTCTGTCTTGATTTGATGGTGTAATGTGATGATGCTCTTTCTGGTATGTGTGGTGACTTGCTGCTGTGCTTCGTGCGTGTCTACTGTACATGCCTCGTCTTGATTCTACATGTCTGTCTGGTCGTATCAGATTGACAAGTGCATGCAGTGATGGTTGTGACGTGCTCCCCAAGCGCGATTGTAGTGGCGAACGAATGCTTCCAGAGCGCTCACATTATCAGCGTGCCGTCACGCTCGAGCTTGCGCGGCACCATGCTAGTAGGTCACATCTCAGTAGCGGCAACAGTAGCAGTAGTAGCATGCAGTAAGGACAACAGGCCAAGAAACCCATCATGATGCGTTGAGCCGGAGGAACTGTCAGCAATACAAGCGCATTAGACCCGGACATCAACGGAGAGAGACGTAGCGGCCAGAGTGCTGGCTTTGTTGGTGCGCGTGGGAGCCGTTGGTGGTCGTGTTGCGAGGCTTTCTTTGAAGGAAATGCCTCTGCGTCAGTGGTGTTATTCTGTCTACTTGAGGTTAGTAAAACTCCTTCTGCGGGCGTCGGTGCGTGGGCTGGTTGTGACTGACACTTTGCGGGTTTATTCACCACAGCTTATATTCACGGTCCGTGTTTGATTCAGCCCGTCCGAGACCTGCATCTCTTGAATGGTCAGAGAGCTGCTTTCCGAATGTCGACGAAGCGACAAAAAGGAAGATAGGCTACACAAGGGGTGATTCCAGCAGCGGCACTGCGCGCACCTTCATCTTGCCACCACCACTTCCACGCTCTGAATGCTGAGATGACCCAAAACGAATAAAGCAAAAAAGAAAGGCAAAAGAGAACGGCGAGAATCGAACCGATGCATTGTTTTCCTGTTCGAGTGAACTACCAGGCGTTTACCACCACAATGTGATTCACAGGAACCACAGCCACCATTGCACCAAAGGCCCGATCCCCTTGTATCCCCTAAGTTCTCTTGGAGAGGTGGCCAAATTTGCACAACATATAGTGATATTTTGGCTTTGTTGAAGCGTTTAGCTTGAGGTACCGCCCGCAGCGCCCGCAGGCGACAGCAGACGCAATGTTGTCGTTGGCCGACTGCTGTCGCTGAATCGACACCACAACCACTCGTCGTAAAAGCTACCTTTTGTCTGCGCGCGGCTTCCACTCCCCCATCCCACCATTACATTGCCAAATCTGAGCCCTTTCGTTCCCGGTTACACTTGTTAGTCCTCCCGCCTTTCTCTCTTTCGCGGTTCCGCACCTCGGCCTCGCACGCCTCTGACCTCTATCCTTAAGCAAATCCACAGGCTACAGCGCTCCCGTTGCCACAATGGCAGCCCAGACTTCGAGTCTCGACAAGTCGGCCGCCCGCGCGCTCGAAAAGCTGCAGCACATTGGCGTCGACAGCATTCTGGACGCAAGTGTCCAGCCACGTCAGGTGCCGCAAGGCCGCAACAAAGCAAACAAAATCCGCGTCGACGAGCCCGATGCGCCCATCCTGCCGCTGGAGACGTATTCGGCCGCGTTCCTGATTCTGCTCGGCAAGCTCATGCGGCATGCGCCGAGTCTGGAGCAGGCCAAGACGGTGCTGCTTAAGCACGTGGAGCGCAGGCGCGACGACGCGAGCCTCAGCGACCGCGTTCGCTTCGTGAGGGAGGTCCTGATTGGTGACCTTGAGAACGCTGTTGAGGAAATGAAGGCTGCGTCGGGAAAGGCACAGGGCAAGCGCCGCGCTGAGTCGCCGTTGGAGGAGCCTCCCCGTCAGGCTCCGGCGCGCAAGAAGGTGCGCTTCTCGCTCACCGGCGAAGATGGCGAGCAGCTCGTCCTGCCGTCAGACCCGCTCGACGACGTCGCCAACGCCAGCGGAAGCGCCGCCGTCGATGACAGCGTGCCCACCGCCCAGCGTCGCAAGAGTGCTGCTCTGGCCACTAAGCTGCTGGTCGACTGCCTCAACGCACTTCCACCGTACCCACCGGAGATGGCGATGACACAGTACGAAATCATCCGCGCCATCACGCTCGGAATCGGCGATGTTGGCGATTCTACCAGCAACCTGGAGGGCATGGCGCGTTGCGAGGACCTCTTGGCGGCGCTGTCGACCGTTAACAAGCTGGAAGAGAAGACTGTCAATGCGTTTGCTGAGTGGGAGGAGCGCCACGTTGCCAGCAGGGCCAAAAGCATCTTGTAAGCCTACTTGAGCTCCCATAATGACAGTGTGGTGTTTGAGGTCGTTGCTAACTTCTTCCCAGCCAGGTGCTGCAGCGCGACAACGGCTTGGTCCTTGCCGACGACCTCAAAGCGCGCTTCCAGTCTCGCGCATTCTAGAAGCTCGGCATCAAAGCTGTATTTGCTGCAAAATACGTCTCCATTCACCGCACAAAGAGCCCTTTTTGACTTCATGCAAGTGTCTTTTGTCACTAACACTGTAAGATTCAATCCCTCCTCGTAGAAAAAAAAAACTCACATCAACCAAACCCTCCCGCAGACCTCAACCTGCACCCCTGAGACCCAACAAAAGCGCCACCTTTGCCAGCCAACGGTACCCGTCCATCCAAAAAAATATCGAAAAGCTCGAAGAAAACCGTCGAACAACCGCAAAGCTGGAGGTTTGCGAGTACAAAGACAAAGCCAATGGACACCTTTGGCAGCAGAAATACAAGGACAGAAACACAAACAATGCGAAGTGAAGTGAAGCAGCACCACTGGCCAGCCATCCTGGCCCTCACCTTACACCTCCCCATGAAAATACGCAAACAGCGCCTCATAGTCAATGCTATAAGCATAGCTAAAATACGTGCAAATCCCGCAGTCCACCTCGTAGGAAGCCTCGATGGCGTCGATTTCAGCATTGACGGTGGAGGAGGAGGGGGAAGCGGGGCCAGGGGACGGCGGGGAGAGCGAGGCGGGCGAGGCCGCTGAGGAGCCGTCTGTTAGCCCTGGGACCGAGTTTATCGATGGCGTGGGTGATGGACTCCGTGGGGCGGGAGGGCAGGAGGCAGTGCTCGAAGTGTCGGCGTCGTGGTCGTTGGCCCCCTCGTCGTCGTCGTTGTCGTTGTCGCTACTTTCGCCCGACTCTGAGCCGCTGGAGGAGCTGTCGTCGACGTATTCGCCGTTCTCGGCGTCGTGCATATTTTGCAGCGCACCCCTGACGGCGTTGATGAGGAGCGATTCGAGAAATGCGTCCATGGCGGGTGTTGTCGAGAGAGGTTGGGTCTCTGCTGTATAGGAGAGAGAGAGGTTGAGGATATCAGGCGCTGGTGTGTTGTGTTGGTTGACGTTCTGTATGTGAAGCCAGAGGCTGGAAGCGCGTCAGAGTGAGAAGATGAAGGGCTGGGAGAACAAAGCTCCAAAGCGAGAGGGTCGCGGCAAGTTATAATGCAGCGGCGGCGTCGAGATCACTCAGCATAGCATTGTTGAGCTGTGATGGTCGATGAAATCACATTTCGCTTTGGACTGGACTGCGCGGTTGGTTTGCATGGAGCGTCGCTGGATCATTTGGCATAGCGTTGTTGAGCTGTGATGATTAATTTGATGGTAGACGAATCTGAATTGCGCTTTGGACTGTGCGTTGGGGTAAAGCATCACCGCACATGCTCAACCATGGTACCTCTGACCAGCAGAATTCTGGTAATGTGATGCTGAAAGTTTGGAGCGGGTGTTGAGTCAACATGTCGTCAGTGTACCGTGAAAGTGACGCGCGAACAGCACCCTCGAAATGAAATCTCGCAAATTCCCTTCATGTGTATAATGGTGGCATGGACAGACAGTGCAGAAGTAGAGAGTAGAATTCTAGGGGTATGATGATGCTTGCGCTACACTAATTTTATACATGCCGATTTTCTTTTCGCTCCCGCTCAAATTCTTATGAAACTAATACATCCATGTGTACATACCCATTCGGGAGGACTGTGTTTTGGGGCTGGAAACCTTCAGCGGCTGCTGATGCCACGGCACACATGTGCGAGGATATGAACGCTCCCAGAGTGCGTGCAAAATGAGACGGGAAAAGACGACTCCCTGGTCCAAAGCGCTAAAAGTATCATGTCCGTACAGGAGTCAGATCCGTGTACGGTCTTAGGAGGCTAGGCGGCGTCGGAGGCAGCCGTTGTCGGATGCCAGACGACATCGAAGGAGCCGACCGTCGCAGCCTCCTTCGACGAACTTTACCGGGGCGAATGCGCCAGCTGCTCTTCTGGGTATCGTACGGGCCGAAAAGCTCCATGAAGCTTGGCTCTGCGTTGTTGTCGCTCTTCGAGTTGGGCTTTTTGAGTTCAGCGTCGGTGTCGGGAGCAGTGTCGGTCGCCGATTTGGACTTGTTGCTCTCAGCGTCGGTGTCAGGAGCAGTGTCAAGTGTCGAGTCGGACGCGTCGCTACCGTCGTGGTTGAGAGCCAAGTCAGGCTTCAGGTTGGGCTTGTTGTTTTCAGCGTTGGGAGCCATTCCAAGCATGAAGTCGGTCATGTCGCTACCGTCCATCTCTTCAGGATTCGGGTCGGACTTGTTTTCAGCGTCGGCTTCAGGAGCCATGTCAAGCGTCGACTCGGACATGTCGCTGCCGTCCCTCTCGAGAGAAAGTTCAGGCTCTGAGTCGGACTTGTTGTTTTCAGCGTCGGCTTCGTGAGCAATATCAAGTGTCGACTCGGACATGTCGCTCCCTTCGAGGTGGAGAGAAAAGTCTGGCTCTGAGGCAGACTTGTCCTTCTCCTCATTGATGTCCAGAGCATTTTCAGGCAAGTCAGACATGTCGCTGCCGTCCCTCTCGAGAGAAAAGTCAGACGTGTCCTTTTTCTCGTTGATGTCCAGGTCCGGCAAGTCGGACATGTCGCTCCCTTCGAGGTGGAGAGCAAAGTCAGGCTCCGGGTTTGTCGGGTCGTTCTCGTCGATGTTGAGAGCAAAGAAAGGCTTCGGGTCGGACTTGGTCTCCTCACCGTCAGGGGCAATTTCAAGCGTCGAGCTAGACATGTCGCTCCCGTCGAGGTGGAGGGGCGTGTCGTTCTCAGCAGTGATGTTGAGAGGAAGGTCAGGCTTTGAGTCGGACGTCGTAGCCGCGGGAAGGGCCTCAGAGGTCGCCGCGGGAGCAGTCGTGCCCTGGCCCATAATGAGGCCAAGGCGAGGGGCATTGGGAGCAGTGAGAGCAACGTCAGGCTTCAAGTCAGACATGGGCTTCTTGCTGGCAACGTCGAGAGCAACGTCAGGCTTCGAGGCGGGCTTGGGGCCGATGTCAATACCAATCAGCGCACACATCTTCAAAAGCCAAGAGTCGCGGACGAACTTGCCCGGCGCCAGCAAGAAGCGCGAGTCGCCGAGCCTCTCGAGGTCGTTGTGCGACCCCCTGACCTGGTATCGCATGCGCCGTGCGAGCGTGGTGACGACGTTGAAGCAGATGTAGCGCATGCCGGGGCGGAAGCGGGGGTCCGGGAAGCCGAGGAGGCGGCCGTGCAAGTCGTGGGCCTTGAACTTGCCATCTCTCGTCTGGACGGCGTCGTCGAAGACGACAACCTTGAAGCGGTTGGTCTGCGGAACCGAGGGGCCGGGGGCGTCCCACGTGAAGAGGTCGTCGGAATCGCCGGCCTCCTCGGCCTCTGCCGGCACGATGACGAGCTGGCCGGCGTCCAGGGCCTCTTCCAGCTCGCACGAGATGGGGATGGCGTTTTCGGCGTTCCAGAGATGCGGCCCTTCGTGGCCAAAGACGTATTGCAGGTACGCCTCGCCGAGGTTGACGGGGCAAATGTGCGCGGTGCGGACCCGGAACGGCTGCATCCATTCGCGCCGAATGCAGCACCAAACCTTTGCTTTCTTGCGGTTAATTGCCCCGTACTTCCGGAGCACGTCGGATCGCAACGCACTGCGGAACTTGTTGTGGTCCTTCCCCCTCCTTTCCGTCACAGTGGCTTGGGCGGGAAGGGGCATTCTCTGCATCACCAGGTCCATGTGAGCCAAGACTTGGTCTTCTGCTGTGTTGTCTCGCGGGCTGATCTTGCTCTTGTACCGTCGGATAATCAGCCTGTTGTTTGACTTGTCGTCAACTCGTGGCATTGCGGAGCTGGGCTCGCTGCTCGATTTGGTCATGGCAGGCGCAACGTCGTCCGCCTTGTCAGCTTGTCGTGGGCTTGCAGCACTTCGCTTCTCGGCGGTGTATATCCGGGTAGATGGACTGTCGTCTACCTTCTCAGCCTTTGGTGAGCTCGCAGCCCTACGCTCGCCGGTCGACTCGATGCGTTCAGACGGACCACCGCCCAAGCTCCCACCATCTCGTGGGCTGCCCTCTTCAATCCGGCCAGACGACCCACCATCCTCCTTCCCACCATCGCGCGGGCTGCTCTCGCCCGCGCATTCAATCCGGATCGACGACGTACTGCGTATACTAACCGACACGTCCCCCTCCGTCCGCTGCACATGGTGATCAAACTGGATATCACTCTTCCTGACCCTCTGCTCGACAAGCTGCCTCGCCGTGCGCTGCAGTTCCTCGACCGCCTTGAACTGCTGCATCATCCATCCGCCGTTCGACACGTCCCACGCGTCTTTTGGCAGCGACGACGATGGCGAAGACGAAGACGGAGACGGTGACGAAGAGGAAGAATTTGCTGATGACGACGACGAGCCTCCCGGCGGCGCCCCCGTCCCCGCCACCGCCCTCCCCTGCGCCCACCGCACCCTCAACCACTCGGGCGCGCCCCTCGCCAGCCGCAGCGACGCACGCGTCGAATCCCGCAACAGTAGCCCAGCCACGGAGAGAAACGTCCGCGTGAACCGCGCGCCGCCGCGCCACAGCGCGCGGCCGAAGCGCGCCAGCCGCGGGCTGTGGAACTTCTGGCCCTTGCTGAGCGGCGTGAGCAGTCTTATTGCGCTTGGACTTGCTGGTTGATACTGCGCTTGCGATGGTGTTGCCGCAGGCGTTTTCTTCTTTTTTCGCGACATTCTTTTTTCTTTTCTTTTCTTTTTGTTTTTCTCCGCGGGGAGCTGGAGCTCCCGCGGTGTTGGTTTTCGTTTTCTTTTTCTTGTTCTTTTCTTCCTGGAGAGAGGGTTCGATGTGCCGTCGAATGTGTTTCTTGTTGGTATTTCGTAGGGAGTTCAATGGCGCAGGTGACTCGTATACGGTCCAAGGTATGTCGTTATAAAGTTTCATCGACTGCCGGCCTTGGCGTTTTGAGCCTCAGGTCGGTCGTCTCGCTTGACCCGCACGGCCCCTTCTTGGCGGCAAATCAGGGTCCACCTACCGGCAGTGGCTACCTTGGTCTGCGTTACTAAGCACCCATGTTTCAACATCAGAGAGGGAGTGAGATGTTTCAAAGTTTGAGCGGACGAGTGAGTTGGGCTCCTGTGTTTATAATTTGCCAAGTCTATCTATCTATCGCAAGCTACAGGAAGTAAATAAATAAGAACGCGAGTAGTACGTCAAAAGACACCTCAAGAAGAAGAGAAAGGTCCACAAGCTCAGCGACGCAGCCCATCCACACGTTCAAAAGCCTCATCAGCATCGACGACAAAACCCTCGTCCTCGTCGTCGTCATCATCATCGCCAGCGCGGCCATCCGTACTCAACAAACCCCTCTCCTCGCCGCGCTGTCCCTCCCTCAACTTACCCCCGCCAACACCGCCGCCGCCTCTCCTGACAGGGACGCCCGCAGCCGGGCGCTCACTCCGCTCCCCCGCCGCCGCAACGCCGACACCATCGGGATCCGCCTCGTTGAGAACGAACCAGACGTCCTTCTTCGTCATCAGGCCCCTCAGACAGCCGCGCTCGACGAAGAGGACGTAGCGCAAGCCCAGGCGGCTGAACATGTTGACGGTGAGCTGCAAGCTGGAGCGCGCGTTCAGCGTGATGGGCGTCTGGTCCATCCACGGCCGCAGGTCGAGCGCCTGCGCCGGGTCCGTCGTCGCGGCCGTGGCGTACGGCGTCGACGACGTGAGCGGCGCGAAGTAGGCGTCGGCGTGCGGTGGGAGGCCGGTGCCGCCGGGCCCGCCGCGGGCGAGGGCGCGCGAGAGGGCGTAGGCCAGCTCGGTCCGCGATATGTAGCCCAGCAGCAGCGCGTCGGTGGGGTTGTCGATGACGGGAAAGCCGCGGAAGGAGTGCTGGGCGAGTAGTGCGCGCAGCGACTGGATCGTGTGGCCCGTGGCCGTGATGACGACGAGGTCGTCGATGCGCGTCATGACTTGCGAGGCCGGCACGTCGGGGACCGCACCGTTCGAGTCCGAGTCGCGGTTGTCGAGGAACGGGTACCCGTTGAAGTGGATCCACGCTTCGTAGATGCCGCGGGGTGAGACAAAGTCGCCGACCCACTTGCTGATCATGACGGCGACCATGATGGGTAGCACGTAGGTGAGAGCACCCGTCAGCTCAAACATGATGACAACGATGGAGACCGTCATGCGAGTGGCACCTCCAATGGCTGAGGCGGCTCCAATGATGGCATACGTCCCAGGCGTCACGCAAGGCACGTCTGGTTCGCAAGCGGCGAAGAGATACCACCTCGGGTGGGCTTTTTGCAGCAATGAGACGATGAGGCCGACTGCGCGGCCGTAGAGAGCGCCAATAGCCATGGATGGAAGGAGGATACCTGCGGGAATCAGAAGGCCAAAGGTGACGCTAGCGAGAAGAAATCCAAGGAACGCCGAGACGATGAGGAGAGTCAAGACACCCGTGTTGGCCTTGCCCGACTTGCACAATTCCAGCTGGTCGTCCTGAATATCCACGCACTCGGCGAACAGGACGTACAGAAGCTCTGACGCCTGAGCGCGCATAAACTTGATCGGAAATCCGATGATGGCAGTGAGGAGGCTGACGGCGACGACTTCGCGAATCGGCCCCTTGAAGAAGGGATTATTGCGCCGAATCTCCGCAATCTTGAGATTCAGCTTGATGAACAGGCCTCCATACAGGCCGCCGATGATTCCAAGAAACGCAAAGGGGATGATTTCGAATCCGTGCCATCCAGTGTGGTAGGTGACCTGGTACAAGACAAGTTTGTTGGTCCGGAACGGGTCAAAAGAGTGCAGGGCCACGGCTCCAAGCATGGCACACACAAAGCTTTGCCACATGGTCTTGTCAGGAAAGTAGTATGACAGTTGCTAGGACAATCAGCGTGACTCTGAAACGTTGTTGGATTCGTTACCTCCAAACTGAACAAGACGCCTCCCACGGGAGCTCCAAAGGCCACCGAGATGCCCGCTGCCGCAGCAGCCGATAGCACCTCCCTCTTCCGCGCCTCATTGTTATTGATGGAGCTAAACAGCTTCATGATTACGTTTGCACAACAGCAGGCCACATGGACGAGCGGGCCTTCCTTGCCGAGCCAAAGTCCTGATGCCACGGCAAGACACTGCTTCGCGTTAGCAGGTGATAAATGCAGGTTGAGAAGCATTTTACCAGCCCCAGAGATTTGATGACGAGCGTCCACGTCCCCATGAAATATCGAATAACAAACCCGCCCAAGACCGTCTTGATCTCGGGGATCCCGCTATGCTTTGCGTAAATGGCATGGTGCTTGACCAAAATGCTGGCGCACGCTGCAAAAAGGACCTGCGGGCAGTCAGTAAAAGCAAGGCTACGCATGCAGGAAACGTACCGACAACAGGACGAAGAAAAGATATTCAACCACGTAGCTGCCGCCCCTGGAGGTAGCTCCAAGGGCCGAGCTCCACGGATGCCAGTCGGAGCACTGCGCCAACTCTGCGTCCATCAGCACAAGCTTTCCACCGCCACAAAACACGCACCGTCATAGCCCCAGCAGCAAAACACCTTGTTCAAATAGAAGCGGCCATCGCCGCCATCATTCCTACAATAGCCCGTCTTGAGGTCGCCCAGCCAATCGCTCGCAACGTCGATGAAGGCCGCGATCCAGCCGCTCGCCAGGCCCGTCAGGATCAGGACGATCCAGATCTGGCTGCCGTCGGCCAGCTGCTTGACGTGGCCGAGGATGCCCGACGCGCTGGAGTACAGCAGCCGCAGCCGCTGCCGCTCCTTGGCGTACTCGAAGATCCAGTCTATCGCCGTCATGTCGTCGTAGCCGACCCGTCGCCCGGGGCCCTCGACGTTCCAGTCCACGCCCGCGCCGCCCGCCGCGTTGTGCCGCTCGTCGGCGTCATCGTCGTAGTAGGGCGGCAGGTGTGCGGCGTCGGCGAAGCTGCCGTCGAGGTCGGGCGCGGCGCTGGCGCTGCGGTTGCGCCGGTGCTGGGCGCGTGTTGGGAGAGGCGAGTGCGAGGGCGATGGCTGTCGGCCTGTGGCGGAGAGCGGCACGGAGAGGAATTTGGGGAGCGAGAGCCCGGAGGGAGCTGGGGGTTTCGGTTTGCGCTTGAAAGACATGCTGGCGGCGCAAGCTGTCAGCTACTGGGTGGTGGGCTGGGGAGGCAGGGCAGGCATCTCATCTCACCGTTCTTGCAGCGAGGGGTCGAGGGGGTCCGAGGTCAGCAGTGTGGCTTCATTGTCGCTCTGGTCGTCGTCGAGGTCGAGGTCGGCGGACGAGGACGACGAGTCGGCGCTGCGACTGGACGAGGGCTCGGCGGTGTCATGGTGGTGGAGACGGGCCTGTGTCTGTGTCTGTGCCTGCTGCTGGCCTGGCGCGGCCGAGGGAGGTGGGCTGCTCGTGGTCGCGGCCATGGGCAGTGGGTGACGCGTCGCACATGTCTGGTGTTGGCCGTGGGTCGGCGTTGGTGTTGCAGAGCGGCGGATGCGCCCTTGTCCTGCGGGAAGCCAGGGTGCGCCGCCCTACCGACCCGCAAAACCATCAAGGCGACTCTCAAAAGATGGTACACTTCCTTTCAACATCTCAATCGCCTCACATGCGACGGTCCTACCTTCAAACCTCGTTCAGCGTCCGAGGCGGATCCAGCGTCCACTTGCCATGAACCATGAAGCTTCCCCGGGGTTCATCAAGCTCCGTCTGGTCTCCCCAGATGATCTTCACAACGTCATTGCTTCGTCGGCAGCGTGGCCTGTGCTTACAAGCAGCTGTTTCTACAATGAATGCATTGCCCGCAGTCGCGTACAGCCCTCTTTTCTTCCACGAAAGAGTTGAGGTGCCTTAGCGGCGCAGCGTGAGACGGCCGTCAGCACGTCAAATGTCAACCACCAGCCCCTAAGCCAGGCCAAGACGACCGCGTTGCTGGGCCATCTCTTGGCATAGCTTGTCGTCCAACTTTGTTCCGACCAGCTGAATTCCAATACATCATTTTGTTGAGTGAGAAAGATCGAGAACACGGCAATCTTCAGGGGTCCATTGGTGACAAAGGGGGCGTACATGGCCTACTATTTTCGCGGCAGTATTAAACATTCAAACACATCAACGGATCATCCAATGCTCCAAGACGTAAATTCCAAGACATCTTACAGCGATCAAATCTTCTCCGCCGCCCCGTCACCACCTCTGGCCACCGCTCCCCTCAGCACCATCTCGGCCTCCCTCTTCTTCTCGTCGTCGACCTCCTTGACCTTGCCCATGCCATCGGCAAACCGCTTGCCGTCGACGAACCACCACGCGAGCGCGATGATGGCGATGCCGCCGACGCACACGCACGTGTAGTTCATGTTTTCGGCCGTCACCGGCTGGTAGTAGGGGAAGGAGAAGAAGACGATGGCGAAGACGAGCCAGCATACCGTGACCACGTTGACGAAGAGGCCCGGCGCGAAGCCCATGTGGAAGCGGCCGCGCACCAGCACTTGCCGGCGCTGCAAGATGTTGGTCAGGATCGGGATGAGGTAGGCCATGTTGTTGATGGTGACGGCGGATCCGAGCATGGCGTTGAACGCAGTCGATGAGCCTGTTCGGCGTCCGTTAGCTGAAGGTGCCATGGAATCAATTTCTCATCACTTACCAAGGTAGATGCATCCCAGCGCCGCACATACAGCCGTGACCAGCAGCTGCGCATTGAACGGAACACCCCAAGTGTTTGAGACCTGCGAAAACCACCTGCTGCCCGGGAGGCCTCGATCTCTGGCAAACGCCCAGACCACCCGACTCGTGCTGAGCTGGCTACCGACCATGCACGGGCCGAGTGCGACCCAGAGAAGGAAAATGAGCGCAAAAGCTCCGCCTGTTGATGATGTTGCCTGGCGGAAGAGCTCGGCGAGGGGCAGACCCGTCGATGAGTCGGACAAGGCGGCGTAGTCTTGGACGGAAAACATGAGCGCGATGAGATACGTCAGACCAGTGACGAAGGCGATCAGTAGCGTGCACAGCAGCGCGAGCGGCGCGTTGCGCGAGGGGTTGGGCATTTCTTCCGTGATGTGCGTGATGCCGTCGAGACCGCCGAGGGAGTAGAGGGGGTTGACAAGGCCACTTGATACGTCAGCCACATTCTGTCGGGTGTAGGAATTGCATACGTGATGAAGCAAATGACGTTGTTCTCCCAGCCCGTGTTGTTGATCCACGTCCTAAACACGAATTCGGCGTCATTATGCTTCGGGGCTGTGGCGACCACGGTGACAAGGAGGATGAACCAGGCAATTTGGAGGTAGAAGACTGATTTGAATTAGAAAAAGTCGAGGGGAGTGAAGGGATACTCACGGGAGAACCTGTTCATGGCTGGAATGAGCCTGTTGCCAAATAGGACGATTCCAGCAGTGGCCAGATTCGTAATCTGATACACCACAAAAGTCATCCAGGCTTTGATGACAATGTCACTCCGGTACAGAGTGATCAAGGCCATGAAGTTTTGGGCGTAGACGAGGTTTGTCGATGCCGTGGTAAAGATCCACCCCGAGACGCTCCACCAGCCTGTAACAAAGGACAAGAATCCGCTGTACTTTGCGGGTGCTATGGCGGCCACCCAGTGGTACTAGTGTTGTCAGAGTAGTCCAATTGACGAGGGAATTCGACTGACCATGCCACCTTCTGTTGGATACGCCGACACGAATTCAGCCAACGACGCGCCCAAAAAGGACTGCAGGATGAAGACCAGGATGAAGCCATAAATCACAGCACCGGGTCCGCCCGCATTGATCTCGGTGATCAGTCTGTTGGTCGTCAGCGCCAATTGCGCGCGGTGCCGGAGGATGCTTTACCCCAGACCCAAACCCGTCCACGAAATGGTGGTCGTTGATGCCAATCCGATCAAGCTGAAGACGGTAAAGTGGCGCTTGAGCTCCTGTTGATGGCCCCTGGGCGAGTCAAAACTCTGGTCGCCGAATAGACTCCAGGCCGGAACTCACATCTGCTGGAGACGCAGCTTATCCGCATCGTTGCTATCGACCGTGACGACATTGGAGTCGGCGGGAGACTTGTTGCCCTCCGAGCTTGCCTTGGGCTCGGACATGGCGCACAGCGGCGATGAAAAAAGGAGCTCGCAGGTCAGCAAGCCGACGAGAGCTTCAAGAAACAACTAGCCTAGTTGAACTAGGTCACGCTACGGCCTCAGGTGGGTGATGGTCGGCCCGTCGAGAGATTCGCAGGCTTGGTTCTGGCGGACAGGACGAGACGAAAGGCACCTCCGCGTCCTTGACATTTTGAGAGTGGCCTTTTTCGCCCACCGCCGGCAGCACCCACGTGGGGAAGGAACATGGGACGGGGGAGGGCCCGGCCCGGGAGGGGGAGAGGGTCGCTGATTGCTTGTTCGACGAGTCGACGACTCTTCCAGCAGAGATCCTCGACAGCAGGGTCCAATCGAGACGGCGCTGGTGGAGAAGGGGGGCGACGCTTTGGGGAACCGTCCGCCGGCCCGTCGGCAAAGAGCGGGCTACCTGGCTCGTGTAATGGCCGAGTTCGCCGGTGGGCCTTTGTCGTGTGCTCGTCTGGATCAATCCGAGTCCAAAGCGCTTCACTTGTGCCTCGCCAATCTGTCGCGAATGGTGATAAGGGAATCGATGAGCTGGTCATGATGGACGACCGAAGCCACTCGCGTGTTGAGAAGATGCGCGCTGCCTTGGGAAACTGCCCCGGAAACCATCATGGAGGCACAAGCACCTGCGATATCGACTGCCGTGGCGACGAAGATAGCAGACGTCAGATATATTGAACAAACAAAGGGTGCGGTGAGTTTCTGAGTCGCCTCCCTCATATTGCGACGTCCGCGGAGCCAAGAAGATACGTGCCGCGTCGATCCACTTTTCGCAATCGTTGAAACTGGGACTGTGGGACAGAGCCGAGATGAATGGCGGGGGTCAGCCAGGCGCGTCGAGAAGAGTGAAGAAGAGTTGGCAGAGGGCGTGTGCCAAAAGAGGTGGCGTGCATGAACGTCGATGGAGATGGCTGCACAAAAGGAACGCGGGCTGGGTTTCGCTTAGAGCGACGCTTCCTCGTTTTCTGGGCGACCCCAACGAGCGAGTTGAATTTGTGATTCTATTCTACACGACGGGACATCTCTATCAGCTCCCTCCACCCGTTGCTTTTGCGCCTCCAGCACCTGCGACCCAATGACTCTGCCTGTTATTGTACAATGAATGGATGTCCAGTCGTCCCCAGAAGAGTGCTGACCGCCCGAGAAATGCCACCCAGCCCACACGCCATGTCATGCTCCCTGCCGCCGCCATGATTTTATTTTACAACGAATGCCCTCTGCCGAACCGCAAGAGGCCTACCTCCACCGCTGGGCCTCGCGCTCGCTCTCCACCCTCCGCGCTCTCGCCTCGTCGTTTTCCTCGTCTTCGTATTTGTAGCTCAACCGCCGCTGCTTCCGGTGGCCGTGGCCGTTGCTGCGCTCGCCCGCGTCCTTGGCCTCTGTCGCGTCGCTGCCGCGGCGTTTCTTGCTCCAGCTGCTGCTTCCGTGTCTGTCCCTCTCGCGGTCGCGGTCGCGCTCCCTCTCGCGGTCCGCGCTGGGCGCCGTTGGAGGCGCGACCTCTGCCTCTTCGTCTCCTGCCCGCTTGCGCTTGTCGCCGCCGATTTTGGACGAGGGTTGGTGGAGAGACGCCCGGCGCTGCACTTCTTTGAGCATGCGTTCGCGGTTGCGAGCTTCCCGCTCGAGCGTAATCGGGTCCGAGGCTGGAACTGCGGAAGACTGCGAAATGCTGCCGCGGCGGGACGATGCGCGGTCGCGGTGGCGAGAAGGTCCCTTGGGCACATCTGCCATGGCCTTGGGACCTGTTGGCGGTGGCATCATTCCAGAAGGGCCGCTCGGCGCGTTTAGTTTGTCCTTTGAGCGTCCCTGGATCTTGAACTCCGTCTCTTCAACAACAGAGCCAGATGCTTGCTCATCCTTGCGCGCTGCCCTGTCCTTTTCCTTTTCGCGGCGACGGCGCGATGAGCGGTGATGGCGATCCTCATCCTCGTAGTCGTCATGGTCGCGCGAAGGAGAAGCCGACCGTTCACGCTCACGGCGCGAGCGCTTGCGGTCCTTTTCTTTTTCGCGCTCCCTCTCGCGTTCCTTTTCCTTTCTGCGCTCGCGCTCTTTCTCGTAGTCGCTGTCGCGGTCGCGGTACTTGTCACGCTTGCCGCGACGGCCAGATTCGCTCGAAAAGTCATCTCCGTTGACGACGCTGGCTTCATCGTCGACTGGCGTCTTGGAGCGGTGGCGATGCCTGCGGTGTTCATGGCTGCGGTCGCGGTGACGAGAAGAGCGGTGGCGGTCCTTTTCCTTTTCGCGATCCCTCCTGCTGCGGTGCCTGGACGAGTCTTCGAGAGAGGGCTCCCTGGTGCGGTCCTTGCTGTGTCCACCGTAGCGAGATTCCTCGTAGGACGCCTCGTCCTCTTCGTCTTCGTAACGACGGCGATGGCGTCGTTTGTCGTCGCGTCGCTCGCGGTCCGTCTCCTCGGAAGCGCTGTGGGACCGATGACGATGTCTGCGGTGCCGACGAGGTGAACGTGAGCGGGATCTGTGGGGACTTTTCGACCTCGATTTTGGCCGCGACTGGGAACGAGAACGGTCTCTTTCGGGCGATTTGCTATTCCAGTCAGAACAACGCCAATGTCAAACGACAAGAAGCACTCACCTTTTGATAGACGTTGGAGCGGCAGACCCCGAAGGCGTCCAGCCTGGCCGTCCGGGACCACTAGAACCAAAACCGCTTCTCAATCTTCCGCTCGCACCCGTGTTTGGTAGGCCTTCTCGCATGGCTCTGGGTCCGGTTGGAGCGCCCTCTACACCGACGCCCTTGGGTTCACCGCCAGCAAGGACCGTGACCTCGCCGCTAAAGGCACCACTGTTGCCAAATCCAGGACCTCCACGACCAACGAAACCGCCTCGGAAATTGTTGTATCCGCCGCGTCCAAACCCTCGGCCCCTTCCTCGCCCTCCAAAGTCATAATGAGAATTCCAGCCCATCGACTCATGTGGCATACCGTGAAGGCCGCCCATCATGTACGAAGGGTCCATCGGCCCCATCGGTCCCATGGGCATGTTCATTCCCATAGGACCAGCTTGGCTGAAAGCGCCCATGGGATTCGGCTGGAATGGCGGATGGAATCCTTCTGTGGACTGTTGAATCTCCTGATCTTCTTGACCTGTCGCCGTCTCGGCCGCAGGTGTCTCAGGTTGTTCTGGCTCATCTACCTGATTCTCCCGCTGCGCTTCTGCCGTGTTAGTATCACTTGCACCTTGACCGGCAGAGTCATTCTGGTCCGGGGCCGTCTCGGGAGGTGGATTTTCGTGCTCGTTTTCGTCTTGATGAGAGTCCGTAGGAATCGGCGTATTCGAATCGGCGGGGGCGGTTTCCGCAGTGTTCTGGCGCTGCATGCCCACCGGGAGCTGATGGACAAACGTCTCCTCTGCAGCGTCGGGCGCGTCGGTGGCGTCATTTTGACCGTCTTGACCAGCTGGTTGGTCTGCACCGTCGGTTTTCTCTTGACCGTCGTCCGGGCCAGCGCCTTCCGTTTCCCCTTGTTGGACCTGACCAGTGGTTTCCTGTGGTTGCTGCTGCTGACCAAACGTGCCGGACCCAGGGAAACGATTCTGGTTCTGGAAATTATTCTTTGCGAACTGCTGTTGACGATGATTCATCTGAGGGAAATGCCCTTGCTGGTGCGATTGTTGATTATATCCACCTCCGGGATAATAGCCAGCATTTGCGCCACCAAAGTCATTGCCACTCATCTGCTGTCCATTCCATCCGCCACCGTACCCTCCGCCGTAGCCCATGCCCATGTTCATCCCGTTCATGCCCATGCCTTGTCCTCCAAAGCCTCCGAACATTCCTTGGGACATGGCCATCGGGTCCACCCCCATGCCAGGCATGCCTGTCGTGGATGAGTAAAGAGTGGCCGAGTTTGGACTGACGACTTACCCATCATGCCAAAGCTGTTCCAGTTTCCGTTTTGCATGCCGGGCATGCCATTCATCATCATGGGATTGAAGCCGCCGGGGCCCCAGTTGACACCTGCAAAGGCGGCTTGGTTTTGGTCGAATCCATAGTTGCCGTTGAATTGTGCGTCGTTTGCACCGCCGCTCCAGTTTGCATTCTGCTCTTCGCCCTTGGCATCTTGGGCGCCATCAATTTGCTCTTGAGCGTCTTGATCTTTGCCTTGTTCGGCGCTTGGCTCCGCAGCTTTCGGTTCTTGGTCAGTTGAGTCTTCCGCATGTTCTTGATCCTCGCCGCCCTGCCACATGTTAGCAAGTAGGCTGAAAAGGATGGTTCAAGCATACTTGAAGTGGGGCGCCCGGTGCGGTTTCGACATTGACGTCGTGCGCTTGAACGGCACCGCCTACATTGCCATCTTGTCCGAGAGCGTCATCTTTGGGCGCCGGTATCGCCTCATTTGGTGCGTCCGATTGCTCGACTGATTGCACTATCGATGGTGCTGTGCCGCCCGGTGTAACGGGAGTGCCAGGTTTGCCCGATATACTCAGTGAACGTTCCTTGTCCCTCTTCTTTTCCTCAGACTTGAGATATGCCTTGACGGTGAGGCGCAGGTTTTTCTTGGGTTTGCAGTCGTCGCCGGAGAGAGGGCTGTGGGAGCAAACGGGGCAGGAATCGGGCAGCGACGATTGGCCTGTCAAAGTAAGCGAAGGAGCTCACGCGCGAGCCTCTGGCCGCCACGTACAGTTTTCGCAAATGGATTGGTCGCAGCAGGGTAGGCCGAAGGCGTTGATGACGAGTTTGTTGCAGATTGCGCATCGGAGCTTGATAGGAATTTCTTCCTGCGTGAGGGAGCTGTTTGTCGGCGTTGTTAGCATCCAACCTAGCGGAGGTGAAGACTGCCAATACCTCGCGAGATCCATGGTTTCCTGACGCGTAGTCGAGCTGCGCGTGGCGAGAGTCGCGCGTGTACGGCTCGTATCTGGAATCGCGCAAGGTGTCGCCAGACAGCCAGGAAATCGGGGAAGGCTCAGCGCATTGAGACAGGTGGAGCAATCGAAGCAAAGCGAGGGCGCAGGGTATGTGGTCGGTTGAGAGCGAGGAGAGAAGGGCGCGCCACCCTACTGTCGTGTCCTGCAGTTGTCTGGTTTGACGGTGATGGTAGAGTAGTGCGCTAAAGGTTGGGTTGGCGCTGCAGATTTCCTGGTCACGTTTCTCGGGCCCCGGCGCATCCACGTGACTGGTCAACCTCACCTCATCCCATGCCCAACAACAAACTCCCTTCCTCCGCCAATCGTTTGCATCCGTAGACTCATTCCGGTATTGGACAAAAAGGCTCAATCTGGACCACTCGGGAGCCGGCTTTCAAATTCCTTCGTTTCATTCTAGCGGCCAGCCAGCGTCACAAACGTTGATCCGCCCTGCGCTTCTTTCGACTTCAACTCTTGTTGAATCGCGCTTCTTCTCACATCCTTCCATGTAAACAACATGATTCTCAGTCAAATCTCCTATCTCGATTGCCTCGTGTTTTTGATCTTTCTCGCGCCCCAACTTCTACTCGAGGTTGGTATTTTCGACCTTGCTGCCTGGCTTTTGCCTGCTATTCCACACCTGGGTACTTCATGCCCCACCCCAGTCTAGACCATGAGAAGTTGATTGAAGACAGCCATCATTGTACCATACCAATTCATTCGAGAGCGATATTTGACGCCCCTCCGGTCCAGGTCCCCTTTCGTCCAGAGGGCCACCCCGTTTCAGGACTTTGTCATACGATATGTTCGATACGCTTTCGCCTTTATGCCTGCGCCTATCGGTCGTGTATTCTTTTCAAAACCCGTCTCTTTTCCTTTCCTGAGATGGCGGATGCTGAGACATGGCTACCTTCGCTCGCCCATCGCATGGCGTGAAGTGAAAGAGAAGAGGTTTTCGGGCGTTTGGTTGACCGTCGACGAGACTGCCGAGCCTGACGTAGTAATTTTCTACCTCCATGGTAATCATCTTTCCTAGAGCCAAAGATGAAGCTGACGTCTCGCAGGAGGCGGTTTTGCCATGGGTTCGAGCTACTTTTACATGGAGTTCCTGCTCGCATGGGTAGCTTTGCTCAAAGAAGCAGGCTTCAAGAATCCTGCATTGTTTGCTCTAGAGTACACGTTGGTCCCGGATGCCGTCTACCCTACGCAGATTCAAGAAGCATTCGCTGGCTACGAACACGTTCTCTCTGTCGTCAAGAATCCATTTCGGGTTTGCGTCGGCGGGGACTCTGCTGGTGGAACTTTGATTTTGAGCCTCCTCCTCTATTTGGCGGACCATCCTCAACATCAGGCACAATTGCCAGGCTTGGCCACTCTGATTTCTCCTTGGGTCACGCTCGTGTCTGAAAAGGACCGCGACACCAGCAGCGACTACCTGAATGCTGAAACTCTTCATCTCTACGGGCGACAATACGCTGGCACGAAAATCTCGATCGACGATCCTATGGTGTCTCCAGGTAAAGAGAAGGATCTTCGGCGATGGCTGAGAGCGAGCCCCGCTCATGGCTGGGTAATTTTGTTTGGCAAGGAGGAGGTCTTTGGCCCGGAAATTCGTGACCTGATAGCACTCCTCGGGAGCGCTGGCGCACGCGTCAAGTTGCACGAAGAAGAAGGTTCAATACACGCTTGGCCGGTGGCTGCATTGTATTTGGGCGAGAATCGAGAAGAGCGTCTGAAAGGCCTGAGTGACATTGTTGCTTCAGTAAGAGAAAGGCTTTCCTAGTGCTGAGATGCAAGGGCAAGGAGGGCCAGCACGAGAATCAAGTCCGTTGTCGAGTTCCTGCTTCGCTGTTCACTGTTCTGTCAATCCCAGGTCCGCTGGTTTGCTTTGCCTGAGGCATCTGCAGGCGACCTTTCTCTTCCTGCGGCCAACACCACCTCCGGCACGCCACGTTCCGCCCACGCCGCTCCTCTCCTCATATCACCCTGCGTCTCTGCCAGACTACGCGCCCAATCTTCCAATCTCTTCTGATCGCTACTCAACGCCAATCTTTACCACAACCTCAACGCGTCACCAGCAACACGCAACATGGCGAAGTCAAAGCAGCCGCCGCCACAATCTCAGGTCGACGCGGCGCTGGCGAACCTGAAAGATCTAAGCATCGACACAATACTCGACCCATCGATCCAGCCACGCGCCCCATCCAACCCCCGCAAACCTCAGCACAGGCTGCGTATTTCAGAGCATGAAACTCGCATTCTTGAGTTACGCGAATACCCAGCCAGCGTCGTCGTTTTTCTGGACAAGCTCGTGCACATTGCAAAGTGCAAGAACAAGACTCCGCAAGATGTGAAGGCCAGCCTGCTCGATGCAGTCCAGCGAAGGAGGGCCATGGGCGGGATGATCTCTAAAATCAAGGAAGTCATCGAGAAGGACTTTGGACAGGTCATCGGTGGATATCTTCATGGCAACTCGAGCGTTTCAGGACGCAAGCGCACTGCCGATGAGCGTCTCTCGGATGCAGAGGAGACCCCTCGCTCCAAGCGCCAGATGCGCCCGCAGAGACTGGAACGTCAAGTTAATCGCCTCAATGTTCAGGATCCGGTCAATCTCCAGAGGTGGAACCTTTCCATGAAGCACGAGGTGGACGATGACAAGGAGATGGCGCACACCAACGAAGATGAGAACCAAGCCGCATCAGCTGTCGCTCTCGAGACACAGCTTGCCGCCATCGACATTGACCGCCCTTGCCCTTCGATCACGGATATGCTTGCTGGCCTGCCGCGATTTTTCGCCGAGGACTTGAGCAGCCTTCACGATATGGAAGATCTTCAAGCCACGCCCGAGTCTTATCCCGACCTCGAGGGCAAGCTTACTTTGAACGAGCTCACCAAGATTCTTCAAGCCACCAAGGCTGCTGAAGATTATGCGCGCTCCGAGGCGGCGCATGACCAGGCGGAGCGTTGTGCACGCAAGCAGGAGCACGTCAACGCCCTCATCAAGCGCAATCTGCTCGCCCAAAGGGTTGCCAAACATTAGTAAGTTTGTCCTGCAGCTGCCTTGTAATCGTGCTAACCTGTTGAATAGTCGCGAGCTTCATGAGAAGGTCGACATCACGATTCTCGACGAGCTCAAGGAGCTCTTCACGTCCGTCCCGTCCTGAATGCTCCTCGAGCGCCGCACGCTCGGTCAAGATGTCTCATGATATCACCTTCCCTTACATCCTGGACAATTTCGTGCCTTCAACGTTGTCGCCTCCTTCAAGGCTCCAGGCGTCCATAGGCTGTGCCCTCATCGGCTCTCCCGTTTGTGCTAGATAGATTGCGGAGCCGGGCCCACACCTCAAGACTAGAAACCCCAACACTAGGCTGAATCACAATGTAGAATCAGCCCTCATCAAAATAGTTTCCAAATCTTTCTTTATTTTCTTCCGCTGTCACGAAGACTTCACTTGTTTGACAAAAAAAGCCAGGGTTCTGGAAAGGTCGAGAAGCGTGAGGGATTTCCAAGGCAAAAATTGTGTTTGGTCAAGCAGTAAAATTCTTCGGGCAGAGCACGTCGATGGATCGTCTCCATCGCGTGCTGCTCAAGTTCTACGACCAGAATTAACACCCTCTTCCCGCTGTCTTATCCTTCCACGCTTCGTCGTCATCACCAAGTCGTCTAAGAGAGCCTCTCGGCGGCCCACGACGAGCGAGCTTCTCCGTCTTTCGCAGACTCCGCCGATGGAAAGACCAAGAATGTGCTGCTGTTGATAGGCCGACCATACAGTGCTCCTATTTTTCAAGACAACCCACAGAGCTCACCACCGACTGTTCCGAGAGACGGCAGCGAGTAACCTGCGATGCTTGCGTCAAGATATGATATAAGAGAAGCGCTGGGCACCGTTTACGCCAAACAATGCTGCAGTCGCGCTGGGGGTTTGAGTTTCACGTCAAGCCGGCTCCAGAATTTCTCGCGTGCGAATAATTGCACTGGAGGTGTGAGATTCGGCGGTTGTAGGCGAAACACCACTTGCGAAGAAGCGTCGATGTAAATTGAGGCTACGACGATGAGTGCTCGGCCTCTAGAGCACCGCGAGTAAGTGCAACACTGCAAGAGGGCCCACCAGACTGGAATATACTGCGAAGTCAGAAAAGCAGAGAGTGGGGTATATAATGTAAACAAACTGTCCAATCTTCCAAGACAACGCCGGACAGACCCCCGCCAGTACACAAGGTTTTACTGGACGACTGGTCTAGTTGGAAATGGGGGTATCAAAGATCTCGCTCTCCCCCAGATCCAGCGCGTCCCGTGGGTCAAACCCCACAGTTGTCGATGGTGGCCAGCATCCTTTTTTGCTTTTTTGGACTCTCAGCGTCGGTAAGTCTCGCCAGAGGCTCGACCGGAAGTCGGTGTTCAGTTGCAATTATTCCGGCACCACCGTCCGCCCAACTGACCTTGCAATAGGATTCGTCACTCTCTGAAATCGCCCATCATTAAACAGCCCGTCAATCTTCCAGGTCCTGTCACTGGCGTGCTATTTTGTCACGTCGCGACGTCGCGTAAACGTCACACCCGCAACGGACGGCCGCAACGCAGCATGTCTGGCCCAGGTAGTTTGACCTCTTCCTTTTTTGCTTTCGCAGAGCCGCTGACCTCAAGTCGTCAAGCCCAAGCCATGTCTTCCCCGCAGAGCATTCCTGAGTTGCCCATCGCCGAGGTGCGCCAGTACCTCGCAGAGCAAGGTGTCGACCTAACCTCGTTCTTTGACGAAGATGTCAAGCCACGCCAACCGCCCGATCCTACCAATTCTGAGCGCAAGCTGCTAGACACTCAGCGCCCAACTCGCATTCTCAATCCCTTTGATTACGCATATCCCCACGGGGTCATCCGGGGCGTTGCCGCTTTGGTGGAGCACACCAACGGCGACCTCCGCAAGGCGCAGACCGCTGTACGCGAGGCTAT
The DNA here is from genome assembly GCF_038025025.1 of Phyllosticta citribraziliensis. NCBI lineage: Eukaryota > Fungi > Ascomycota > Dothideomycetes > Botryosphaeriales > Phyllostictaceae > Phyllosticta > Phyllosticta citribraziliensis. The sequence continues at coordinate 180,035 of NW_027117351.1, read as the reverse complement.
CAGAAAACGCAAGTCCAACAATCGAGGACCTAGTCGCCTGGTAGTAGAATTACTTCCCCACGACCTGAATCGCGCCATCGTCATCCTTGGTGGCGCATCCTTGCGCAACAAGGATAACGACGGTAACAACAAACGCGACGCCGCGTCTCCAGCACCAGACGAGCCGACTCCGAAGCATCAGCGGCCGTCTGAGCCCAAGGCCGTCAAGCCCAAAGTCGTCCACAACCTTGCAAGGCTCCCCGTCGAGCTTCGTCATCTGCTCAAGTCTCTCGGCCAGATCAAGAGCGCGCCGGGGAAGCCAGACTTTCCTGTCCAGGTCCGGGACAACGAGCTCGCAGCTTTCTCAGACTTCACCATTGCGATGAGTACTTTCCGATACACCGTGGAACATCTCCCGCCTTTCACAGACCCCAACTACGACGACGAAGTACTGCAAGTTATGGAGAAGGAGAGGTCGACGCTCCATGCGCACAAGCATTGGCGCTTCCATGTGCTTTCCACGCTTGCTGCGCGCATCTAGTGAGCTCTTCTCTTTGCCCTTCTATGCTCTGACCCTGCTGGCATCCAAAAGCGAAGGCCTGCATGCCAGGACGGGTCTCACAATCAGTGGCGAGCTGAAAGATCTGTTCTTGAGCCCTATGACGTGCTGTACGAAAGAAGACGAGGACTATGATGATGAGGCAAAGGCTGGCGAGGAAAAGGCCGGCAAATCTGGCACCACGCGTGCGCTCGACAACGCTTCTTGAAACTTGCAAGCTTCGAGCCGCGAAATGAAGAGGTTGGCCCAATATTCGGCATCTTTGCTCATGAAAACGACTAATGATTCCTCCACGAATGTCTTGAGATTGGTTTGCGAAGGCTCGCTCCTAGCCATCCCACCCTGTCATGCTGGCTTGTCTTGTTCCCTTATGACGCCGAGAAAGAAGCATGCCGGCGTTGCGGGAGCATTCATGGGCAGAGCGGTCAAGACGGAAGCAGGCCTAGACTTCAGGAGGCGGCCTGCTAAGAAATGCGGCCCGAAGAAGGGATTGAGGGACTTTATGATGGCGCTGACCTTGAGACGGGGAATACTTGGACTCTTTGGTCAGTTTTGTGTGGTTTTCAGCTTGGTGGTCGAAGAAAGACGGCTGTAGAGCGCCGAAAGAGAAAGCAGTTGATGGGTGTTTAACAGTGTCTGGGGGGAGTGGCTCCGACGATAGGTGACTGTGAAGTCACCGCGGCCTGCTAGCTATAAATTGTCAGCAGGCTTTTGGGACACTACGTGTTGTTTACTTGGCAGAGATACGGCTTGGCAATGAGTTGGCGAGCAGCTCCGCAACGGTCAGGTTTCCTTGTCCAGCTTCACGCAGAAGACGTCCAAGTGAATGGATGACAACCGCTAACAGTATACCTGGCAAAATGGAACACCAGCACATAAGCCCGCAGTGATTCTGACACAGGGTGAGTGTCAAGACTGTCCAAACTCTAACCCACCACCTCTCGCCCGCTTTGACAAGCGAGTCGAAGCGATGTTTAGAGGTTAAAAAAGTCAAAAAGAATGCTGGCCAGCATTGACGAGTAAGGGACTTGGACCCCGGGCTCCTGCCTTGCGGAGCTCTCCTACAAGGCAGCCACTGGTTACGGAGCTCTCCAAGCAACCAGTACGCTACCGCAACTTTGCAGACGTAGAAGCCCATCGTCGTTGAAAACATGGTAGTTTGCACACATTATATAGATCATATTTTTATGTTTGCCTTGGAAGTTAGGCACACAAGTCTATCGCTGTCCGGTCTGAACTGAGCCCTGGTCCGGTGTTGCGCCCACCTCACGCCCACCACGCTCCGGATCTCTTGCAATTGTCACCCCGCATTTCCACAACGTACCGTACCTAACTGTACCTCCCGTCACGCCATCCCAACTCATCGTGCGTCCGCCTACGCCCACCGCGAATTCATCTCTCTTGTCACCTTCAGCCAACACCCTGGCCACACCCTTCAAGCAACCCCGAATCGCCGCCCGTTCTCATGGATATCCCAGCGGCCTCTGACCACGCCGCTGCCGACGAAATCTTGCAGGACGTCGCAACATTCTTGGACGAGGGTTTCCGACCCCGCCAGCTGCCAAATCCCGCCAAATGCTTCCACTGGGCGCGCTCGGATCGACCTCTCACGCGCATTCTTGAACCACGTGAATACCCCACGGATACTCTGCTCAGTGTTCTCGAGCTTGTGGAGAAAGCTGGTACTGTTCCCGCAGCCCAGGCGGCTCTCAGGACTGCGGTTGCATACCGCAAGAGCTTGGTGACGCAGGGTTCTTTATACATACAGGTCTTGCCAAGGGACTTCAAAAATGCAATGAAGAGTCTCAATGACGCTACAACTGCCGACAATGATAAACCAACCCCCGAATCCCCGCCGCCAGCAATGCACCCTCAAAAGCAAAGAGCTCTGAACGAGTCCACTCCCAACGGCAAAAAGAGTTGTCCCAGCGTCGTCAAGCGCATGGAAGATGTCCCAGAAGCGCTTGCGAAAACACTGAGGATAATGAGCAACTTGCAGAAGGGCCCTGCCTCGAGACCTGAGGTTGCCAGGCGTTTCAACAGTGAGCAGAGCGAATCTGAGCTTTACGCTCTCCATATAAACTGCACGACCATCCTTCGGGCCTCAAGCATTCAGGATGAGGAATTCGGTATTCGGCAAGGCACTGAGGCACACTCTCGTAAGCATTGGCAGTTCAAACTCTTTGCTAACGAGGCCTCCAAGCTCTAGTAAGTCAAAGGATAGCACTTCTGCCAGAGGAAGCGGCTAATGATTCAAAAAAGCAAGAAATTGAGTGAGGAAACAGGACTGGTCCTCAGCAAACCGCTCCGGAACATCTTCGAAACCCCACTCCAGTGCTGTGCCAACAATCAGGCCAAAGAGAGCAGTCAAATTAAGCCCCAGTGAGGAAATAATGAGACCCTACGAGAAGTTTCGGACTTTGGGCAAACGTTTCCGGACTCCTCTAGACTACTTTAGGAGCCAGTACGCTCCTACACCACTAATTCGTCCAGAACCAGCGCTGACCTTCAGTCTAGATACACCATGGAAGCCTTTCATCCTTTTAATCATAAATTTGGCACCAAAACCCCCTCTCCAGCCCGAAACGAGCCATGTGGTGGCGCACAAGGAGCAGTCAACAACGGCACAATCGAACTCTGAGCTACAGGTGTACAAAGGTTGGGAGATTAGCTGATAGAGGGATCGATACGAGACTGGAGAGATATTTTGCGGAGGCTCCACGCTTTGAAAGGCCGTACAACGCCAGGAAAGAAGCATGTCGGCGTTGAGGGAGCATTCGTGGACAAAGAGGTCAAGATGAAATTGGGTCTACGCTTCAGCAGGAGCCCGCTTGGTATTTGGATTTTGTGTTGGTCAGAATGGAGAGATTCGGCTTGGAGAAGTGGAGAGGAGGCGATGGTCTTTGCTTTGGTGAAAATTGGGATGGTCTGTTGGTAGGAGGGGTTCCTTCGAGGTGACCTGTAGAGTAGCAATTTCGGTGTGCGAGCCGGATCGAAGCAGAAACGCACGGGAGATCTAACTAGAGAAAAGGCGATGACAGGTTTCTGAGGGGGCCGATGGGAGTGGCTCCAATGTCGAGTGACTGTCAGGTGACTACCTGAAGAAGGTGCAGAGCGTGATTCCTTGTTGTCTACAGTAGGAGAGGACACGCGCAAAGACGTGACTACTAACTGCCTAGGTACCAGGTAGGTGTACCCTGGCAATCACCACTGACGTCACCTGCACCGGAAGCGAACCGGCGCACAGGCCTCCCTATCCTCCATCACCACCGCCTGCTCCGGTGCTCGGCCGTCGCCAGACAGCTCGGCATTTTGCGCCCACGCTCACCCAACCTCTGAAGTTTTCGCCAACCAGCGTACTCACACTCTCGCATCTATCCAGCACACATGGATCCATCAATGGCGTCTGACCATACCGAGGTGGATCGTGTCTTGCAGCAGATTCAAGCCGACACCATCGATATCGCGACGTTCTTGGACGAGGACTTTCGCCCGCGCCAACCTCCAGACGTCTCCAGTCCCAAGTGCTTCCTCTGCTACGGACAACCTGACACGCGCATCCTCGAGCCACGCGAATATCCGCAAGGCATACTCTCCGCCATCCACAGCCTCGTGAAGCAGGCGGGCTCCGTCGACAAAGCCACAGCTACTCTGAGAGCCGCCGTCAATAAACGCAAGAGCTCCAGCGGCCAGGTCTCTTTGGTCATCCAAGTCCTTCTGAGAGACTTTGGCAAGGCCAAGACCATGCTCAGCCGCGAGGCGCCAAGCAACGACAGCAGGAAACGCGCGGCTGAATTTTCCCTTCCTGTCCGTCCCAAGAAAAAGGTGGATCTCAAGGAGCCTGGTCCCGATGGAGAAGGCACTGTCATGAATGGAGATGGTCAGATTGGAGCGTTCAATGGTCCCAGGATCGTCAGCCGTTTCGGAGATCTCCCAATAACCCTGTCAGAAATCTTGGTGTTGCTGAAACAGATGAGGAACACAGCCACTACCCCAGGCACCAACATTGCTGCGCTCTTCTGCGGTGAACAAGACCGCAACGAGCTTTTCCGCTTGTTCATGCGTGCCTTCGTGGACTTCCATTTCATGGGATACGAAGACGCGGGCTTTGACGACTTCCGACGGCTGCAAGCCCATGCTTACAAGCACTACATGTTCAGAAATCTTGCCGACCAGGCTATTTACGAATGGTGAGACAGAAGGCACAAATCCAATTGCAGTGCGAGGCTAATATATGAATGAAGCAAGAAGTTGAACGTGGAAACGGGACTCGTCCTCAGCGAAAAGCTCAGGCAGATCTTCGAATCTCCGCTGCCTTGTTGCTCTGGCAGTCAGGATCCAGACACTGGAAATGCTGAGCATCAGTGAGATTATCACAAGAACCTGTGAAAAGTTCACGCCTTCTTTCCAAAAGTACGTGCTCCACCCCAAAATCGTACACCAACAGCGCTGATATTCATTGCAGACACGTCAGAGAGTCTTACTTTGTGCCTCTACATCCTCCAAACTCGTACATTCAGCACCGAATTCTCCTCTCCTACGCGAAAGGGGCAAGCGGTGGATCACAGGGAGCATTCAAGACGAGGACTCCGGCCACTGGAAATGGACAAGCTACGCGTGTGAGCAATTTCAATGGGCTCCGGGTTTCGGATACACCATTTCGGGAGAGTCAGCTAGAAGGGAGACCGGTATGAGGCCGGAGAGAGACTTGGCGGGGACTTCACGCTTTCAGCGGCTGTACAAGGTGGTGAAGCTCATCATGGGAGTACTTCAGCTTTTGGAGGGCTTTGACTTGGTTACAGATGGATGGGGTGATAGGATCAGAGCAGTCTCTTTGGGAGGGCAACAGTTAACACAATCGGTGTGAAAATTGAGCCCCCAGTAAGCTGTGTCAAAATGGATTTGATTCTCGAGGCCGAAAACTTGTTGACATTTGCTCCGCCGGCCTCCAACATCAAACCCACACTTTGACCAAGCCAACGTCTCGCGACCTCGACCATTTGGAAATTGGAACCCTTCCGCCGTCTCCAGTTTGTGCCATTCACCTCTTCGCCCGGGCGAGTCCTCCCATTCTCTCGCCCGCCCCCCAAATCTTCCAGCAAATGCCAAACACTTCACTGACAAACCAAAAGCCGCGTCCTCCACCCACCATGACAGCCCTCCAAAAGCAGCGCCAGCTCGCAGACGCCCTGGCCCGCATCTGCGCCATCGGCATCGAAAACCTCCTCGACAGCAGCATCCAACCGCGCCATGCCCCCAACGCCGCGCGGCCAAACAAGAAAGCCCTGCTCGACGACAAGGAAACTGGCATCCTGCTGCTGGAGGCGTACCCGCCGAAGCTGATCAACCAGCTGGACACCCTGCACCGCATCATGCGCGACTCGGTGGAATTGAAGCGGCAGGTCCTCGCCGAGGTGCGCGCCAGGCAGGAAGATCCGCGGCACCCGCAGCAGAGGGTGCGTGAGGTCATGGCGAGGGATTTGGGTGCCGTGATTGGTCGTCATAATTTTGCGAGGGCGGCGGAGCGGAAGCGCAGGTGCGATGAGGGAGATGAGCCGCGTTTGCACGCGTGCCAGCGCCCGCGGAAAGTGATGCGGGCTCGGGGGCGCTTGCTCTGATTGTACCCATCTTGTCACTTTTGCATTGAAGGTTGGTCGATGCTCTGCTGGAGGAGGAACTGTATGGTTCTGCGGGTGCGGATGTTGAGGCTCTTTGAGAAGCGCTTCTAGACCATGAGGGCGCGGGAGGTTGGATGTCCTTGTGAGCAGTCCAACGTGGACTGCGAGCCAAGAGTAAGTCCAGCGCAATATTTTCCGAGATATCGTTTGAAAAGGAGGCTAAAGTCAAGTAAGAGACCGCAGGAAACCTCGGGCTTGCAGGTCTGGCCATACGGTTGATTTGAATTACGTCTGTCGAACAATGTAGCGTTGGCTTTCACAAAAACGACTACGATGTTTTAATCTCTCTCGTCTTTGCAGCAAAAGAACTTCAGGGATTGTTGAATTCGGCGGCACTGGTGAGCCACTGAGTACTTTCAACAGCCTGCTGCGATATTCCGACACAAAAGACAAGGGGGAGAAGATGCAGTATGGGAGGCAGGAGTTGAAGGACAAGCACGGCGCAAAAAAGGAATCTCTTCCGAGGCTTTGGGTAGCAGGACACATACAGGCTACAGAGTGCAAAGGAGTGAAGTAGGTGTCCAGACATCTAGGTGCTCAGGGGGCACGCTTAGAAGCATCCAAACGCAAGTACAACCTTGATAAGCTTTCGGAAAGCAACACAATGAGTGTCTCGAGACTTTGTGAAAGAAGATTTGATTTGGATCGTGAGGTGTCTACCTAGCTGAACCATAGCAAAGACCCCATCAAAGAAGAGGGCAAATCGTAGCCCCCACTGCAATTCCATTGTGCACAATCAAAGCCCCTCGCCATATTCCTTTGTTTTCCCCTGCCCATGATGTCATTGTGAACAAGCAAACCCCTCTTGACAATTTTCTTTGTTGCTTCCGGCCCATTCCATCGTTACTGCTGCTTCCTTCGGTGCACTTTGTTTGCTGCTTGCTTACTTGCTATGTCGACACGTTGTGATCTTACTCTCGTACCTCTGGTAAGATGCGCATGAGTACTTCGTGAGCGTACAGTATGTTTTTCCTTTCCTCTTGAACACAAGGAATATTCAGAGACGTCGGCAGGGCAAGGGCTCAGAGCAGGACGGGCTCGAAAAGCTCCTTGAGCTTGGGCGAAAGAACAAGGCCGCTCGTTGCATTCGCATTGTTGCTACAAAGAAGCAAATAGTAAGCACACATTCGCCAGAAGTGGTGCTGGCGGCGGAGACGGCAGCGGTTGTAAGGCAAACGGAAGGGGACGAGGCAAATTGATGACCAACTTACAGCTGCATCTGTGCCAGCCGCGCCATCATGTTACGACGCCACTCGAACTCGGCACGCTCATACTGTGCGTGCGCCTCTCTGGCCCGGTCCAGCTCCGCATCATTGTCCTGATGGTTCAGTGCCGCCGCCTCATGCATAGCCTGGCGCGCTGTGTCCCAGGCCTCAGACACGGCCGCCATCAAGTGTACTTCAGGACTTTTGCGCGTAGGCACCTGCATGACCTCTCCGGTCGTCGGGACTAAGTTTTGAAGATGTGTCAGCGACTTGACGAGTTTATCGGCTTTTCCAAATGCGGCGTCGGCGGCAGCGGCGTCGGTGGACTGGACTGGTAGGACTTTGAAGTTGATGCGTGTGTTGGCGGCGGTACGATGTAGCATATTGCCCGCGCTATTGGCAAGGCCCAGAACATTCTCGAGAGAAAGGGACGTGTCGTCATCCTGGGCGTCCGCTGTCTCGCGAATAGGATAGAAGACGGTGACCCTCATCAACTCGTCGGGCTCGTTCTGCGTTTGGCCATGCTCGTGAAGAGCGGGGGTTCCATTGGGCTCATTTGGCTTATTCTGGACCTCAGCTATCTCCTGGATGTCGATTTCGTCAAGTTCAGCATCGTTCTCGCCCTTTCCCTTCTCTGAAGGGCTTGACCGGTGCCGTGGGCGCAATCTTCGAGAGGATGATGCCGCGTTTTCCAGACTTTTACGCTTCTTTCGAGTGCCATTGGGCTGGCCTTCCCAGCCCCGGTAAGTCCTGAGCACCTCTTTGACATCCGACACCAGAAGCTCGCGGACGTTCTTGAACGGGTTGAGCCCGGAAGAGAGTTGGCGCGAGCGCACTTCGACTACCAGATCTTGTTTGACCTGGTCGTAGTCCATGGTGGTCTGCGCCAGTATATCCAGGATGAAAATCAAATCTTCCTCATATTCGTCCATCGAAATAACGGGTGCGTCGGGTTGGGACAGCTTGACCCTTATGCGTCGCGCCGCCGTCTGCAAACGCTGGCGTGGCTTGATGCTGTCGTCAATCAGGTTGTCGATTCCCACTGCGTTGAGTCGACGTAGAGCTGACGCCCGCGCAGCCCCCGGCAAGTTTGGCATCGCGGCGTGGTCTGTCGCTGCAATCGAGGTCATTTTCATGCTTCAGACAGCAGGGCAGCACGAGAGGCAATGAGGAACAGACTTACGCGTAGACTTTTGGATGTAAGAGGTGATGCAAGGGCAAATGAAAGGCGATGCAGGTGGTCGGGACGCGTAAGGTCTGCGAGGTTGGTTGAAGTTGAAAAGGCGACGGACCAGGTGCGGAAGAAAAGTCAAGATCGAGGGCTGATGGGGAATTTTCTTCCCGCAGTTGCACTGGCAGCTGGATTACTGCTTCTTGCTGCCTGCTCAGGCGAAGAATCGCTCCCGGCTACTGATCATCGATTTATGAAGGCATTTGATTTGGGCTAAACATCTTCATTTGGTACCACACACCCAGCAAATTGCGAAGCGCGTCTCGTTCAGCGAAATGTAACTTTAGACGGCATGCTGAGTGGGACGCGTCAAGCAGGACGTGTTGAGTAAACCTCTGTGCCACGACGCGTCCATGGAGGCTGCACCGCTTAGATGGAACGTGCTGTGCAAGTATCTGTACGATGTACGCAGGAATTTCTCAGCAGTCCAAAAAAGCAGGGAAAGTCAACATTCAAGCAGCTAAACACCAATGGCGCAAATTCCTAATGGTGGGCCGACCCCTTTTCGGGGGGTTTGTAAACCAAAAATACGAGTCTTATCCCAAAGACCGCGTAGGGTGGCACGTACTAAGTGAGCCATCGGAGCTGGTGTGAAAACCTGGCATGGCGGTGTGGAAACCTGCTGAACTTCAAGCGTCCCAAAGCGCGTTTGAACTGCGTGGTCTGCATTTCCTTTTTGCCCTTTCGTTCTTTATTTTTTGTCCCTTAGCGTTTTGCGCTCTACATCAAGCCGACCCTTTTGCATTAGAGAAACAAATGCTTGAGGAGGTTAATGTTTCTCTTTTGTCGTAGTCTTGAATTTGGTCAGTGTTCCAGAAGCCCCTCGACCCACCATGACGACTTCGTTGTTCCATGCTCTTCCAGCTCAGCAACGAGAAGCTGATAAAGTAAGATGAAAGAGCTCGAAACCATATTCGAGGCTCCATTGAGAGCTTTCCATGTACTGCTGCTACGGATTGGCCGGTAGGAGGCGCGGTACCAACGCCAATTGCGGGACTGCACGAAGCCGCAATGACCGGAGTGGTCGATGAGGTCCTGCTGCTTAGATATGATAAGCAATTGACTGGAAGCATCGAGATCAGAATGGTGAGACAAAGAGGGCGAGCAGCTTTGGTGTTATTCCACCTGGAAACAAACAGTGAGTCTTCCGGAAGCCCCTCGATCCCCGCGGCCGAGTTACAAAACTACCTTATCCTCCTCATGGATAGGCCTACCCCCGCCGCAAGCTTTCGATTGCGGAACACATGACAAAGCGAATGCTGGGGGACATTCGATTTCGAACGTTCGACCTGAAGTGACGGGAAGACTTGCCAAAAGAAGACGGGCGAAAGATGCCCATTGCATGCCACGGTTTACGATAGAAACTTCGCAAGTCTAAAGGAACAAGTGGAGCTAGTAATCAAACAGCCCAATCACTGGAAGTGCAAAGTGTCAAAGCAACAAGGAATCAATTTACTAGGGGTACTGCGCTTTGTGATCGCGAGTTTCTTCTAGAAAGGCATGTAGGACCTTGTATCACGGACAAAGTCCCTTTGCTCTTTTGTTTTGTAATTCTGGTCCAATCCTTGACCGCCGCTCGCCTTCCAAGCACAAGTTTCCATGTCCCATCTTCCGGCGTACGAATCCTCCGTTGCTGTACATGTAGTCTGACGCGCATGAATGCTCCCTGTGAGCCCAAACGTCCATCCCTTGCATTCTCTGCAGAGCGTAGCATGAAGGACTCGGAGAGCCGCGCTGAGTCAGGGGCTCAGGGAAGGACAGACTCGTAAAGCTCCCTCCATTTTGGCGAAAGGACAAAGCCGTGCTCTGAATGAGCGCATTTGCTGTACAAAACGCAAGCAGTCAGTATCAGTATCATAGCGATAAAGTGGTGAGGTGGAAGAAACCGGCAACTTACTGCTCCATCTGCACCAGGCGGGCCGTCATGTTGCGATGCCACTCGAATTCGGCCCTGTCATAGGCAATCATACACTCGTTCGACTTTTCGCAGGCTTCCCTGCTACCGTTCTCTCGCATAGCCTCGTGCATGGCCTGGCGCGCCGCATCCTTGGCCTCGTTGAACGCAGCCTCTAAGTGCGACTCCGGTACCTGGGGTATAGGCCAGTCCATCCTTTCTGCAAGGGAGTCGTGACTGCTAAGATGCTGTAGCTTTTGGGCGAGCAACTCAGTGTGCTTGTAAGCAGCCTCGGCCGCCGGGTCGTCCTCGTCAGGGACAGAAATGGCGACGAAGTCCAAGCGATAGTCGGAGTTGGAGTTGTCTTCTGGAAACCCGAAGACGTCGGGCCACGTAACTCCCTCCCTCGCCATGAAGGCTTGGATGTCTGTGTACTTGACAGCAGGCTCTGGTTCCTCAACGTTGATGAAGGTAGTCAACACTGTTGTCACGCCTGGCTTGTCTTGGGCGTCCATCGTCACCACGTGGTCCTCGTTGCCGCTGTCGTTGACATCGGACGTGCATGGCTCGTTATGAGCGTCTACTGTGTCGTGGTATTCCCCCTGACTTTCTTCGAGCGTGCCTGGATCACATTGCCCACCAACTTGTACCACCTCTTCCTCATCATAAACATTTGCAGTGTCTTCGAGGTCAGAATAGCCGCCATGTTCTTCAGAATCCTGCGCCATCTCTTCCTCATTGTGCACATTTCCATTGTCTTGGACATCGGCATAGCCGCCATATTCATCGGCATCCTGCATCATATCTTCCTCATCGAACAAATTTTCAGTGCCTTGGACGTCGTAGCCGCCATGGTCGTCAACATCCAGCTCCTCTGCAGCCGTAGCATGCGCAGAATCCAGCGCATCTGGGCGTCTTCCAGCCCCGCTCGGGCGTTGTTCTTGTGGCGCAAGTTCCGCACTGCGCTCGCGCGAAAGTTGATTTGCACGAGCTCGATGGGCTTTGAGGACAGCGGAGACATCGGAAAACAGAATCTCGCGCACATTCTTGTGGGACAGGTGGCTGTGGTGACGTGTGCGCACTGCCGTGTGCAGCAGCCGCTTGACTCTAGCGTCGTCATTGAGCATCTGCACCAGTTCGTCCAGGGCCAGGATGAGATTTTTGTCGTAATCCTCAAGCGCAAGAATTGGTGTCTCTCTGTGGAAAACCTTGAGTCTGAGTTTGGGCCTCGATGGGTCGGGGCGCTCGCGCGGCTTGATACCGTCATCGATGAGGTTGTCGATGCCGATTGCGCGCAGCCGGCGAAGGGCTTCTTCCTTCCTGTTGGTCCTTGCCATGACGAGGTGCGTGTCACTGCAAATGTGGTGAGCGTTTCTTCTGAGAATGGTGCTGGAGCATTCAGAGTCTGAAATGCCTACGGTGGTGGTAATGCGAAAAGAAAGGCAGGACGATGTGGAGAGGTTGGAGAGAAGAAGGTGGACAGGTCGAATCCAGGCGGGTTGTGTCTGGGGTCGGAGATGGGCAATGGTCCAGCGCATACAGTGTGTCGGGGCAGCAGCGCGCCGGCGTGCGGCCTTTTTTGACCGGATTAACACTAAGGGCGCAAAGCAAAGTGTTAAGCCGGTAGGCGGACTTTTTGGGCCGGATCAACAATGAAGGCAGAAAGGAAATATCCAGCGCCTACATATGCCTTGCGGGCTTTGAAGTACCATCGCGCAGCCCCAGGACCCCCCATCACGTCCACCATCGCATCCAGCAGCTTTCAGGGCAACCCTTCTCATGCGACATGTCTTTTTGCCGCTACAAAAGCCTGCCCGTGAGCGCGCCAGATCCATGTCTATGGCCCTCGCTGTCGCCGCCGCGTCAAGGCCCAAACACCGTAAGCAAAGCCGCCGCCACCTCCACCGACGATTATTTTGAATTGGATTTGTTACTCAGAACAATGTGATTATCGATGGAAAATAATTGGAGGAAAGGAGAGGGACCGGCCATCGGTGAGCAGATACTCAATATCAATACCATGTGTTGCATGCTTTCGGCCAGTGCGGCCAGTGAATGTACTCCATTTTGTGATAGCGCGACAGTGCGAGCAATTTTAGGCGGCGTCAGGAAATTCAAATGTCGCAAGAAGTGCCCAAGTCGGTGCTCTGGGCGGGAGCGCCCGACGCATAGCTTCGAAGCCAAGTTTAGAGAGGCATGTAGCAGACTCAACACCAAGCAGGGTATCACCAGGTGCCGAACGCTCCCACAGCGTGCCATTCCACTGAGCTGGAAGGTTGTGCAACGAATTGGTGGTCGGACGAAGCTTCTCGTGTCTTCAGCATGGGTCGAGATGCGGTAAGAACACTGCGCAATTCCAAGACAATCACTTCTAGCTAGGAAAGTTCGTAACACTCACCAAAGCGCTCCTTGTGTTAAAAAGACTGAAGCCCAAAAAGAAAGACAAGTGGCAAAAAATTCGGCAAAAAGATTGCGAACCACGCGCTTCGAACTCGCACTTGTGCTAGCTCATATGGCTGCAGTCCATAGACGAAATTCACGTTGGCGCTAAGAGCGAGGGTTCGGTGAAAGAAGGTCAACTTTTGAAAATTATATAGTTCAAAAATGCGTGTTTGCCTTGTCGCCTCACAGTGGTTAGCTCGCGGCGACGACAAACAATGAAGCAGCCTCCAGAGGGGCTGACTGACCACACTGATACTCCCTCCGTCTATACCTCACCGGCACCATCGAACTGCCCTCCCTCTCCATCGGCCACTGTCACAGGAATCTTCACTTGTGCTGGAGCAAGGCGCGGCGTTCGCAAAACACAAAGCTGCTAGCATTTCTCTCAAAGCAGATTCTACCAGTGGACATTCAACTCCGAACCCCTCCTGGACCAGTAAGTCGTCATGCCGTGAGCAAAAACACACTTGACGGTCGCACCCGGCGCTCCCGCCGCACAAAAATGCGCCCTCCGACGCTGCATCTCCGCCACGATGTCCGTCTCGCCGAAGACGAGGCGCTCGTACTTGGACTCGTCGGGGAAGACGACGGCCGGCGACGGGAAGAGGTGCTCCTCGACGATGTTGGTGATGAGCATGTCGAGCTCGGCATCGGTGTCGGCACCTGCGTCGTTGGGTTCCTCGATGCCGCCCTTGAACTCGGCGCCAAAGTCTCTGATGTGCCCGATGGTCGAGGCCATTTGGAGGACCGTTGACCGCCGTAGTCGTGATGCTGTCGCCCCCCAGCGCTCGCTCTTCATCATCTCGCCGACGTGGTCGTGCCACGGCGCCCACCACCCCTCGTTCGGGGGCAATTCCTCCTCCCACCGGCGCACGTGGAACATGTTGATGAGGAGGTGGAGGAAAGCGCAGCGGCGGTCCGGGTTGAGAGGGTACGCGCGCGTGCCGAACTCCTTCAAGCGAAAGGTCGCGTCGGTTGTGTACAGCCAAGGTAGGTTGTCGCTGACCAGGGAGGTGTGTATCCACTTGTCGCTGCTGTTGCTGGCGAATGGGATGACTATTCTGTCGCCCTTGGCGTCGAGGACCTCGTCGTTTGCTATGGCCGGTGCCATGACGCCTGTGAGAACGCCGAGTGGAATGTCCGGAAGCATGTTCTCCGGGCTGCGCACGTCTGGGGCGGCGCCTCCGAACAGGTGTTGGAGAAGGGGCTCCGAGAGACAGGGGGGAATGAAAGAGTCGACGAAAGCCTCGTCCAGTGGTATGAATCGCTGGCCCATTAACCAGCCTCTTTCAACACCGCGGCTTACTCGTCTTGCTCTTTCCCAGCCCCATTGCGCAAAAGCCTCGCTGGCCGTCCTTTGCCGCTCCTGGTTGGTCCGCGTTACCCGTTCAGGCCAGTCATTGGAACATAGTCTGCCACCGCTTGTATGCGGAGTGCGCCACGTGGGGATGAGCTGATCAACGCAGGCCCAGTCTTCCTCTTTGACTAGGGTTTTGCGGCGGAAAAGATCGAGGAATCTTTCCAAAAGCCGGTCAGCGCGGAGCCTGACGACGAGAATGTTTGCGCGCGTGTCGCCGACCTCGTGGTGTATGCGCTCCCTTTCTTCTTCATAGTCGTGCGTGCTCGGCGGGTCTTTCGAATTGTAATTTTCAAAATACGCTTGAACCATTTCGCGGAGGGCTTTGCGGAAGTATGCAATGTCGGCTTCGAGAGCTTCGAGTAGCAGTTGGGTTTGCCGTCGATACGTGGTCGATAATTGCTGCTCCCACTGCTCCTGTGCCATGTCTGGGGTGCGGCATGGTTGTGAAGCCTGCCGGAATTCGAAAAGCATCTTGTTTTTGGCGAGGGCATCGGTCATGAGATTGTGAAGCTCGAGGCCGGCGGCGCTGGAGAGCTTATTCTGCTGGTTGATGTCGAGGCAGCGCGACCGGATGTCTTGGTAAATGCAGCGCGGGTGCTGCAGTTCTGGTTCCACGTAGTCGTCATCGTACACGCGATAATGTTCTCCTTCTTCCTCGCTGTCATAGTCGCGGTCGTGGTAGTAGGAGTAGTCGAAATCGGTACCATCCGAATCCGTATCCGAATCCGTATCCGAATCCTGACTTTCTTCATCTTCTGCCTCATCCTCGGCATCATGGATGGTCATACTCGTCCTTGACGAGCTTCTGCTCAACGCCTCGTCGGATGATTGGCTGGATATCTCGTCCGATGCCTGGCTAGATGTTTCATCGAACATTTCTTCCGTCTGCAATGCCACTTCAGTTGAATCCTCGCTGCATGACTGGCTTTGAACCTTGCTGGAAATGTCATTGCCGGTCATCGTGGAAGTGTCCATGTCGATTGTGATCGAAATTTCGCTTGTGGTAGTGCTTGGGAGCTCGCTGGAAAGACTGTGTAGTTTTGATGGCTAAGTGAGTGGAGAAAAGCTCGTGTGAAGGGCTGATGAGGATGCACAGGGACCAAGGGGCTCACTCGAATTTATAGAGGCGACAGGTCGTGAGCTCGTACGCTAAATTCACGTTGACTTTCATACATACACAAGCGTGGGGTCCATGATTCGAGTTACTCTTTGCTCATCCATGGACAGCTGTTCCATTGAACATGTCGATTTGGATCCATGGCGCAGCTTCGGCCTGTTGAGCAACTCTTTTACTATTACGAAATAATATCTTCCGGTTGACAGGATTTTCGAGCTATTTCTCATGTGGAAGAATCAAGACATGTCTAAAGATTAAGAAGGTCTGGTCGTCAAGACCAGAGGTTGAGGCCCAAGCCGTTGATTTTCCAGGGATATTGTGACTGAAATGTTGCGGAGAGGACCCGGAAGAAGACAGGAATCAGGACCTGTGTGAATGGTGAAAAGGGACATGTTCCAAGCAGTGGGCAGATGTTGAATATTGAGGCTACAAGCAGGTTCTGGCCTGGATGGGGAGCCCCTCGAGTCTGATGCCCGACGGCTCTTTGATGGTTTGGTATCGGTGAAGCGTTGAGAACCAGGAATGCGGTACCGTGTCCAACATAGGGAGCAAGGGCAAGTCCCTGAAGAAACAACGGGCGGACGTGAGTGGTGGGTGGCTGGGTTCTGGCACGTTGGTGCCCCTGGCTTGGCGGACGGGAGCCGTGGTTCAGTTGGAACGGGACCATCGGCGACGTCAGGCCAACTCCATCCAGCCCAACCCACAGCATTTGACCCTGACGCTCGCTTTTGTCGTTGCAGATTGCTTTTGGGAGGTTAGGTTGTCGTCTTGAGGCTCACGGACGCTGACGTGTTTCTAATTCGAGACGAGGCTCCACTTTTTGGGGCCACCGCAGTCGACCACCACCATGGCCAACGACAACGACGACGACGACTTCAATCGCTACTACTCGGACACGTCCGACGACGACGACTACTACCACCCTCGCCAGCATCCCGCCAACTCGTTCCGCCCAAGCGACACGGCGTCTCTGCTTCAAACCCCCTTCTCTCTGGATGCCGCGCCGCTAGCAGGCTCGCGCTCGCAGCAAACCCGCTACCACCACGCACATCGCAGCTTGCCTGACGGCCGTCCCGCTCCCTCTCCCCGACAACGACAACAACGCCATCAACACTCTCGTCCTCCTGCACGCGCATATCCCGCCCGCTTCCGCCGCTCCACTCCCGCCTCTCACCACTCCCCCGCGCCCCACACGATCGACGCCTACTACATGGCTGGCGACAAAGACCGCTCCTACGCCCACAGCGATGACGACATTCCGCTGGCCGCTGGAGCCCAAGGTCGCGAATGGCAGAACCACCAGCAGCGCCGCCCGCTCATAGACATGGTCACCAACGAGTGGCAGAAGAATTTCCACTCTGACAGCGACGACGACGACTTCTTCTACGCCGAGAAGCGCAACTGGTACACGCCCGCCGTCATCACCCTCCTCGTCCACAGCTCCCGTCGCGTCCCTCGCCGCGTCCAGCGCACAGTCTGCATAGGTCTTGGCTTTCTCGTGGCTGCCTGGCTGGGCTGGCGCTGGTTACTCCAACCATATTGGCACGAACAATCGAGCTTCGCCCAGGCTGTGTCTGGCTCTGCGCGCTGGGGCGTCTACGGATCGAACGCGCGCCCGTCTTTTGACGACATGGTGCACGTCAAACAACTAGACCCGAGCCTGCTGCCTGGCTCTGCTGCAGATAACCAGCGCCTTGTTTTTGTGGGCGATGTGCATGGCTGCAAGGACGAGCGTAAGCGTTCAAATGGTTTACTTTTCGACTGCTAACACACGTAGTTGTCGACCTCCTCGCCAAAGTCAACTTCCACCCCACCTCCGATCACCTCATCCTCACCGGCGACATGGTCAGCAAAGGTCCCGACTCGCCGGGCGTCGTCGACTTTGCGCGTGACATGCAGGCTTCGTGCGTGCGCGGCAACCACGAAGATCGCGTCCTCCTCACTCACAAATCGCTCAAAATGGCCCTCGCCGACGCCAACAGCAGCAAGACGCTGTCCGAGGACGAAGTGCGCAACGCGGGCGCAAAGAAGGACAAGAATTTGGCGCGGTCATTAAACGGCAAGCAGATTGAATGGCTGCAGCAATGTCCGGTCATCTTGCGCGTAGGAACGCTGCCCGGAATGGGCCAAGTGGTCGTGGCGCACGCCGGCTTGGTCCCGGGAATCGAGCTGGAGCGACAAGACCCATACCAGGTGATGAACATGCGAAGCGTAGATTTGGAGACCAAGGTGCCAAGCGAGGGCCGCGATTACGCACCGTGGGACAAGGTAAGCAAATGTCCACCATTGACGGTGTCGCGTGCCCACCTTCCGAATCCAGCTAACCCCGAAACTCAGTACTGGAACTTTTTCATGTCGCACGTGCCCAACCCAGACAACCGAGTGACGATCGTCTATGGCCACGACTCCAAGCGCGGCCTCAACATCCGCAAGCACTCGCGCGGCATCGACTCGGGCTGCGTGCGCGGCGGCAAGCTCACCGCTCTCGTCGTCGAGGCTGACCCCAAGGGCGGGCCCGTCCAGCAGAGCATCGTCAGCGTCAAGTGCAAAGACTACAAAAACAAGGACAAGGCTGGGGCGAAGAAAAAGGATGTCAAGGGACAGGCGCAGTTGGAGGAGGAGTACTGATTCGTGCATCTCTAGATGATGCGGCGTCTTCGAATCTCTGTCATTTGGTCGTATGGCGTTGGCGGCGCACAAGGGAAAGTGGGTTCGCATACGAATGGACTGGACGCTTAGGGTCTGGTTTGGTCAAACGACTGCGCTGGAAAGTACAGCCTGCGTCCATCCCAAGGCATTTTTACCTGGTTTCTTTTCATTCCCCCCTACCTCCCTTCTTTCCTACACTGCTCGATACCTATCCACTTATTCAGTATGCTAGCACGTATGGCGACGGCGGCAATAGTGTTTACAGTACATCTTCATGTTTAATGTACCTGTCGTCTTTTCCGTCTTCTCGTCTCTTTCTTGTTGCATCTTCATATTTGCGGCAAACATGAACGGCTGGAAAGGCGATAAGCGGAGGCCGGCAGAGAACAGTGGGTGAAGTGGTACTCGAGGCAGGACGGTCTCGTTGGATGGAAATGGACAGCAAAAATCATCAGTCTGAAGAACACTTGCTCAACGTCAGGTCGAGGTGCAAGCGCGAGACGTCTTAATCATCAACTTTCCTCGGCGCAAATGTCCATGCGTACGGTAGGTGCTCACGAGGTGAAGTTCAAGTTCAGTTGGCCTGCGCTGCGGACAAGACAAGCGCGGCAGACAAGCAGTTGCGCTTAAACCCGAACAGGCAATAGCTAAACCGGGGGCGGCTGTCCCTCCCCCACAAAACCCTGCACACTTCAGGGCGCACTCTACTCCGGGTACGGTACGGGATGGTGAGCCCTGTCGTTTGTTTCTGGTTCCTAGCGCTGATCGGAGACGCGTCCAGTCGCGGCCCTTCATTCGGATGCTGGCATGCCGACTGGACGGGTGTGCGTTCAGTCCAGCTCGGCTCAGCTCGCTGCGTAGGGACGTATTTGCCTGGGCAAGGTGTTCAGGGCAGCGGTTCAAGAATACCATCGCATCTCATGGACGCCTCTGCAACTTTCCATCTCCTGCACAACTAAACCCAAGCCCCTGACCACGGGCGTCCACCTCCACCTCTCCCTTCGCCTCACCACAACCAACATGGCCGTCGCCCCGCCGCCATACATGACGCAGCTCATTGGGCAAGCACAGCTGCTGGCCACGCACAGCTGGGAGTGGGGCACGCTGTCGCAGGCGCTCCTCGAGTGGTACGACCCGCTGTACTCCGTCTTTGCGGACGACCCTTTCCCAAATGCGTCTGTTCCGCGGACGGATCCGAATGATGTTGCTGGGTTAAGATATGCCTTGAGGCATATTTATCTGGATAACGTGACGTTGGCTGATGGTGACGGTATGGCTTTTCGTTCTTTTTTTGCGGGGGTGGTGGTTGTGGGAGTTTTGTTTGCGCCCCCTTTTCGTTGCGCTCGCTGCACCCCTGTCAGCCGTTTTTCTGTTTCAGAAAACCGACCCGTTCTCGTTCACCAGATCTCCCTGTATAATCATCAAAACTTCACTTACACCCGCGCAGGCTCCTCCGCAGACCCCGCCTCCCTCGGCGTCTCCGCCGTACTCCTGGGCGCCGTCACACCCAGCTACCACGCCGCCGCCCAACGGCAGTACGAGCACCTCGTCCAGACCGTCCCGCGCTGGCCCAACGGCGCCATATCGCACCGCGAAGGCTACGCCGAGCTATGGGCCGACTTCGTCTCAATGGTCCCGCCTTTCCTGGCGTACTACGCCGTTGCGGCGGGCGATGCGGCGGCGCTGGCAGAGGCGGGGCGGCAGGTGGAGCTGTATGGCGAAGTGCTTGCCGTCGAGGGAGTAGGGTGTGCTTGTGGGGATGACGGCGGTGGTGGTGGATCAGGGGGCGAAGAGGAGGAGGAAGAGGAAGAGGGGAAGTCAGGGGGGGAGACCGGCGAGAGTAAACGCAAGAGCATACGACAAGAACCCACCCCCCTCTCCTCCATCTCTCCCGCCGGCCTCTGGCGCCACATCGTCGGCCCCGTCAACGCAGACCCCGGCCTCTGGAGCACCGGCAACGCATGGGCAGCTCACGGCGCCGCGCGCGTCCTCGCCACCATATACCGCGCGCGCCCTTTCCTCGCTCCCGAACTCGACACGTCCCGCCTCGCCTCGACCATCAAGCGCATCCTCGATGCCGCCATCTGCCTCGATGCCGCCTCGCCGCCCTCCCCCCTCCTACGCAACTACCTCAACGACTCCTCTTGGTTCGGCGACGCGGCCGGCACCGCGTTGCTGGCTGCCGCCGCGTACCGGGTGGTCGTCCTCGACGCGGCGCTGTTCCCGCCCGAGCGGTATGCAGCGTGGGCGCATCGCAAGAGGGAAGCCGTCGACGCCGTCGTGGATCGCGCGACTGGTATTGTTGGGCAGGGGCAGGTGGTGAATCCGCTGGGGTGGGGCGATCGCGTCCCTGCGGCGAAGAGCCCGGAGGCGCAGAGTTTTGCCATTATGCTGTTTGCTGCGTATCGGGATTATGTGGCGAAGATGGGGGTGTGGAGGTGAGGTGAGGCGGGGGGAAGGGAAAGGGGACGAGTTGCAAATTCCTGTGTATGTTGTATGTACAGTGATCTACCTACAAACACATCATATGTAAAAACCAACACTTTTCCCCTTTTGACGCCTCATACAAAAAGTTGCAAAATCAAAACCTGTCAAGTCTACCACCCAAACGCCGTCACTTTCTTTTCTACTCTCTCTTGCCCACCACACCTCAAAAAGCCGTATCAACAACCTCCGCGAACCACTGCCGCAGCGCCGTCGACAGCACGCCCGGCAGCTCCTTGACGTCACGCACCACGACGTACCACCGGAACGGAAAGGAGTCCATGTAGCGCCGCTTGATCAGCTTGCCGTCCTCAAACCGGACGTCCAGCAGATCCAGCACGCTGCCCTTTGCCTCGCCTGCACCACTCTCGCTAGGGGAAGCGGCTTGGTTTGTCTTGCTTCCCCCCGGCGCATCCACGACCACAAAGACGATCATGATGCGCTCCTCCTGCGCCTGCCGCACTAGTCTGGCGACGTACTCGTGGTCGCCGCACACGCCGTCGGAAATGACGAGGGCCAGCTGCCACAGCTCGGCGGCGGCGCCCGAGGCGCGCGCGCGCGCGTCGCGGAACAGCGATATGGCGGCCTCGACCAGCGCGCGCACGTCCGTCTTGTCCTGGCCGAAGCCGAACTGGCGGAACACGTCGACGCCGGCCTGGCTGCCGAAGGGGGCGTCGAAGGGGTGCGCGACGCGCACGTCGGCGCCGAAGCGCACGACGGACATGTCGCCGGCTTCGAGGAGGGACAGGGCCTTGGAGACGAGGGCGAGCGTTTCGAAGGCGAGGGCGGACGTGCCGGCGTCGCCCATGCTGCGCGAGTCGTCGAGCGCCAGCATGATTTGGTAGGCTCGCTTGGATGGGAGCGAGCGCCGCAGCCAGATCTTGTCGCGCTTGTACTGCGACGCGATGTACGGGATGATGGCTTTCATGTTGAGCCGCTTGCCCGTGCGGTGGCCGCCGCGCATCTTTGTGGCCAGGGTAGGCGCGAGGATCAGGCGGAGTTGCTCAGTGAGCGACTGCGACAGCGTGCGCGTCGTCGCCTCGTGGTGTTGCCAGAGCGCGCGGGCGGATTCGGCGCTGCGCGGGTAGTCTTCTGAGAGCGATGTGGTGGAGAGCGAGTGCTCGACTTCTTCGATCTCGGCGTCGCTTTCGTCGCCCAGCGGGTTTTGCAGGTCGTCTTCGAAGTGGGCGTCGGGCTGCTCGCGCTTCTCGCCAACAAAGGCGTTGGGCTGTCCGTTTGATTGCTCTTGTTCCTCAGGCGCATCCTTGAGCGCCGGCTCGGCGTCTTGCATCTGGACGTCCTCGTCTTGATTCGCCTCCTGCTCCGAGACCTCTTGCGGGAGATTTTCTGGCAGCTCGGCCTTTTCGTTGACGTCCTGGGCCATTTCGCGGTCCAGCGCCTTGGCCTGGTCCTCCTCCGCCGCACCCAAAGCCTGCGCGTCGGCCTCGGCGTCGTCGTCGGGGAGGTGCTCAAAGTCGCCATCGGCCATGTCGGCGTCCTTTTCTTGTGGTTGAGGGCGTTCCTCTTTCGAAGCGTTTTGAATCTGGCGTTGCTGGTTGTACCACTTTTCGAGCATGTCGCCCAGCTTCTTGAACGGCTGGCTTTCTTCGGCGGCTTGCAGTTCGTCGTCATGGCCGACAGCGTCTTGCTGAGCTGCGTTGCCACGGGCGCCCTGCTCCTCGCTCTCAGCCTGCTGGTTTTCGGCCGAGTCGCCCTCTGCGCCCTCTTCTCTCTGGGCGCCGCTCGACTCGTCCTTGTCGTTGGAGGTGTCGTCGTTGGCATCGAGGCCGACTCCAGTCTCTGCGGCGGCGTCGTCCTCGGTCTTTTCGATTTGCATCTCATCGGTGCCCTTGAGTTGCTCATTATTCTCCTCCTCTTGCTTCTCTTCAGGCTCCACCGCTTGCTCCTCCTTGTTCTCGTCGTCGATGCCAGGGGCCTCTTCGGGTTCGTTGTCGAGTTCGGCAGGGGCGTCTTCCTCGTTCGCCCCTTCTTCGGCTTGCTGCTCCTCTCCTTCCGCGGGGCCTTCCTCTTCCATGGCGTCGTCCATGTCGTCCATGTCGTCCATGCCGTCTGAATCAGCCTGCGACTTTTGGTCTTCATCAAAGTTGAGGTCTTCGGGCAGATCCAACGTCTCTCCCTGCTCCGTGTGCGGGTCCATCTGCTCAGTCTCTTCTGGACCACCGACGCGCTCCTCCTCCTCTGCGCCTTGCTCGGGCTCTTCCTCTTCGTCCGCAGCTTCCTCTCCCTCGCTCTTCTTCTCGCCTTCCTTTTCTGCAGCCGCGGCATTCTCTTCCTTGTCCTTCGACCCCTTTGTGTCTTCGGCCTCGCGATCCTTATCATCCTCGTCGCCACCTTCATCCCACATCTTCTCATCGACGGTGCTGGGCCCCAAGTCGTCGACCTCGCCCGTCTCGTCCTCCATGTCGTCCTCGCCTTCCTTCTCCTCGTCGCCCTCCTCGTCCTCTTTCTCCGGCGCGTCTCCCATCTGGCCCTCCATCTCGTCCTCACCCATATCGACTGCGTCTTGCTCGTCCTCAATGTCGCGTTCGTCCTCCTTCTCGCCCTTGTCTTGGGCAAGTTCTGTCATGTCCTCGTCCTCGCCAATGTCCTTGCTAATGTCTTCGGCGCCCTCGCCCTCGCCCAGGCCCGTGCCGCCCTCCAGTTTGTCCGACTGCCCGCCTTGCTGGTCCGCCGCTTCCGACGGCGTGCAGAACCCGCGCGTGCCGACGACGATGAACGATTTCGCCAGTCGATAGTTCATGCGGCACGTAGCCTCGTGCAACTGGCCGAACCGCGCGATGGCGTCGCGCTGCGTGACGCGATACTCGGCGACGATGGGGGCCAGCGCCGTCACCATGGCTCCGGCGGCCTTCAACTCGTCTACAGGAAGCTGATGCAGCGAGTTCAGTGCAGCGCGCAGAGCATTGTCGATGCTGGCGGCGTGCAGCGCTTTGCAGCTGGCGGCCAGCGCGTTGCTCTCCGACACCAGCCACGACGGCAGCTCGACCGACTCGGGGATCGCGTCGTGCGCCTTTTCCACGTCTTGCATGGAGCCCAGCACGGCGTCGAGCGCGGCGAACACCTTGTTGCTGACGTCTGGAATGCTCGTGGTGGCGCCTACGATACCATTGGCCGAGGTGGGGACTTGCAACCAGGGCAGAATGCGCTGGAGGATGTAGTCAAGCACTGGGAAGTCGCGCTGCCACTGCGAAATCTTGGAGCGGATTTCGTCCAGCGCGGACCCGATGCGCGTGGCCATGGTTTCGTGGGCTGTACAGGCGATGCCCTTGGGCAAGGCAGGTAATTGCGACACCTCCTGGAGCAAATCTTGAATCGCTGACGCGTGCGTGTCGAGGCCTTGAACGACATCGTCGACGGCCAGCTTGCCGAGCTTTGCCTGCGCGGCAACAATCTGCGCACCTACGCGCAGCATCGGGGGCACCCACGCCACAGTCGCCGTCGGCAGATCGAAGCGCTGCGTCGTCGCGTCGGGATAGTTGGACGAGAGGGCATCAATCTGCTCCATGGTGCGGCCCAGCAACGCTTCGTCTTCGAGGGCCTTGGAGAGTGCCTCGCGCTGCTTGATGGACGTGTGCAGCATGCTCTCAAAGTTGGCCACGGAGCGCGCCACGTCTGCGTTTGTCAAGTCGCCCGAGTGCTCCCTCGAGATGTCGCGGACCTGCTGCATCAGATTGAGCGTCCTGTGCAGGTACGACTCGGCCGTCGACGGAGGAATGTTTGGCAAGCGCGCGAGCACCGTCGCCAGCGAGTCTTGCTTTGCGAGCACGTCGCCGCCGACGTGCGAGCGGAAGCCCATTTCGCGAATTACTTTAAGTGTGTCGGTGAAAAGTTTGCGCTTCTGCGACTTGAGGTGCTTGACGTCGTTTTTGTTTTCCTCGGTCAGCGTGGATGGTGTCGCCTTTTGCAACTCGGCCATGGACGTCTCGAGGTGCTCCAAAAACTCGCCAATGTGCGACGGTCCGTTGGGACCGCGCGGTCTGGCCATCTTGTGCATCAAGCGGACCGTGGCGTGGACATCCTTGAAGCGAGACGGACGCGTCGCCCAGCTCGGGACGTATTCGCACAGGGCGAGAGTCTCGGGCGCCAGGTTGACTTCAACGGCTTGCGATTGCGTGTGGGTGGAAGTCATCTTTGGACCCTCTGGAAAGTCTTGCAAGAGAACCGACTGGACGGGCTGGTTGAGCAAGACTCTAAACTTGCGCACGAGGCGGAAGAGCTTGTTGTGCGACGTCTTTGCGCTCTGCCGCAGCGCGTCGATGTTGCGGTCCTTCCAGCTGGCCAGCTTGATGACCTCCTTGACCTTCTTTTCCAGATCGACGCGCCCCTTGGCCACCATGTCGCGGACGGGCTGCTCGTAGCGGATGAAGTAGCGGATGAAGTTGTCGAGCGCCGTGCGGACTGGCTTGATGGACGGCACGTCCATCTCCCGAAGGGCCACGTGCTCGCGGAGCTGCTCGAGCAGCCTCAGACGAGACGAGTACTGGCCGGCAGTCGTGCTCAGGGCGAAGAGCTCCAGCGTCTTGAGCAACTGGGTGGCGTGGTCATCCACCGACGCCGCATCGCCGAGACTCTCAGCCGCCACGACGACCGTCTCAAAGGCGATAAAGAACCAGCCTTTTCCGTCCTCGTAGCTCCTCTCGGTTTCAATGTCGAACAGCTTGGCCCAGGTGGTGAGCTCCAGCTGCCGCCAGCTGATTAGCAGGTTCGTCGCGTCATTGTACAGGGTCGCGGCGCTGTACTCGCGGCTGGCGACTTGCTGCCACTGGTAAATGGCCGCGTGCAGCTTCTCGCCCTTGGTCAGGAACTTGGCAACGGGCTCGACGTGCTTGAACGCCAGCAACTCGTCGCAGAGGAAGAGGACGTCGCTCAGCGTGGCGTGTTCGGGCCATACGTCGCGAATTTGGCGGAACCGCTTCTGGACGCGGTGAATCAGCTCGATCAGCTTCTTGGCCTCGCCGACGTTGGCGTCGGTGTAAAAGTTGTAGTGCCGGCTGGATGGCGTGTCCTGCAGGAGGTCCTCGCTCTGTTGGTGCAACGTCAGGAATATCGCCGGCAGAGTTGCGTGGAGGCCATCCTGTCCGCCAGCGTTCTTGACTTGCCCGCGGCTGATTGCCTGGACGGCCTTGTCCATCAGACTGCGAATCTTGTCGGTCGGTCGAGTCTTGTGGATGAATATGTCGGCATGGGCCGAAGCCAGTCTGCGGGTGAGTTCCTGCGGGGATTCGGGATTCGATGCTGGTTCCTGCTCAAAGTCCGGGAACATGGCCCGCAGCTCTTCCTCGGTCGCCTCTTCTTCGACATCCTGGTCGCCCTTGAACTTGTAGAGACCTGTGTCCTCGGCCGCCTTTTCTTGATCGGCCTCCAGCTTCTCCTTCCACTGCGTGTAGAAGCTCACGAAAATGTCGTGGACGGTCGTTCGCTCGTGGATTGGCAGGATGCGGTCCGGTTCGATGCTTGCGGTGACGGCTAGGGCGTTGAGAGCGTGCCAGCGGAGATCAGCCACCTTGTTCCGGGGCTGCAGGATCTCAAAGTCTTTGGAGAGGAGCTCGCCTCCACGATTCATGAAGGGGGTGTGAGCGACCAGGTAAGTCATTGTCGGATCCACACTTTGCCGATCCTCCGCCAGAATGACTCCGACCCTCAAGCACTGCAAGAATGCGACAGCAGGTCCCGTAATGTCGTCGTACGCACGATAGCCTTCGCTCAACCTCTTGACCACTTGCCCAATGTTGATTTCCAGCGTCGGATCCTTGACAAACTCGCCATCGCCACTCTCAATCGCCCTGACCAAGCCATCCAGGATCCTCAGCAGATTGCCAAACTCGCCAGACAGCTGTGCGAGTTCGGAGGTGGGCGGTCGGGCGATTTGGGGGACCGACGGTTCCGCGCCCATCCGTTCGATGTCGTCCTGGATGAGCTGGGTGCGCAGGTTGTCTTCGCGTCCGCTGAATGCTTGTTCAAAGTGGCGAAGAGCTGACAGGCTGGCGAGAAGGCTTTCGCGTTTCGATCCGAACAGGCCACGCTCGACGAGCGGACGGAGCGCCGGGTCGAAGGGTTTGTCCGGGACGTACAGCCAGAGACATCCAATCGCGAGCGCGATCCATGCTTGCCATGGGGCAACATTCTGGGACGACACGTAAGAGATGCTGTCTTGGAGTAGGCGGAGGGCCGTGTGGAAGTAGTGGTTGTCGGACAGATCCGATTTCAAAACAGGGGTTCCATCCTGCAGGAGGTCGGCATGGGACGTGAAGATTTCCTGCAACAGACCCCGGTGGAGCCTGTCGAGAAGCGCCGTCTGATCGACCATCATGTTTCCGGTCTGCTGAGCAAGCGCCTGGCCGAGGACTTGCATCTCCGATTGGAGTAGACTCATCCGGGAAAGGGAAGCATCGCCGACGGTACCAAAATGCTCGAGGAGATGGACGTGGTAAGACTGTCTGACAGCAATGGGACCAGCGTCGCTGTTGCCTCCAAGGTACTGAGATAGTCTGCCGTTTAGAACTTCGTTGACGTCGTTTGAAGCTGCCCTCGTCGGCCGCCTTGCCAAAAGCGTTGCGAGCGCCATTGTGCCATCATTCTGTGCATCAACGAGATCAGCATATTGGCAGAGACCTTCAAAGGCGTCCTCGAAGAACGGTCTGATTGGCTCGCGACCTTCGGGGACATTCTTTTCCAGCTCGTCAATGGCGGTCTCGAGATCAGCGACCAGCTCCTCGGCAGGGACACTGCGCGTCGACACCAGCTCGAGAGCACTGGACAGACTCATCCTGACCCTCGCCAGCTCCGCCAGCGGCACGTCGACCTTCCACACAGCCTCGTCGAACCTGTCCGCCAGGCCCTCCAGCTTCAGCAGGCCAAGCAGCCCGTCGTATGTGGGCGGCGTGTGCGGTTTGAAGCGCTGCCACAGGACTTCCATGCTCAGGCCGGTGCGGAGCTGGCTTTCCATTTTAAGGCCGTGGAATGCGTTTTGCAGAGCTTCGAGCAGATGTTCGGATTGGCTGCTCAAGCATTGGAAGGATTGGAGGCATTCCTGGCCGATTGCCAGATAGACTTGGAAGACGGCTTCGTCGACCGCAGCGGTATTCGTGAGGCGGTACAGGTCGTTCCAGAACTGGCAAACGACTTTTATCGACTCCAGAGCGGCACCGTCGTCGACGCCTTCGCGCAAGACTTGTTCAGTCCAGCTGGCAAGGCTCTCCCACGTGGTTTTCAAAAAAGGGCCAACGCCGGCCAAGTCGTCGCGCGCCTTGGAGGCTTTCGAGGGCACCAAGCTACGTCCCAGCCTCGTCCTATCCTTGATCTTGAGCTTACTCGACGCCTCCTCGACGGTGCGAAGCGACTCGCGCATTTTGTGGAGATCCTGGCAGAGTTCAAACAACGCAGCCAGCCAGTAGGAGTTGGGAGCACACTGGTTGTAGACGAGCGCTTGGTTGTTCAACGGATTCATTGTCTACATAAGGCACGCAACTATCAGCATCTGTTTTATGGAAACAGGAGCGAGGTCACTGACCTGCGCGGATTGAAAGTCGTCCCCTGCCCCGATCAGCTTCGCTTGGGCTGCGACAAGCTCGTTTGCTCGAGACATCCACTCTTGGGGGAGGTGGGAAAAGAAGGGCATTTGCTCTTGCAGACTGCATAAGTCGCGGACATTGATCAAGCCTGCAGAAATTTGCTCGTAAAAGGCAGCTAGCTTGGCAGAATCATCTCGGCCCAAGTGATCCAGACTGGTACGAGTGAGAATGTCACTGGATGCATCGCCGAGGAGTTCCAGATGGCGGAACCTGTACAATGAAGACTCTAGCCGGAAGGCGTAGAGCCCCTTTTCAGGCTCGTCATCCGACATCATGAAGATCTCAATGGCGCGGTTGCGCATGGCTCTACTCAGCTCGCCGTGTCTGGGATCCATGGTCATGAAGATGCGGAAGTTTGGATGCGGCAACACAATCTTTGCCTCTCCATCGTCGGTGCTGTGCTCGTTGATGCTCAAGTAGCCATTCGGCTCGAGCAGGGAGTTGAGCCTATCGAGAACGGAGCTGCTGCACAGGTTCGCATTGTCCAAGATGAGCCACTTGCCCTGTTCCAGTGCTTGGACGAGGAGCCCGTCGACCCATTGGAAGCGAGCTTGGTCGACTGTCTTGGCCTCTTTTTCTACCAGATTGAGCTCTGCGAGTAACTCGTCGGAGGCAGGGAGCTTTGTCAGTAGTTCTCGAATCGCACCAAAGTCCAATTGGTCCACCCGCGAAGAAGACAGACGAGAAAGTGAAAGCAACAGATCGAGCTGAGATGACGGCTGGTGAGAAACGAGATGGGAGATGACGGAAGTTCGAGAGAAAACACTTAGCCTTTCCAAGAAGCGCATCACGGCCCGGGACGGATCGATCTGTTCGTATCCACCGACCAGGTCCATGGCGTCAATGTCTGCATTCATGGAGCTGACGACGAGCTCGGCGCCTACGGCGGCGGCAAGGTGTCGAATGAGACTCGACTTGCCGGAGCCTGGTGGTCCAACTAGAATGACGGGCCAGTTGAGCTGGACGGCAATCATCATGGACTCCATGACCGAGAGCTTTGATTTTCTCGTCTCGAACGAGGAGCGGAGGGGCTGCAATACGGGGTTTCTGGGGAGCATTCCCAAGCCTACCTGAATGTGGTCCTTGCCAATGTTGTGGAAGAAGCGGTTGCGCTTGCCTGTTTCGGGGAAGCACTTGTCGAATAGTTGAATGGCCATTCTGCGGTCCAAGTCGGTTCTGAACCGCTGAGTGACAATGGTGTCGAGAAAGTCTCTCGAGGCACCAGCAGGAAGCAGTCCTTGGGAGGATGTGAGGAGCTGCAGCCACCGGAGGGTGTCTCGAAGGTTGAATTCCCAAGGACCACCCAGAGAGCCAAACTTGCGGTTGACGACCTCTTCTTCGAGACGAGAAATGAAGGCGATGAGCGACTCGACGTCCTCTGGACAAGCGGGAAACTGCTGTTTGCAGATCAAGGCGAGGTCGTCGGGTCGGAACACGTCTGCGTACACGACGGTAAATCGATTGACGAAGGAGGCTGGAAGACCCTTTCGTCCACCTCCTTGGTGGTGAGGATTCTGTGCAGCAAATACTCGGAATCCAGCGTGTTGGTGGAAGGTTTGGTCGAGCTCAGAAATGTACACTTCTCCTCTGTGATCCAAACAGGCATTGAGACCTTCGAGGACAGACTGGGAAGCCAAGTTCATCTCGTCCAGCAAGACCCACTCGCCATTCTTCATGGCCTTGAGGAAAGGCGCGTCGCGCCAGGCAAAGGTTCCTGCTTGAGCTCCCTCGACAGGGACGTCCGAACCAAACAGGTCCATCAAGTCAGTTTGCTCTGACAGGTTGATGCGCGTCAGAGGTATTCCAACAGCTTTGGCAATGGCGGTGACGAGGGATGTCTTGCCGACACCAGGATTGCCTTCGAGTAGAATAGGCTTGGAGAGTTGTAGCGCGCGGAGCACTCTCATCGCGTTGGATTTGGTCGTCGGTGCCTTCATGGAAAAGGAAGGATCTGACGCACCCGAACCACTCCGAGGCACAGAGAATGATCCAATGGAGAGTGACGAGTCGGAAGTGCTGATTTCTGTTGGGGCAAAGTAAATTTCCTTGGCGTCGGCTCCGACCAGCTCGCTGAGCTTCTCAAGACACATTGCTCTTTCATTGTCGAGGTTGGCTGGTGATATGGCAAGCAGAGCCGCGGGGTTGGCACCGAGGGTGTCCACAAAAACCATTGCTGCACCTTGAACGACACCAAAGAGAGGGTCACAGCGGTTGACGAAACTGACCCACGCCAAGGTATCTCTGATGGAGATGGAAGACGCAGCCGAAGTGTTGTACTTTTCGTTGAACCATTGCGAGAAAGCGACAATCGTTTCGGCGTACTGCATCGCTGGAGGCGCCAGTTTGGCCTTGACGATTTGGGTAATGTCGTCGAGGTCGGTGAGAGCGGGAACCCAGATTTCCGTAAAACGGTTTCTCAGAGCCGGGGAAAGCTCCTTCTTGCCGTAATCTCCGCCAGGGTTCATGGTTGCCAGGAACTGGAATCCAGGGGATGCTTTGACGTAAGAGTCATTTGGTCCTTTTTCGGCGAGGAGAAGAGAGCGAGAGGATTCGAGGACACTGTTCAGGCGTTCTAAAACAGAATCGTCGGCGAGAGAGATTTCGTCCAACAGGAAATAGTTGCCCGACTTCATGGCCGTGACGAGACTTCCATCGGCCCACTCGAAGAGAGAGCTCAACTTGATACGCTGTGCGTGAATGGATCGTTTGACTTCTTCGCCAATGAAGTCGGGCTGTTCTTTGAGTAGTTTTTCGTACACGCGCAACATTTCGTCGAGGGTCTCCAAGCCCGTGCCAGTCTCAGCCAGAGCAGCACGCAAGTCTCGCGCGAGGTGGTCCTCGAGGAATGCACGATTTCTAATTGGCCTCTGAGCGCCAATCAAATCTCCCGTCTCCGTGTTTTGGTGGGCGTTGACGATGAAGAGCTGCTTTTTAAAGGCATCGGCAAGCATCTGGCAAACCGTGGTTTTTCCGCAGCCAGTTTCACCGACGAGAAGCACGGCTTCGTTGTAACGTAGGGCATTCGCAACCAGAGCGTAAAGTCGACGCATAGCCTTCGTCCACACGACGCCGTCAGAGTTGACATTTTCTTCGTAGGTGCGAATCTCTGGGGTCCGATCCGGCGAGTACAAAACGGCTTCGTCGATGTTGGTTTGCTTGATGATCTTTTCAATGACTCGCTTGACAGCCAATCGTTCCTCGGGCTTTCTGACGCGTTCAGCTAGAAGCATGTAGCCTTGTTCGGCTAGTTGTTGTGCGGTTTCGGGTCCGCGCATGGCCCATCGGAACAAATCTCTGAGCGTTGCGAAACTCTTGCTCTCAAAGAGACGGTTGGTCTGACGTAGAATAGAAAGCTCTCGGTAAACGTTGACGATGTGGTCACACCAGGAACGAGGCAGCTGGGTCCTCCGCTCCAAGATGAATTTCAGCTCGTTGACGGGAATGTCGTCGAAATGCAGCTCCAGAAATCGATTCCTGAACGCACGCGAAAGAGTCTTTCTGCCGCCGTAAAGTCCGGCAGGGTTCTGGGTGGCAAATAGCATGAAATCTTCATGCGGTCTGACGACTTCCTGGGTCTCTGGGATCAAGAGTTCCCTGTTGTCGTCGAGCAGGCGATTGAGTGCTTCCAAGACATCGGTTGGGGCCAGGTTCAGTTCGTCAAGAACGATCCAATGTCCCTCGCGGAGAGCCTTGACTAGAACACCTTCCTGGAATTGGAGCTTGCCGTCATTGCCTGAAATGTAGGTGCCGAGGTATTCCTGCAGATCCGTGTGCTCGTGATTGTTGATGCGGACAAACTTGTTGCCAGAGCGTTTGGCGAGATACTCAATCATGCTGGTCTTTCCTGATGATGTGGGACCTTGGATGAGGACGGGAAAGCGTCTGGTGGATGCGGCGCGAACCAAGTTTGTCAGGTTTCTCCAAACAAAGTTGGTGATGATGTAGTGTTCCTCATCCGAGATGGAGAAGTTGCCTTTTCGAAGCCAAAGGGGATCTTTTTGTGCATTGTTGAGCCACTCCTCGAACTTTGCGTCGTCCTTGGACTTGCTGATTCCCTTTTTGCGCAGGTCTTGGGCATTCCTACCGTCGTCCCGGCGGATCTGAACGTAATCTCGGTCCTTGTCGGCTGGTTTCCGCAGAGGCGATCGAAGCTCAGGCTTCAAGTGCTTGACCACTGCATCAGCGACCAAGTCTTCGGAAGACTTGTCTAAGAAGGTCAAAAAGCTCATGCAAAATCCTTCGTACAAGGCTCTTCGCAAGGAATGCAACGGCGCCGTGTCGAGTGCGTAAATGAGGGTTCTCGTAAGCGTACGCAAGCTGAAGTGGGGTTTTTGGTTGGCGCTATCGACCAGCTTGTTCTCGCTGTTTAAAGTTTGAATGGAAAGGTACAGATTGGCCACGTCGGTCGAGATCTTCCTGTCATTGTGGAGGTATTGGTCGAGGTAGGTCTCCACGACACTCTGAAGACTCTTCAAGTCGCGGTCGGGGCTCTCCACGTAGAGTTCAGTGAAGCGAGAACGAATTCCCATGGGCAAGTCTTTCTTTCCGACGTCCGTCGCAGGATTCATGGCAGCGAAGACGCGAAAGTCTGGGTGAGCTTCGATGCGCTCAACATTGCCGGTCTCTGTGAGCAAGATGAAGGGTTTGCCGCCAGAACCTCCAGTGAGAAGGTCCGCCAAAGCCTCGAGCGTGTCTGGTGCTGCCAGGTTTATTTCATCGAGTAGCACCCAATCTCCATTCCGTACAGCCTTGACGATGTTGCCCTCCATGAATTTGAAAGCGAAAGCGTTCGACTTGTTGGCCACCTGCGATTCCAGTAGCTTCAGGTCGTTGGCGAAACTGTCCCATTCGGTGCGGTTGAAGGATTCGACTCTGCGTTTCTTCTTCTTCGGTTGGTCGAGATCCATCGTTGGGGCCTCCTTTGGAGAAGCTGCTTCGACCATCTTGAGAGCTTGCTGCCAGAACTTGCAGACGACCTTCCACCTTCCCTTGGACATGTGCTCGTTGAGTTGGTCGAGGAAAAGACGATTCTTTTCCTGGGAAAAAGTCGAGAGGAACAGGTCATCAAATCGATCCTTCATCGGGACCATGAGACTGCGAGTGTTGACCGGTTTGAAGCCACCGAGGAGATCACCACTCTCGCTCTGCTGCGACAAGTTGAAGACCTCGAGCTTTCGGCCAAGCTCTCCCGCAAGATGCTGGATTGCCGTCGTCTTTCCCGTACCCGTCTCACCGACCAAGAGAAGCGGCTCCTCGTGACCAACAGCGACGGCAATCTTCTCCAGCAGACGCCGAGTATGCTCGTTGGCAGCAAAAGGCCTGGCGTTTCTGCGCTTCTTTCGCTGGCTGCGTCGCAATGAGATGCGTCCAATGGTTACTTGGCTGTTTTGGTCATCCGCCGAGGGTTTGTAGGCGATTGGGCGTTGAGAGAGGAGGTGATCCCTCTTTTGCGGGTCAACGTGCAGTTCCCGTGCTATGCAAGCAACGATCAAGTCTCTTACGGCACCTTGTTCCAGGCTGCCAGCGAGACAATCGACCGCTTCCAAAAATACATTGTCGAGATTTCGGGCGTCGATCCGACTGCACCATTTGAACAAGTCGCGTGAGGTCACAGGCCGTATGATTCCCGACTTGCTTGCGGCGACGGACTTTTCTTTGGACAATTTGCGGAGGCTCGAGTAGACGCTCATGATCTGGGGCACCAGGGCGTTGGGTACGCGAGAGTATCCTTGGCGAATGATTTGGCCGAGGTCCTCTTCCGGCAGCATTTGGACGGGAACTCTCTTCCAGAAACGACTGCCCAGCATGCTACCGCCAGGCACGATTTCCTCGCCTCGCAAGTTTAGTGTCGTCCGCAGAGTTGCAATGATCTTGAATCCTCTTGCTGCTCGAACGACCTCGCCCCTGCTTGGAATGAGCAGCTCGCCAGACTCGATCAGCGGTAGAAGTGTGCTGATGACCTCGTTCGGGGCGCGGTCCAAGTCTTCTATCAGGACCCAGCGCCCTTCCCTGACAGCTGTGGTGAGTACACCGGGGCGCCAGCTGAAAGTGCCGGGGGTCGTGCCAGTGGTGTACATGCCAATGAGAAGTTTGGCATCGCTCTGCTCGTTCAGGTGGAGAGTGACCATGGTTTCCAGCTTGTTGAGCTCCCGAGCGAGATGGCGGACAATCAAGGTTTTTCCAGATCCTGCGAGACCCGTCATGAGCAGAGGTCCGGGTCGTATCAGTTGTCGGGCTACTGAAGTGAGGTTTTGAATGGTCGTGGTGGTTGGTACAAGCTCATTCCCAGGCGAGGAAGCACCGTTGGAGCGCGGCAGGAGAACCCCGTGGATTTCAGCAGTGTGAGGTCCGAGGTCCTTGCCAGTAATGACGCGACTGATGCCAGTAGGCTCGTAGTCTGTTCTTTCTTCCTGTGCGCTTTCCAATGCCTTGGACAGATCCTTGTGCCTTCTCTCTTCCCACAGACCAAGAAAGCGGTAGTCTATGTTCTTTCCCTCCCATTCACCAAGAACGGCCTCTTTTCCCACGTATTTTGAAATCATGTCCTCCATCGCCGCGTCTGCGGCTCTCAGGCATAAACAAAGACATCGGACGGCAAGGTATCGGATCGGAAGGTTTGGGTGTACGAGAAGTGGATGGAGAGAGAGAGGTGGTATCGTTTTGGCAAAGGTTTCCGTGTCGCAAATGAGAAGTCTAAATAGTCCAAGGAGGAGGGAGATGTCGCCGCATGCCAGTGCATCCCCAACGCCGTTGCACACAGCTTCGGCGTGGTCGGACAGGTGTGGCGCAAACGGCAATATTCTTGCGTAGGCGGGAATGACCTGGGCCGGCGGGTATTGTGCGGTCCAGACGCCGCGCACTTCGACGAAGAGGGGCTCGAATAGCGTGAAGAGGTAGTCGGTGTATCGTGGGTCCAGAGAGACTCGAGCAAGGTCCGCGATGAATTCCCGGTTGGAGGTGTTCCGGAGCAAATATCTCAGCTCCTCTGGGAGATTGCGAAGCGCATGAAGCGCAGAAAGACCCCAGGCACACTCCATCATGGCCGCTCGAGTGGAGGAGCAAAAGTCGTGGGCGACAGGTTTGTTTTGGAGCAGTCGTGGGCGACGGAAATTTCCAAAGATGTTAGAGGACGCTAGACCCGATTAGGCGGCGCTGGCCTTGAGATTTTGAAGGCCGCGGGAGTTGACCACCACTACCGCGTCAGTAACCCACTCCAACCCACCCCATCATGTCTCTCGCCTGCCAGTCTGCCCTGCGCGCCTGCGCCCGCTCCGCTCGAGTCTCGTCCGTCCGCGCCTCCACCTCCAGCGTCGCCCGCGTCACTCGGAGATGGCAGTCGACAGAGCCCGCCGCCGCACCCGCCAACCCAAAGATCGCCAACATTGTCGACCAGATTAGCCAATTGACCCTGTTGGAGACGGCAGACCTCGTCTCTACCCTGAAGGTATTCGGTCGAAGCCTCAATTGGTACCACCGCTCACGCCTGCTGTCTAGACCCGCCTGAACATTCCCGACATGCCCGTTGGCGGCTTTGCCGCTGCTCCCGCCGCCGCACCAGCAGAGGCCGCTGCCGAGGAGGAGGAGGCTGCTCCAGCAGCGCAAGAAAAGACGCTATTCACATTGAAGCTCCAGAGCTTCGACGCCGGCGCGAAGCCCAAGGTCATCAAGGAAGTCAAGAGCATGCTGGGCCTGAGCTTGGTCGACTCGAAGAAGTTTGTCGAGAGCGCGCCCAAGCAAATGAAGGAGAACGTGCCCAAGGACGAGTGTGAGAAGATTATCGAGACCATGAAGGCTTTGGGCGCGGTGGTTGTCATGGAGTAAGGGATCTCGGTCATGAAAGACGGCTCGGCGCAGAGGACAGGCAAAGGCGCGGTCGAGGTGTTTTGGCTGTTCAATAGACGGCCTGACTAGTGTACAAATACGGTCAATAGCCGGTGGGTATCTTGGGCCCTGGCTAGAATTTCTCAAATCCAAATCCACCTGAGCGATCCCACGCTCTGAACGCCGCTGCCATGCATTTTCCGTCAAACGTGACGCCAGTACGCCTTGCCATGATTTCAAAAGATCCACCCCAGCTCTTCAAGAATCCGGGCCTGCCTCCTCTGCCGCATCAAGACTCCAGTTCGATGGCCTGCCTCCTCTCTGCCGCATCCTCCTCGGCTGCTGTAAAGTCATCTTCCCCAATGTCACTGCTTTCCTCCCACAGCTTTTCAAACTCGCCGTCATTCTCTGCATCCACCTGCCAAATGACTTCTCTCAGTCTCTTGTGTCTTTCTCTGTCTTCTTCGATTCTCTGTTCGATTTGCCTCTTGTCTAACCGTATGGCACCATTTCCGCGAGGTGTATGTCTTCCGCTGCCAGGTGCGCCGTTCGAAGGGGAGAGGGTGGCGTGGGCGCCAGAGGTGTCGCGTTCCTTGAGGCTTTCTTCGAGCTCGGAGACGGTCTGCGGGACGAGGACCTGCTTTTGCGCCAACCCAGCAAGCACCTGTCCATTAGCTTCGATCATTACCTCTGCGAAAGAGACATACCCTGCGGACGACCTTGACATTTGCTGCCCCAGATCCGTCGCTCGGAGCCACCGCATCCACGACTCGCACCATGTCGCGCTGCATCATGCGGACGAATTCGGGGTGGTTTTCGCGGATTGCCAGGTCGCAAAGGTGCTCGATGAAGTACATGATGTTTGCCCGGTTGTTCATGTTATTCTAGTCCGTCAGCAGGCGGGACTTCACACGAAGAAAGAGCTCACCCGTTCCAACTGCTCCAAAATGCACGAGTGCAGATCTTCGTCCATGTCGCGATACTTGAGCGCATAGTTTGCCGCCTTTTGCGCCGAGGTGACCGAGGCATTGAGATGCTGCAGCTGGCTGGTGAAGCGCATGCGCACTTCAAAGGGGTCCGCCATTGCGAAGAGGAAGTGGTTGCGGCGAGAAGGCGGAGGACGAAGCTTCGTCGACGGTGATGCGGCTGGCTGACGCGAGTCGCGGTCCGGTTGGCGTCGGCCCCAAAACCCCACGCTTTATGACTCGCCCTAACGTCAACATCAACTCGTCTTGCTATCGAAGTGCCGGCATACTTTTCCTCCCCCATTTCCCGGACTTCCACCAAACAAAACAATCCAATCGCCAGCATGTCTACCGACAGTGACACTGGTCTCACCCTCACCGTTCTGGGATGCGGTATGTTTCGGTTAATTTTTTACAACTCTCAATTGACAACACAAACAGGAACCATGGGAAATGCCATTCTCGGCGGCATCATGGGGGCCATTAGCAACCCAACTGCTCCCTCCACCAGCTCGGATGAGGTTGTCCCCAATCGCCTGCCGACCAACTTTGTAGCTTGCGATGCATGGGAAGGCGCACCCGCCGCCATCCAATCCGCACTGGGCAAGTACAACCGGCCGTTGGAAGTCTTCGTCAAAGACAACCTGTCGGGCGCCAAAAAAGCCGACATTCTCCTGCTGGCGTGCAAGCCGCACATCTTCCACGACATCCTGTCCGAGGCGGGCATGCGCGAGGCGCTGGCCGGCAAGCTCATCATGTCCATCCTGGCGGGCGTCAGCGTCGAGCAGATTGAAAAGGCCATCTACCCGGACGGCATCCCGCAAGACGGCACCGCCTGCCGCGTCGTCCGCGTCATGCCCAACACGGCGTCGCTGGTCCGCCAGTCCATGACCGTCATCTCGCAGCCCACGCCGCCGCTGTCCGACGACCAGACGGCCCTCGTCACGTGGATCTTCAACCGCATCGGCCGCGTCGTGCTGCTGCCGCCGCACCTGATGGACGCGTCGACCGCCCTGTGCGGCTCCGGCCCGGCGTTTGTCGCGCTGGTTCTCGAAGCCATGGCCGACGGCGCCGTCGCCATGGGCATCCCCCGCAAGGAGGCCC
The DNA here is from genome assembly GCF_038025025.1 of Phyllosticta citribraziliensis. Classification (NCBI taxonomy): domain Eukaryota; kingdom Fungi; phylum Ascomycota; class Dothideomycetes; order Botryosphaeriales; family Phyllostictaceae; genus Phyllosticta; species Phyllosticta citribraziliensis. Next base: position 141,955 of record NW_027117351.1, on the reverse strand, counting down.
AGCTCATGGCTGCCCAGACCATGAGGGGCACGACGGGCTTGGTGCTCGAGGAGAACAAGCACCCGGCCGTCCTGCGCGATCAGGTGTCGACTCCCGGCGGCTGCACCATTGGCGGCTTGATGACTTTGGAGGAGGGCGCAGTCAGGGGTCACGTCGCCAGGGCCATTCGGGAAGCTACGGTCGTGGCGAGCCAGCTGGGCCAGGGCGTCAAGAACGTCAACGGCCCGAAGCACTGAGAAGGGTCGGCGAAGTTTCATAAACACACGAGGGATGGGGGTTTCAGGTGGTTCAAATTGGTTTCGACATAGAAGGCTCAACAAAAGTTATAAAGACGCAATCAATCCTCGGGGAAATCATTTTACTTCACGTCTATACATGATTACATCCCCTGCCAACATCTCTATTCCACTTTTTACTGCATCCTCGCTCGGTAGGTAGATTGGTTGGCGGACGCAAACAATGGGAATGGAAAAGTTAGCGGAGGAGAGAATTATGAAGGCGAGAAACAAGAAAAAGAAGGCTAAGGAGTGTGTACTTTAAACCTACCCTTTTCAAAAAACACTCTTTAGACTATAAAAGAAATAAAGTCAAGGCCCAGTCGAGTAGTATGAGGCACTCTTCTCCTTTATAAAACTATTGAATGGTGAGGTAGAGAATGAACAGAGCATTCACATGTAAAGCCAAGTTGCTCACTACTACATAATAAACTGACGTTGGAAGACAGGAGTAGTGATGACACTGCCGCTCGCTGATTGGCCCGTGCCTTATCTCCGGCCAGGCGCCGTGGGACCCTCAAGCCGCCCATCGTGACCTCAACACTCCATCACACGAGCAACGCCAGCCCTCCCGCAATGCCGACGCGCCCTGGCTGAAGACACCCATCTCCTGCGCACCTATGCTCCGACCAACCTGGAGGTAACCGCTACCTCCACCAAACCGCTGTTCGCCGCTGGTGACGTTCACCGACCGCTCCCCGCCCCACATCTACCACCCCACGATGGATCGCATGCGCAAGTTGTTCGGACAGGAAGAGCAGGCGTACGAGCCGCTGGAGGGCGGCTCCGTCGCCCAGGATGGAGAACGGCCGGAGGATGACGAGAAGAAGTCGTTTACATGGCTGGAGTACTCGATATTCCTGCTCCTGGGGGTGGCAATGCTGTGGGCATGGTAAGACTCCCTTCACCGCGAATTGCAGCAGGATCTGAAGCTGGTAGGAACATGTTTTTGGCTGCCGGGCCGTACTTTCAGGGCCGCTTCAAGTCGAACGAGAAGATATTGCACACCTTTCAGTCGACGCAGCTGTCCGTCTCGACCGTCGTCAACCTGGGCTCGATGCTGCTGCTGGCCAAAATGCAGGCCAAGGCGTCGTATCCCAAACGCATCGGCGCCGCGCTGGTCATCAATGTAGTCACGTTTACTCTGCTGGCCATTTCCACGCGGCACTTTCTCGACATCTCGGCCAAGGGGTACTTTGCGTTCATGGTCATCATGGTCACGGCGGCGTCGTTCGCGAGCTCGCTCTGCGGTAACGGCATCTTTGCCTACGTCTCGGGGTTTGGCCGCGAGGAGTACACGCAGGCCATCATGGCGGGCCAAGGCGTCGCGGGCGTGCTGCCCCCAGCCGCGCAAATCATCTCGGTCCTGTCCATCCCAAACGGTCCTGGCGTCAACGAAGGCGACGTGGAGCGCGAATCGGGCAAGTCGGCCTTTGCCTACTTCATGACGGCCACCTTTGTCTCGGCCATCACCTTTGTCGCCTTCTCCTACCTGGTGTCGCGCCAACGGCGAGCTAGCCGCATGGCCGAAAGCATTGAAGACTTAAGGTCGACGGCGTCGCTTCGAGAGACGGTTCCGCTGCTGACCCTCTTCCGCAAGCTCTTCTGGCTGGCCGCCGCCGTCTTTCTCGACTTTGCCGTCACCATGGTATTCCCGGTATTTACGCAAGAAATCCGCAGCGTGCGGCCGACAGAGTCGGCGCCGCGACTGCTGCAGCCGGCGTCGTTCATCCCGCTCGCCTTTTTGTTCTGGAACATTGGCGACCTGCTGGGGCGCATCCTGCCCGCCGTGCCAGCGCTGTCGCTAACGTCCAAGCCGCGCGCCGTTTTTGGTCTTTCGGTCGCACGCATCGTCTTCGTACCGTTGTACCTGCTGTGCAATGTCGGGGGCGCGGGGGCCGCCGTCAAGAGCGACTTCTTCTACCTCGTCGTTGTGCAGATGGGCTTTGGCGTCACCAACGGCTTCATTGGCAGTACTTGTATGATTGGGGCGCCGGAGTGGGTCGATGTGAACGAACGAGAGGCGGCGGGCGCGTTTATGGGGCTGTGTCTGGTTGCTGGTCTGGCGGCGGGCAGCTTGTCGAGTTTTGCGGTTGCGGCGTTGCTGTTGTAGATGAGAGGTGTTTGTCAGTGGATGGAAGAAAAGGTCAAGTTGGAGTCGTTGGCTGAGGGGGCATTCGCATGGCGTTCCTAGAATGGTCTGCTAGAGTGTTGAAGATGTGGCACAGGTGTTTTCTGGATCATTGACATTTGGAGTCTGGAGACTTGGGTTGGGCTCAACATGGTGTGGCTAACGAGGTGATGGTTCGGAGAACAATCCATTCTGCGCCTCTTGTCGACAAGAGAATAGAGATGGACTGGACAATGGTCAACGATTTCGAGCATCAAATCTCCGTTGCCCCATTTCTTTGTCGAGAATGGAATAGGGATGGACTGGAACAATCCACTTTGCGCCTTCTGTTGGCAAGAATGAGTGGAGACTGAACACTTGAATTTGCAAGGGAGTGGCCATGGAAAAATGATCAGAGGAGGTCGAGGTGGACACGACGGAAATGGACGGGACAACGCCAAACCCCCCAGCAGTCGACGATGGTCGCGCACACGGTCCGGCGGTGGTTCGACGCGACATTGGCTTGGATCTAGGATGGCAAGGGCCAACACACGAGTGTCAAAATTCGACGCCGTCTAGAATTGTTGTTTTGCTGATCGGGCTACGTCATGAGCGTTGGTCGGGGTCGGTCTAGAACGCTGCGAGCCTTTGCATTGTTTTTCTGTTTTATTTTAGGGGTCCTCGGGATGACGTACGGCATGGGGGTGCGTGGGACGTGAATGACGACAGCGTGCGCCGCTCGCGTAGCGGATCATGGTGCGATGGATGCATGGGGCAATATTGTGTTGTGTGCGGCCGTGGATGCGTTTCTGGGGCCTGGACGATACGAGCGCGATCAGTGATGAACGGAGGAATCACGATGGAGGCCGGCGACCTGGGAGAGAATGGATCACTGATGATGGGAGAAATCACGATGCACACGAGGTGGTGTTCCGTGTTGGCGCTGCCTTGATTGCAAGGTGCATGCACGGGTCGGACATGACGACCGCCTCCGCGGCGCAGCGACGTCATTGCCCATGGCCGACGCCAAATACGGACGAGCCGCACCTTCTGGGCCGGGACCGTCCTCGGCGAGAGAGATGGGATGCCGTGACGGGTCTGGGAGAAGATGCGGTGAGCATCTGTCGTTGTTGTGTTGGTTGGATTGTTGGTTGTTGTCGTTGTTTTAGTCGTTGGACCCTGAATTCCTCCGGCGCGGACCGTCCTCCGCCGGCCAAGCCTTCTCCGCCGCGCGCCCCGCCCCCCGTCGGCTCCTCCGCCGGTGTCTCCGACGTCGTCGCTTTCCCACCTCGCCACCAAACAGCGTGCTCCCCCAAATCGCTCTCCACCATCCCCGGCTCGCTGACTCGTTCATTCGCAACGGCCTCCACGCGAGCTGCTTAATCCGTGCAGATCAAGGTTGGTCCAATTTTCCCCTTGTGGCCGCGGCCGGCTGCCTCGGTACCACCGTCAAAAAGCTTTTCCCGCGCCTCTCTTCACTTCACTATATGCCCTAGTTCAGCCCTTCTCCTTTGGGCCACCATGTGTCATGGACCCTGACCAGACCTTCTCTCCACCTTGCTCCACGTTGGGGCCCCTAGTCTGCTTTTTCTCGTCATTTTCTACTCCCTCCCATTTTCCCGCCAAGTGGTGCAAAGCCCCTTGTATGCAGTTCAAGTCTCTTTCCCTTCTACCCGACAGACGGCTGCATCCCTTTCGCTTTGACCTCCCTTATCTGCTTTGCGCAATCTCCAGCGCCAGGCCAGGCCAGGCCAGGCCAGCCTCACTCCTTCTCTGCGTGATTGCCTTGCCGTCTCCTGACTGGTCTTTTGCAGATCACCCTGCCTGCCTCCAGTCGGCTTGAGCAGCCTTGCGACTGCCTGCTTGCTGCTGTACCCACGCCCGGGGACACGTACCACCTGCCCAACGCATTGCGCGTCCGAAGGAGTAGCACTTACGAGAGGGAGCCGAGCTGCAACTCACCAAGGGGGAAGGGCCGCCGGCGTGTCCAGGCCTAGACATGTCCCACCCTCCACTGCTGCCGCAGACGGTGCGCATCAAACGCAAGCGCCAGGACGAGCCTGTCGACACGCTGCACGTCCACACCCAAGAGGACTCCAAGAGGCGCCGTCACACCGAGGACCATGATGACCAGCAGGCCCAGGCCATCTTCCGGCGCGTCCAGGACGTCCAGGAGCCCATCTCTGAAACCACGGCGTCCCAGTCGCAGTCACTGCTCTCGTCGTCCAGTGGGGAGGCGCCAACTGACCCGGCCGCCGCCGCTGCCTCTCCTGGCTTGCCAGCCGGCGGCGCCAGCGGGAGCTCGCGTACATTGGGTCCCACCAGCAGCAGCGGCCGCAGGATTCTCCCAACCCCCCAGGCTACGCGCCGGTTCCATCTGGCCAGGGCCTCGCTTGGGTCCAGCTCGGCCAGCTCGACGACAGGGCCGGCCGGCGGCGTCGTCAAGAAGAAGCGCAAGAACGTTGCCACGCTCGTAGAGTCCAAGCCCAAGAAGCGGCGGTCGTCGGATGAAATCAGCGCTGCCGTGTCCGAGTGGGTCGCCAGGAGGGCGCGGGAGCAGGACGGACAGACGGCTCCTGTGGGACCTGAGCAGCAGCCTTCATCGCTGAAGCGGCCGGGCAGGTCGTCGGCAGTGAGCACGCCTCGCAAGCCGCACGCTGCTACTGCTTCTGTCAGTGAAGCCCAGCAACACCAGCAACAGCCAAACGCAAACACTGTTGCCGCCAGCAATGCCAGTGCCAGTTCCAATGCCGTTGACCCTGGCCTGTTGGCCGACATGCAAAGGTTTGCCCACGAAGTAGAGTCGGCGGAGCAGCAGCAGCCTGCCAGTGCCTCCAACGTCAACTCTTTCCAGCAACAGCAGCCTGGCACGCCAACGACGTCGACCACGCCCCAGAAGCTCAAGTTCCAGCCCAAGCCCACGCCGCGGTACCGCGCGCGCAACCCACCTACCGCCGCCGGCTCCTCAAGCGCCATGGACATCGACGCCAAGCCGTCGTCCCTCGACGCGAGCGACACCTCCTCAGACTCCGACGACGACGGCGACGGCGACTACGTGTACGACACGTACATCCTATCGACCGGACCAGCCGACACGGTGCTCCACCACGCCGCCTCGTCCGCCGCGACGGCAGCAACGATGACCAGCATCCCGGCAGCGCCGCTGCCGCCGTCGGTCGGGCTGCTCATCATCCGCGCCGACGACGAGCCGCTGTGGGAGGCGTACGCGGACGGCGACGGTGCGGGCGGTGACGCCGATGACGAGGATGCGTTCGACACCGACGATGAGGATAGCAATGCGGAGGATTGGCGTGGGAATGAGTATCCTGAGGAGGAAGACGACGATGATGAGGTGATGGGAGAAGACAGTGATGGGGAGAGAGCGGCAGCGAGGGTGCAGAAGGGCCTCGGGAGGATTGAGGACGAGGAGTGGGATGCTAGAGGCGCTGATGGTGTCGACAGTGATGGGGTTGGCGATGGATGGGGCGACAGTCCTGATGATGCTGTGTGGAGTGATGAGGACGAGGAGCGCATGCGAAGGCCGTTTGCTGTGCCTGGGTGGTTGAAGAGGTAGAGGGAGAGACAAAGAGAGGTAGATAGGATCGTAGACGGGCAGACGTACACACACTGCTCTTCCCCATCACATAGATCAGAGAGAATCGGAGAGAGAGAGGAAGAAGAACGAAGAAGAGCAATAGACAACAAACAAACAGCACGGAAACTATCCATGTATATCTTTCTCATCTCCCACTCCACCCTCTCAGGTAGGCGCACAAAAAGACGTCAAACACACTTGCATGCAGCACCTTCTCCCACGATCTAGAGATCTGCTGGCGATCTGGGGGTAGTCTGATGTAGGTACAAAGGTAGACTGGGACGTGGGCATCTGGGATCGTGTGGGGATCGGGGATGGGGGACGTGGTGATGGAGGCGCGGGCTTGTGGGAGGGGAGAGGGGAGAGAAGGACCAGCATCTACAGTCGATGTTGCTTTCTCCATTGATGTGTAGGGGATCTGATTGTTTGAGGTGTTGGTTGACTGACTACTGGCTGTTTTGGTGCTTGTTGCAGAGTGTGGATTTTTCTCTTATCGATCCATCGTTTGTTTGTTGTACCATAATATGCCTTTGTCGCGAATCTGCGCCATTCTGCCATGCGGTGACGAGGAAGAAAAGGAACGAACGAACAGTTGACTGATGGACTAATTAACTTGTAACTAACGGGCCTTGGAGATGGAGGGAGTAGCTCAGATTGATGAAGCGTGGGATGCAGGTGACTAAAATCAAAAAAGGAGAAGAAAAAAGACTGAGTACAGAATGAAGAACCAAAGAAACATCACGCAAGAATGGAGGACTGTGAGAAAGATGGAGTCAGGATGACGGTAATGGGGCAGCAATGAAGACAGCCTTTGTCTGTTTGACTGTTGGACTCTTGTTTTGTCGCTTGTTTCTATCATCTTTGCCTTTGCCTCTGCTACTGCTCTGCTGGTTGTGGTGATTGCGCCCTCTTGCTTGTCCGGTTTGCTCTCGCTTAAGAAAAAGAGGTGAAAAGGGAATCAAACCAAGGAACGGTAGATGAGGTACCTCTGTCGTCGCCTTCCTCGCCGCCCGCCCATCTTTCACACGATCACTTTTCCTCCTCTCCGTCTCTCCCTCGTCCGAGCAACCTTACACCCGAGCCCGGCTCCGGCCCTGGCCCCGAGTCTGAGCTTTCAGTGTCGTCTTTCCTGTTGGCTAGGTGACACGTGCTGTGGTGCGTGTTCGAGTCAACGCACGCTGCCATGGTCACGACAGAGGGCAACGCTGCTGCTGCTCCTGATTCCTGCGTCTTTGCTGTCATTCCAACTTCGCCTTCAATAGACTGATTGATTGACTGACCGATCGACTCGTTGACTGCAAAACCACCAACGCCATCTGCTCTCTCAAGGCTGGCAAACCCTTCCTTCCTCCCTCCTTCCCTTCCCTCGCGATGCTCCATCCTGTCCCTCGGTCGACAAACTGGCCACACGTCCGCCGACGTTGACGACCAACCAATTAACCCACCAATAGCAACCCGCATCCAGCAATCTATCCAGCCCACCATTCACGTCCCTCACGCCGTGTCAGCACGCCACGCCACCCACCGCGCCCCCGCGCCCGCCCCGGCCCGACACACCGGCACGTCAGGCGGCAAAAACGCCACAACGAGACAAATGTGACAGGTACCATCGCGCGGACGGCCGGCGCCGCGCTGACTGCCTGCCTGGAGTCGAGGCTGTCTGACTGGCCGAGCGGACGAATGGCCGGCTGGACGGTGAGCCACTCATGAGCGGCGAGGGGGTGAGGCGGCCGGCCGGCCTGTTGGAATGGAGGGTGGCGGTGGTGAGTGAGTGATTGGTGAGGTGAAGCCTTTCGGAAAAGGTGACAGACACCGCACTCGCAGAGGGAGACTGGCCAAACCCCCCTTTGGACAGTCGACGAGCACTTGAAAGTCAGCGATCAACCCAGTCGACGACAGCGAGCAGCATGTCATTTGGAAAAGCAGCGAATCAGCGCCAAACGAACCCAGCCCAAACACCAAAACTACAATCCTATTTTGAACAGCAGCAGCGGGTGGTGGTGGTTCATGCGAGGGGAGAGCGCAACTAATGTACAATACATATAGACAGATCCACCCCACACCATGTACATGTAGATGTACATCTAACATGGATGGCACGGCCATCCCTTCACCACCCAATGCGGAACTGCAAGAACCATTTCGACAACGAGAAGACGAGGAGATGGACAGAGAGGTGATATGGGACAGTCTTGAGTCTGACGTATGCCTTTTTTGATGCAGAGCAATAAAAGTGGTTGGCCGAGTGCCTTCCTTCTCTCCAAAGCGACTACCGCACTCACTTGCATGCGGAGCTCTTTCCAGAGTCCACCCCGCGTTAACGTCGTAGCCTCGTCCGTCGGCCAGTCAGTCAGTCAATCCGTCAACCACTCATTGGAAGAGGATCCACGCCAGGAGATCAGCGGCGTCGAGAACGCCCGTCTCGGAACGCTAACTTGGCTACATACTCTGTTTCGAGGCCACACACATGGTCGACGTGTTTGGCCGCCGCCGCTGCTGCGCTGTTGTTTGATGCACGCAGGCAGCGGTATGCACTGCACAGTATGTACAGGCATGTCCATGTAGGATGCAGGGCAAGCCAGTCAGGGCGAGCGGGAAAAGCGAGGCGGGCACGTCAGGACTGGGAAGGACGGAGGGGTGGATGCACGACCGCGCCGGCCAGCCAGCCGGGCTGCGCTGCGCGACAGGAAGGGGGTGTGCGAGATCCTGTGTGTTGGAAAGTCTATGTACGTCTTGCTGCACTTATGCGGGCAGATGGATGGATGGAGAGCAGCATCCATGTCTGTTTAGTTTGTGTACGGAGTGTACATACGGAGTGCATACGTAGGAGGGGCAGCGCGGCGACGACGCGAACGGGGTTGTTGGTCCGCTTGCTTGAGGGGTTGGAGAGAGGCTTTGTGCGTGCAAGACGGAGGAACAGAGTGAAGGGACTGGATTCGACTCGACTGGAAATGGCCGCCGTTGACGCCGCAGTAGGTGAGGAGGTACAGACAACAAACAGACAGGTAGACAGGTAGACGGATCAGACGCAGTGTCCAGACGTAGGAAGCAGCCCACTTTGGAAAGAGCATGTAGGTCGCGTGTGTGATTGGGACTCGGGCAGGCCGCAGCAACAGGAGGTGGTTAGTCCCCGGTGAGGCAAGGCTGGCAAGGAAGCAGTCCAGACGACAGGCATCAGTAGGTAGATAGCCGCCGCTCGTTTCGTCCTTCCTGATCTTGTGCGAGCTGGGTAGGTGGATTGACTGGCACACAGATATGCCATGCACCACCACACGAAGCGAATGGGGAGCGCCCCTTTCCAGCTATGAGTTGTTGCTTGCGCGCTGCTAAGTCATCCTATTTTGGTTGAGTCGGGGTGGTGAGTACGCGGCGGAACGGGCATGCTGTGAAATGGAACAAAGGTAACTAGCAGGCGTGGCGTGTCAGAGAGGACAAGGGAGAGACTTGGTGGCGTCGGAGAGCATCATGACATTACCGCATGTCTGTGAGAGAGTGCGGGACTTGCGAGGGTTCATGATTCAGACAGAACCGCCCAAAGGGGATGATCTGGACCACCAGGCGTGGGTAGGACCCCCCTCGGCCGCAAAACAAGCAATGAGCCCCACGAACAGACTTAAAGCGCATTCAGTCTTCTTGCCAGACAGTCACTCGACCTCGAAAGCCCGCCATCAACTGTCTCGACGTCCAAAGCCTCGCTCCCCTCGCCTCCAAGACAGATCCATGCAGGCGGGCTGAATCTCACAAAACAAAATACATCTCGTACTCTGCAAGTCTGTCCGACCTGCATGTCAAACAGCGAACGGAGCCCAGTCCGGGCTGGCAGCAAGCAGGAGCAGTTTTCTGTATACGAATCCCTCGAGGCAAGGAGAGGGAGAGCTGGGCCGCGTGGACGAATCCGCTGACAGCTGACGCGCATGTATGGGAGAGGAAAAATCAAAACCGCATGGGGTGATGGTGTAGGTTGTCATGGCGCGTCCGACGAGAGCCTCGCTGGCGGGTCGCGCCCAATTTTACCGGCAAGCGAGCAAGCAGGCCGAAGACTGCTGTCGAACTGCCATGATTGACCGATAATAGTGAGGCGGCGGACCCTGAACCAAAAACGGGGGGCATGCGCATGATCCTGGTCATGTACACACCAGACTGCGACAACGATGTAGCCTTATGTGCGTGCGGCGTTGCCGCCGTGCATGCGATTTGGCTGATTGGTACTGGTTCGGCTGCATTTTCCGAGCAAACCAGGACACGGGCGAAGCGAGTGTGGAGGAAGGGAGGGAGAGTCCGTGTGACGGACGTCGATCGGCCCTTTCGGTCGAACTGGACCCTCATCTCTGTAGAGGAAGAAAGTGACCAGACGGGACGAAATATGATCAGCCAGGCGTTTGATGATTGGCAGGCGCCCGCGAGGTCAGACGGGCGGGACGCGATCAATGACGTAGGGTAGAACTGCCTTGGAAGAGCCCTGTACTGTACCCGAAGGAAAAGGAACAAGCTCCGGAATCCGTGGACGCTGCGTGTACGCATGGCGTGCTGACCGCCGTGCCTTGATCGAGTTTTTCATTTCCCACCGCGACAGCAACCAAGAATGACGGTCTTTGAGGCGGGTCGGAATGGAGAGAGCTCCCAACGCTCGTTTGGCGACGATCATCCGTGCCACAACATTGTAGATCCTACATTCGTAGCCATTTGGAGCGTTCTAGGCCGGCCGTGGCCCTCGACGCACCGCAGCATCCCTTGGGAGTGTGAAAGCGCCCGTCACTGGTCTGCAGGTGTAAAACAACGGCAGAGTTGTACTGAGTGCGCATCGTTTCCGGTCCAATCGTTGGATTCGATCTAGGCCCATCTGCCCATTTGGATGTATGGGTACGCGAGGCGTCGTGCGAGTACTGGCGAACACGGGAAGGGAACGTGGTCATTGTGGCTGCAACAGCCATGTTCCCCATGCGCGGTGATGTCAGAATTTCCTACGGAGCAAGCTCCGTCGAACAAGCTTTCTGTCCTCCCACCTGCGACCTCGACCACGACAAGCCGCGAAATGAGGAGAAGGGATCCCTCTGACGACGGAATCGAGCCATGAAAATTTTCGAGGGTTGCATCATGCGTAGGCTAGCCGCCATCTCAGGAATGTTCGTTTCAGGGGTTTTGGCGAACCGTTGCATCGAAGCCGACATCACTTCGTATCTGTCCTGTGGCTGCAATTGGGTACCGAGTGTCTCTGAAATGCAGTCAATTCTTGCAAAGTATGGTGCCTAATGAGACAAGTTGCGGTGCAGTCTTTTCGGGTACGATGCGCGTAGAATGTAGCAGCTTGGATGCTACTTGGCGATCTTCGTGTGGCAGTCGTCGACAGACTTGGGATTTTTTCGTTCGGTGAATTCTCAGGTAGTCCTGACTGTTTGAATTGTTAACTTCTTGATCCGATATCGAGTTCTCCAAGAATGAATAATGACTGGTCCAGAATCTTTCAGGTTGTAAATCCACCGTCGTGGGGATGGGGCCTTGAACTCCTTATAAAGCCCAGATCAACCGCAAGCCTCCACGGATTGTAGATGCTTCAGGCCTGCAGGTAATGAATGAACGGGGATTCTCTTACATCCATCGGCACAGCGGCGCACTTTTTTCCTGATGTGGACGAGCGTGAAGCATTGATCGGTCAACCCGGAGACTCTGCAGCCACACCCACCAAGTGGAGAACCGCCCACCACTCGGATGGCTGAACATCAGTAGCCCCGGCGTTTCTTGACGGAGGCCGGGCAGATCATCTCGGGGAGCCATGTCTCACCAAGTACCTGGTAGGTGGTCAGCCGCTGCGTAATGATCCTGTCTGGATGGCGAGGAACTCTCGGGGATGACAAAATTGATCTGAAGATCTTCAGGGTCTCATCGACTAGATTGAATATTCAAAAAATGTGGTGTCGCAGCAGGAGCATCTTGTGAAGAACAGAAAACGTGGCATGAAGCACAGCAGATTTTGAGGAAATGCAAATGTAATATTCAAGCTAAGCCCAAATGTAACAGTGCTGAAGGGAAGAAAGACTGGAAGGTGGAGAGAAAAGACCGTACAACTCCTTTTTTTGTTTCGTGGGCCGAGTCGGCATTCTATTCCAGGTCGCCAGCCCCAGAACAGCATTACCAAGAGAGTAGGGGAATCTTGAGCGCACGCTGACATGACGGGCGTGATCCAGGTGAAAAACAGACAACTCCAGTACACTCTTCGATGCAAGAAGATATTAAAGTGGACCCAAGAAGAAAACCGAAACAAAAACTAGCAGCAGCGGTTGGCCATTTCCTGGAGATCCGGAAACTGGCTCATCATCAACACTCTTTCCCTCACCACGCCCTTGACGTCGGTCTTGAGGTCGTCCGGTACGCCTCGAACCTTTTCGATGCCCCACTGCTCGCGAATGCGGTAGTAAGCGCAGGTCAGCCCACCGGCTGTGCGGGCTCTATCGGGGTACGTGTTCCAGAGTCCAGGCTCTGGGTGGCGGCGCTTGCCTCCGGGAGGGAATCGAACGCGGAATTGCTTCTCGATTTCCTTCCAGGACATGCCCTTGAGGATGGCGCACACCATGATGAAGACGCGCTCTTCCTCTCCGTAGGCGTGGCGAGGATCGCGCCGCGCGTTTTCGCTTTGGGAGCTTGAGGCAGTCGAAGACCTCACGTAGTAGCCATCCAGGTCGTAGTCGGATTCATTCGTGGGGCTGTGGCCACTGCCAGATTCGGCAGTGCTGGGCCTATGGCGTGCGCCGTTGACTGATGCCCAATTTGCTGCTCCCTGTGGGGGATAAGCATTGGCGTATTGTGCGTGGTAGTTTCTAGAGTGGTGGCCGTATTCTTGTTCGTAGCGGGCAGCGTAGCCAGATGAGACGGGGCCAGACGATGGTCGACTTCCTGGCGCAACGTAGTCGAGAGACATTCTCTCGAGGCCGCGAGACATGGGACTCATGACTGGAGAAGGAAGACCAGAGTATGTTGTTGCAGGCGAATAGTAGCTTGAAGAATTGCTAGTGCGTCGGCCGGCTGAGCCCGAGGAGGCCGGGCTAGATGACGCCGGCGCTGTCTCATTGAGGATTGCCCGGAGAGCAGTCATGGCGAGGATGGTAGTGAAAAAAGTGGAGATGTTTGGAAGGCAGGGAAGATGGAGATTTGGACTTGGAGAAGAGAGGCTGGACCGGTGCCTTATTACCTGCCTTTTAAATCTGCCAACGAACCCACAGTGCCTCACACGACCTTGCCCAAGGCATTGAATGGTCCCATCAAGGTCTGTGTAACAATTTGGAGTTAGGGCGCGCAAATCGCAAATCTCGAGGGAAAAATAAAAAATGAAAAATAAAGATGCATATCCCCTCGTCTGCAGGAAGAGAGCACGGCGCTCGGCGCATCCTCAGTGGATCCTGTCAGGGCTGCTTGAAGAAGAAACTCGGACATTTCGCCCACAATAGCAAGACACCGTGCTTCTAATTCAACCTAATCGGATCCGGTAAGCGCAGATCAACGCGATCTCGTTTTTCTTTGCGTCTTCACGATCGGTCTGCGGCGGAGACCGCGAAGCTGAGGTATGGGGGGCAGCCATCCTTCTGGAAACCAACATGGTACAACAATGAGAGCAGCAAAAGAGGCGGTCTGCAGACAACATGCGTTGGCAATTGCAGCTAGCCGTATTAGAGGTCTGGAAGAGAGGGTCGCTATCAGCCACCCAAGCGAGTTTCCAATATGCATCGAGCCGTCAAGTTGCTGCTCCAACGTTTGGTCAATTTGCCAGGTTGTGTCCAGAGGTGGTTTTCTGAACACAAAGGCTTGCCTCGATCTATCACCACAACGGTCACATTGCTGCAACGGTCTGATCTTCCGCAGGGACTGAATCAACACCCTCTCAGGGTCCATGGCGTCAGCCACGGTTCGCAGGGCAGTCTTCAAGAATCAAGAGCCCAGGACTATACCGTGGTACCACCAGGGCTGTTGATTGCTCGACGCGCTGGCCACGGTGCGTATCATGACGACGGTTTGGGCTTTTCATGATGTCACCCTTGGGCTAGACCACGTGGATGCAGAGGAGTTTGCCGCTGCTAGTAGCGCTGCTGCAAAGCAACCATCTCATCATTTCCTTTTCACCGCCCTGACCGCGAGCCTGGAAGACAGGGAGGAGGCAAAGAAAGGGAGGACCCCAGTCAGGCATCAACGCCAGCCAGCTCTGGGGTAGATCAGCCGGTAAGCCGAAGGGTAGGATGCAGATGTTTCGAGTCGACCAAGGGTGATCGACGAAGAAGGATCGTTTTTTACGACCTGGTTTCACACGCAGAGAGCCGCGTATGCCTGAGCAGTATGCGGCCATGGGAAAAGAAAGGAGTCTTGAATTTCGGGGGAGGAAGCCGTACGACAGGTCGAGAATGGCAGATGGCCGAGGTGAAGATGGCGCAACGAAAGACGGGCAGGCAAGGTGTGACCATTGGATTTGGGAAAGTCGGGACGTTGTCAGATCCCTGGCGTACCCTGGACCGGCAGGGTGGTTCCCCCGGGTAGTGGATTGCACCGGCAGGAGGCTGTGGCGTGGACGTGGTACATGGTGTTGAACCGCATGCCTGCCGCCGACGTGCATGCCCTGCCCTGTCCTGCAAGCGCAGGTGGGTGTGTGGTGTTGCTTTTGGGCCCGGACCTCTCGCCGTCCATGTCCTCCCTCTTGGCCCTCGCCGCACGTGATGACCGTCATTGCGCAGGCCAGCCATCGGTCAGCGCAAGCTCGAAGGATACGCCTCGACGCCCCGAAGAAACAATCATGGCCCGTGTCGTCGACTTGACATGTTCGACGAAACCAGGCGGTTGAGAGTTGTCATCACGTGAGACGGAGCGAAGAACCACCTCTCCCACTCCCACAAGTCCCAAGTTGTATTCAAATCTCAAGAGTAGATGACAGTGGCAGAAATGCAGTCAGTGACATGTCTGAAAAGTCTGGCAGCTCTATCAAACATGTCTACCCCTCATCGATAGCGCCCGTCTAGGCAAGATAGGAAACTCAATCCCACTTTGGAATGAGTTCAAGTCCGCACTCGTCGCGCCTGTCTCACCAAAACCTCATCATGCAACGCCGCGCTGTCATTGGAAATGCCGACAATTTCTGGCTCTTTTCGTCACGGAATGGCTTCGACCTCACACACACTGAGCATGGCGCGAAACCTGGCTTGAATCTCAAGACGACGACGTCTTCGGTAACTCTTTCACCTGCCAAGACGGCCTTGGTCATCATCGACATGCAAAACTTTTTTCTTTCGGAAGCCTTTGGCCGCAGCAAGGGTCCCGGCCACGCTGCCGCGGATAGCCTTGTGAATAATGCAATTCCCGCGGCGCGCAAGGCTGGCGTGAGAGTGGTCTGGCTCAATTGGGGATTGACGGACGAGGACGTCAAGACCATGCCACCAGCCGTCAAGCGAGCCTTTGGATTCGAGGCCTTCGAGACAGTGCCGGCCAGCCCGTTTGAGGAACAGCCAAACGGGATCGCTGTCGACAAGTTTGGTGACACGCGACACCTCGGAGGTAGCGTGCTCCTCGAGAACGGCAAGGACGGGCGCATCTATCGCGGACTGGGCTCGCCTTGCGGCACTGTGGTGATGGATTCTGGCAAACAAGTCGACGCCGGCCGCCTCTTGATGCGGGATACATGGAACGCAGCACTCTACCCGCCACTCGACGAGGTGTACCGGCAGGGAAGTAGACTGCCCTCGACGCCGGACGTGTGGATCCACAAGAATCGGATGTCTGGAATGTGGGGCCAGTCAAGCCCACTGGAGGAATTTCTAGAAGACCAAGGGATCCGAACGTTGCTCTTCGCAGGAGTCAATACTGATCAATGCGTCAGCGGGACGCTAACCGACGCGTTTAGCAAGGGTTATGACTGTGTGCTGCTGGGAGACGGGGCCGGGACGACGAGCCCCGGATTCAGCCAGGAGTGCATCGAGTACAATGCTGCAAAGACCTGGGGCTTTTTGAGCAGCACTGACGAGTTTGCGAGGGCCGTGGACGAAATGGGGCCGCGGACATGAGGCGTTTTGGGAGAAGCAAACAAGACGGGGATGGTGGAATTGGCACCCGCAAAAGCAAGCTGCAGACTGGATGAGATGCAGAACCGCCAACCAGGTCCGTAGACAGAGTATACGACAATCGATCCGTCACATTTGGGCTTGCACGGTGCCTGACGAGAAGGTTGGGTTGTTTTGCGAGGGTCGTGTCGCAGGAGGCGTTCGGCGGAGGCGTCGGCGGAGGCGTCGCCGCAGGCATCTTGTCGCGGGAGATTTTGAGAGGACTGCTTTTTCTGGTTTCTTTGCACGAGAAATGGGACGAGAGAGCGAGGCGGGTCGTGGTAGGTCGTCGTCGAGGTCGACGAGGTTGAGGTGAAGTCGCCGAAGCGCCGATGGATACCTTGCACCTTCCGCCGGCCGTCGGTGGCCAAGCAAGCCATGCCATGCCCTTCCATGCCCGCTACCACTCCTCCCCCTACGCCGCCGCACGTCTGATGAGCTGTTCCCGATGAGCTGGAGCCTGTTGGAGCGCTTCATCGAGTCGGATCACTTCAACAATGATCCCTCACTCAGCGTAGCCTACCTCTCGTCCGTCGCCCCCCCGCAATAAACTTTCGTCCTCCAGCTAACTCCATCAGTCGCTATGCGGACCACGTTGGCATTCACTATGCCCTGTGCTCCAAGTTGCGCCAGTTCTCCTACGAGGAGATTGAATTCTTCCTACCCCAGCTATGCCACCTCCTCATCAGCGTCGAGAACGAGTCAATGGCCCTGGAGGAATTCATCATAGACTTGTGCGAAGAATCCGTCAATGCTGCCTTGCTGGTACGTTCTCCCCCCTCATCAACTTCTCTGCTGACCGCCAGACCTTTTGGCTCTTTCAAACCTACCTTCACGACCTCGCTGCGACCCCCCAGTCCGAATCTTTCAAGACCTGTCGCAGGCTTTACAACAAGGTGCAGAGCATCGTCTTTGGCGCAACCGAAGTACCCAGGAGGGAGAGGATCAAGGACAACGTCTTGCCCATCACCGTCTTGTCAAGCATCATACTCGCCAGCGTTGCGGCACCATTTCTACCCAGGCATGCCGGTCCCCTGGCGGTAGCGCAGGCACGGAAGCCCAGAGTGACGGTCGAAACCATTTCAGACGCATCCCAGACCCAGCCTCAAAAATTGTCGCGAAGCAATACGGTTGGAGATGCGCCCAAAAGGAGATCTCGACATGAGCGGAATGCGTCAGGCCCGCCGTCTCCAACATCTCCAATCTCGCGCACGAAGCTGCCGGTGCTCGAATTGGAAGGCCCTCCTCCAAAGCCTTTGGCTAAGCGCAACCTCCCGAAGCCATCTACACAAATCCTCAAAGCGACCAACGCTGAAGCGCGACTGAGTTCTGCTTCCCTCCCAGACTTTCGAAGCCAGAACATATCCCCAATACCGACGCCTCCAGCCACGGCGGGTCTCGCGCCCTGGCTCCAGAAACCCACTCGCCGACATTCCCACGATTCGAGACATGTTAGTCCGAGCGGTCTTTCTAGAGCCCAAAAAATGCACATTCTGCGCTCAAACTACTTTCGCAGCGAGACACAATTTCTGAGCGCGTTGGAGGATATTTCCAACAGATTGGTCGTCGTGCCGAAACCTGCGCGCCTGAGTGCGCTGCGGGCCGAGCTGGCTCTCATTGCGCAGGACCTCCCAGCCGAAGTGGACATCCCCCTGATTTGTCCCCCGACTCTCGAGGGTGGATCGGCCGCGCAGAGTAAGCATCATCGGATCGTGCGACTGAACCCGGCCGAGGCGACGAGTTTGAACAGTGCTGAGCGCGTGCCGTATCTTTTGATGGTGGAAGTCCTTCGGGACGATTTTGATTTTGACCCGGACACGGAATCCAATCAGAAGCTTCTGGCAAAGCTGCTCTCTGAAAAAGATACCGCCAAGCGGCGATTATTCGACATTTCCGACTCGTCGAGACCTACCATCATCCCGGAGAAGCCACCAGATTCAGGGGTTGACAGCGTATTCGAGCCCACGGATGGCGATTTGGGGAGCAAGGATTTGCTCATCAGAGATCCCGATGAGGACGAGCTCGTAAACAGTGCAAACTTGATTGCTGCAGGATACAGTAGCACAAGAAGTAGCCAAGCTCGTTCGGAGGGTACACAAAGCATGTCCATGTCAACCTCGAGGAGCTCGGATATGGGCACGAGCAGAACCAACAGCCCTGTACCCCGGAAGATGACGCTGCCATTCTCCAACAAGACCCAAGCCCCCGATCAGCCAGACTTTTCCGCTTTGGCAACACACATGCGGACGGCCGCTCAGATGCTGGCGCAGCTCGAAAATAGCAGTTCGAAACGCCCCAAGGCCGAGGTCGCCGCCATCAAAGCAAAAATCATTTCGAGCATGCAAAGTTTGGAGGAGCAGAGCTTTTACGTGGATGAAGTCAACAACGCGCCAACGTTTGACAGCATCATGGCCGAACCAAAAGCCCATCTGCACTACGACGAGGTGGAAGACGCGGCCATGGATCCCAGCGCGAGCACGAGCGCGGGCGCAGCGCGAATGGAAAACGATCAAAAGACGGGAGGTGTCCAACGCAGGGGCGACCGAGATGACCCCAGTGCTGCAACATTTGGTGAAGAGTGGACCGCCAAGAGAGAACGCATACGGCGCTCCTCGCCCTATGGGTGGATGAAGAACTGGGATCTCATCAGTGTCATTGTCAAGACTGGCGCCGACCTGCGCCAGGAGGCTTTTGCTTGCCAACTCATTCAGGTGTGCTCGAAAATCTGGCACGACGCGCAAGTGCCGGTGTGGATAAAACGCATGCGGATACTGGTGACGGGCGAATCCTCCGGTCTCATTGAGACCATTACGAACGGCGTATCTCTGCACTCCCTGAAGCGCAGCTTGACGCTGGCGAGTATTGCTACCGGCGCCAATCCCCGCAAGCGCATCGCCACCCTCCGCGACCATTTCGTGCGGGCTTTTGGTGAACCAGAGAGCGCGGCTCACATTGCTGCCGTGGACGCATTCGCCCGTTCTCTCGCCGCTTACAGCATGATATGCTATGTGCTCCAGCTCAAGGATCGGCACAATGGAAACATCCTTGTCGACAACCAGGGCCATATTGTCCACATCGACTTTGGTTTCATGCTCTCCAACACCCCGGGTAGCATGGGATTCGAAGCGGCGCCCTTTAAGCTGACGCAGGACTATGTCGATGTCCTTGGCGGGCTCACCTCCCCTGGCTTCAGTCTGTTCAAGACGCTGTGCAAACAGGCTTTCCAGGCGCTGAGGAAAGAGTCGGACCGCATCGTCATGCTGGTCGAGATGATGGGAAAAAGTAGCCAGATGCCGTGCTTTGCGGCAGGGGTGCAGCAAGCCGTGACGGCGTTGCGGGCGCGATTCATGACCCACCTGAGCAAGGAGGAGGCGGAGACGTTTGTTGAGGAGCTGGTGGCAAAGAGCGTGGGGAGCTACTACACCAGACTGTGAGTACACGCGAGGTGGATGACGTGTCGTTGCTAACCCACTTCTAGATACGACACTTTCCAGTACCGCACGCAGGGCATTTACTAGTCGCAAAAACGGAGTCGAGATACCACGGCTTGCCGAACATTGTTCTTCTTCTTCATCGCCCTTGAGCCTTTATTCTTTGCGTTGGTTCGTGCTTTCCTTCTCGCGCTCTGCATGAACGAGACGATGCAAGCGCGACAACGGCATTTGTAGTGGCGTTTTCTGGCATGAGACACTTTCCTCCCTGCAGGAGCAGCATCATCATGGACGGCATCAGGTTTATTGATTTTCACACCGCGCTCAAGACCTCGGTTTGGTTATGACAGGAGAGGAGACTTTTGGTAGCTGCGGCGCGCAGAGCAAGAGCATGAAAACTCTTTTTCTCCTCGTTTCTCATTGTTGAACTTGAAGCGTTGTCGGTAATGTGAAATCTCCAGAGCTACCGCGCTTCATTGACACGCTGCTGAGAGCAAAGTGCCCCCTGTCATCCCACTCCTCCCAAAACGATTTCATCCCGTCCTGGGCGTCAGTCTCGTCGACACGAGCCAGCCAGCCAACCTCTAAAAATCGCGGCCGCCGCCCAGTCCGCGCCGCGCCGCATACAGATTCATCAATCTCGAAACCGCCCGCGCGCATGTCCGCAAACATGATGGCCCCACGTTACACGACATGTCAGCTCCAACCTGACCCATCCACGGGTCAGCCGTGTCCGTCCGTCCATCGTCGGCAGGCGTGACTACGGTAGCAGAAGCAGAGCGAGAAGCGAACCAAGCCAGGACAGGGCTATGTAGGTACCTAGCCTGTAGGCAGGCTGCGTGCCCGCCTTACCGGACTTTCTGCTCACTGCAGCCGCCTGCCTGCCTGCTTGAAGTGGCAAACACGGTCCCGTCTTAAACCACCTACGAACCCATGGATGGTCAGCCCGCGCCGCACGCGCCGCAACGCAACGGCTTCCCGCCGCAAAGCAATATTCTGTGTTTGTCCGAGACGGACGGGTAGTCGACGCATCTGTTTCTTCCTTGTCGTTTCGTTTCCGGTTGCCTGCCTGTCTGCCTTTGACCCTCGGATGAGCGGACGCCATTGCTCGCCTGCCTGTGCTGCCGTCCATCCCGTCTCGTCTCGGCGTAGGTAAGTCGGCAAGCAGACAGGCAGGTAATAGCGCACCGGCCGCGCACTGACTGCTGCTAGCAGAGCGAGGCTGGCAGGCAGGCTACTATAGCGTCGTCGTCCGCATATCTGTATGCATGTACGTATGGACGTGTAGGGCGACTTGCAGCGGGACGGCATCGTGCATCCGGGGCGCGGGTGTAAGTGTAAGGTAAGCCGTGAAGGAAATGCGCATCGAGCCGCCGGCCAATGCCCTCAATGGCGCGTCTCGAGGCGCCTCCGGTCGAGTCGAGTCGAGTCGAGGCAGAGCTAACGGCTACGCGCTTGCATGAGCATTGTTTGAGAGCGTTTACGCGATCAGTATGTATCTAGGCGAGCGAGGCGAGGCGACTGAGTAAGGTTCCTACATGGGTATTTGCCTGGGTCGCTTGGGTGCTTGCTTGCTGACTGACTACGCTCTCCCCTGCTGCCGTATGTTGCCTACATGCGCCACACAGCTAGGCACGCCATGCCATGCCATCATCTCACTCTGATGCGCAGTCTGCCCCTGAGACGTACATCGGCTCCCCAAACGGCGTTGCGTCTATCCACAAACCCAGCTGCTTCGGCAGTCCTGCTGGCTAGCCGTCTAGGACGCTATTTTGCAGCCACAAAACCCGTCATCCCCTTTTCCTTACATACATATGCAGGATGGATATGCCGTCTGCTGTCCCAACATCCATGGACCTAGTATGGACAAAGCTGCTACACGGGTAACGTGAGAGCAGACGCATGTATGTCTGTACGTAATGAAGCCCATGCGAGATTCCACAAGCGAGGTCGCGAAGAATCCGTCTCCGCGTGCCCTGGCCCAAGAGCGGACGTTGACAGCGAGTCGCTCGTGTGGCAGTCTGGTCCATGGGCGACTCGATCAGATTACCACAAGTGCTTGTCGTAGGAAGGGAAGATGTCCGGTAGAGCAACACTGTAGTTCAGAGATCAAATCAAAAGGCTCATACAAACACCACTGCACCAACCATCGCATCTGCTGTCAGTTGCCGCCGTATCTGAACAGAAGGAACACAAAGAAAGGAAAGAAACAACTGGAGTACGGAGGTGTAATATGAAGACGATGATGCGCAGCGTTGGCGTCTCTCACCTTTACTTTCTTTTTCTTTTTCTTCATTTCGCAAACGCGTACTCGGAAAAGAAAGCACACCATCTAAATCAGTCGTGTACATACATTTCGGGTATTTTGTCGGTTACTGCGGGTGGGCGGGTAGATGATGAGTCTTTGACGCAGGAGCGTTTGTTGATGTTGCTTTTCCCCGTTGCTTTTGGTTTCGTGTTTGTTTTCCTCCTTTTTTGATGCTCGGCGAGCAGGGGTAGCAAGAGATTTTAAAAATACATCGTCAGTCTATTGATCGCGGGGTCTTCATCACTTGTTGCAAGCGAGCGAGTGAGCACTGTTGACCGGATATCCGGTTGCCTCGTTTCTGTTGCCGATACCGAGACTTGCTAAAGAGACATCCTCAAGGGAAGCTGGCTGCTGAGTTACAACAGGCTCAGCGGTGAGGTCCAAATTAAGTCAATGCAAGATGCAAGAGCCAAAAGTTTGAAGAAAAAAGGTACACATTTCGTGGTATGAATTCAGTAAGATGGCAGTAGTCCCTGTCCGACGCGCCTACAAACGCCGCCCAATGCCCCCCTCTCTTTCTTTCACATTGTAATCCAGCAGTAACTTTTGACCCCGTTTTGCTTCCGCCATCCAAGAAACCACCCTCGATTTGCCTTTGGTACGCCACTTCTCAGGCGTGGGTATTCTGACCGGACGAAACGAGCTTTGTAAAACAGCTCAAGTCGTGGTGAAGAGCGTGTCTTCCTCTCTGAGATACTCGCCAATGTCGGCTTGCCTGAATGTAGCAATGCCGGTAGGATCCAGACGTCTCGCTTCGGCAGTCGATCTAGATGTGACGCCAAATCCCTGGTACTAGTTAGTCGCAATGTTGCAGAGAATGTCGCTCAAACGTACCAGCGGCGTGTCATCCATGGCATAAACCACGACTCCCTGATGCTCGGGACAGTCCTCACTCCATCTTCCCACGTGCGCCTTCAAAACATTTCCACCGTACAAGAACGGCATCTCGCCGTTGGGCTTGATCCACACCTTGTAGCGAGCATGGGGGGCGATTGCGTCCAGAGCGGTGATGTGCAGGCGGAACTTGCCCGTCTTGGTGAACTTGCCAACACAGGTGCCGAGGGAGAGCAGGTTGAGGCGAGCGACGCTGGTGGCGAGGTTGGCAATGGATTCGCGAACGTAGTAGACGCGGTCCTTTTGAATGCGAAAGACGTAGCGTTCGTCGTGCTTGGAGTCGCCCGAGGTGACGGCAGGCGCGATGAGGTTGTTGAGGGAGCGCCCGGTGTAGTTGGCAAGCTTCTCGAAGAGCGTCTTGGTCTCGTCTTCCGTGAGAGACCGCATTTTGAGATTGCCGGGTGGGATGGTGTTTGAGATGTTGGATGTCGAAATAACTTTTTGGTCATGGCTTGGCTGCCGCCGGCAGAAAGTCTCACCGCCCTCTGATCGCGCGCGCTGCCCTGGGATTTTTTCTGGCCGCCGCGACGCCAAACCACCTCCGCAGCAGAATTTCGCCCACCACGATGCCTGCCGCCAAAAGACGCCGCTTATCGCCGCCCGAGTCGGCCGACGACAAATTCGCTACCCAAACGCCTGCCAAATCAAGGCACGGAAAAGTCACGGCTGGTTGGGACGCAGAGCAGGATTACGAGCAGCGCCCGCGCAAACACGAGAAGAAGAAGGATGCAAACAGGCTGCCAATCAAGACGCCAGATGGGTTGATTCAACAACTCGCAGTGCCGGAGCCGGAAAAGTCGGAAGAGGTGGACAATGACAGCTTTCTCGGCACATCAAGCGACGAGGGAGAGTCTGAAGAAGTCGAGGAAGAGGAGGAAACCAAACCGGTCAAGACACTGCGACAGCAAATATTCGAGGCCAAGGAAGAGCTGGCGAAATTTGCCGAGACGATCAACGAGGATCCCGAGGAGCACGTCGGCGGCTTGAAGCAATTGGCTCATATTGCGGATTCGAGCAATGTCACGATCAAAAAGTTGGCGCTGGCGACGCAGGCTGCCGTTTACAAGGACATCATTCCAGGGTATAGGATCAGGGCCATGGGAGACGATGCGTTGAAAGAGAAACTTTCCAAGGACGTCAAGAGGCTCAGGTCGTTTGAGCAAAGCTTGGTACACGGATACAAGGACTATCTTTCCGCGTTGGCAAAATGCGCAAAGAATAGCAAGCAGGATGCCCCCGAGGATTTGCGAAGCCTGGCGACTGTAGCAATCGGCTGCGCTTGCAACTTACTCCTTCAAGTCCCGCACTTCAACTTTCGCGGCGACTTGCTCAAGATTCTGGTCGACAAGCTCAGCACCAAGTCCATCGATGCAGACTTTGCCAAGTGCCGGTCAACAATTGAAAAGCTGTTTGAAGAAGACGAGGATGGCAACGCTTCGCTGGAGGCCGTCCAGATGATTACAAGGATGATCAAGGCCCGGCATTACAATGTCCACGAATCGGTTCTCAACACCTTCCTACACCTGCGCCTTCTCTCCGAGTTCTCCTCCAAGGGTTCATACGACAGGATCGACAAGGTAGAAGAAGACAGGCCGAGAGGCAAGAAGAGTTACAAGAAAGAGTTCCGCACCAAGAAGCAGCGCAAGCTCATGAAGGAGCAAAAGTCAATCGAAAAAGAAATGAAGGAGGCAGACGCCGCCGTCAGCCACGAAGAGCGCGACCGCATGCAATCCGAGTCGCTCAAGCTCGTCTTCGTCACGTACTTTCGCATCCTCAAGTCGCGAGCGCCCAGCCTCATGGGTGCCGTGCTCGAAGGCCTGGCGAGGTACTCGCACCTCATCAACCAAGACTTTTTCGGCGACATTCTCGAAGCTCTCAAGGACCTCATCACCGACGCTGAGGAGCTCGACACGGTAGACGAGGATGTGGAGAATGATGCCGACGCCGCGTCCATTGCTGCACGCAACGCCACGCGCGAGTCGCTGCTCTGCGTCATCACGGCCTTTGCCTTGCTGCAGGGTCAAGACGCCACCAAGGCGGCATCGGGGCTGCACTTGGACCTGGACTTCTTCATCACGCATCTGTACCGGACGCTGTATCCCGCGTCGCTCAACGCCGACATCGAGCTGTCGGCGCAATCGCTGCACCTCCCCGACCCATCAATCTCAACCCCGACCGCAAACAACAAAGTCAACGCCTCGACGACCGCGGTCCTCCTCCTCCGCGCCCTCTCCTCGACTCTCCTCCCCGCCAACACGGCCATCCGCGCCGTGCCGCCCACCCGCCTCGCCGCCTTCACCAAGACCCTGCTCACGGCCTCGCTCCACCTGCCCGAGAAGTCGACCCGCGCCCTGCTCGCGCTGCTCAACAAGGTGACGCGCGTGCACGGCCGCAAGGTCGCCGCGCTGTGGAACACGGAGGAGCGCAAGGGCGATGGCGTGTGGGACCCTCTGCTGGCGGGCGGCCGCGGCCGGCTCGAGGCTAGCAATCCGTTTGCGAGTACCGTCTGGGAGGGCCACCTGCTGCGGCATCATTTCAGTCCTGCGGTTAGGGAGGCGTATAAGGGGGTGGAGAAGAATGTTGTGGAGGTGTTGAAGGGGTCGTAGTGTGATGGAATATAGATACCAGGGACGTGTGTAGATGTGCACGTGGGTTGGAGACGTGGAGAAAATAAAAAGAAGCGTAAATTCTCGTTCCTCATAACGCATTCGCCATGTGTCAGCAACAGTGATCAAGACACCAAATAGGGGTGGTTCCCAACCAATCCATAGCCCAGCAGCATACCACATGATTCTCACTGCTTCCTCTGGCTGCTGCTTACCGCAAAGCAAGCAATAACAGAGCCAGTGCTTCCGTCCAATCTCGACATCCATCACACCAATTCCTACCTACTTAAGCCACCTCTTCAGCCCAGAACCAAATGTCAAAAGCTGGATTACAACGAGATGGAAGAAATAGATGGTGGCCGTCTGGTAGGCAGGCAGGAGCATAGGCGCGGCACTGTTTTACCGTTCTTGTTCTCGCGTTTGCAGTTTTGAAGCACTAAAGTGGTAGAGGTAAGGTAATCAACGCTCAGCAACAATGGCATCATCCATAGCAATACTCGCACTATGGAACTATCGGGCGGACCCCCAGACTGACAGATAAATGTCCTGGCAACGAACGAACTTCAAAGATACGTAGATCAATGTATGGACCGCTTCCCGTCATGCTAGCCTGCCAGTCTGCACAATGTAGACACATGCATATAGACATCTGTTCAACGTAGGATGATATAGATGTTTT
Organism: Phyllosticta citribraziliensis; assembly: GCF_038025025.1. Lineage (NCBI taxonomy): Eukaryota > Fungi > Ascomycota > Dothideomycetes > Botryosphaeriales > Phyllostictaceae > Phyllosticta > Phyllosticta citribraziliensis. Next base: position 115,990 of record NW_027117351.1, on the reverse strand, counting down.
TCGGCATCCCGTCGCGCACCCCACGCCCCCACAATGACAAAAGCAGATGATGCCGCACGCCCAGCCGTTCGCGTTCTCCCTGGTCTCCCTTCTGTTTGGATACTTAGCTAGGTAGGTATGTAGGTAAGTAGCTGCAGTGCTCGAAGAAGTGGCGTTGCATGACGTGCCGCGTCTACGCACGACGCTGAAGACGCACGCTCACGACAGCCCCCCAGAGCAAGGAGCAACCGTGGAGCGCAAAGGAAGATATATTTTTGCCCGTATAGCCTACCTGCCTGCTGGCTAGCACGCAAGCTGTTGCATCATATCCTCACTCGATTAGGAAGCATACAGACGCTGTCTAGTCCCGCCCCTGAGACCAAAAGGTGGCATACTGTAGCGTAGCGAGGCAGCCTTCCTCGTGCACTCGCTTGCAAAGGAAGAAGCGTCGAAGCAGAAAAGCCAAAACATCCAAGGACGGAGCTGGCGACTGCTTCTGCACTAAGCGCTCGGGCGGCTAAGGGCAGAGAAAGGAGCGTCGCGACCGGAAGGTGAAGAAGAGAGAAGGGGAAGAGAAGAGTGCGGTTGCGTAAGAGCGTCCCTCGTGTGCAGCTGCTGAAGAGGGAGGAGAAGAATTCCACTTGCGCGCGTCAGAGCCCATCGCATGATACGGAACGATGAAATCAGGTCCATCAGGAAGCAGTCTGGCGAGAAAAAAAGGCAAATATAGACATGGGCAAAAGACCATCAATCTTCACCGCAGCAGCCAGGCGGTCCAACTCCTGTCAAGGGCCACCGCCAACCGTAGCACGACATGGTTCCACAGCGCCTCGCCCGCATAGCCTCTGCATCGCGCACCAGCACGGCCACCAACCCCGGTATCGTCGCTGCCTCCCCAGAACCCGGACGCCCACGCAGGATCCGACGACCGGCGCGGTGGGTAGGCTGGAGCATGCGATCTCAGGGCCCGACGATGAGCGCAAAGGAGCCAAAAGCCTGCAGGAACGGGCAGAAAAGCGCGATCGAGCGATGAGGTGTGGGAGAGGGCCTTGCGCCCGGACAAGGGTCGCTGCGGCGCGCGGGCCACGGCGAGGGCGGCTGCGTGCAGCATCGTTGGCCAGTGACGGGCGCGCTGCTCGTCGCACAGGGCTGGAGGAGGTGCTTGGTGCGAGCTTTCTTCAGGCGCGTACGGTCTGGGGACCCGCGCCAATTAGCTCCGTCCCGTCTTGGGGAGAAGGCGTCGAGGGTACAGGAACATGGTTGACGCTGTGCCTTGCGCTGTCGATGATTCTTTCGGACGGTACTTTCCAATAGTGTCATGGACAGGACCGGTGGATGCATGAATCTGAAGGTCTTTCTTTTCCATGCGTCAACGGCGGATGCTGAACAGATGTAGCCAAGCCACACCCGCGATTTGATTGTGTCTATGCTGAAGATATTCGGCGGGCTGCGGTGCAACACCGAGAGTGTCCGCAGACTCTGAAGGAAAAGCTTTCCCACGACTCCACAGAGTCGACGGTCCAAGTCCTCCGCGTTCGTTTCGGGAGACGCGCGCATCGGGGGCGACCAGGGCAAGCGAGCGGATAAGCATCTCCGGCTGCAACGTGCCTATTCTGTTACAAAAGAATGAAGTCCGCAATCGCTTCAGCTCAGGCGGAAGGTTGCAGGCGGAGGGCAAACATCAGCGGTCCAGGATGCAATTGGTCGTGACGAGTCCCGCATTGATGCTCGGACGAAAACGTTGAAAATTGGCGATTCCGCTGCGACTGTCCGTCGGGTCTGTTTGACTCGGAGTTTCTCGACCGGCATCGTACAGAGGGGCTGGCGCCAGAGGCTGAAGGCCGAAGCTACACTCTCCACCCGGACCTCAACAACTCCAAGCTCTTTCACGCCATGCCGGCGATTTTCCGATGGCCTCATCATGCCAACGACACCTTTCGCCTACTCCAAAGCCCTCAACCCATCCAAAAGCGTCTTGGTTGAGCTCTCCAACGATTCCTTGGACGCAGGGTGCTCATCGACGTCGCTGGGCACAGGCTCCGGCGCAGGCTTCGCCTTGACCTCCTTCTCGCGTTGCAGCGTCTCTTGGGCCTCCTCCAAGTTGCCAATGTCACGAGCCTTGCGGAAGCCGAGCGACTTGAGCGTGTCGAGGGCAATGGCTGACCGGCGGCCAGACCGGCAGTAGAGGGTGATGTCGTCGCCTCTTTCCACGCGCGGGTCCGCTGCGAGCTGGCTGATGTTGGTGTACTCGATGTTGATGGCGCCATCGATGCCGCCCGTGGCGAACTCTTCGGGCGAGCGCACGTCGATGAGGAAGGACTTGGACATGATGGGTGCGAGAGATTTCCGAGTCGAGTCGAGTCGAGTCGTCAGTCGTCGTCGTCACGTCGGAGGTTGTCGGGGATCCAGCTGTTTCCCCACAGATTAGTCATGGCCGAGTTGGGGGCCATTGGACTGCAAACGTGCGGCAACCTAACGCGGATGAACTTTCTGCCACGACACCAAGTCAGTTCACCGTCTGCATGAATCGAAACAGCGCAGCCAAGATTCGGTCAGTTTTACGAGGCACGCGACCAACAGAAGAGCAAGGAAGGCACAAGCACAGTCAAGGGTGGATTCTCCCATCGCCGCCGCCTTTTCAGGTCGGCCAGCGTGGCTCGAGACAAGAGTAATGACAAGACCAAAATCGTCGAGCTGTCGCTCTTCACGCGCAGCTCCTACAAGCCAAACGCCGTCCCATCATGCATGCACTGCGGCACTGTTTTCCCAACGCCCAAGATCCCAAGTCATCCAACGCTACAGGACGTGACTAACGCCCAAATGATATGACGCCGAAAAAAGAAAGGAGGTATCGCGGAATGGCAGAGGAGCAATCATCTTTGCTCTGTTGAGTCCTGGATGGCTCATTAGCAAGTGTTCAAGAATGCCAGCGCTTCAAGAATGAGCTCCTTACCTCATACATCTCCATGGCCTTTTGGATGTCTTCTAGGCTGGAGCGGTCGCCGTATGCGGCGGTGAGGGCGGCGTTGCGCTCCTTTTGCTGTTGGTCGGCGAGCGTATGTGCTTGTGAGGCGGCAGGGCTGGAGTATGCGCGGCGCTTGTCGACGTAGGCAGAGACAGCGACGCCTACGATGATGGCGTTAGCAATAGTTTCGACAAGAAGCCTGGCGGAGGACTCGGAGACGGGAGGCGTGGGAGATGGGTGGCGTAACGTACCCAAGGCGAGGACGCCAGTAGCTGGCAGAGCAACTCGACGACCGAGCATCTTCACTCTTGAAGCTGCGGACGAAGGCGAGGCGACAGAGGATTGCATCTTGGCGACAATCTGGGGGTGGAAGACGGGGATTGCGGGGTGGACACGGGCGGCAGTGGAAAACGGACGGGGAGCCATGGTCGGGGTAAATAGTCGAGCGCCTCGAGAGTGGAGAGAGATGGACGTAATCAAGGCACGCTAGGACAGGTGACTGCGCGTTCCTTTGAGGTGAGGCGGCTAGCGTAGTGTATGTGGAGAGGAGGCGGTGCAATGCTGGATTGCCGTTTGAGGATGCGGAGACGACGGGGTATGAGGTCAAGGCTGTCGATCGGGATCCTCGGCTATACAAGAATCGAGATGGATTTGGATGCTGGAGATGGCAGATGACACGGGCAGAGGCTGAAATTGATATATGGCCATTGGCAGCTAATACGCAGTCGTCTGCATCTCGCAACAGTCGGCTGATGATGGGCTACTACTGCACGCAAGGCTCATCAGAGAGTCTGCATGCGCGTCTCCTGCATTGCCCGAGAATTCTTCAGGCCCAGAAAAACGAAGACGCGCCGGGTTGGACTGAATGAGCAAAGGGAGAGGCCAGCAGATGGTGGAGAGGTCATCGCGTGAGACGGCGTGGCGACTTGGCTGATTGTGGAGTGAGATGCTCGAGCGGGGACCTCCGACGCGGGAACAATGTTTTTCCTCTCCTCCAACCTCTGTTCTCCGAGTTTCACTCTTTGTTCCCCTGTCGACGTCAGCGGTCGAGACTCGCTCGCTGCCCACATTTCCATCACCTCGTCCGCGTCGCATCACCTTCGCTGACCGGTCACATCATGGCATTGAGCTGTCGAACGTCGATATGCAACGAACCCAGGGTCTAGCCTGGCAACCCTCTTCGGCAACCTCTCCACCTTTCCATCTACCAAAGGCAGGGTCCCTTTGCCACGGACCGGCCCGCCCTCGCTCATCTCATCCAGATTTTTGTCGAATGCTTCTTCTTCTTCAAAACACCTCGGAACTGTCCTTGTGCTCGACGCTACGCACAGAAGTCGGCCTCTGACTTCCACCAAATCCTTCATCGACAACACTTGAAGCTTGGCAACCCTGCTGCTCGCGAAACGGCATGGTTCTGCCATATACCGGTCAGTATTGCAAGATCTACGACCCGCCGCTTATCATGCGCCGTCTATTGGCCTCGACGTTCGAGACGGCTCCTTTTCATCACTACCCACTCTCGCCATTCATTCGCACCATTGATATCCTTTCCGTCGTCCACCAAGCCAGAGACGTCGTCAGCCACACACTGGCCTTTTTGCCGACATGGACGCATCAAATAGCCTGAACCGGCTAGCCCCCATATCACAACTCAAGATACAACTACCCCGCAACACCTTTCCTTCCGTCTGGCCAAAAAGATGCACCTGTTTTGCGCTTGTCCAATCTAGCGCCTCCGCGTTATCGGCCGGCCATGTTCATCTGCCGCCGCTGCGGCGGTCCATGAAACGGGCGTCTACACGCCACGCCACGCCTATCACTATCGCGCATCGTTGTCTTTCCGTCTACTTTTCGTGACCCAGACACCCCCTCAACCCATCGAGCCTACGTTCGTTGATGGCCCTCCCATTGCGATTCCCGCATGTCCAGCTATCGTGCTGCCATTCAACCAGTTGTGCCAAAAAACATAGCCAGCCCTACTTACGCCTCTCGCGGATCCTCTGTTTCGACAAAAGGGCAGACGCTGCGGCATAACGGCCTTCCCTGTCAGAAGCAATGCGCCGAAGCGCTCGTCAGTGAACCAGAGAAAGAGACAGCAGCTTTTTGTCTCGCCGTGACGTAGCAAGGCTCTCGCTCTTTCTCTTAGCAAAGCGCCTGTCTGACGAAGACGACGACGACGCTGAGGAACACAATCTAAGCTGATCCAAGCTCCATTGCGGCCAGTTTCCGACACGGCCCTCGAGAATGTTGAATTTGCGGGCAAGGGGACTGTCGTGCGCCTATGCGGAGGCGGCGGTTTGGTTCACTGAATGCCAAAGGTCAGTTGAAGTGTTTGCTGTGCCGCTTACTCGCCGTGTACAGGGCAGGACAGGACAGTACGCGGCCTACCTGCACCGATCAGACCTTGGTGACCGACAATTCGCGACACTCGGCGAGGAAGCAAGCACAAACTGCACCACCACCACACCACCACAGCGAGATGGGCGGCAGGGTTTGTAGTGTCTCGCAGGGTAGATGCTGGTAGGCTGCTATGCTTGAACTGACCGCCACGATAGCTATCCGCGTACAGGCAGGCTTTCTTCTCTCGTCTCTTTTTGCGCTTCCTCTCCTGTCTCTTTGTACACGGCACTGCTGTCTTTCCGCAGTGTTCTTCTCTTCCTCCTGTAGCAGGCCGTCGGCACACGATACAAAACATCGAAAACTCAGTGCAGGGGACGCAGCCGCCGTGAGTCTCTATCCACCTACCAACCTACATCAACAGAGTCTATCGATTCAGCAGATGGGACTAAGCCTCGTTGCCGCCGCCGCCGCCGCTCTCATCATCTATTTTTACCTTCCAACCAACCAACCAATTGCCTCCACCCCCTCGCCCTCCACACCTTGCTTCCATTGCTTCGTTTAGCAGGCGCATGGCTCGGCTCCGTAGGTTCGCATTATGGAAGCACTTACAAACGCGGCTCCCTCTATCTCTGTCTCTGACGCGCACGACATCTTCTGTCCGTAGTGTATGCGTGGGAAAAAATTGAATGACCCGAAGCTGCGCGGACGTAGATGTTGGTCAACCATCCGCGTGGTGTGGGAAAGGTAATAGTGGTAATGGTGGTGGAAGTGACGATTCGGGGTCGAGGTCAGGTCACGCGTCGCCTTGCACGACCTTGCATGATGCACCGCGCGCACGCAGCCGTCCCGCCCATACGTCTCCAGGCCGGTAAGAGGTAGTTCATTCGCTTTACTGGTAGGTAGGTACTGTATACGCGACCCACGTCACCGCTCCTCTCCTCGCACGCACGCACGTAGGTATTTATCCAGCTGCTGGATTGGGGTATACATAGGCGAGAGATTTTCCGTCAATGATTTTCACCTTGTCGATCTGTGTACGTACGCATTGACAGACATCCTATACCGACGGAAAATAAAGACGTTCTTTTGAATTTGCCGACGGGTTGACGGACAGACGGACGGACGGACGGCGCTTATATCTGAAGCCAGCCATTCAGCCAGCCAGCAGGCGAATCGCTTCTCTTTGTATCCGGGCTTCGACTGCTGTTTCTCCTGCTGCGGCTGAACAGTCAACGCGACAGGACGATTGATTGATTGAGGGAGCGCGGAAAGCAGTAGGGAAGAAGGCATTCATTGCCATCAACCACCCATCATCCACCATCGTTTATCAAGGCCAACCGCCAACCACCTCGTCTATCCTCGGGTCCGTGCGCGACCATCCCCAAACACTCCTCTCATCTACGCATCCTAAGCGAGCGGCCCAGAAAGGAACCGTCTGCGCCGGGCACGGGCAACCTGCGACGACAGGAGAAATAAGTGGGGCGTTTGCTTTTTTGAGCGCGCTTACTCGCTCGCTTGAGGCTCGACCAGAGGAGCGGACGGACGGACAGACGTGTTTGGAGTGCTGCCTCGTTCACTGAAGCGCGCGCGCCCATCTTGCCTTGGCTTTCCGCCTGAGGACGGGGGGAGCGCGTGTGGTGTGCTTGATTGCTTGCTTGCAGACACGAGCGAGGGAGGGAGGGTTAAAGAGTAGATCTCAGGCACCCACCCTGGCCGCCCAGAAAGGAAGGAACCAAGCGAGACGAGGGGACCGGACTGAACCGCTGCGGTGCGCTGTGCAGGGCAGAGCAGAGCACGCAGAGCAGAGCAGGGAAGGGACCGTTTGTGTGGACGATCTGTGTGTAGAGGGGTGCGGTGCATAAAGAGGGCAGGCCTGCCTGCGTGGGTGCCTTGAGACAGAGCGAAAAAAGAGCACAGGAAAGAAAAGAAAAGAAAAGAGAAAAGAGAAGAGAAGAGCGGAGGAATCGACGCAACAAATTTATAAACACAAACAACACTCCCACATCATCACCAACCACCATGCATCTCCCATCGCGTCTCCTCTCCCTCCTGCCCGCCCTCGCCGCCGCATCCCCCGTCAACCTCATCCCCCGCGCCGCTGCCAACCCCGGCTACTTCGTGCTCGCCGGCGACTCGACGACGGCGTCGCCGTCCGGCTCGGGCGGCGGCTGGGGCGACGGCTTCCTGGACAAGACGTTGACGGGCGGCGCGTCGGGGAAGAACTACGGACACAACGGCGCGACGACGGCGAGTTTTCGAGAGGACGGCGACTGGGACGAGGTGCTGGGGGAGATCAAGGATAACAAGGGGAGTAAGAGCGTTTGGGTGACGATACAGGTGTGTCTCTTTTGTCCCCTCGTTGTGTTGTTGGGGGATTTCTTCTTCTGTCGAGTTTGGGATTGGTCGCTGACGGAGAGCAGTTTGGCCACAACGACCAGAAAGACGACAGCGGCGTCACGCTCGAGCAGTACTCGGCCAACCTCAAGAAATTCGCCCAAGAAGTCAAGGACGCGGGCGGCAACCCAGTGAGCATCACCCCTTTCCAGATCTCCTCCCGCTTGCGCTAACCACACGCCACCCGGCCAGATCCTCATAACTCCGCTGTCGCGCCGCAGCTTCAGCGGCGGCAAGGTGAAGGAGGACTTGGCAGAGCAGCGCAGCGCCACGCTCGCCGTAGCGCAGGAGAATGGCGTCTTGGCGCTCGACTTGAACGAGGCGTCGGTCAGCTACCTCAACGCCATTGGCGAGGACAATGCGCACAGATATAACCGCGTCGACGACGACAATACGCATCTGAACGTGGCGGGCGGCGAAGTGTTTGGAAACATGGTGTCGTGGCTGATGAACAAGAGTGACAAGGCCAGCGAGTTGGGACAGTGGACGCAGCCCGAGGAGAAGATCGTGACGGCTTTTGAGGAGGGCACGTTTTACTTTCCGGGAGAGTCGTGAAGGAGTGCTCCATTCTAGAAAGATAGCAATAAGAGGCACCTCAAAGCAGGTACTTTGTCTGGCCGAAGAACGAAATTTCGGAAATACCACTGCTACACCTCAGACTCCCGAAGCAAACTTACACAGAAGTAGCTGGAATGCCATCCAGAGAATATCGGCATTTCCTCGACTGTTGAATTCCAGGCCATGAGCAGATGAATCAGCACACGTCGACTTAGCGCACGCTCAAGTCTTGACACGACATGGTTTGTTTGAAAACAACCTGGCCGTCTTGTCTTTTCGTAGTGAAACTGGTAGCTCGGCCGTCGACATCTGTGCCGACACCAGCGATCAGACGCGTCTGGCGATATCCCACGCCGCAAATGCAGGATCCATGCACAAGCTACCGGCTGCTTACAGACCTACCTCGAGAGGATGGTGGCCACAACTAGCCTCAGACAGGTCATGGCAGCGCAAAAGGCATCTGGAGCTGGCTTGTGCGTAGACTAATGCCGCGGCGGAGCAAGCCCTTGCGGGCCGTCAATCTGAGAGCCGCGTTTTGTCCTGGTTTCAGGTTGGCCGACTTGACAATGGATATGCAAAAGGTACACGGGAATGAAAGGTCGGCCATTTTGCGTCTCATCCGCGCTTCAGGCTCCGTAGACGCGTCGGGACATGCTGGCATGAGCCGCTGAAGCTCATTTTTGCAGGTGCAGGACTTCGCACCAGAGTCGAACTTCGTCGAAGGAAGGGTTTTCGTCGTTGCCAGGCTCCCGCATCGTCATGAATTCCTTGGCACCTGGGACGGCGAATTTGGACCAGATTTCTCGGACAGCAGCCTGTTTGGCTTGCAAGTCTGGCCGTTCCTCTCCAGCAGACTCGGTTTTGATCGTGGCGTCCTCGGGCTGGCCTGCAGATTGAATGCAAATGATTGTGCCCCGCGTGAGCATTTGGCCGCGCATCTCCCTCAACTCACCAATCCGGACTGTAAAATCTCCAGCGGTGTAGGACGTGCCCCCGGAAAGCTGGGATCCCATTCTGTACATCCACAGCGCGCCGAATTTGAGATTGAGCAGGTTGCTGTAGGGCTCCATTTGTGCAGGCGGGATGGCGATGATTGTGGCGTTGGGGTCTGCCTGGCCTCCGTTGGGCACAATGTGTACAAAGGCGCTCTCGGAATAGTGGCCGAGGAACAGGACATGCTGCAGAGTCGGGGGAGACTTGTCCGTGGGCGAGGTGGGCATGGAGCGGAAGAGGCGGTGATGCAGCTGGAAGGGGCCAGAGGGGGTGGGATCGTAGGCGCGAATAAAGCGGTCGACGAGGCTGGACAGCGCTGGGGCACTGGGGCCGGCGGGGATGAAGTAAATGCTGGAGGTTGGGTTAGCGACTGGAGACGACAGACAGAGGGGACGCACGCAGTGACCTGAGACATGACTTGGAGATGAAGCTGTCGTGGTGGAAAGTGAAACCTAGGCCATGTGCTGTGGGGAAGTGAGGTGGGAGCTCACGATAGCTTGCGGCGCGTGCAGTGGTGGAGGTCCGGTCGTCTTGGCGGGGACCAGCCATCCAGCGGCTGAGGACGTGGAGCTGCTCCACCATGCCTGACCGTATACACGGCCAACACGAGCAAATGTGGTCGGTCGTCATGTATGGCGGCGCCCATCGCTGCCATAGGGGGACACAAGGCTGTCCACGTCCACTGCTCGCTTCCCCACGACCCTTGTTGCTTGCTGCGTCACAGCCTCTTTGGTCGTTCTCCTGAACAACTCTCTTTCTCTTCTCCGTCTAGGGCATTTCCTACACCACCATCGTCGTCAATCCCCTTTCTCTCTTAATTCTGCATTCCTTTGCTCAGCTTCACCTCCCGCCAAGCTGCCCGGTCCGCCACCTCCGGTCCCAGGTCAAACCTACATCAACGCCAGGCCAAAACCGCCAAGCTCCCACTACTGTGACCCCGTCCTCACCATCGCTCTTCTTAAACCTGGCTTTCTCCAGTCGTTACCTATGCTCCCTCTTTCTCCCTCTAAATAGTCGCCCTCAACATGCCTCCCCGCAGGTCCACCCTGCTCCTCGTCACGGCCGTCTTCGCCATCCTCACTCTCTACCATGTTTCCAACCTATCCGTGCGGGAGCCGCCGAGCCCGGTACCGCTGCGCTCGTACGCGGATCGCGAGCTCCAAAAACCCATCCGCTGGGGATCCGTCACCGAAAAGTTCCCCGTAACTTCGTACCGGCCGCTGCCCACGGCGCGGCCCACCACCATTCCCAGGATTCAGTACGACCGTTTTGCTGGCGAGACGCCCGAGCACCGAATCGAAAGAGAGAGGCGGCTTTCCATTGTCAAGGAGACGTTTGTGCATTCGTGGGAAGGTTACAAAAAGTATGCCTGGCTGCAGGACGAGCTGGCTCCCTTGTCCGGCCAGTTTAAAAACACGTTTGGTGGGTGGGGCGCAACGCTGGTTGATTCACTCGATACCCTCTGGATAATGGGGTTGCATGACGAATTCGAAATGGCCGTCAAGGCGTTGAAGCGGATTGATTTTTCCACCTCGGACATGGGATACCTTAATGTTTTTGAGACGACCATTCGGTACCTGGGAGGGCTCTTGTCCGCATACGATTTGAGCGGGAAGAAGTACCCCATTCTGCTGCAAAAGGCGACGGAAATGGGCGAGATGCTATATCGCGCCTTTGACACGCCGAACCGGTTTCCCATAACGCGGTGGGATTGGAGGCGCAAGGGCGTCAACGGCGCGACGCAAGAAGCTGGCTCCTCTGCGGTCGTGGCCGAGATTGGATCCTTGAGCATGGAATTCACCCGGCTGTCCCAACTCACGGGCAACCCCAAGTACTACGACGCCATTGCGCGGATCACGGACGAATTCGAGGCGCAGCAGGACGACACCAAGGTCAAAGGGCTGTGGCCCATCAGCGTCAATCCGAGGAAGAAGAGTTTGACGTACGACCGATCCTTCACCTTTGGCGCCATGGCCGACTCGCTGTACGAATACCTCCCCAAGGAGTACCTGCTGCTCGGCGGCGTGGTGGAGCAGTACAAGCGCATGTTTATCGACGCCATAGAAGCGGCCAAAAAGCACATGTTCTTCCGGCCGCTGAACCCGCAAAACCTGGATCTCCTATTCTCGGGAACCATCCGCTATATGGCCGGCACCAAGGTCATCCTCGATCCCGAGGGTCAGCACTTGACGTGCTTCGCCGGCGGCATGGTCGGCATCGCGGCCAAGATATTCAATCGCCCTCAGGACCTCCAGGTCGCGCGCGCGCTGACCGACGGCTGCATCTGGGCGTACGAGTCGACGCCGACGGGCATCATGCCCGAGATCCTGCAAGTGGTGCCGTGCGACCAGCCGGGCGACGACGACTGCAAATGGAACCAGACGCGGTGGCACGAAGCCGTGGGCGAGCGCACGGGCAAGAAAGACCCCCAAGTCATCAAGGACTACATCGAAAGCCAGCACCTCCCGCCGGGCTTCACGGCCTACACCGACCCGCGCTACATGCTGCGGCCCGAGGCCATCGAGTCCGTCTTCATCATGTACCGCATCAGCGGCGACCAGGTCCTGCAGGACAAGGGCTGGAACATGTTCAAGGCCGTCGTCAACCACACGACGACCGACATTGGCAACGCCGCCATCAGCAACGTCGCCGACCCGGGCAACCCGGGCCAGGTCGACTCGTGCGAGAGCTTTTGGACCGCCGAGACGCTCAAGTATTACTATTTGCTGTTTAGCGAGCCCGACGTCGTCAGCTTGGATGAGTGGGTGTTTAACACGGAGGCGCATCCCTTTTTGAGGGCTCGTAGCTAGAACGGGCGGCAGCGTGGACTGCGGTTGATTGATGGGCATTTGGTCTGGCGTTTGGGCGCTTCCTTGGTTTGGAGAGACGGAGCGATTTGGGATTTGGCATAGGGTAGAAGCGCGAGTGGATTGCAGACGCCTGGGGCGGGGCAGGGCAGAGCAGGGCAGGGCAAATAAGAGCATCACCGAATGCATCATCATCATGACACTGTGTCCGGCTTCAATTTTCAAAACTGCTTCCTGCGTACTTAGCGAACGGGATGAGTCAGGTATTTCTTCATCTGCAGCTGGAACATTCTGTCCTGTTATTTCTTCCTCTATCCTTCTTGCCTCCGCCGCCAGAGCGATTCATTCTATATACAACATCTCCCCTCATTCTTCTCTGTCTCCACCCCATCACGCAAACTTGACCTCCTGGAACAAGCTCGCCCGCACCTGCAAAATGGCAACGAGCTCGAGGACGAACTGCTGCAGAATGACGACGTTGGTGAGCACGTGACCGAGGGTAACCTCCTTGACGATTTCCTCTTCCTCGGGGCCCTGCTCTGCGTCCGTGTGATGGTCGTCGTCGTTGTTGCCTTGGAGCGTGGTCTCCTCGGGCTGTTCGGCGGCGGCAGCGTTCCCATCATCTGGAGTTGCAGCAGCGTTCGGCGATCCATCAGCCCGCCCCTCGCTGTCGGCAACGTCATCCAGTTCAGCCCTGGCCTCCTCCTCCCTCTCCTCCTGAATGTCCGCCGCCCGCGCAGGCTTCTTCGGCTGCGGCTTCGCCCTGGCCGGGAACTTGACCGGGCGCTTGAGCACCTCGGCGTCCATGGGGACCTGCTTGAGAATCGTGCCGAGCGACGGGGCGCGGATGTGGGGGACGGTCCTGTTTGCGCCGGGGTAGGGACTGGCGCCGCGGCTGGCGTCGGGCGACATGGACGACGACGAGGACGTCTTCTTGGACGACGGCGCGGGCTCGAGCCACGGGGCCGTCGTCAGTTTGAAGGGCGGCGGGCGCCCGTCCGCGGCGCTGGTGAGCTTGCGGCCGCGGGGAGACTGCGAGCGGAAGGGACTGGCCGCGCCTTCCAGGACTTGCTTGCCGAACTGGGGCGTGAGGAAGCCGGCTGCTGGAGGCGGCGTTTCGGACGCGCGGCGGGGCATGGGATAAGGCGATGGGGGAGGGAAGTTGGCGGTGGAGCGCAGGGCCTCGTTGATCTCCTCGTGCATGCGGAAGGCTTGCTTGCGCGTTGCGACGTAGCCGTCAAAGTCTGGAATCTCTTTGCGGAGGCTCTCGAGCTGTTCCATGAGGCGTTTGAGTTGAGCCAGGAGCGATGGTGTGGCCTGCTTCGTCCATGATGGTTTCCTTCTTGCCTTGAAAATGTCGCGAAGGTCTTCATCTTCCTCTTCAAAAGTTTGGTTGGAGTCGAATTGGTACTTGGTTGGTTCCACGGCTAGCCAGCCTTCGAGTCGCATGTTGGGACAGGAAGCCAAGTTCACAATTGCGTCCGTGAGGCTGAGATTGGTGTCCACCGTATTCGTGAAGAAGTTGGAGAGAATCTTCATCAGGGACATGAACAGCGCGTCGTCGGAGTTGAGGTGATACAAGGGTTCGTCTTTGCGGGCTTCGGAGGCCAAATAGTCCACGGCAATCTGGCTTGGGAGGTTGAGACCATGGAGCGCAAGCATCTTCATGGAGCAAGGGTGCGATTCCAGCAGACTCATGACATCTTTCAGGAACGAATCGTACTCGGCATTGAGCGAAGATCCAGGCACCAGCACTTCAGCAACATCGAGATATGACTCGATTTCGGCGTTGAGCGCTCCCATTGTCCGTTGCGGATCTTTGTGGTGTACCTCGGTGACCCTGACGAGTGTGCCAGTTGCGTACTTGTGGTTCTTGCCCAGGATCGTTGTGACAAGTTTTAAAGCAGAAACGACAGTTTGCTGGTTTCGAGACTGGGTGCTGTTGAGCAAAAGATCGACCAAGTTGAAAAGCGACGGGTTCATGGTCTCGTCCTCTTCCGGGCGGGAAAGCAGCATGAGCGTTGACCGACGTTGTGAAACGGACGCAGATCTTTGGCGTCCAGCATTTTCGTCCGGGAGAGCCAGCAGGTAGCGCAGAATCATGTAGACCAGTTCGTGGTGGTCGAGTGCGTCCAGGATTTGTCTCAGGTAGTTTAGCACGGCAACAGATGAACCTCCGTCGACGTCGGAAGATTCAAGGAGGGACGGATATCTGAAAGGTCAGCACAACTCGTTTTTCTAGAGTAAGACGTACAGTAGCTGTTGCAGGAACAAGACTTGAAAGTGATCGATGAGCGTCTGCCGCACGTCGGGAGACCGGCAATGCTCGAGCACGTCCTGCCAAAAGGCGAGATACGAGAGGAAGGTGTCCAAGTGAGTGCGGAATCCTGGCGAGAAAATGCTCTCGGCATCATTAGGGAGGTGGTAGTCGGGATAATCGGAAAGCGTCAGAATGACTGGCCGGTCCTCCGGAGGATGCAAAACAGAGAGCTTCCGGCTGAGCTGGCTGTAGAGGGCACCAAGGCCGCTAGCCATGAGGGTCGCCAGATCGCTCTCGACAATCCATTGCTCCAATTCCCGCGACTTGGAAGCCGTCTCGAAGATGTAGAGCAGGCCCGTGCGCGCGAAATCGCCAATCCTCCCCTCGTGGTGGACGTGGTCGATGAGCTGGTAGCAGAGAGGAAAGTCTTCCTTTCGGATGATGCCCGCGAATCCAACCTTATTGAGAATTGCGGATCGCGTATCCGAATCGACCTTGCCGGTGGAGCTAAACCACACGGGCAGTATTTCAGGCTCCAACCGGATCTTGGCCGAGATGCCAAAGAGCAGTTCGACTATTTCCGCGTCCGTGTCTTCGCCGATGAGCAGCATGTTGGAGCTCGATATCTTGGAGACAAAGGTCATGAGGGCCTCGGCGAAGCGCTCATTGGCCAAAAAGTCCTCCTCTTCGCTGTCGATGAGGGCGCCGAAGACGGCCACGGCATCCCTGACCAGAGCTTCATTGTGTGATGTCGAGGCGATGCGAGATATGGCCGAGTAGATTTGGGAGGAAGACGCAAATTGTAGGCAGAGGTGGGGAGCGGGAGCGCGGGATTCTTCGTTGAGTATCGATGTCAGGCGCTGGAAGCTTGCTCGCAAGCTATCGAGAGCGGCCGGGTCGCCTGCGAGGGAGGTCGACTTGTGCCATGTGTTCTGGGAAAGCGTCAGCCATGTAATCAGAAGCAACATGTAATCAGAAGCAAGGGCGCCGCACGAGAATCTGGTTGTAGACGCGCTTGAAGCGTGCGAGTCGCTGCTGCGGATCGTTTTGGGTAGAGCGTTTCTTCTGCGCGCTGGTTCCGCCGATCAACCGAGTCCACTAGGAGTATGTGAGCATTCGCCGCAATCAAGGTTGGCATTGGCAAGAGGGCGTACAAAGTCCATGGCCGCGAACGACTGTCAGGCATGGTTGTCTTTGGGGGGTTCCAGCTTGTTGACGGAGGTCCACCGCAGCTGTCGGCCGGCGTTTCATTGGGTCCCGGAGCACGACCACACAGATCGCGTCCGTGAAGCATTTCTGAGGCAAAACACTCCCATTACTTGCTACTGACGGGGTATAACTAAAGACGCCAATGCTCCTCCGTTATGCGCGCCATGAAAATACACCGAAACCCCTCCTAATGCCACATGCTCCCACAACTCCAAATGTTACTGCTCACTGCGCCTTCAACGCTGCGTCCAGATGCCACTTCATGACCTGTTGAAACCTCGTCTTGGCGCCGCTTTCAATGACGTCGCCGTGGCAGGGGATTAGGCGCTCAAAGTCCCACTCGTTGATCTTGGCGATGCTCGCATTGAAAGCCTTCCTGTCCCCGCTGCTCACTCCATACCACAAGAAGCGCCTCTGGCCCATGGCCTCGCCTCGCATGTGTGTAAAGGTCGAGAAGAGCTTCGTCAAGATTCCAGAGCTTCCGTCGACGCCCGACTTGCTGTATTGCTCGGTCGCCGGCATGTTGAAGACCAAGTCGGCCTCGATCAGGGTGCGGGTGGGCTTGTGGTTGAAGACGAGCTCCTTGTTTGCGTGCGCGTGGACATATTCGTACTCGAATTCGGCGTCAAACTGCAAAGCGAGTTAGCATGCGCTGGGCGCCGCCGTTGCGCCGGAAAACGTACCTCGGGATCGACTGTGACCTCGTGCTTCTTGGTTGACTCGAACACCACGTGAAAGGGGACCTTTTCGTTCTTCTGCTTCTCGCGCTTCTCAGGGAGTGTCTCTGGGCCGAGTACTCGCGCATTGGGGTATTGTTGGTGCCACGGTCCGAGGAAGATGTGATGTTCGGCGTCGAGAGCCGTAATGTATTTGACCTCTCCCATGGACTCGACCTTCTTCTTGACTTCTTCAGTCAGCGCGACGGGCGAAAAGACGGCGAGGGATCCGTTTTGCAAGCGGACTGCATTGACTCTGTTAGCATTTGCGCAGACAGGGTGGAAAGACCTTCACAAACCTATGGTTCCTCTGCCTCCAATCTTGATGCGGCCAAAACGCGCAAAAGGAACCGAACAGGTGGTGATGACGTTGGGGACAACATCCCGAATGACCATGACGGTCTCTGGATTGGAGGGAACGAGTTTGGATGCCATGTTGAGATGCGAGTGTGGTGTGGCGGCGGAAAGAGGGAACGGCGCCCTATTTGTACGGGGATCGAGCGACGGAGCACGGGGAAGGAAGCGTCTCGAATGGTAAAGGCATCATTGCGAACGGTCGAGTCGCCAGCCGGAGCTATGGGAGCGAGCGGAGGCATCAGATTTGGAAAAGCAGTTGAATGGATTGTATCTTGACGTCACTGGCGCCATCCCGCCTTTGAGCCGAACCGGGAGCCCCTTGACGACCGACCTTCATCTCGGCGTCGACAAAAACTCCTCCAAGCCCGCAGCGAGACCGCGTTGCTTGCAAATGTTGCACCTCTCCAGCAGCTCTGGACTTGACATGTATTCCGAGCACGTCACAGGTTTTGTAAGCCGACCGGTCCCGTCACTTTGAATCGGACCATCCTCACGCGGAACACTCGACTTCCGGCTCCGGGTCTATTGTTGTCTGTATTCGCCGTCGTCGAATCATCTTTCATCCCTGTTGTTTCTCTTCTACCTATAGGCCCGTTTCAACTGGTGTCCCTTTATCACGATACATGGAGCTCAGCAGGCTCCACGTGCTGCGAATCGGTCGACGCACTCTTGCGGTCTTGTCCTTAGCCTTAATCGAACCGAGTCCTCTCCGTGCTCAGCGATTCCTGGCGTTGTTTCCATCTTGACCAAAACATGTTCCAGTCACCTCATCTTTCATTCTCCGCGCTCAGCTCAGCCATGAGACCTCCGGCATCCCTCCTCTTCGCGTCCTCTTCCAGTCGTCCAGAAATGTACTTTGCCAGGGCTTGGACCTTTGCCAATGCCACATTGGTGCACTGCAAGACTGCCACCGGATCAATTGCCTCGCCCCCGTATTTTGCGATTTGGCAAAGCTCCCCGAACTTGTTCATGGTGATGATGATTTCGCCCTCGCGCACCTGTTCCTCGGCCATGGTGGCGTCGACGACCATCGTTTCTCCGCCGTTGTAGTATGAAAATGTGACGCAAAGGGGATGGTGCAGCAAGGACAGCGGCACGGGCTCTCGTTCCCTCGGGCTGTACACGGTGACTTTTTCTCCTTCTACGGAGACGTCCGGCCGTCGGAAGTGCTGAAGCGCGGCGATGACCGCGATGCATGAGGCGTCAATGAGGCCTCCGTCATGGTCGAGAATATGTACGTCTGCTCTGACGGTGAAGCACTTGGAGCCAGCCACGATGCAGAGGGATTCTGTGTCTAGGGCGCCACTCCGACGAATGGCCTTTTCGAGGATGCGGGATAGGATTATCTCGGCGTCTGTCTGACTGCGGGTTCAGTTAGGGTGCTTTACGCCAGCTACACGGTTGAGCGCGACGTACCGGCCGACTTCAAAGGCGGGCGAGGCCATGGGCGAGAATTCGGTGCTGATGCTGAAGACGCCGTCGAATTTCCTGTCTGCGAAAGGCGCCGTTACGTCTGCCGAGACCCGAGCAAGAACTCTGCATGAAGTTTAGTAAAAAGCTTGCAGACATGCCGACAAGAGTTCTTACCGGGTCTTGCCCAGCTTCACGTCGGCAGCTCCATATTCGTCTCCAAACGAAAGGTCAAGGTCGCGGAATGCGTCGAATTTGCGGCCATCCAGACGGATGTTTTCCCCCAGAGCCTGGAGGATGAAGTCGCGCTCGTTCCTCGAAAGCTCGACTTCGCGCGGCATGATATAGGGGGGAAGCAACAAATTGCAAGGTGCTGTACAACAGTTGAAGCAAACGTCCTGCGGCGACGAGGCGGAGGAGCGGCGGGCGACTTTCGCGCTTGCCGACATTCACCCGGCCTCCGACAACCCGCTGCAGGTGAGGCCTTGCTACACCAAACATCTACATACAACTCCTCACCCTCCACCCACCATGACGACCGCTCACAGGCCCACGTTTGACCCGGTATGATCTTAGTCTATCAAGAGGAAACTTTCTCTAACAATGTTCAGGCTCGCGGCAAAGAGGCCCAGCGGGGTCCCGCCTACCACCAACGCCTTCTCCCGGCGCATATGACCCTCAAAACGCGCCAACCTGGTCAAGGAGGCATCGCCGATGAGCAACGCGACCTTCGCGCTGAGCTTCTCAAAGCCGAAGCTGCCCACTTTGCCAAGAAAAACGGCACGCCTGCTCTCACCGACGACGATGAATCAAGCACGGCTACGTCGAAGCGGCAACTGGAAGCTCCGCCTCTTGGCGAGGCCGAGCAAGAAGACGAACCACCCGAAGCAAAGCGGCGACGTCTCATATTGGAGGAAGCGCGGGATGTCGACGCCGATTCCGACGGATCCAACAGCGAGAGCAGCGACGAGGACGAAGACGATGATGACGACGAAGAGGATGAGACGGCCGAGTTGATGCGCGAGCTGGAGAAGATCAAAAGAGAGCGTGCGGAACAAAAGGCAAAGGAGGAGGCGGAGAAGTCAGCACAGGACCAAGAACAGCGCGAATTCGACATTGCGCGAGGCAACCCGTTGCTCAATCCTTCCGACTTCAACGTCAAGCGACGATGGGACGACGATGTCGTGTTCAAGAACCAGGCGCGTGGCACTGAAGACAAGAAACCCAAGGAGTTTGTGAACGACTTGCTTCGCTCCGACTTCCACAAGCGCTTCATGGTGAGTACTCTGCACTTGAAAAAGAGCTCTGCTGACACCATACAGAGCAAATACGTGCGCTGATAAAGCACTTCTGGATTTTGGCGTTCTTGGGCGGCTTTGGCATAGCATGGAGTTACTACCATCGATATTCTGACCAGCAAAGAAATCATGAAGAACATGGAGTTCACAGATGATGTAATCCCGCATCTCGACAGTCCGGTAGGGTAGACCGTTATCTGTGATCGACACAGCGAGAGAGCTGGAAATATCACATCGATCCTCGATGACGCCCTCTCATGGCGCACACATTCATCGCGACGAGCGCTATTCTAGTACAAGAATCATCCAACGAATTTCACGGGCCAAAGATAAGGTATTGCTGTTGCAAATCGAAAGCGCCTTGAACCCTGCTCAATGGTCGACGAGCCCTGGCAAAGCTTCCCTTTTCCCCGCATGTGGCTGCTGGTCCATCTTCTGATTTCGTCCCGATAGTCAGACGTCTTTCTATTTGTCGACGCGTTTGCCCATTAGATCATCGTCTCACCAAGTCTCATTCTATAAAGTGTGCGGCCTCCTTACCATTCTGGCCGGGTTTGGTTTGCATGCAACTACACCTCGAGTATTCTTTGACACTAAGCGCTGCAGCACGTCCGGCATGGACAAGACTACCTCCCCCGAAAGCAGTTCGTATGGCTCGCGAACTGGCAGCGCCGCCTACTCTGGGGGCACGCGTTACGGTAGCGGAACTACGAGTGGAGCTGGCTTTGGCAACAAGACGGGAAGCTTTCCACCGTCGGACAAGCATGGTACGTGTCCAGCTTCATGAATGCAAACAGCCAAGTAATGCGTACAGACTCTACCTTGGGGAAACTGATGGAAAAAGCCGGTGGCATCTTGAAGAATAGCAGTCTGGAAGCAAAGGGACTCCACAAACGCGAAGAGGCTGGATTTTCTCATGGAAAGAAGGGAGAGGTTGCGGAGCCTGGGAGGAATGACGCGAGCTAGGCCACAAGCGGCAGTTCAACAACCTCGGTGCTCCTAACCGATTGCGACAAACATCATCGACGATTTCAGCGGATTCGTCGACGAGGAAAGACTCCACGGTGTCGTTCGTACAACGCAGGATTCATGTCAGCTCGCACGAGGCGAGGTCTCAGCATCATCGGGCGAAACAATGTCCACGATCTTTGGAGACTGCAAGAAGGCCGTTTACCCCACAGACTGGATCCTGATTCTTTCTGGCTCAATTGTCGGATCCACCTTACAGTCTAGTCCTCTGGATGAATAGACAAATCCAAATTATTTGGAACAGTCCGCCTTCCATGCATGATTTGGGAGAGCCGAACGGCACGAATCGAATGGCTTACGCGTGATGCACAAAGAGGAAAGACATTCTTCTGGTGGTTTACCGAGGTGGCAGTGTCATGCTCCGAATCCCTCGTCAATGCGTGTGATCTCAGCTAACGGTTGTTCTAGACTTCTCATGACGACTTCCATGACATGCGCCTATCCCGTGGACATCCAATTCAATTTTCAAAAGCCCACCAATAAATCCCTCCAAGCCTCACTGCAAGAACAAGAGTAGAGTGCTTTCAAGAGTTGAATGGGATGTTTGAAACCAGGTGCCTGGTGTCGACACCTGAAAGAAAACGGCGACGAGCGTTTCCTCACTTGGAAAGCCATGAGGGAACCAAACGCGCGTAATAATTGTCGGAACACGAAGGCAGTTCTGGAATGGAGGTCATCCTCCGCAAAAAGACAACTCGATCCCTTTGTACCACCATCCTGGATCGTCCTACGCCACGTCCCACTTCGTCATGCTGACCATCCAATCAATACACCTAGCGTGCTTGTTCTTTCTATTCGCACTCCATCTTTGCGCGGGTCCATCGCTGAAAGGGGCAATAGCGACGCGCATTCGCGTTCGCAGCCGGCCACGGTGACGTCTGATTCCAGACGCAGTGGTCCAGCATCCAAATCTATATATCATCATCAACCCAAGTCGCTGTCGTCGACGGTGGAGGCTGTTTTCACTGAGCTGCCCCAAACGAAACCCTTCAATCACGAACCCACAGTGCGACTATCATGATGGACCGGGTCCTCACCTTTGCTATTCTTCTCGGCTGCGCCGTGGCCGCGCCGCACGATCTCACGAGCGGCACTTTTACCAGCACCCAAGTGGCGCGGGGGTACATGCTCAGAAATGGGCCCATTCAAATGGCGAATGCCTACAACAAATTTGGCGGGACGATGCCGGCGGACGTCAAGGCCGCTTCGGGCAAGGCGTTTGCTAAGCTTGCGGCTTCTGGCTCCAGCTCGCGGCTGTTCGTGCGCGATGTCGCTGCTGTTTCTGAGGACGACTACGACACCCTGTACCTGTCACCCGTGACGGTTGGATCTAGTGTCATGCAGCTTATTTTCGACACCGGATCATCTGATCTGTAAGTCTTTGTGAAAGTCTTGATATACTTTTGCTCACCCTCTAGGTGGGTCTTCTCAAATCTGATGCCCGTGTCGCAACAACTCGGTCAGCATCTGTATAACCCGACGGTGTCTGGGAGACTCATACCCGGAAGCTGGAGCATCACCTACGGCGACGGTAGTGCAGGCGCTGGCCAGGTCTATGCTGACAGGGTCGCTGTCGGCGAAGTCACTGCCACCGCACAAGCCGTCGAAGCAGCAACTAGCGCTTCGAGCCTCTTTCTGCAAGACACCGCCAGCGACGGCGTCTTGGGCCTGGCAGCCAGCGCCCTCAACTCAGTTCGCCCCACCAAACAGCAAACCTTCTTGGACACGGCCAAAATAAAGCTCTTCACCGCAAACCTCAGGAAAACCGTACCTGGCACATACACCTTTGGCTTCATCAACTCGTCTCTCTACACCGGACCCATCACTTACACGCCTGTCGCTCCGGCCAACAGGCAGCAGACGGGGTTCTGGGCCTTCAACATCACCGGCTACTCGGTCGGCAGGGGCGCCGTCACGACCAAACCCATCTCCGCCATCGCCGACACCGGAACGAGCCTGGCGTACCTCCCTCAGGACGTGGCAGCCGCCTTCTACAACCAGATCCCTGGTGCCAGCTACAGCGCGACGTACGGCGGCTTCATCCTGCCCTGCAGCGCCACGCCGCCCACGTTCAACTTCCAGGTCAGCGGCGTGCTGCAAACGATCCCCGGATTCTATCTCGTCTACGGCCCGGTGGACTACGACGGCAATTGTTTTGGAGGTCTGCAGTCGAGCGCTGGCATGCCGTTCAACGTCATCGGCGCCATCGTCTTGAAGAGTCAGTTTGTCGTCTTTGACAATTCGACTATTCCGGCTCGCATTGGATGGGCGAAGCAGCCGGGTGTTGTGTATAGCTGAGCTGGTAGCTTTGTCGACGCTGTGGGGAGAAGGGCTGGTGCGTAGTGCCGCACTGTAGCCCTCTTGCACTCCCACGCTGGCCGTGAAGTAACAAACAAAATGCAAAGAATTTGAACAAACTTTCCTGCCTTCCCCCAAGTGGAAAATACTCCGACGTCTCACCATTCACTTACAATGGTTGGAAAAAAGTGGTTTGACCTTTTCTCCCTGACTGAGTCCGCCAGACCATTTCCTCCCAGCAAGGGGGATGTACAAGCACATTTGTGCATTATGAAATCCATGCCACCAACAGACCTAAATGTCGGCGGGCCAGGCTGCGCAGTAATCTGAAAACTCGAGTTTCGCCTTGTGGGTATCTATGCCGTACCAGATTAAAAAAGACAAAAAGATATCCAACATTGGCCAGACAAGAAAAAGCCAACTAGCTGTCCCCCTGCCGACTTGACGCACGCTCCGCACTGCTCAATCGTACTCTCTCCGGCACTCTTACCTCCCTCACATATGTCAAAAGATTCTTCTGCTCCAGCGGCTTCCCATCGCTCTCTATCGGGCTGTCCAAATGGTCAAACTGCAGCACCTGGCCCTGCAACTCCTGGCCCTCGGCCTCGGGCGACTCGTCAATATGCGGCAGCGGCGTCGGCGTGAACAGCGACTTGTTGAGCGGCGTGGAGCGGCGCCGTGTGCTGCGGCTGTTGCTGCTGCCGGGGCGCGTGAAGAACTGGGCGAGCAGCGGGCGGAGGGAGGGCAGGCACCCGCACATGAGGCAAACGTGCAGCTCGACCATGCTCCACATGGCGGGCATGGAGTTGGCGTAGCCGGGGTCGCCGGAGCGCATGGCGATGACGACAGCGTAGAGGCGGACGATGGACATGGCGCATGCACTGCAGGCGTTCTGTTAGCCATGACGATGTATTGTTTCGTGCCGCGCAAGTTGATGGTGGGTTGAGGACTGACAAGCCACCTAGAATAAAGACGCCCAGCAGTCCCAGCTTCTGCGACAGCGGCAGACGCAGTTCGTTGAGCGCCGGCACGGGTATGACGACAATGGCAAGTCCGAGAAATATGTTGAAGCCGCCAAAGACATAGTAGTACGGTTCGATTTCGAAGCAGCGACCCTTTCCGCTGCGGTCCCAAAAGTAGTGGACGGGATGGCACTGGAAGATTGTGACGCAGAGCCCTTGGATGCTGTATACCGCGACGATCCACATGAAGAGCTTCGTCACTATCGTCGTGCGCCGCCCAATGAAGATGCGGAGATATTGCGCAAGGATGGAAAGTTTGGCGAAACCTAACGCGATGATGTACAGCCAAATGGACAGCCAGAAACTGGTCGTATTCAGCAATCGCTCCACATTCGGGAATGGCGCCGCGATGTAGCTTACTACAGAGCTTGTTTTCGCAGGTCGTCTGGTGATAGAGTGTCGGAGTGGTAACCCATGCCATGTTCGGCTTCTGTTCGAATCTCTCAGCCAACCGTTCTCAGTTGAGGAGCAGCGTGAGGACTGACGCATGGAAACGACAGCAGTTGTGGGAACGCTCGCAATGAAAGAGAGGAGGGCAAAGTTGTCATCCCATCCGATCCGACGCATGCGAAGCCTCGTCCCGACCTTGAGGACGAGCACGACGAATGCCAGAATCGATATCAGGATGACGACCGAGAGACAGCGCCGCGCGGAGGGCGCGAACTCCATGGTCTCGATCGCCAGGAGAAGAAAAACTGCGTAGTGACACCGAAGAAGCAGTCGACGTCGTCAGGCCGTGGCGAGATGTTGAGAAGAAGGAGGTGATTGTTCAGGAAAGTGCATACCACACCTCCTCCACCTCCTCTTCCTGCACCAACCGCACCTGCCGGCCGCGTAGCTGCAAGATGCAACTCACCTTGCATTCCCTGTGTCGTTTCAGCGCGCGGCCGGGATAACGTTTGCTGCCGTGCCTCGCGGCACCAGGGTTGAGCCAGAAGTCTTGGGAAATTCAAACCACGCGTGGAACCTCTTTTCCCAAATAAGCTCGACCTCGGGCCACATCCACCGCGATTTGACGATGGCGCTTCGTCTTGCGGCGCCGCTCGACCTCGATTAGTCGCAGTTGTGAGAGGTAGGAGCTGCGACCGCTGCGTCGTCAGTGGTTCATTGCCGCACAAGGTTGACGCCCATGCACGGATTGGGCCAGCAGAAATTCAAATTGAAGAAGCCAATCGCTCAGGGTGATGGTCGCAGGGATGCAGCCGCCTCTGACGAGTGGAGGGCTGAACGGCGTTGCAGGAATATCAACCCATGCCCGGTTAATATCATATGCCTTAGGTGAATCTTGGCTCAAGACCCGTTCTCGACGCAACTGCCGATTGATCGCGTCCCACCTGGCTGGGCTACTCTCTTGAGCGAAACGTTCTCACTTATCATACTTCAGTTCGAGAGAAGTATCTTGTGGTTCGACGAGCTTGTGCACACTGGACGCGTTCCCGCAAAGGAAATGGCATGCGCTGGCTTGGCAATTCTGAACTCAATTGGGGCCAAGGATTGATATACCTCGGCTCGAGCTTGTATGCGCTCTATGCGCCTCAAGACGACGCTCTCTATCAGTCTTCAAGTTAAGGCGTTTGCTTCCGTCGGAGTGGTTTATCGTTTACTTCTATGTAGAGTTGAGATTCCCTCTTATAAGTATTATATTTGCCACAATGCGAGTCCGCGCAACCGAAGGAGAATGGTACTTTCATACTTGCCGCCGTTGTACCCCTCGAAACATCGTTACGGTCAAACGACTTCTGCAATGCCTCCTGGCGGAACCGAGTTAGGGAACCAGGCCATACTGGCCAAGATCGACAAGCTGAGAGAGCTAAACGTTGGCGCGATAATTCCGCTGCCCCAGGTAAGTCAGGGGAGTGTGCTGATATTCAGTCTGTTGATGCTTTGCCAGCTTGTTGTCGTGGGGGACCAGTCATCAGGAAAAAGCTCAGTCTTAGAAAGTCTGACAGGCTTCTCTTTCCCTCGCGCCCCTGGGCTCTGCACTCGCTATGCAACGCAGATAACATGCTGTCGAGAGGCGGAGAGTGGCATTCTCGTGACAATCATCCCTCGTCCTGATGCAGATGAGACTCTCAAGGCCAAGCTTCTTCAGTTCAAGCGCCACTTGACTAGTATTGACGGCAACAGTCTCGCCAAAGTCTTTGAAGAGGTTTGTGGCAGCCGGATGGTACGGAAATGGCTCTCTGCGAACTGATGACATTTCTAGGCCAACAGTGCCATGGGTATCCGGATGGGTGATAAAAACGTCGACCATGGAGCTTTCAGTCAGGATATCCTCAAAATCGAGATCAGTGGGCCTGATGTGAGTCTTTGCTGACTTCATAGTTCTCCGTTTAGCTTAAACTTCAAAAGCAACAGCATCTGACTGTCATTGACGTTCCGGGTATTTTCCGTGTCCCTACACCAGGTGCGTGGTCAGCTCCCCGAGGTTGGACATCTTCCATTGACAAGCTGCGCAGGACTTACCACGGAAAGCGACATTGTCCTCATCGAGAACATGGTCAAGTCGTACATGGCGAATCCACGAACCATGTAAGTGCGGCGATTCTTGCTTGGTGACAGGAGTGGCTCACTTGAAGTAGCAACCTCGCAGTCATACCCTGCAACGTCGACATAGCGACCCAGGAGATCCTCAAGCTTGCGGAGCGAGCCGACCCTGAGGGCATCCGAACGATGGGCGTGCTCACCAAACCAGATCTCGCCACAGAGACAGCCACGAAAGGGGCAATCGTTGACTTGGTTCTCGGAAAACAGAGCATTCTCAGACTCGGATACTACGTGGTCAAGAATCGCAGTGCGGACGACAATGCGTCGACGCTTGCGGAGAGAGCTGCTGCCGAAGAGGCATTCTTCACGGCGCCTGCTTGGTCGCCCATTGCCGACCGCTGCGGAACCACGGCCCTCAAGCGCAAAGTCCGCGAGCTGCTTATGCACATCTCCAAGCAGGAACTGCCCCACGTCAAGACGGACACGGAGCAGCGCCTGCGTCAACGTCGGGCTGAACTGGAAGATATGGGGCCGTCCAGAGCGGACTCGAATGCGCAGAGGATACATCTGGGCAAACTGGCCTCGAGATTCCAGGCCATCACCCAAGCCGCCTTGAGCGGGTACTACGCTGGTGACGGCATCTTCAAGAGGTTGCCGAACCTGAAGCTGATCACCCAGATCATGAAGTTGAACGAAGTCTTTTCTGACATTTTCTGGAAAAGAGGTCACAAGCAGCACTTTGAGGCTGCGTGGAACGATGAGGGAGAAAGCCCCTTGGGATGCAATGTCGACCAGCTTCCTTTCAAGATCCCCATCGGAAAGTACCCCGAACTTGGGACTATCACATACACAGAAGATTACCAATGTCCGAAGCCTTTAAAGGGGCCACTCATGACCCATATCAAGGAGGTTTATGAATCGAGCCGCGGACCAGAGCTCGGAACAGTAGGGATCTTTAGCTACGTTGCTTTAGGAAACCCATCGCTAATAGGTTCGGGCGTAGTTTGGCGGCACAATTCTTGCTACGGTTTTCGAGGACCAGTCCGAGAAGTGGGAGCCACTTGCTTTTTCACACGCGAGCAACGTGATCACACTAGTACATGAGTACATCTTCCAGCTTCTCACCGAGATGTGCCCTGAAAAGTCGGTCAGAGATAATCTCTGGGACACCATTCTTCTCGACAAGTTGATTGATACGTACCAACGAGCGATGGAACACACTCGGTTCCTTCTGAATATCGAGCGTGGAGGTACACCCAACACATTCAACCACTACTTCAATGCCAACCTCCAGAAGAAGCGTGGCGAGCGTTTGAGCCAAAATTTCAAGGCCATGGCAATCTCTTTACACCTCGATTCAAAAGAAAAATACGTGCCTTTGAGCAAAATTGGCCAACACGCTGTCGACAAGGACAACGGAGAGCAAGTGTGCGAGGACATCCTTGATACTCTCATGAGCTATTACAAGGTATCCCGCAAACGCTTCGTCGACGTCATCTGCCAGCAAGTCGTCTTCCACCTGCTGCTCGAGGGCGACGGCAGCCCGCTCAAAGTCTTCGACCCCGAGCTGATCATGAGCTTGGGGGAAGAGCAGCTCGAGCAGATTGCCGGCGAGGACGAGGCGTCGAAGCATCAAAGGCAGGTCCTGAAGAGAGAAGTCGAGAGCCTAGAGGCCGCTTTGAAAGTCTTGCGTTCTTGATTTGCGGCAGGTCCTGTAGAGGGCTGGAGTGTTTAGAGGGCGCGTCAAAGGTCCTACGGTCTTGAATTTGCGGCAGGTCCCGCAAAGAGAGATGGGGACCCAAGAAGGCGTTTCAAAGGCGTTGCGGTCTTGATTTTGCCGTAGATGATAGTTCCTACAGAGAGAGGGAGAGTCTAGAGTGCGCTTCGAAAGTGTTCGTTAGATAGACAATTTACGGCAGCCTACACAAGTTATCAACGAAAGTAAAGTCCCAAAAACGCGTTACAGGAACACAAACGACACTTCCTAAACAACACCTCTGCACAGTTCGTCAGCGCTCACGCAAATGGCTCCAACGCCCCCTTTCTGCTGATGCTCACATCGCCAACCTCGCGCACGATGCTGTCCATCTTCCCCAACCGCTCCGCCTCGACCCAATTCCCATGAATCTGGCTCTTGACATGAAACGGGAGCTGCACAATCGCAACGGGGCGCTCAAACTCCCTGGTATCAATAACGACAAGATCATTGCGATTCGCCGAGCGGCGCTCGACCATGGCCAAAACCCAGCCGTCTGCCTCAGCGGCGTCCGCGGTACGCGGGATGAAGACGGGCTCTTGGACCAGCGCGTCGTCGCCGGCGTAGAAGAAGCGCGTCGTGTTGGCGCGGTGGTCGTGCATCGCGAGCGCGTTGAGGCCGTGGAAGATGTTTTTGCTGCCGTCGGCCGCGTCGGGGAGGAAGACGCAGAGGAAGACGATGTTGTATGCTGTCGTCATGAGGCGCTCGTCGATGCGCGGGAACTCGCTGGGCAGGTCGAGCACGACGCGCGGGTCTGGCAGTGCTGTGTTGCTGGCTTTGGACAGGTCGAGCGACCACCGCACGAAGTCGGCCTTTGCGTCGGCTGCGGGCATGGTGCCGTCGTCGGGCGGGAAGAAGGGGAAGGCGTTGTCGTGGACGCGGCTCGACTCGACGAATACTTTCTTGCTACCGTGCCCATCGTCTTCTTCCCATGCGCCGGCCGTGTGGATTGGCATGCAGTTGCGCCACGGGTAGACGCGGTGCTCGCCCTCTCGCCAGCCGGCGGCCTGCGCTGACGTCTTGCGGCGTGGAACGACGATGAAGGTGGCGGGCAGCTTGTAGTCCCAGGCCCAATGCTGTTTGCCCTGCTTCATGCGCTCCACGCTGGCTTCAAAGGGCCACAGCACGAGTATCAAGAAGTTGGTCGTGATGGCCGAGTCGTGGATGAGCGCGGGCCACGGCGCTTCGATCCACTGTTCGTCGTACTTGTTGCCGTTCTTGTCCAGGTGGTAAACGACAATGTCCTTTGAGGCGAGCCCTTTGGCTTCGTAGCCGAACACGACGAGCTCTTCGGTATAGGGATCGACCTTGGGGTGGGCGGTGAAGGTTTTGGACTTGACGTTTTGCTTCTCAAACGGGTCATAGCCGCGCGTTTCCAAAGTATGCGGGTCCACGGCATAAGGGAGTGCTCCCTCCTTGAGCGCAAGCAAGTGGTCGGCCCAGTAAACGAGGTTCGTGTTAGCAGTCGAGTCGACAGCAGCACGCACGCAGGGATGGTGCGTAAAGGGGTTGCGGTAGAGACCAAACAGCGCCTTGTTGGCCTTGCGTTCGAGTTTGTACCGCTCCGTCTCGATGTACCGCATCTTCATGTCGACTCGTCCATCTAGAACCCTGAAAGCCTGGATGCTCCCGTCGCCGTCCAGGGGCACGTTGTCCGGGTGAGGAGGCACGAACGGATCACACATGACACGGTAGAACGTGCCGGTGATTTCTTTTGGGATCTCGCCCATGACGACGAGGTCTCCAATCTCTCCCTCGAGCCTGCACGGAAGATTGGACCCCGTCAGATCAAGCGCGACAGGCCATTTCGACGTCAGTCCGTACAGGCCGTCGTCCTTGCCGTTGACGTGCCCGTTTTTGCTTGGGCGTTCTGGGAGCTCGGTAGCGGGCATTGGATTCGAAACGGCTTTTACCAGGTAATCGAATGGGTGGTTCCGCAACTCAAAGGTCTTGCTGAGACTCGGATGTGTTTGCAGGGGGAGCGGACGACGGTTGTCTGCGCGTCTGCGGCGGTTGAGCTGCAATTTAACTCTTCGTCCTCACACGTGTGGACGAGTTCATCACCCGAATGAGCCAGCAGGGTATCGTCGATTCGGAACCGGTGCGAGCATTTCTCCGGCTTGACACTAATTCTCCACTTCGAGTTGGAGCATTACCGTCAAGGGCGAATCAGCAGCTGGAGGTAGTCTCGAGAGCGGGGAACAAGGAAGGCGCCCCCGAGTGAATAGTCGACGCAGGTGCGCTGGCTAGTGCGAGAGCTGTCACAGCGAGACCATTGATGCGGGACGCCACAGGTGGGAGTGGCTTTCATGTGGGGTCTGCGCAAGGATGTGGTGGATCTCATGCGGGGAAAAGCGATTTCAGGGGAAATCTGAGAAGGTCCCCACAGTGTGGTACGTGGGGTTGAGGTTCTTTTTTACACCGTTGCCCTGTGAGCTTGCGCGTTCGCGAACATGATGGGGTCAGAGAGAGGGGCACCTGCCTTGAATTCATGTCATCGCTTCCTTCCGACCGCGAATTGTTGGTGACAACTGTGAATGCCGAAAGATGCATCGATCTTTCCCAAAAGTCGGCTCGTAGATTCAGCTGCACGGAGCTCACCCTTCGGCAGCCAGTGCAAGGTCTCTTCCTGCAACGTCTTCCAAATCGGCGATTGAGGTCGACTGTCAGGGCTCATTGTCTGAAGATTGGGATGCGTGCCGCGTTTCTTCCTCGCTGCAAAGGGATTTCATTGAGCTGTGAGCGCTCCAGTGTCGTGCCGCCAGCGAGTGTTTGGTCGTCCATGCGCAAAAGTCTACCCCAGATTTCAGTGCTTGGTGTTGCTGCAAGCGTCAGAATGCGGGGAGCGGGTCGAGCCGTGTGGGGATGCGCACGACGGAAGTGGCTGACGAAAGTGTCGGCTCTCGGGCGCCAGAGGTGCGAGGATTAGCATATCAATTGTTCGATGATGGACATGGTCTCCGATTGGGCCTATGCCGATGATTGTGTAGGACAAGTGTGAAGATGACTAGTGAAAAAGGACAGAGGATAGTGTATCATTACGCCTGAACGACCCCATCGAGGTATAGAACTGACATCGAATGCAAAAAGCCACCTGTGTAAAACGCCAAACCATACAACCGATTTACTCCAACAAGTCGTACTTACATGAACAGAACGTCCGAGTCTCGACGCTTGTCTCCAAAGCTTTACTGCCGCGAGTATCATGAATAAAAGTAATGCGGAGAGCAATCAGACTTGAGCTGAATCCGAACGCCTCAAGTGCCGAAGAGCTCACTGAAAAATGTTGGAAACTCAGCCATACCAGCCCCGCACCGTCCGCGCCGACTGGTCCTCTTGTCGATGTGCAATCATGGACTCCCGGATGTCGTAGGCGCGAATGAGCTTCTTCCAAGTGGCAATGTTGAGACTGAATACGGCTTGATACCTCTGAGCAGCGGCTGCCTCTTGTTCGCTGCGTCCACCACTGCCTGCTGGGCCTGGAACAGTCAGTTGACGTTTTCAGAATGGAAGGTAATGCTCACAGATTGTTGGAAGCCCATTTTGATCGTTACGGATGGCAACCTGACCCTCCTTGACAAGGAAGCAAATGTGGAAGATGTTCTCAATCGTTTGTCCAAACGAGTGAGGATTGACAAAGAACTCGAACAGGCTCAAGTTGGCCTCCTCATTCACGGCGTAAAGGCCGTGCTTCTCCATCACCTGCGCAACTTGGTCATCAGACATGTCCTCTTCCATCTGCGAGATTTCTTCTTCGAAGGCCTGGGTCCGTGCGTCAATTTGCTCTATCAGCTGCGCCCTGATCTTTCCAGCTGAGGCCATTGCGCTGTTGTTTTCGTTGCGCTGGATATCCTCGGGCTCCAGAGACTGGGGACGCTTGGCCTGCGATGGGTCATGGCGAAGACGGCCTCGCCGTTGCGTTGTCTGCGTGGGGCGCACGCGCTTCTGGACGGAAAGGGGACCAAGGAGAAATCCAGGCGCAGGAGGTCTCTGATTGTGCGAAAAGCATGCTTGCTCTCCCAGCACATCCCAAGCATAGGCATCGCCGCTCTCTTCCTGTTCGTCCTCGCTGTCATCGTTGTTCCTCCGAGCGGCTTGCCTACGGGCGTGGGCTTGCGTGGAGAGAGGCTGGACGTCTGCATTCTCGTCAAAGTCGCCGCCCCTTTGCATGAATGTGATGCACTTGGACACGAATTCATCAATGTCGATTCCGGCAGAGCTGTCGCCCATGACAAGTTGGGTGGTCTTCTTCAACGTCAATTCACTGGCTTGGATCATCAAGCGCGAGTCGAGGGTAGCATCAGCCGTCTGCTTGACCTTGTCAAAGGTGTCGTTTGCTCGGTCGACGAGGTCGTCCAGCTTGGACGTGCCATCTTCGGCCAGGATTTCATCGCGCTGGTCTGCTCCGTGTTAGCAACGCGTCGAAAATGGGACGAGGCACACGCGGACCGTTAAAGTCACGATAGAGGTTGCGTTGCTCCTGGCGCAACCTGCGCCTCTCATCCGGGTCCTGGTCGGGGTCATAGAACTGAAGATCGTTGACGGACTCTCCATTGGTTGAAGGGAGAGCAGACGCGTCGCGCGCGTCTCTGTCCTGCAGTCTTCGGCGCTTGTTGGGCCTGGGAGTCTGCTGGTCGGAATTTGGCGTGGGAAGCGTGCTTGGAGAGCGTGCAGGGGCTTTGCCTTTGTCCATGGTAAGGCGCGGGCTCGACAAAGGGTGGCCAGAATTTTCCTTGTCAGACGAGGACGCGGCCGACGGCGAAAAGGCCGAGCGGGTGGAGCGCGCTGGCCTTTGGGCAACCCGACTTTGCTCGCCAGGTGGAGTAGGGTCGCGATAGATGGACGAGTCCCGGCTTCGCGATGGAGACTTTTGAGGGATGATACTGGTGTTGAGCCTCGCCATGTTGACGGTGGAAGGAGCGAAGGGTCTAGTGGTCAAACAGCAAACGGGAAGACGAAACCGGCGGTGGACAATGGAAGGCACTGGGCGGCTCTGAAGATGAGCAGCTGGCGAGCCAAGGTTGTTGTTGTGGGAACAGGACGACGCGCCGAAAGCTTCGCGAGACGCGATGCGGGTCGCGCGGTCGTGATCTGGTCCATCTCGTCGGGCCCACGGCGCGTCGCTTCCCCACTAGTCGTCGGGTTCCTTGTCAGCGTCGACCGAATTGCCCGTAGCTCCTCCCATCCCAACCAAGCTTCACTCCGTCGTCAACGCCATCCATCCTCACACCATGGAGCCCTTTTCTTTCGCCAGCTCCTCTGCGCTCGAGCTGCCTGTCCACGTCAGGATGTAGGTCTTTCGCCAGCTCCTCTGCACTCGAGCTGACTGCCTCCAGAAACAACCTCGACGGCCACCAGAAGCCGATACCATTCTCAACCCTGCTCAAGAACCCCGAACTCAGGCATACTGGATCCAACCTCAGGTATTGGTCCTCCAATCCACCGCAGCTTCTTGCCTGATGCTCCATCCACAGCCCTCACTCGGAACTGTTCGTCACCGCGCAGTTATGGGCCGACAGCAAGCCTCTCACCGTTGCCGTCCAGACGAGCTACAAATCATTCAAGTCGTCCAGGCTTTGGAATGAGTGGCTGACGCTTCCCATCGACTACTCGACCATCCCTCAATCCTCCCAACTCGCCCTGACCGTCTGGGACCTGTCTCCAACCGGCGGCGAAGACTCCCAGTCCCACGCAATACCCTTCGGCGGCACGACGATACCTCTCTTCGACAATGACAACACTCTGCAAAAAGGACGGCAGCGATGTCGGATACATCGACACCGAGCAGCAGACGGCCTCTCATCTTCGACCACACCCTATATAATACCGGCGCGTCGGCGAAAGCGGCGTCATGGAAAGTCTACCGAAGAGGTCGACGAGGGCCTCACAGAGATGGAGAGGCTCGAGGTGCTCATGAAGAAGCATGAGATGGGAGAGATCCCCGAAAACAGGTGGCTGGACCAGATGGTCTTTCGCAAGATGGAACAGCTGGAACGCAACACTTTTCGCACCCGACCAAAGCCTGGCAGGCAAACGGCAGCATCCAAGGACGAAGAAGATGAGAGTGATGACGACATCTTGGACGACGAAAAGTTCTTTTTATACATTGAATTCCCACGATTCGACCACCCTATAGTTTATACCGATAGCGAATATCCTGCACCGCCCATTTCAACGCTGCAATCATCCTCCCTCTCCGACATCCGCCTAAAGCCACCCCCAGAGGTTTCGTTTGGCCCCGGAATCAACGCCGACGGCAGCGTCTACGGAGACCCCGATGCTGGCAGGCTCATCCGAATTTACGATCCAGAGGTTGGGATTCGGGACAATCCAGCAGAGAGCAAGCATCGAAGACTGGTGCGAAACCACCGTACAGGAGTCATGGATCGTGACATGAAGCCCAACGCCAAAGCAAGAGACGAGCTCAATGTGAGTGTTTTGTTTCACCTCGTGACGCTGCTAACCATGTCAGGTCATCATGTCCTATGGACCCACACAAGAACTTAGTGCCGACGACAAAGACATGGTGTGGAAATTTAGACACCATTTGACTCGGGATAAACGGGTAAGTCATCGACACTGCCACTACGCTACGCTGACCTTTCTAGGCCTTGACCAAATTCGTAAAGTCGGTATCCTGGAGCGAACCAGCCGAAGCCCGACAAGCTGTCCAGCTGCTTTCGAAATGGGCCGAAATCGATGTTGATGACGCTTTAGAGCTTCTTGGTCCTACATTCGACCATCCCGCAGTCCGATCTTTTGCTGTGGACCGACTTCGAAAAGCCGACGACGACGAGCTGCAAATGTACTTGCTTCAGCTCGTACAGGCACTCAAGTTTGAGCCGGTGCAACTCGCGTCGGATGGCGATTCTGCAGGAGACTCTTCCCTTGCGCGGTTCCTCATCGCCAGAGCATCCAACAACCTCCAGCTGGGCAATTTCTTCCACTGGTATCTCATGGTCGAGTGCGACGATCGAAGCCCCGAGCAGGGCTCCGAGCATCGCCAGCTCTTCGCCAAGGTGGAATACGATTTCATGACTACGCTCGTGGAATTGCCAGAGGGCCCGAGCCGGCGAAAGATTCTCCTCAGACAAGCCGAGCTCATCACAGTCCTCTCCAAAATCTCCAAGGAAATTCGGTTTTCGCGGGAAGATCGTCCACGAAAGATCGAACGCCTCAAACACTTTTTGGCAGAACCGAGGAATGAACTTGTCCACATTGACCCGCCACTCCCGCTGCCTCTGGACCCGTCGGTCGAAGTCGTCGGCTGCTTCCCGGACGACTGCAACGTCTTCAAGTCCTCGCTGTACCCGCTCCTCGTCAACTTCAAGACGACCACGGGCGCCAAATACCCCGTCATCTTCAAGACAGGCGACGACCTGCGCCAGGACCAGCTGGTCATCCAAATCATCACGCTCATGGACCGGCTGCTGCGGCAAGAGAACCTCGATCTCAAACTGTCTCCGTACCGCATCCTCGCGACCTCGACGTCTGCCGGACTGGTGCAGTTCGTGCCTTCCACGTCGCTGGCAGCTGCCGTCACCAAATACAAAGGCCAAGGCAGCATTCTATCATACCTGCGGGCCAACAACCCAGACGAATCGGCGCCCCTGGGCGTACGCAAGGAAGCCATGGACACGTACGTCAAGTCCTGCGCCGGCTACAGCGTCATCACGTACCTGCTGGGCGTGGGTGACCGCCACCTCGACAACCTGCTCCTCGCGCCGTCCGGACACTTCTTCCACGCCGACTTTGGCTACATCCTCGGCCGCGACCCCAAGCCATTCGCGCCGCTGATGAAGCTGGACAACCTGATGATAGCCGGCATGGGCGGACCGTCGTCGCCCAACTACGCCGCCTTCAAGACCTACTGCTTTACCGCGTACTCGACGCTGCGCAAGCAGAGCTCGCTCATCCTCAACCTATTCTCGCTCATGCGCGAGGCCAACGTCCCGGATATCAGAATCGAACGCGACAAGGCCGTCTGGAAGGTCCAGGAGCGCATGTGTCTCGACGTCGGCGAGGAGGAGGCGATTCGCCACTTCGAGGCGCTGATCCAGGATAGTGTCTCTGCGGTCATGCCGGTCGTGATTGACCGGCTGCACGGGCTGGTGCAGAATTGGAGGGCTTAGGGGTGATGTGGTAGGTGGAGACATTCTTCAATGGTGGTGGTGTGGTGATGGGGTAGGAAGTCGAGTCGATAATTGATACCCTCTTTCTACAGACGTTCTTGGTACAACAACTTGACTTGACCGGCGTACGTCCACCCGACATGCAAACGGGCCTGTCGTAGGTAGCTGCTCAAGCCATCTCTCCCCTCACGCCACGGGCCGCGAGCTGGCTGATCGCCTGCCGTCAAAATGAACTTGAAAACCTCCGTCCCTTTCGTCGCGCCAGCGCATGTCCAATATACATTTTAATCCAATCTCGTACCTACCAATCTTCCGACCCGCCAGCTATTCCAACGAATCCGTCAGCCCACCACCCCTCCCCGAACGGTCACGTCTCATCCAACCCAAGCCCCACCGCGTCGCCGTCGTAGGACTTGCAGTCGCACTCGCACTGGCAGCAGCATGATCCGCGGCATCGCCATAGCTGTCGCTGGCACCAGCATATTCACCGCAAGGACCGGAAGCGGACGCAGAGGCAGAGTTCGTGCCGCCGCCGCCTCCACCTCCACCGAGCTCCCAGTCGCTTCCGCCCGAGCGCATGATTTCCTGATGACGGACCTGTTTGCCTGCCGAGCTGGCCCCGCTGCCGCGGCGGACGGACCAGTCGACCGTCTTTGTGATGCCGCCGCCACCGCTGCCACCCATCCACCATGTCTTGCCGCTGACGTCTGAGACCGGGGTCGGTGACGCAGGAAGTCCGATGGGCGAGGCGTCACGGTGCTGGAAGTGGCCTGACGTCTCGAACAATCCGTTGTTGTCGCTGTCGCTTCGACGCCTTCGGCTTGTGGCATGCTTCGGCGCAGATGGAGATTTTGGGATCGATGGCGCTGAAGCCGACGAGTGGAGGATTCCGCCGCATTCGAGGCCGAAATCTGTCGCGCTGGCATGGCTCGGTCGGTGGGGCACTGGAGCAGACGGACTGGTATCGCGTGCGGTCGAAGCCGGTGATGGTGACGAGGACGTCGCGGTGGCAGTGGTTGTTGTCGTGGTTGGGGTGGTAGAGGAATCGTGATGGTCGTCCGGTGCCGCACCAACTCTTCCATCAACCGTTTTCCTGCGCCTGTCGTCTTGTTCCTTGGCCTTGCAACTCTTTTTCCCACCTCCGCCATTGTTCACGGCGCTCGTCGTACTGAACCGTCGCGTCGGATTGAAGGGGCCGACGACAGCTCCCCCTTTGTCGCTCGACATGGCGTAGTCCACGACGGAAACAACGTCGTCATCTTTGGCCTTTGCCACCACTTTGGGCTCGCCGCTGTAGTTGCTCATGGTGCTGTTCGAAGCACCGTGTCTCCAGCCGAGCATTCCCCACCACTCGTCCCTCCACTGCCTCCCGGGGGGTCCAGTGTCGTTCGACCCTCTCTCGCCCATGACGCGTCGCGCCCGCGCGTTCGTCGCCGTTCGCTCCTTGTCCATTTCCTCTCGCCACTCTCCGCGTACCTCGTTCTCATCGTCTTCTTCCATGTCGTGACGACTCTTGCTTTTGCTGCGCACCATACTGGAAATCTTGGCCGAAGGACACCTGGTGCTCTGTGTCGTGGACGACCTTGGTGTCGTCTCAGCCGCCTCGGCCAATGGCGTGAGCGTCGGGCCCGTTGGTGTCGTTACCGCAAACGCATACGCGGTTAGCCAGTCTTCTTCCGCCTCCGTTGCCTCTGGCACCGGCATTGATCGTGAGACTCCGTAGGGAAAGATGGAGCTGTCGGAAAGTTCCGAAGTGGGACTCTCGAAGAGGGATCGCGTGCGGGTAGTCTTTGGACGTGCTTGCGGCATCACACGAGACAGACTTTCGCGACGAGGAGCTGCTGCGCGGGGTTGTGGACGTATCGACGCTGGCCTCGGCCCCGGATGATGAAAGAGTGAGCTTTCGGGCAGTTTGCCTGAAGAAAAGATGTGAGGGGGAGGATCAGGACGATGAGAACGGCCCTGTTGGCCGAGTCGTAGACGCGGCGTACGCAGTTGGGGATGTGGTAAGTGGATGTTCAAGTGCACCGAGGAAATTGGCAGCGACCTTGAGGATGTGTTTATCCTTATCTTGTGCGAGAGAGCGCTGCGACCAGCGAAACTGCCGGAAGATTTGCGATGTCTTCCTTCTTCAGCCTCAATGAGAGAGTGAGGCCGCTTACGCGACGAAGCTTTGGAGGCTTTGGTGAAGAAAGCAGGAGCCCAACGTTTGAAAAGAGGGCAAAGCATCGGGGTGCTGGAGACCATGACGGCGACGGTGGATTCCACCTGACTCCAGAATGGGACTAGAGCCCAGCGCCTGATGATGTCAGTCGAAGAAATCAAAGGGAGAACGCATTACCAGCTGAAGTCGCTTTGGATGAGCGATCTCTCGTCCATGTCAACGGCCCATTGAATCAGCTGGACGGTCCGCGTCAAACCGAAAACAGCGGGTATGATGCTGGTGATGAAGAGACCGAACAGGATCATCCTCTCGCAGGTGCCCAAACGCACGATGTATACCAGCGGCAAGGGAATCAGAGCAACGGCAATGTCAGTCGAGAGTTCAAGGAAGCTGGTGGAGATTATCCAGGCGAAAAGGTCGAAGCACCCATACGGCCTGGTCTCGAGGTGCCAGAAATTGGAAATGGGCCAGCAGGGAATGATTTGGACCTGACGACAGGTGAGACGGGCTTGACATTTGGAAGCGGAACTCACAATGACGGTCGTAACCACTCGGACTACCAGAAACCACATGAGGATCTTGATGGCCAGCCGGTACTGTTTCCCAAAAGTGGTAGCGCCGGCTGTCATGCGCAAGACGAGCCAGCAGATGGAGAGCTTGGTGAAGCTGTGAGATCAGCTCCCATACGTTGAAGAGAGACTCGAAAGCGCTCACAAAGCGACCACGAAATTGATGATGATGAACTGGTATCGGTACTTTCCGACGTCAGCACTCCAGAGTTGTCCTAGGGTGGGACCTACCATTTGGTTCCTGTCGAGCTGATAAAGGGACAGGAGGTACGCATGCTCTCCCCAGCCCGACTGGACTTGCATCATCATGGTAAAAGTCTGCCCAATGAGGAAGATCTGCTCGGATCAATTAGGGCTTATCCTGGAGGGAAGAAACCTTACAGTCGAGAGAATGATGAATAGGTCATCCAGTCCAGGGGTCCCAGTAACAATGAAGCGGCTGTAGAGTCTGTATCGATCAGCGGAGCGCTCGATACGTTAGGACGGCATATCGTGGAAGAATGCCATTGGACTCCGACCTCAATCCAACAAAGGCGACAGCCAGACAAAACAACGCAAGGCTGCAGCCACCAATGTACGGCCCGCGACTTTCGGGGGAATAACAGGGGCCGTCGAGAAACCCCATGCCGCTAGGAACCAGGTGTTCAATTCTGGACGTGGAGTATGATACGTAATAATGAGGAGAGAGGACTCAGGCGTTGGAGAGTTTCATGAGGACAGAAGAGGTGGATGTTGGAGAAGACGTGGTCCGCTCGGTCGACGATGGGCTGGGTGGGTGCTTTCCATTGTCAACGCCGTCGAGCGTGGCTTCCTGTTTGGGACCCGGATCATGCCACAGCTTGGCGTCGACCTTCCTCGAACCATCATCGTCGAAGTGGAAGCCCGCTTTGAACCGTTTGGATGAAAAAGCATTTCCTCCTCGCGACGTGCCTTGGGCGTGTTGTTGATTTGAAGTGTTGACTCCCTCTGCTCCATCGGGCGCGATGCGATCACCGAACCAAGGTTGGATGTTGAGTCTTCAACCCGGAGAAACGGAAGGCATAAATAGGCCCTCGCGCCTACCGCTTCCCTCACCCTCACTACCATCTCAACAGATCGAGACATATCATGTCGGACTCTTCTCTCTCACCACCCTGCTCGGCTACCAACAAATCCTGCTCTACGACGAGCATCTCCTCCAAGACGAGAACCGCCATCGGCGAAGACGAGATCGCCCAACATGTCGAAGCTTCCCGAGCCGTCGTGCAGAGGACAAAATGGATACTGCGCGTGTTGCAACCTCCCGTCGCAGGCCCGAGTTTGTCACTTCAAACCTGGAAGCTGGACTGTATGGAAAGGAACGAAACCGACCGACCCACGAAACAAGGCGCTGGGCGATGGCATCTGTCAGCTTGACCTTGGCTCTTGTCGTGATTTTGATTCTCGTCTTTGAGGGGGAAACTCCCAATTACTTCTGGCCTCTCGGAATGATCCTCCCTTTCTGGATCATGATCCATGTGCACCTCGAAAACGCACTACAGCCATCGATGAATCCACGGGCATCGCTGTGTATGATTATATGCAGGGACCTGGTGTTGCTTGTCCTGGCGCTCTGCGCCGTTTGGTAAGATCGAAGGCAACATCAATCTGCATTGACAGCTTTACTGATCTCTCTGTCATAGGGGCTCCGGAGAGTAGACAGACTACCGACAAGTTTCGTCTTTCCGAAGTGAGGTGTTTGTACCTGAAGCGCGACAGAGCCCGTTCAATCACAGTCCATCCGCTTCAACAATGTCGTTCAATGGTCAATTTTCTGATTCAATCTGAGTACGGCAATGCGGAGCGCCGTATACCAAGTGGGTCTGCAGATGACTCGTGCCGGCCGGCGGTTTTGCCCAATTCTCGGTGGATCTGGTCATCATTGCCCTTCAGAGCCGAATCGCTGTCGCAAAAAACATCCGACCCCCGCGTGTTCCTTCAAAGGGTTCAGGGCGTGGGGTAAGTATAAATTCGAGGTAAT
This sequence comes from Phyllosticta citribraziliensis, assembly GCF_038025025.1. Classification (NCBI taxonomy): domain Eukaryota; kingdom Fungi; phylum Ascomycota; class Dothideomycetes; order Botryosphaeriales; family Phyllostictaceae; genus Phyllosticta; species Phyllosticta citribraziliensis. Next base: position 75,248 of record NW_027117351.1, on the reverse strand, counting down.
CCTGCGTGGTCATCCCTTGCCCCCTGAATTGAGCTTGCAACCACTGTCGCCATGAAGCGTCCTTCCGTCCGCATGGGCTCTGCGTTCTTTACTGCAGCGACGGCCGCTCTTGTTTCTGGATCTGCACCGATTGTTCACCTCGACAACGGCATAACTGTCCACGGCAAAGTCAACCAAACTGCATCTCCCGATGTCGCACAGTATTTGGGAATTCCTTTCGCTCGACCTCCACTTGATGCGCTGAGATGGGAGCCACCGCAGGCATACCAGGCGTCAGGCAAGGAAGTGATCAACTCGACACAATTACCACCATCTTGCTGGCAATACGTGTCAGTTCAACCTGGCGTTCTGCGAACTGATGCTCCGCAATTCATGATTGGCACCTCGGGTATGAGCGAGGATTGCCTCACTGCCAGTGTATGGACTCCTCAAACTGCGGTAAGCAGTAATGCGAGTCTGCCGGTGCTCATCTGGTTCTATGGTGGCGGATTTGCAACGGGCGGCGAAGATGTCCCGTACCAGATTCCGGACAAGTGGGTGCAGAGGACCAAGGAACATATCGTCGTGACTTTCAAGTGAGCCACATCTTCAACTTCTTTACTTCTTAATAACTTTGTCTAGCTACCGTATCAACATTTTCGGATTTCCCGATGCCGCGGGATTGGATGAAGTGAATCTCGGGCTGATGGATCAGCGTCTCGCTGTTGAATGGATCCGCGACAACATTGCCCAGTTTGGCGGCAATCCTGATAACATGGTCATCTGGGGACAGTCTGCCGGAGCTGTCGCTGTCGATTACTACAACTTTGCGTACCCGGAGGAGCCCATCGTCAAAGGATTGATCATGGATTCGGGTACTGTACACCTAAACCAGCTTCTCAGCCCCGATACGACCGGCTCAAACTTCTCCTTTGTGGCTTCCAACCTCGGCTGTGGCAACCAAACATTTCCACAAGCTGAACTTGCATGCATGTGCAACGTTCCCGCGTGGAAGATTGAGAAGTTTGTTGCCGAGTATGAAGATTCGGGAGAGAGCCCGTCAATCACTTTCGCTCCGATGATTGATGACCAATTGGTTTTTGAAAACTACACCGAGAAGGCTTCAAACGGGGAACTAAGCAATTTGGTATGTTCCCGAACTTGATAAAGGGCAAATGTTGACGCATGGCACAGCCCGCTCTCATTGGCTTCAATGACGCCGAAGGCCTCTTCCTGGCCCCATACAGCGCAGATGGTCCCAACATGACCGTTGCTACGACACTCGCATACGAGTATTTCTGGTGTCCCACCACCAAAACGACGTAGTAAGTCAGTTGCGCCGCGAAAATTTGCATACAACTCACGTTTACATAGCGAACGTCTTTCCGCTGGACGCATCACACACCGCTACTTTTACAACGGCAATTTCACAAACATCTCTCCCCGTCCATGGCTGGGTGCGTACCACAGTAGCGAACTGCCCCTTATCTTCGGCACTCATGCAGACTTCCGTGGCAACTCGACTGCTTTTGAGTACGAGCTTTCTCACAATTTGCAAGATGCCTGGGTTGCCTTTGCGCGCGATCCCAAAAGTGGGCTTGATCGTCTCGGATGGGCCGCCTACGAGGAGAAGGGTGGCCAAGTGAGGAAATTTGCCGTCGACGGTGTGTTGGCACAGATGGGCGACGTCAGTGCTGTTGAGGCGGAGTGCCAGACGCGTGGTCTTTTGTGAGGGGATCTCGCCGCATTTGGAGTTCCGCAGGCAGACGCGACTTTGATCGGATAGAAGCATTCCCATCGTGACACCATGGGATCACGTTTTCCAGCGGCGTCGCATATCTGGATATGAAAACTCGGCTCACAACTTCCGCCCAGCTTAGGCCATTGGCCGAAGCCTCAGAATTCAATACACTGCGGATACAACTTCTTGCGTCCTTCTGTCGATCCCAGAATCTCGAGACTCTCGCAACATGCTGACGCTGCTAGACAGTGCGTCCATCTCTCCTGAAGGTGGCGACGACAGCCAGTGATGTCGTACAAGATTATTCACAGCCGACGTCTGGATTCGGATCCTCAAGTTCCCGAAATGCCAAACAGCAACAACCGCTTGCCATAGGGTGTGAGCGGCCACAACATGAGATCAACCCTTTCATTTCAGACCAAAACCACAACCGTCCCATTTCGCCGACGTGATTCCTCACCAATCGCCTATCCAGGTATACGTGCACGCCAGCCAATGGGGACGGCGGCACGAACCGACGAACCAAAAGTCGACCAGCACAGGGTTACCCGCAGCAGGGACGTCCCCGTTTGACAAACCCGGCCCAGCACCTCATAGGCTGCGTTCTGGATTATGCTCGTTCCGAGAACGTCAATTGCTTTCTCCTTGGTCGCGATCTCGTTCGCTTTGGCTCAAGGTGCAACAAGCTTGTTGGTGAAACGCATACGATTTTCCAAATCCTCTTTCGAATTCTTGCTCGGCTCATTGGTCGGTTTTGCAATAATTGCTGCGCGATGGACATTCGAGTGTCACCGCCGAGGAGGTCTCACACCTGACCATTGCGTGATTGGCGGCGTCTTCATGAATCGGTTCCCAAGCGGGTCGTCTTTCGTATTTGCAAATCTCCCGCTCTCGTGGCTGAGCTGCTGGGCATGCATACCGCACCAGATGGACACGGCCGGTCGGGACACGGCTTGAGCAAATATCGAAAAGTCTTGGGGTTGCAAGGCATCAACATTTCTGCTACTGCGCCAGAACGACGTCCAAGACAGGCGGAAAGCCTGCCTCCAGCTACCAACAGAACAAGATTTCGCAGTCAGCAACGAAAACGCTTCTCAAACGCAGTGATCCAGAAAACTCCTCACCCCAGACTGAAAAGTCTCCCAACACTCAAGAACATGTCCAGTACGCGGTCAAGATCTCATCTTGGGGAAGGAGGTGAAGTTGGTAATGGAGAAACCTGGGTGCAACGGAATGATGTCAGTCTCGTCTGTATTCGTACGCTCGACCTCGAGACCTTCCTGCGACTGGCTGCGGTTGTTGCTACTGTACTGGCTTCTGTCGGAACCGCGAGGGATGCTCATCCAGCCGCCGATGCCCAGCGCGAGGAACGCAGCGAGGTGCATGAAGAAGACGAGCCACAACTTGGTGCTGAAGGCGCCCATGATGGGGTCCAAGGCTTTGGTTCCATTGAAGGCGAGTGCCGTGTTGCCGATGATGTGGACCAGTTGGAACGGGATGCTGGCGACGGCGGACCAGAAGAGCCAGAGGGCCGGACGCTGGGAGCGAGATGGGAAGGCCGCCTGAGTGCGAGGCCAGGTCACTCCGAGCCAGGCGATGAGGATGATCATGACCAGAATCTGCAGGATCCAGCCGGTCTTGTCCAGAGCGCGGCTGTTCAGGGTGCGAGTCTTTTCGTTGGGACTTCCTCCGTACGTGGCAATTCCAATTCCTGCAGTGTTGATCAAGTTGGCGGCTGCAAGGAAAATCTTGTCAGACCATCGTCTTTTGAATGGCAAGATGATGTTGCTACAGACGTGTCAGTGGAGTTAGTATCCAGTTGCTGCCCGACTTACGCCTCGTAGATCACTCCCATGATGAGCAGCGTGATGCAAGCAGTGGCACCGGCATTGCTCAAGATGGCAACGGCATTTGGAATCTCGGGCTCGGTGCGGTGTGCTATCAGGTAGCCATCTCCCAGAAAACGCATGGCGATGTACGAGATGAGAATTGGCCAGGCGACCATGCCAGTCTTGCCGTGGACCCAGGTAATGACCAGTGATGGAAGGATGAAAGCAGCATAGATGGTGAGGTCTGCCACAGCAAGGTCTACCACCTTTGGAGAAACCGCCGGGAGACTCTCCATAATTGAAGGTGTGACCGAAGGGGTAGTAGAATTGGTGGTGGAATTGGTAGACGCAGCGCTGGCTGGAGGAGCGGCTGAAGGAGCGGTGGGAGAGAGTTGACGGATTTGAGAACAGAATGGGATCTGAGGGAACTGCTGGCAGATATTGGAGTCGATTGTCAAAAGCATTGGTGCGAAACGGCGGTTTCAATGGCCGGGATGGCATATAAGTTGGAAGTGGTTCTGCAAAAGTCCTTTTGTGATCGCCATGCTGGCGCTACAAGTGTTACAGGTCTTGCAGCACCCATGGCAGTGTTTAATTAGGCAACAGTATAAAGTCCAGATTGGGTTTGTTTTTCACTTGGCGGTCGCTTTCGTCAGGAGTATACCCCTCGGTCTCGTAGGACAACATCGACCTAACCCCTCGTATTCGGATTGAGCCCCGCTACACCAACGCATCGAGCTCGCAGGCGAATGCGACGACGGTTGGGCGTCCTGGACTCGTTGTAGGCTATAAAGCCTCGATCTTCCAAGAAAAGCGGATTTGTTGGCTATGCAGAATCTGGCCCGGAGCCCCCTTTTACAGCCTCGATTGTTCTCAATTCGACGACCATTTCTCTACCTCTTGGGTATGCGAGGTAGCCCAACGGCGGGAGTCTCAACCCAAACGTCTAGTCGACTTGGCCAAACTCGGATCCTCCCGACGATTGCGAGCTGGAGGCGGACTGGCCATGCAGTGGAGCTGTGCACAAGGAAGATCTCTCGGTTTCCCTACGGGTGGAGGCGCATGTGGAGGAGCCTGATCGACGTTACACATTCGGAGCATTGCACAGTGATTTACACGCGGCATTGAGCCTCGTGCTCGATGGATACTGATGAGGCGCAGGTCAGAAAGATTCGTTGCGCTGCACTGAGACTTTCCCTTACTCACCACCCTCGAGATTCCGCAGACGACTTGATATCAACGCTGCCACCTTCGACCCACACCACCTGGAGAAAGCCGTCGCAGGCCTCCAACTCCCGCGAATGCGAGACGCACATACAAAAGTGGAGTACGGCAGTGTTGCGGAGGTTGGCAGCGGCGATATTGTTTTTCTTCGAGAAGACTGCGGTCTTGTCTCCTACTGGTGGCCTCAGAGACAAGTCGTCTCAGAATATGATGAAGCAGAGACGTTGAATCCGTGGGGTGCGGTTCTTATCTTAGTCTGCATCAGTGATTGGATGGAATGAGGTCTACAAGGTTGTGAGAGGGGCGGTAAGGCTTGCCCTACTTCAGCACGCCATCTCAATTAGATCTCAGCTGCGACACCTATGTTGCGAGGCGACTGAATTCGTGTGGAAGAACTCACCTCCGGATGGATTGTAGAAAAAGTCTTGCTGCTTCTCCGTGATATTTGGCTATGGCAACCGACAGTGTCGGGTCTCCGTCTTACCATCGAATAGCACTGAGTGCCAAACAATTTGACGACGCTTGCTGAATCCAATGTATTCTTGATGGACAACACGTCGAGGCGAGAGAGCTCGCCTTTCACAAGCTTAAAATGAAGCTTGTTCTCTAATCGCACTGGCCTGTCTCTGTCAAAGCAAAATGATCGTTCTCAAACGCCGCCGACTTTAGCCAAATATCATTTCTGTGATCCTGGACAGTTCGTCGCTTTGCGAACCATGCTTCCTCGACTTCTGACATCAACGCAACGACAGCGTTGCTGTCCGACGTCCTTGCGAATCCTTTGACTGAACAGTCAACTCCGCACTAATTGCAAGCTAGACTATCGAGGTCGCGTGTTGTTTTTTGGACAGTGTGTGCTGATCGAATCTGTCGTCGTTTGGGGTTTTGAGCCGTTGGAGCAGTACCCGGGGAAGAAACAAGGGTCTGATCGCAGGGGCCAGATCGCGGTTTGGCCAGCAAAGGGTCTTGTGAAGCGAGAATGTGTTGCAAGAGCAAGGACGTCCAGAACGTAATCAATCAAAGCCATCACAGCTGGCGTCGAAAGAATTGAGATTCCCTGGGTCTAGTTGCAGCAATAAACCACAGCTCCCTAGGCTATCTGCAACGGCGGTGAACAAAGTCTCAATTCTTTCGAGACCCGCCGTGCCATGAATGACACGTTCATCTCAAAGATTTCCGCCTCGCAGAACCGATTGCGGAGATGTCACCAAAGTAACTTCTGTTGGGTTGTTCTGATAGCCTCTCTGAATTCACACATGGTTCATTTCCATGCGGCCAAGGTCAAGGGGATCCAAGTGGAAAGCAGAGCATCCAAGTCATTCATCAGTCGTGCAGTCGAATCACAATTGTCGGTTTTGCGGAAAGTTTTGAGATCCAAACGGTCAGGCCGATTGTTTATTAGAGATTATGATACATAGTGTCTATATGCGGTGTCCGAAAATCCGGCTCAAGCGTTTACTTGAGGGTGACGGTGATCTGGCCAGTCTGGGAGCAGACAAAGTCGTTGGCGCCGTTGCCACCAGCGTGGCAGTAGACGGCGGCCTTGGTGGTGCCAGTGATGCCGGCGCTGTAGAGACGAGTCAGTCCAGTGATCTTGACAGTAAAGGAATAGACTTACCCAGTGCCCTGGTCCTTGGAGACGGAGAGGGTGTAGTCGGAGTTGGAGCCGGAGAGGCCGAACTGGTACTGGGAGGTACCGCACTTGGCCTCCTTGCCGTCGGCGATCTCAGCGCCGGAGGAGACGGAGCACTTGACACCCTGGAGGGTGAAGGAGGCGGACTGGATGCCGTTGTTGTCACGGATGGAGAGGTCGGTGACGGTGGCGGTCTCGATGTTGGCGGCACCGGCGGAGGCAAGGGCGCTCAGGGCGGCGACAGAGGCGGCGATGGAGAAACGCATTTTGATGGTTGTTGGTTGGGTTTGGAAGATCGAAAGATCGGAAGTAGTTGGTTGGAAGAGAGTGTGAGTTGGAGAGTTGAGTTGTTGTGATGATGGCTTCTTGGACGGTTGCGAGAGCTTCATATATACCCGTTCGTGGAGACCCCTTTACGGTAACAACGTGAGCTTAGTCCATCAGTGTATCCTGCTATACGGGAGACTGTGAGCCCACCCTATACGAGAGACTTGGAGCTCACTGCCGCCCCCGAGCATACCCCTCTTTGGTGTAGAGACATTCCAGTGACGCGGACCGGCCCGGCCACCACAGTGGTGGCCGTCCACGAAGTAATGGTCAGGGCCCCAGTCCTCTTACGAATTGATCGGCGCGGGTGAGCTCCGGGAATGCGCCGCTGTCGCCCTTCGAGAAGGCGAGGAGCTTCAGGGGAAGCAGGCTGAGTGTCTTGCTAGTCTGAAAGCAGTAATTGCGCAACAGCTTCCTCTAAAACAATCCAGTAGTGCGGGAATAGGTAATACGCGTTCACCGAGGGCAGTAGTAAGCCCGAGCACCGAGGACACGCTGGCTGGTACATCCGCCGCGGTGGGAATAATTCACAGTGCGTGCGTTGAACGCGCCAGGCCATCAACAGTTGTTTCATCGAACAGACTTGCGACTCAGTGCGTGGGTCTTGCCAATTGGACTGTCAAAGATGTGTTCGGTGTTGCCAACCCCGAGGTCTGCTTCCCGCGATTCTCTTGCTTGAATGCGCCTCCGCAAAGGCGCGCATCAGGAAAGGAAGATCGTCCCAAGCTTCCATTGTGAAAAGCGGTCAGTGGGGTAGGGCTGTGGCACAGCCGGTGAGTGACGACGTCCAAGTGGATCGTAGGGCCGTAGGGCTGTGTCGCTATCCATGCGTTACGAGCGAATGATGGGACTGGAAGACCATCAGTGCGTTACGAGCGCTTGGGCAAGGCCCCTCGGGCTCTCTCCTCCGCCACTCCGACGAGTACTTCAGCCGTTGAAATGACGTTGAGACACTTTACATCCTCAAATCCGTAGTAATTCCTTGGCGATGACATCGCTTCGTGTTCAATCGTCAGGCCATTCAGCCGAAGACTGACGTCGCGAGGGCTTTTGAAACCTGGAGTTGGAAGCCTCATTTGCAACTGTCTCGCTGTAATCCAGTAGCCGAGCTTTGGGCCGCGGTTCAAATCTGATGGAGCGGCTACCGTAGAAATTGACACTGAAGATAGTGACACGTGCGACGGCGTGTCCGAAGGGGACAGAGAGGTGAAGGTGAAGCTCAGACGTCGAAGGGAGCCGTTGCTAGCGTGTGCTGCTCCATGTGTGGTCAGGGACTTCGGCACACGGGACCGAGGGCTCCCGACAGCTTGCAGAGAGTTCCGCTGGCAAAGTGGGTGTCGAAAGGAATGAATGTTCCTCGTGTAAGCGCGACTGCACAGCTTTACTGAATAGCACTGTAGCCGTAGTCCCTAGTTGTTAGCAGCTGCAATACTGGTTCAAGAGTCTTGATTCTCTGTTATACCTGGTTCAAGAGTCTTCATTCTCTGCTATACCTGGTTCAAGGGGTTTTCAAACCAAAGCCCCTTCCTTGCCCCTTGAAAACATATCCCGGAGGTAACCAGCCAAACAGATCCATCGCTTCCGTACTCCAAGGACCCACGTCGCTTTCTACCGAAGGAAGTGTTTGAATGGAGGCTTGTCGTGCGGTCTTGAGCCGCACTTGTGGTGGCGCCGCCAGTTCTTGGCAGAATAGCATCTTCTTTTGCGGGCCTGCTTTCAACTTCAAAGTCCTAGGTCGTGGAGATGGAGTATTCTTACGTCCCGGAGGCCGTCCGAGATCTGGGGGCGTGTTTGGTATGGTAACATCAGAAGACATTGGCTCCTCGACGTCGGAGGTTAAGTCGATGACATCCTTGGAGCGCGGAAGCGACGGGTCTGTCAGTGGTGTTTGTCGCATCGGCGGAGCCATGGCTTCTCGATCGCGTCAGTAGCATTCTTACGTTGCGGAGGAGCATTCTTACGTTGTGGAGGCACTTGTGCAACCCTCTGACGTTTAGTCGCCCTTTCCCTGGCTGTCCAGTCGTTTCGTTGTCTCTCCTCGAATGGCGACCGGATGGGGAGTTGAGCCTTTCCAAGTGGGCCTTTCGGAGTCCCAAGTACTGCGCTGAGAGGACGATTCGGAGGCTGCGCGACTGCGCCGCTGCTGGATGCCGGGACAGGTCGCTTCCGGAGTATTGGGGTCAAGTCTGTCTGGGTTGTCGACTTTGGTTCGGCGACTTCGACGATGACGCCATTCTCCAGAGTGAGCTCGTCACCCTCTTGCATTTGATTGCCCTCCTTCCAGTATGTATCTCCAATGTGATTTCGCGACTGATCATAGACCATGGCGCGCTTGTTGAAGGTATGGAATTTGAGGAAGCCATCGTGCCATCGCTTTTGCTTTCGGCGCAGGTCGTGGGTGTAAAGACAGGCGAATTCGTGAACTGGCGCGGTGTTTTGCGAGGGGGGTTTGATGTTGCGGAGGGCGGTAGGAGCGGCGCTAGCGGGCAAGGTCATGCTGAGGTTGAGCAGGTCGCGACGAGTGAGGAGGAGTCATGAGGTCGAGCAGGTCGCGATGGGTGAGGAGCATTCACGAGGCGTCGCAGGTCGCGGTGGTGTTGAGTAGAGGTGTGGGTGGTGGTGTGGATGAGGCTCGCTGTGGGTTGACGCGTTGGCGTCAGCGCGACGCCTGCAGCGTAGGGTAAGTTGAGTGCAGGGGGGCCCTACCGAGCAGGCGGCGCCCCCGCTGAGCTCAAGCAGCAGGCAAGCTCCACCCCAATCACGCTCCACGTATGCTCGTCACCTCCCTCACCTCTCACAACCTCCGCAATTGGCCGTTTGTTTGCCTGTCCCCCTCTTCCCCCGCCCTTCACTCTCTTTTATCTTGCATTGTCCTTGTTGCTGCTGCGCGCATTGTTCGTCGTCTCAACCATGCAGCGTATCCAGCGCAGAGTGGGCTCCTTTCTCCCCCACGGGGAGGACGACGCCCAGGTCGCGACCATGGTGGCCGAGTTCAAGGAGGTTGATCAGATGCTGGGAAAGGTGATCCAATCGCTCCCTCCAAGCCTGCTCACGGCTAACACTCGCCTAGCTGCTCGATGCGACCAAGAATTGGCGCGACGCGTGGTCTCAGATCCTCAACCACGAGCACATGTTGGTGTCCGAATTCGATGCTCTCTACAAACCCATCAACGCCGTCGGCGAAATCTCAAACAGCGGACACATACCGTCAGAAACACCCCGAGAGACGGCTGAGCGCACGGCGAAACTAAAGATCTTATACACGGACCTGAAGAATGATTTGAACGAGGACATTTCCCTCATCGACTCGCGGCTGCTTCGACCCATGCAAAACGCACGCCAGAGCATCAAGCCCATGTTCAAATCAATCCAGAAGCGCGAGGACAAAAAGGTGCTTCTCCTTGCATCCCCTATTCAAGTCAATGTCTGCTGACTCTATTGAAGCTGGACTATGAACGCTACAAGAGCCGTGCTGAGAAGATTGAGAACTCGGCCAACCGCTCCGCTCGAGACGATTCTGCACTCGCAAAACACCGGATAGACACGGACAGAACATTCACCGAGTTTGATGCTGCGGATCATCACCTTCAATCTCATCTCCCTAGGGTGACGGCGGCTGTGCTCTCCCTCCTGCCCTTCCTCCTCGCCAGCGTGATCCAGGTGCAGAATAACCTTGTCGCCAGCCTCTACACCGTACAGCATGAGTTTTGCCAGCAATATGGGTTCTCTTCGCCGCCGCCAGAAATGTCGGACGTGCTGGGCGAATGGGACGCGACCTTTACACCGTTGCGCAAGGAGCTCGAAACAAGCTTCAAGCTACTCGTCAACTCGAATGTGGTCCGGCAGCCCATGGAGCTCCCAGAGCAAAAGCACGACACATACACGGGCTTCAACCTGCGCAACAAAGCATCAGACAACTTTAATTCTGGCCGCGCGCGCCTCGGAAGCCGGCCGTCATTCAATTCGCTGCGCTCAAGCTCCAACACGACGGCAGGCGAAGAAAACCCTCCGCCCAAGCCACCGCGGCCGCGCGGCAATCCGCCATCCCCGGAGCAGCAATACATCACCGCGTCTGCTCCAGTGAACCTGGCACCTCGACCAAAGGTTGCAGCCAATAAACCGCGCATCCCCTCGTCGTCTCCGTCATCGACTCTGGTCCCCTACGATGGCAACTCTGCCGGTCGGCGCCCTGCAACCGCCAATTCGTACTCCCCTACGCCGCCGTACCCGCTAGATCCGCCCGACTACTTCACAGCCGCACAGCAGCGCCCCCATTCCAACGGGGCGACGACTCCCGGCGCTCCCACCAATGGCGCCGTGCCGACGCCGCTGCAGGGCCTGGCGGCCGGCATCGCGGCCAAGAAGAAGCCCCCGCCGCCGCCCCCAAAAAAGAAGTTTGACATGCAGCCGCGCGCCGAGTATGTGACGGCGCTGTACGACTTTGACGGCCAAGGTCCTGGTGACCTGACGTTCCGCGAGGGCGACCGCATCCGCGTCGTCAAAAAGGATGGAGACGCTATGGACAGCTGGTGGCAGGGCGAGTTGAGGGGCGTGCAGGGCAGCTTTCCGGCGAACTACTGCAAGGCGGGTTGAGAAAGAAGCGCCAGTTGTGCTGTGAAAAGGCTGGAATTGAGACTGGACATCACCCAAGGTTTTGGACCGTCAATCGTGTTTCCCGCGGATCGATCATGTCCGGCGATGGTAGCTGAGCGGACGACAGAAAGGAGTGCATGCAGAAACGCAGAAAGCAGAAAAGCGGGCAGACCAGCACGAGGTACTCGACAATGGCAAGGCGAGGCACAGGAACGGCAGACACAATGTCACAGCGGATGGATGTGTGGATGGACAACCAGCTTCGCTTCTCTTAATAATATCTAAGTAGCTGTAGGGTAGGTAGATAGGTAGGTAGTTAGATAGCGCAGAGCAGCGGCGTACCGTACGCAAGTTGGTAGTGAAGGAACTCCTTGCATCACATCAACGAGTGCTTGCTTACCTTACTTCACTTTTTTTGTCGGCTGTTGTGGTGAGAAAGGGCCCCCTGGTCCGAGTGTGTGTGACGTCATCGTCATCGACCCGTCCACCTACATGTACCTATCTACCTCCCTAACGGTTGCAACTTGATACCCATTGGCCACGAATCTCAGGTATGCAGCATCAAAGCGATGTAGAGAGAAGTAGCCGGAAAAATCTGCTCGCGTTTCCAGCGGAATCTATGCACTACCCGTCTCTCCTTTTTTTCTGCCAGCTTTTCGAAGTTCTTTTGGTTTTATATCCTTTTCACCAAAAAACTCAAACTTCTCATGTCACGGCTCCAACCACATCAACTCACAACGACTCTCACAAACTCCTCGCCCACTCAACCAAAGTACATCAAAGGCAAGCGGGTTATACGAATCAATTTGACTTTTCATTCTCGACGCCCCTCTCCCAGCCAGCCAGCAAGCAAGCCGGCCAGCCAGCCAGCCACCAGTAGAACTCATACATACATACTTGCAACCAAAGCCATGCACACACTTCGCGCGCCCACACAAGCCACCAGCAAAGGGACAGCGCAGACGGGAGGAGACAACGAAAGAAGGGGAACGGAGGAGTAGAGCATTAATAGTAATATGAGTAGAGAGGTGAGCATTTCAGCCGTAGGACGACGACGACGACGACGGAGAAAAGTAGCAAAGGGCCGAGGTAAGTCGGTCGGTCAAGGTCGAGGTTTGGTCGTTTGGAAGGAAGCAAGACACCGCACCAGGGACCGTAGGTGGGTAGAATGCACACCTCCATGCATCTGTCCATCCGTCCAGCAAGCCAGCCAGCCAGCCAGCCAGCCAGCTGGCGCATCACCATCACCATCACCATCCCCCGCCACGAAATGAAAAAGAAGGGTAAGTCCAGACCAAACCGCGCTCGCTTCCACCGCGACGTCCGACAGCAGCCCGCAGCGAAGAAACCCAAGGCAGACGACAGAGAAGAGAACCACCGACGAGCGCTAGAGCAAGCTCAGCACACAACAGCGGACGACCATCCATGTATTCGCCCGAGAGGCCGCAAGCAGCGACGCAAGTGATCCAGGGGGTAGGGTAGATAGAAGAGGGAGAAAAATGTGTGCGAAGGGAGACAGGAGTGGTGCGTCGGTCTAGCTAGCCCGGATGAGGCTCAAGCCATGTACGGTATGTCAATTGCACCCAACCAGAACAAGGGGATCGACGAACGCATGGTCTGGGTCGACTCGCTCGCTCGTTTTCGCTTGCGTGCGGGCCGTGCACATCTGCCGTCAATAATGGTCATCGTCGAGCCGGCGGACGGGCGGGCGGGCGGGCGGGCGGGCCTATGATCGTGCCGCTGCCGTGTAGTCGCGCAGCGCGTCGCGCAGGCTGTCTTGGTATGTGTATGCGAGAACGACGGCGATGGCGGCGAAAAAGACGGCTCTGCAAATGAGTAACTCGGTCAGCAAACTCGATACAACAAATCCGGAGCATTGTTCGATGCTCATCGCGCAGGTCAAGGGAAAATGGATTCTATCCTGCCTCGTCTCGAAAGACAAGGCAGGATTGAACAAGATGATGAACAAGACGCTTACGGTGGAGGCTTACGTAGCGCGTCCTCGCCCTCCACACAAACTCGAGAACCAGCGGCCGATCGGCCCAAGCCAGCTCCCGAAAAGCGCATTCCAAATGGCAATCAGGGCACCCTGGCGTCTCTTGTCCGGCGGTGCACCCTTGGAAGACGAGGGCACGACGTCCTGACGGTCACCTTCGGGGCCTGGCGATTCTCTGGCATCTTCGTAGACCGTCTGGGAGGCCTCTATCCGCGCGCCAATGTTCTCCGCAGGGATTGCAAAGACTGAATCAGCACGCTCCTGCTTCTTACTTGCAGACTCGTTCGTAGGTGTCAGCGGCGGCGTGGGTACTGATCCCACGGTGCGTGCATGGTGCTGTCGCTCAGCCTGTCCATCACGCTGCACGTTAAGCGAAACGATATTTGCAGGGTCCTCCTCTTCTTCCTGGCCTTCTTGAATCGAGTCCAGCGGCGATGGCGGAGGTGGTTCTTGGATCGAGTCCAGCGGCGATGGCGGAGGTGGTTCTTGGATGGACTGGTCCTCTTCAAGCCGGTGCTCCAGGGACCGAATGTGTTCGTAGATGGTCTCTCGTTTGGTGGGGAATGGCTCCAGTGATGGGTCATTCGGATCATCCTGGTTCATCATGTCCTCGAGAGAGTGCGGCGACTTGGAGCTGCTCTCCCCAGGCGGCAAGGCAATGGTCTCATGTCGGAAGAGGGGAATGTCTCCTTTGAAGTCGACGGGCTGAAAGTCGTCTGGACCGACGGCGCCGTCGTCTTCGTCGTCGGTGATGTTACTGCTACCGCTGCTGACGGCGACGGCAGCCTCATGAGGGAACAACGGTGCTTGTTGAGGAGCCTCGGGGGAGATCGACTCGTGGGGTAACAAGGGCACGTTATCATCTGCAGGTGTATGCTCGATAAGCGCGTCGTGTCCCACGGCGGCGGCAGAGTCTGGGTGCATCGATGCAAGACCCTTGCCATCTGACTCAGCTGATACGACGACCAGGTCGGGGTCTGCATCGGCCTTGGGTTTTTCATGGGCAACTTGGCCGAAGTCGTCGCCATGGCTGGGCGCGTCGTCGACCTTTTCCACAACGACTGCGAGCACGGGCGACGTAGAACGCGACTGAGGTTCCGGGTCCGATTCTGCATTGCACAATTAAAATTCCGATTTAGCAGCTGCTTTACAAAAGACTGAGACGCTGTTTTTTCTTCGTGCTTTCAAGAGACCGTGCAACTTGCCGCGTTTCTCGACGCGGAAACCGTGCCTGGGAGATGAACGAAAACCCACTCCTCCGAGCACTTACCCTTCCCAGGCTTGCGATCTTGGCTCAGCTGCTGCTTCGTCCCACGCGACCAGACTTCAGGTGCAGACTCGACCCTTTCCAGTCCTCCCTCCTCTTGGCCGGCATCCGCGCCACGTTCTGCCAGCAAATCTTTCGGTTCGACGATGAGGAGATTGTTGCTGTTGCCGAAGCCGTCCGAGACTGGAATGTCAGTGTGCGGTCGAGGGAGAGGGGAGGGTAGGTACCTGTCGGGGCGTTGTCATCGCAGACCCACCAGTCGCCAGGGCCGAGCCTGAACTTGTACTGGTACTCGCCAGCCTCGACGGCGTCGAATTTCTTTTCAAAGATGAGATCGCCGGACGGGGTGCGCTCCTGCTTGACGTCCATTTCGACGACCTGCCATGGAGGATTGGTCAAGGAGGTGGCGACGAAGACGGGCGGGCTGGTGCTGGGGTGGTAAAAGGTGATGGTGACAGGGATCTTGGGCCTGGAAAGATCCATGGCGTCTGTGCTGGTGTTGGATGGTCGGCGATGGAAATAGCGAGAAGGACGAAAGGACCTGGGCGACTTTTTCGAAGGCGAGGGAAGAATGGTCTGCGGACGTTCCTTGGAGGAGGTCAGGGATGCTGGGCGAACGAGGTCAGCTTCGGAGGCGGCAGCTTTGGGGTTTGGCTTGTGGATCTTGTTGGACGAGGAGGGCGGCGGCTTGGTGAGAGGCATTGCGACGGAATGACGCTATGGTGGAACGACGGGGAGCGAAAGCAGGGTGGAGAGTTGACATGATGGAGGGAGACTTACTGCTGCGGCCAGAGAGAGTGAGGATCGCTGCTTCCGCTGGGGGGAGAACAGGGCAAGAGGGAGTTGATAATGTATGTGGGTGGACGCGGCGCGACGAAGTGACCCAGAGAGAGGCAGAAGCGGACCAAACCACGGAAGGCTCTCTCGTCCGCAAGCGACTGGCAGAGTGGCAGAATGTGGAGAAGACGTGCAGTGCAGACCCGTTGACGCATTTCAGTCCGCCGTCGGTTCGTTGGGAATTCGGGGCCAGGGATGGATGCTGAACCCTAGCCGCCGCCTGGGGTCGGCATTGGCTGCTCTGCGCTGCGTTGGGAGGACATGAAGGTTCAGTTGTCGTGTTAGGTTGCTCTTCCTCTCCACCATCTATTCACTCTCCCTCCCCGCACCCCAGGATCATCGCCGTTCTCTCCCAAGCCACGCCAAGCAGCAACACCAACCTCAACACCACGGCCATTCCGCCTCGCTGCTCTCTTATCATCTCCACTCCTCTCGGCTTGACCGCGTCGTCGCCTTGCACGGCGCTACCCCCCTCTAGCGGCCTGTCAAACCAAGCCTGCCACATGCCGTTCCCGACCACCTTATCTTGACTGCCAACTTCTCGTGTTGCGTCTGTTTGTGCAGCAACCATGCGCTCCGAGTTGATTGCCTTGCCCTTCGACCCTCATGCCGTGCAACGACGAGCCTTGCTCGCGCCTGGCTTGCAGCTGCCGCCTGGGGGCGCGTGGCGTCTCACAAGGAAGCAAAACTTGCTGCCACCTGCCTGCCCTACCACCACATGCAGGCCAAGCCATGGAAACGCCTCAGCTGCATCCACCCATTCCATCATGCCACGGCACGTGACGTCCCCTAAACACGGCAGTTCGATCCTCTACCTTGTCGCTGCACCTCGATGGACAACCGTGGGGCGAGCGGCAAGCCGTGGCGCAGTGCAGACCGGAGTCGGCCTTGAACAATCGTGGCCCCATTTGCCCAATCGGGAAATAGACGCTGCCCAGTTGCACTAGACGCAAATCTAGAACACCACCTCGCAACCACCACTGTCCAAACACCTTGTGGTCAGCTCGGTCCACGCGCTGTGCGCAAGAATCCAGAGCACAAGACGCCCCGTCGCGGGCTGAAGAGGAAATAAACATGACATGCACAGACAGAATGACGTCGATGGAGCTGGAACGACCCTCGCAATGTCTGAGATAATTCTTCGTTTGACAACATGCTTATCCTGGACTTTCCTGGCGCACCCAATCATCGAATGCGACCCCGTCCAGAATGCCTCGGCGGCTCCATCGCTGCAGGTACGTACATGCTGGCTTCGACGCGCACGAAGAAACCAGATGAGACGGCCACAAGCCTGGGGAAACAGGGTCTTGCTCATTCGAAATGACGTTGACTGAGTGCGTCAGCCTTGGCGGTGTGGCTTGTCGAGTCGTTGGAGTTGGTAGAAGAGCAGTCGTCATGGTGCTGCATCTTTTCCACAGACAATCTTGAAGGCGTTTGATAGGCCATCGCTCAATCATCCTGGATGGAGCCCTCTTCCCTCGACCTGGAGCGACGCTCTCTCGATCTCGATCGTCTGTCTCTAGACCTTGACCTGGACCTCGACGCAGATCTCGACGCAGAACGCCGCCTGTCGATACTCCTTCCGTCCGCATCACTGCTGTACGCCCCCTCAGATTTTTCCCG
Organism: Phyllosticta citribraziliensis; assembly: GCF_038025025.1. Taxonomy (NCBI): domain Eukaryota; kingdom Fungi; phylum Ascomycota; class Dothideomycetes; order Botryosphaeriales; family Phyllostictaceae; genus Phyllosticta; species Phyllosticta citribraziliensis. Next base: position 58,199 of record NW_027117351.1, on the reverse strand, counting down.
GTCGTGACCATTGCCTGCATCCATATCCTGATCTCCATCCTCATCCAACTCGTCCACCTCGTCGCCCAACGGACTGACTCTGGGGTCAAGCAGCTCCAGATCCTCGAGCAGTGTCCTGGGCGGCAGTTTCCAGAGGCTCGTCGCGCAGATGCGGTCCTTGGTCAACAGATTGTCGACAAACTCGTCCACGTGTGTGAGGACGAAGCCGTCCCTGGTCCGGCGCTTCAGCTTGCGGTAGTCGGCCAGCAGCGGCTCCAGAGTCGTGTAGATTTCGACAGGCTCCCATGCCAGGCGAATGTAAAATGCAGCCAGCGCGCGGAGGTACTTGAACTCGCCGCTCTGCGCGGGGGCGTCTTCCTCCCCATTTTGATTCTCATCTTCATCCGCTCGCGCGTCGCCGCCCTCGTCCTCGGGCCAGTTCAGATACGCCAGTATGATCTCCTTGTCCGGCACGAGCTGCAGCAGCTTGAACGCGAGGCACAGAAACGGCGTCGGCTTGCCCATGCCGCCGTACGTGCCGCCGACAAAGCTCAGCTCGGCCGCGCGGTCGCACAGCGTGGCCGCGTTGAGCCCGAAGCATTGCTCTTTCCAGTAGTACGATTCGGTGATGCGGTCGCGGACGGCCTTTTCGAAGAGCAGCGCCGGGTTCTGCCCGCGGATTAGGGTGCCGCTGTAGCCCCGCTCGTCGAGCAGCGCTTTTGCGTCGGCCGAGTGCGTCGTCATGGGTGGAGGGTGGAGATAGGCGGGACGGAGGTTCTGGATGGATTGGGCGAGGTCGGGCGCAAGAGCTGTATGCTGGCGGTGTGGTTGTCGTTGGCCGTCGTTCTCTTGGAATCTCGAGAAGCCGACGAGAGCGCGACGGAAATGCGGCGCACAGACCGCCACCCGCCGCCCGCCAAGCGTTGTAGGGCTGAGGGGACATGGAGCATTAGGTCTAGGATAACTACAAAATAATGTTTAATTCGTGCGGCATTACTGGAGGAGCATCGATCAGATGCTGGTCTCATTCCATCCATCGCAGCAACCAATGCTTCGATCGATTGCATCCATAGCAGCACCAGAGAAACTGCCACGTCGGCAGACGGGAGACTCGAGGACGCAGGGGGAGCACCGCAAGCTTGACCGGTCCGGCTTTTGGCATGCATGAGGAAGTCTTAAGCAGAGCGGAGACATAGCTGCTTGGACAGAGATGTAGAAAAGGAGAGGTCTTTCTAGAATCAGAGCGCCCCTGAGATGTGGATTGCCTGGCCTGGGCTGGTGGGACGCGCAATCCTGGGGAGTGGAGACCGGTCACCGAATGGTGCAATCTCAAGTGGTGGTCTGGGAGCAAGAGCTCAACACCAGAGGGGAGCATACAGATGGTGATGCATTGCAATGGGCACTTTGGATGGCGAGGCGGAACTAGATGCGGCGCATTTCCGCCCCAGGCGCTTCTGGTGCCAGGGTAAGGCGTTGCTCGTGTCAACGGCGCTTGTAAACACGGCGGCGGACTCGCAGCCAAGCGCACGTCGCCCAAACAAGAACACAATCTACTTTCGGGCGGCGAGCACGAGCTAAGACTTTTGAAAAGGCTTGCAGCTCCTTGCTTTGGGCCATCACCACCACCGCCGCCATGGTGCTGCTCACGAGCGGCCAAGTGTCGATGGTAATATCCTCAACCATCAGTATGTTGTCGCCCGCTTGGCGCTTGGCCCGTCTCGTGCTAACCCTCGAACAGTCTTTGTGTTTACCTTTTTGCTGTTCCTGTCTGGCTACCTGCTCCAGCAGCAGACGGTCCGCGGCCTGCAAGCAGCAATCAAACCGCGTCTACCGGCGCCGCTTCCTGCGACCGAGACATACGATCCGCATGCTCGACTGGCACGACGGCCTGGGTTTCGCGACGCGAAGTACGACAATTTCCTCCAGGAGGCTGAGGTGCAGTGGCATAAACTGGGCTATGTTCAGCTCGTCAGGAATCACGACGAGGTCTGCACCGCCGTCATGCACTTTGCGGATCTCCATCGCGACAGGAGCCCGGCTACCAGGATACTGTTGTTTCCGAGAAGCTGGATAGAGGACGACGATGCCGACCCGTATCTGGTGACGAGCAGGAGATTGCTCAGGACAGCAGTGAGAAGATACAAGGTAGTTTTGAGACCAATTGGTCCGCTCAGGGTCGCCGATGGTGGGTTTGCCTACCTTGTCATTTGAGATTGAGTTGACATGCCTAGATTCATCCTTTGCATACTCGTTGACCAGCATGTTTTCTCTGACCGACTTTGATCGCCTGATTTACCTTGCCCCATCAGGCGTCATTATCGATTCTCTCGCGTTGGACTCGCTGCTGGCATTCTCGCCGCAAAAGAGGCTGGCTGCGCTTCCAGCAGATCCGTCTGCGTCCAAGATCTCGACGAGCTTTATGGTGCTCCAGCCATCGGTGTCGACATTCAAGGAACTCTCAGCCGCTCGTGCTGAGCGCGTCTCCGATGACGAGGCGCTGTTTCAACAGTACTTTGACGCGCATTCGTCTTTGCTGCCGCCAAGTCTCGAGCTAGACACGACGCTGTACTACGAATCAACGGAGCTGCGCTTCCTCGGCGACCCAGACTCTTTCAACTCGACGGCATTCTTCGGCTCGACTTCGTACGTGAGACTGGCGGACCCCGAGTTGCCTGGGCCAGAGTACGATGTGCCGTACGGAAAGATGGTGGAGCTCCGTCCCAAGAAGGGCGAGGCTCGCTGGGCATGGGAGAGACTGTACTTTAAATTCCATCATCGCAGGATGGAGGTTTGCGGGCTGGACCTGCTGACGCCGAGAAAGTGGATCCAGGAGAAGGCAAAGGCAGAGGAGAGCAGCGGGTCGACCGAGTTGTGAAATGTGAATATCAGCAGGACCAATGGGGGTTTTCTGGGCATTGCATGGCGGGGCCGGAACAGGATCGAGTAGGTGGGACGGACAGAGCAAAGCGCCAAGTGATATAGATGCGGAAGGAATGCGTCCAGACCAGAGCCGCACGCGGAAGCGGCCGAAGGGACGTGTCGCCGGAACCGGTGCCGGTGAGGCTTCACATGGACGGGCGAGTCAAAGAACAGGGAGAATCAGCGTGCCGGATGGCGGCGGGCAGCAACCTGAAGTCGCGGCGGGCTTGCAAAGGCAGACGCACGAAGTTGTCGCAACATGCGCCGCCTGGTCTTGAGCCGAGTCCAGGCCTGTAGCGTCTCCTGTACGTGAATCCCTGTTTTGCGGGGAGAGGGTGACGGGCCTTTGTCATCGTCTTGGTGTACCGTCAGATGGATGAAAGCAGGAGGCGACAAAGGCAGCGAATGAGCAGAGGGGCGTGCCTTGAGATGACGAGGGGGCGGGCGGGCGGGCGGCAGAGGAGGAGATGCGGCGGGTGTCTGGCCGGGCGTGGTGTTGATGGGAGGGGAGACGAAGATGAAGAAGAAAAAGACATGGCATCGAGGCCCCGAGGACGATGATGTAGAGCTGAAGCAAGACACTACCTTACCTTACAGCCAGACGGACGGGCGACCAAAGCGGGCGCTGCGGGTTGACGGCGCCGATCGTCCCTTGAATCCCAAGCTAAAGGCTGGCTATCGACGGTAGCGTGGTGTTTTCTGCATGTCGACATCCATCTTGACTTGTTCCCTCATTGAATGCCTCGGCCTTCCGTTGTCGTCCTGTCCTCATTTCTCACCTGCCTGCCGAATCGGGACGCCGTGCCTCCAGGTCCAGTCGTCCACCACACCAGCTCCACCACGACCACCTCACCACCAAGCATCATTTGTTCCCTCTCGTCAAGGCCCTGTCGCTGGCTGTCACCGCTCTAGCGCTCGTCCTGCTCCTACGCCTACGCCTACTCCTACCCTACCCACTGCACCGCCTACCCACCCACCCTCTCCTCCCTGGCCTGGGTCCAGTCGTCCATCACTCGTCTCAAACCTCACCTCACGCACTGTCTCTTCAACGGACCGAAGACTGATCGTCATCGCGTCCGCCCGCCAGCCCAGCACTTCCGTTGGCCGTCCTGACCAGGACCCCAATAATCCTCGCTACCTACCTCTCCCCCTCCTCCCCTCCTTGTCCTTGGCCCTTTGACTCTCTGTCTCCCCCCCCCTCACTCGCTCGCCTCTCGCACTCTTGTACGCCTTGCATCCATTGCTCCCTTTTGCTCGACTCGACCTGCGCCCAGCTCTGCTCTCCTCCTTACCCCCCGTTTCCACTCCCCGCAAGGCCTCTGTTCCGAACGCGTCCAGGATCGACGGCCAGATCCACCCTGCAGGAACTTGGGTTGTCGCGGCACCTCCCCAGGGCAGAGCTCACGCCGGCCAGGGTAGATTGCCTCACTCCCTGCAATTGACCGCTTCTATGCCGTCCTTGGGATTTCTGAAGAAGAAGCGGACGAAGGACTCGTCTGGTTCCCGCGACCTCAACATCGACTCGCCCTCGTCGCCCGTCAAGGAAAAGGACACCTCGACGACACCCGTCACCCCTACCGTCCCCTCCAACTCCGCCTCCGACCCGTCCTCCGCCCAGCCGACCCAACCCTCGTCGCAGCCCTCGTCGTCATCACACAACCCCCAGGACTCGCTCATCCAGTCCTCGCGCGCCGCCGAACCTATGAACTCGTCACCCTATCCTCAGCAGTTCGGCCACCCGCAACCCAGCGCATCCTCCCCCCAGCCTTACCACCCGCAACCCCAACAGACGCACAACCTGCCGAGCATACAGAACCTCATCAACCCGTCCAACAATGCCGACGCATCGCAATCAAACTTTGCCAATGACGCGCAGGCAAAGGCAATGGCTCAAAACGGCCAGGCCGTGACGCCCAGCGGCCAGCAACAATCCCAGGTCCGGACCACAAAGGGCAAATACTCGTTGGGCGACTTCACCATCCAGAGGACCCTGGGCACGGGCAGCTTCGGCAGGGTCCATCTCGTCCAGTCAAAACACAACCAGCGCTTCTACGCAATCAAGGTCCTCAAAAAGGCCCAGGTCGTCAAGATGAAGCAGGTCGAGCACACCAACGACGAGCGCAAGATGCTACAAAAGGTCAAGCACCCCTTTTTGATCACACTATGGGGCACCTTTCAGGACTCGAAAAATCTATACATGGTCATGGACTTTGTCGAGGGTGGCGAGCTGTTTAGCTTGCTGCGCAAGTCCCAGGTATGACCCTTTTACCCTACTCCCGCCGCTATGCTGACCCGCATCGAAGCGCTTCCCCAATCCCGTGGCCAAGTTTTACGCCGCCGAGGTGACGCTGGCGCTCGACTACCTCCACTCGCTCAACATCATCTACCGCGATCTCAAACCCGAAAACCTGCTCCTCGACCGACACGGCCACCTCAAGATTACCGACTTCGGCTTCGCAAAGGAAGTGCCGGATATAACGTGGACGCTTTGTGGAACACCAGACTACCTCGCACCCGAGGTCGTGGCGTCCAAAGGATACAACAAGTCGGTAGATTGGTATGTTTGTCTTTGCATGTGAGAGATGGGCCTAACACGTACAGGTGGTCGCTCGGAATTTTGATCTTTGAAATGCTCTGCGGATTCACGCCATTCTGGGACAGCGGTTCGCCAATGAAGATTTACGAAAACATCCTCAAGGGTCGCGTCAAGTACCCGCCCTACGTACATCCCGACGCACAAGACCTCTTGCAAAAGCTCATCACACCCGACCTGACCAAGCGATTGGGCAACCTGCACGGCGGCTCCAAGGACGTCATGCAACATCCGTGGTTCGCCGAAGTCACATGGGAACGCCTAGCGAAGAAGGACATTGACGCGCCGTACGTGCCGCCTGTCAGGGCGGGTGCTGGAGACGCGAGCCAATTCGACAAGTACCCGGAGGAGACGGAGGCGTACGGGCAAGCCGGCGATGACCCGTACGACACCACGTTTCCTGAATTTTGATACAAGACTAAACGTTTGATAGACACGGACACCTGTTTGGCGAGTTTTGAAAAACATGATGGTGCGTGACGGATGCGAGGTACCAGGCCAGGCGCCATCACCGTGCAGGCTTCACGACGGAAGCTCCGGCGAAGATGGTCAACCAGCCTGTCGTCACCAGGACCATGGCCTACAAGACAGCAACGCGAGCTTTGTGCCCATTGTGTAGCAGATGATGGGAGGTTCTCGGAAGCATCGTTACGTTCTGGATTTTGTCTTTGGGGATGGCTCTTGGAGCTTGGCTGGGCCACACCTTTCTCTCATTCTCTCTCTATCTCTCTCTCACTCTGTCTCTTCTCGGGCGCGGGCTTGATCCTCGGATGGAGATATGTGTCATGGTGGTGACCAGGATACTGGTTGGGGAACGGTCTGAGGGTTGGTAAAGGAATATGAAGGGTGCAAGGAGGACCGCGATTGGGGCGGCAGAAGTCGACGGACTGAAGCAGGCGAGCCGGCACAGTGTTAGTTTGACATTAAAAAGTTGAAAAATGCTGCATGCCCGGCTGATGATTTCGTGGAGCCGCTTCGGGAAATGAGCTTTCTCCGCAGTAAAGGCTGCAGAGGCGCATGTGGCGCTGCGGCTCGTGAACTCTTCTTGCCAAAGCCAAGATGTGCGAATGACGTCCGACTCGTCCAAAGTCCAACTGTCGAGCAGCTTGTCAATTCATGGCGTGATGGCTGAAGTCGGTGGGTGGTTCTTGAAAGTGGCGGCGTGATTCAGGAACAACGTCGATTCCACGTCGCAACAGGCGGGTGTTGTTGATGCGAAAATTGGTACACAAGTCTTGCGAGAAAAGAGCGAAGGACTGTGAGTGGTGGAGAGGTGGTGATGTTTTTAGCAATGCCATGGTCACGGACTGTCGCCTGGGGGCGAAAAGGCGGGTGGCTGAGCAAACATCAGGAGAGGCAGGCTGCAAGACGTCGGACGTCGCCTTCCTTCTTCCTCAACCTTGCAAACAGACTCAAGCACGCCTGTTGCCAACCCTCAACACCCTCACCCCTCCTACCAGACGTTATTGGCCACCGCTGTCGTCATCGCTGGATGCCGCGTCGAAGCCAACCGGGGCTGTGCGAGGCTTGAAGTCGGCTAACGGAGCGTTCGCATCTCTTCGACATCTCTTCTCTGCACGCCGCCGAGAGTTTGAGCCTTTCGAGGTCAAGACCAAGCTTGCATGGAGCCTGGCCAGAGGCGCAGCGAAGAACCGCCGTCATGACCATCCTCTTCTTCAACTCCAGGCACAAGCAGCCCAAACAACCAGCGCATGCGCCAGGATGGCCCCAACAGGAGAAGCATACACATCGTCCACCAACCCCACAACGACCACAAACCTCGCAGCATGCAGGCCATGGGCACTCTCAACCGCTCCCGGCTCAAAATATCGCCCACCATCATGTTCCGCTCCAGGATTCAAAGGTCGACCATGATGTTTCCTTTAATCCCCCAGAAATCGAGATATCGCCGCCTACTCCAGCGCCGACGATCCACCAGCTGGGACCACCTCCGGCATCTTCTCCGCCACCCATGTATCATGCTCATTCAAGTCCGGCGTGGATTCCACCTCCCACTGAGCCCTACCAGACTAGCCAATATCAACATCAACCTGATTCTTGGGGCGGCAACAATCAAGTATACAGCGCATCATGGCAGGCTCCTCCACCAACACCATCCCCGCCACCTCCCACGATCTTGTATGCTGCGCCGCCGTATACTCCTCCTACAGGGTTGGAAAAGAAGCCGAGCCGCCGCTTCGGCTCCCAATCCATCAGTAACCTCAACCAAGCCTACAAGCAAAAGAAGAACGCGGCAACGCAGTCCGTCGCCAACCTCAATCAAGGCCTCAAGCAGAAACAAAATTGGGCGACCAGTTCAGTGACGAACCTCGGCGAAAGCATCACGTACCAATGCTGTTCCAAGACTAACGAGTACATCTGCCACACGCTGGCGCTGTGCGATTTGATCTCTTCCAAGCTTGACTCGGTCATCAATTCAATTGACGAGGAGGTGTTTAGCGGGAACCATGATGAAATGGGTGGGTACTCCTGCATGAAACCCTCTGTGGATTTGTTCTGACAGTTTCAGTAATCTACGAGCATCCCCAGCATGCCCATTCGGGAAGCCAAGAGCATTTCAACCAGCAGGTCATCACAGTGGGAGGCAGCGGTCAAAACGTGTCCGAGACTGCAAGTAAACAAAATCGGTTCAGCAAGGTCTGGCACTATGCGAATTCCCGACTTCCGCCTCACCTGCCGCCTTTCAAGGTCTTTGTCGAAACGTACCCGCTCTTGTGTCTGGCAGCTCAGTACTCTGAAAAGGTCTACCACAAACCCACCGGTGGAGAGCGCGAGACACACGTGGAGCCGGATTGGAAACGGGGAACCAAGGCCATGGTCATCAAAAGCGTGCCTCTCGACGACATGAACACTGTCGTGTTTGCCATCAGGGGCAGCGCCGGCTTCATGGACTGGGCCGTGAACTTTAGACCTGCGCCCAGTTCGCCGGAAGGCTTCCTCGACGATCCCGGCAACCTCGTACACTCGGGCTTTCTGTACACGGCGAAGAACATGGTCAAGCCCGTGGCCGCGCGGTTGCGACACATCCTCCAAGAGAACCCACGCCGGGCTTCTTGCTCTCTTCTCATCACTGGTCACTCCGCGGGCGGAGCAGTCGCAGCGCTCCTCTACACGCACATGATGTCCATGACCGTCAAGTCAGAACTCACCAGCCTGAATGACTGCTTCAAGCGGGTCCATTGCGTCACGTTTGGAGCGCCGCCCATAAGTCTGATCCCATTGAAGAAGCCGCCCTCGGACCAGAAAAGGCACCACAAGAGTCTCTTCTACAGCTTCATCAACGAAGGCGATCTCGTGTCCCGCGCGGACAAGGAGGTGATTAAAAACTTGCTGCGTCTATTGGCGACGCCGGCACCGTTGAGCAACGGCAGCTGTTCGGATCTCGCAGCCCTGTCCAAACTCAGTCTCTCCTCGTCAAACCTCAAAAAGCCGAAGCACAGCAAGTCGTCGTCGACGCCGGCGCTATCGACGTCGCTAAAGCCGCTGTGGGATGTTCCGCCGGGGACTCTGAGCTGCGCAGGGCGGTTGATCTTGCTCAGGGAGAAATCGGCGCAGTCGCAGCAATCACTGGGGCAGCCGTACACTTCCGCGGTTGGCGAGGTCGAGGCGTGTGTAATCGAGGATGACATGCTGCGGAGGGCCGTGTTTGGAGATCCAATGTGTCACCTGATGACGTTGTATGCGCGGAGGATTGAAGAGCTAGCACATCGAGCGGTAACGGCGGGGGGGATGCGGTAAGGCGCGTGGGTGAGCTTTTTTTTTTGGCCTTTCGATCATACCCTGGGCGGGCAGAGCATTTTGGGAGTCTTTTTGTTTTCATTGGTTACGGCGTTGGATGAATTGACCAAAGGCGAATGAGTGCTTCATTGGAGTGGGAAATCGGCATGTAGATGCATCTGGTAGTTTGGTTCCTTTCGTTCGACAAGACGTGAGAAGTCTTGGGCGTTATGCGCAACGGCGGGCAGGGTGGCCAACGGCCGAGGGCTTTTCTGATGTGCTTTCCGATTTGGATGTTCAATTTACCGAAGATAATCGGACGCGGCTCTGGTCATTCAATTCAGGAACAGCTTCCCAAAAGGCAGCTATAAGCGGGAAATGAAGTCAGCACTTTTTTCTCTCCAGCGTTTGCCTGCTCAAAGGAATAGACGACACGGCCAGCGTGTTGGACGAGAAATGTCTAACAGGCTCCAGTGGTTTCATCCTGCGCGGCCCAAGTACAACAATCCTCCCCGCCGGCTCCACGGCCGCCACGACCTGGGAGACCAGCCACCCGATCGCGTCGCATTATATCTCGTCCCATTCACTTCAGACCCGAACGCGACGGACAGACATCGTCCAGATCACGTGCAGAGTAGCCATGGGCCAAGGCTTGGCGCTGGCTCGGAGGTGCACAAGACGTCGACAAAGCTAATTCCGTACTTCCGTAAATCCGCCCCAAAACATTGGACTCAGTGCTGCCATGGACAACACCAGCCCCGCAGGTGCGTTGCGTCACCTTGGCCTTTTACTGTTACATGTCTAACTCAGGCCAGCCTCTCTCCGTGGCCCCAAGATCCCCAAGGCCTGCGAGGAGTGCCGACGACGCAAGCAAAAGTGCAACGGCCTCAATCCTTGCAACATCTGTTCCAAACGCAACACTCCCTGTGAATACAGGTCCTATATCCGGAGAAGAACCGGCCGATCGTCGACGACCGATGACCATCTGTCGCCAGCCCTTGGTTCCGCTGGCGACGAGGGCGACCAGCCGTCGCGCAAACGGAGTCGCGTCAGCCACGACGCAGATCAGAATGGCGAGCAGGAGTTGAGCAGCAGCACCACCTCGAGCGACCCCGACGCAAACACCTTCTCGGACGTCCCCCCGCGCTATCACATCTTCTCCAGCATCCGGGCAACCCACGCCCCGGCCGACTCGCCCTCGTGCGTCCTGCAGCTATACTACGGCTCCTCTTCCAACTTTTCCTTCCTCCAGCACATCCACGCCCACCTCAACGCCCAGGAGGAGTCTGTCCCGCGCCGAAATGCTCACGTCGACGAAGTCCAGAATGGCAACGAAGGTATCGACGTCTTCAAGTACCAGGGCCTGGCCTTCGGCAGTCTGAACGGCCCACGTGACTCGAATCCCCTCTTCCTGCGGCAGGATCTGGCACGGAGCTTTTTGCAAAACTACTGCCAGACTGCCCACTTTCACATCCCCGTCCTTCCCGCCGAGCAGCTGTGGACGAATTTTGAGAGGCTGTATGGCTCCGCTGATGAGGGCACCATCGACCCGGCCGAGAGGGCCATCGTCGTGGTGGCCATGGCGATAGGCGCGTCTCAGACCACGCACGACAACTGGCGCCGGACTCTTCTCTCTCAAGCCCGGTCAGAGGCGGAAGCCATGTCGCACATTGTCAACTTGAGGGCGGTTCAAATCGCCCTTCTCATGATAAGTCTCCTGTGTTGATTGGAACTGAATCTAGCTGACTTATCTACGCCCATTGCGAATTCATGACCGGCAACCCCAACTCCTCGTATTTGTATCTCGGCGCAGCGATCAGAAAGGCGCTTGCGTCGGGCATGCACAGGAGGACCCCTACGAATCGTCTCCCGACGTCCGAGTCGAACGAGGCCAAGAGGACGTGTTGGTCGCTCTTTTGCTACGAAAGGTAGATGGATCCCCAACTTGCCGGATTGAGTTGCTTACATTTTCAGCATCATCTGTCTGTGTCTGGGTCGCCCCTCTTCCTTTTCTCAAGAAGACGTCGGCCTGGCCAAAGCGGAGCGTCCATCCTTCATGGCCATGTACGTCCGGCTGTGTGAGATTATACGCATGGTGCAACACTTGCACAACCACCACGACAGCACGCCCAGCAGAGATTTGAAGGCCGCTCACGGCATACGGCACGCGCTAAAGCAGTTTGCTACGTTGGTGAAAGAAGATCTCAGGTTCGCAATTGGCGGTGATCTCGTAGTGGACAACCAGGGCAGATTTGTTGAGCAGGTTGTCATGTCCTATCGTGAGTCCACTAGCCTTGTCTTCTCCTACCCAATGACAGGTAGTGATAACGTCGTTAGTCCACTACTACACGCAAGTTCTTGCGTTCCGCCCCTTCCTACTGCTCTTTGTCGAACTCAAGCGACGAGCCGACGCAGAAAATGGCGGGCAGCCAGAGGCAAAGACACCTTTCAACAGTCCGCCACTGCTGGAAGCTTGCGAGCACTGCGTCGATCCTGCGCGAAAAATTATCATGTTTGCCGAGTCCATCTTCGCGCAGAGAGGCGTGGAGACCGAGGGCATCTACAACCACATCTTCTTCGTCGAAAGCGCCTGCTTCGTCCTCATCCTGGCGGCGCTGCACGACCAACACGGCGCCAACCGGCACGTCCGCTACATCCGACGTGGCATTGCGGCGCTGCGGCAAATGATCCGCCGCGAACCCATCATCAGCGTCATTGCTGCCATAGAGACCATGGCTACTCGCGTCGAGCAGTTGCGCGGCATGTACCAGCAACAGCGCCCGCCGTTTGCCGCTCCCATCAACTCCATCCAGTCGCTCCTTCAGCACGACGCACCGCCGCCCGCTGCCAGCGTGGCGCCCTACAACGGCGGTGGCGGCGGCACCAACGGCTCTGCAATCCGCACGCTGCAGAGCACGAGCAGCCCAATCGACCCCACACACCCGCCGCCACCATCTCAGACTCCGCAGTACCAGCAACAGCAGCAGCAGCAGCAACAGCAGCTCCCCGTCCAGTCCGAAACCGACATCTCCCCTGGCTTCGGTATGGTCGACCCCAACACGCCGGCCGGCTTGACCGACAGCAGCAACGGCCAGTTCATGGACTCGGCGTGGCCGCTCATGGACTGGAACTTTGACCTGTCGACCCTGGACTTGGAGAGCTTTGTCAGCGTCATGGGGAACGGGACGGGGAATGCGACGGGGAATGCGACGGGCTTTGGCTTTGCATGAGAGGAGGGTGGAGTCGGTGAAAGAACGAAAGAACAAATGGAGCCGCGTGGATGCCATCATCTTGTATGTACTGTACATAAGGGCGCACGCGAAGTTGCGGTGGCTGTGGCGGCGAGGTCCACGACCCATGGACTGATTGGACGGCTGGCTGGCTTACTGACTCACGGCCATGAGTCCATCGACTGTATGTATGCAGACAGCTTTCTGGTACCTATTCTACTTCCTCCTCATCCTCGTTCGCCTTCTCGTCTACAACCCACGCTCCGGATCAACGCAACGTCCTTTCATTACTTTCCTCCTCGGTTCTCTTCTCCTTTCTCTTTCTCTCTTCTCCAACCAACATCTCCTTCTTCTCGTCCTTTCCCCCGCAGACCGGCCAGCATCGCAACAGTGTCGAGCACGCAAGTCGCCGGTGCGTCGGCAGGAGCCGGACAATCCGTGGATGGAGAGTCGCTCGTTGTGTCCAATTCAGGGTCCAGCTGGCCCGCCGACACTTCCGTTTACTACCCTCCACTCCTCCACTCCGCTTCGGGAAGATGGTCGATCCGCGCACGCCGCGCGAGCCGGGCCGTGGGCCGAACCGAAGCACCGCCTGCCTGCCTCGTTGAGTGTGGACTGCGGGATGAGAGAAAGAGGGGAGGGGAGAGGGGATGAGAAGGCTGTCGCGGCTTCCTGGCAGATTTGATGAGTGTGTTTCCCTCGCCTGTGTGGTGGTCGGCGTTGAGAGCGTCGCTGGTGCGGCTGCGGCTGCGGCTGCCACGTTGGCTCGGTTTTTGGCGGGCGGTGGGTCCTTCATGATGGATTCTCGTCCTCGTCTCGCGCCGTGGACCAACAAGCAGAACAGGACGAGAAGTCCTCCGGGGCGTCGGTATGTACTCGCTGCTGCAGTCGCCACAACAGGTGAGCAGGGCGCTGGTGGTCGAGGTGGACCCTCCGTGGTGGGTCTCCGTTTTTTTCCTTCGTCAGATCGCTCGAGGAGTAGACGGAGCTGAGTCCGTTCTTGAGTCCATTTTTCCTTCTTGTCCTGGACGGCAAAGACAAGCTTGCGTTTGCAAGAGCTACGGTGGGACCAAGAGTGCCGCAGCCGCAGCGCGTGGTAACACGCGTCCAGCAAACGTGCAAGAGAGGACGTCACCGCGAACGAAACCAGATGGGACGCTTTCAGTCGCGTTCTACCAGCTCGACAGAGTCATGTTTCCCACGCCTGAAGTGGGCTGTTGCGAGCATTTTTCAGCTGGGGCTATCACGTTGGTGGTCCATATCTGGATGTGGGCCTTTTGTGATGGGGTTTGCTTCTCTTCAGATCATTGGACGGAGCGTCGCTCCGGTCCGGACCCAGTTTTCTTGCCCCAAGGAGCAATGAAGAGCATGTCGTGTGCGAGCTCGAGGCTGCGCTCAGAGAGCTATGATGGCTGGAAGAGTTGTTCAACGTTCACGCCAGCAGTCCATTCAATGTCTTGGGTGGCTGAATTCTCTGTGGCGGCGCTGGTGTCGATTGCCGGAATACCACTTCTGAGCAACCATTGGAATTCGCGTTGAAGAGGTGCGGGCCGGAAGAAGCACTGTCCAAACGAAGATCGGACGAAATCTCGCAAAAGATCTTGGTGAGTGGGGTGGTGGGGACAGCACCAGGTTGCCAAAAGCACGCGAGATTTTTCCCTTTCCAAAACGCTTGTGTAGTGCCGATTCTCTCTCCATCGCTTTTTCCTTCGGACTCGAGCTGGTGGCCAAGCTGTCCGCCGACCCTTCGACTGCCGCTCCGCCCGCCTTTCTTATCTCAGGGCCTCCAAGGACGACTTGTGGTACTCCGTTTGAAGGGGATTGTTGGTTCAAGTCCGTCAGTCATGGGTTCAAAGCCGCCGGATGAGAATATGGACTACAAGAGCATTTGGTCTACGGCAATTGATGAGTACTGCAAAGTTGCAAGAAATGGCAACGAGGAAGAATTTCGCAAAGGAATCGAACAGGAAATCGAAAACTTCAAAGCCAATAAGACCCCGCAATCAAAAACGGCTTCCTCCACCTATGGGAAAGCATTCTTCTCTGCAGCACCCGATGCTTTCAACTTCGCCGGACAAGCAGTTGCTTTAGTACGTTGATTAGCCTGGCCCAACCATCCGCATACTAACGAGCAAAAGGCTTTCCCGCCAGCTGCAATCATTGCTACGATCGCGAATCATTTTGCCAAGGCGGGCGCAAAATATTACAACCTTATCCAAGAATTGCATAGTCTTGAAGAAAAGGTTCGCTCGTTCTTCGAAGAACTGTGCCGCCGCGAGGAAGACGAGTTGAAAGGAAACGTCTACAAAGCCCACCTGAAGGCGAACGACTGCCAGCGGCTCTGTTCATACGTCAAAATCTGCGGCTTCATCATCAGATACTCAAAGAAAGCAGAGAGTAGCGATGGTGTCACGAGCACCGGGGACAAACCTCCCCATGACAAGGAAGTATCGGAGGAGGAGCAGGACAAACAGAAGCACTTTCTCCGTCGCCTTAGTCACCACTGCTCCAAGGACAAGCAAAAACCTCCGGAGAAACCTCTCCCGACTTTCCGCAAGAGGGACAAAGCCAACCTGTTTCTGGAGTTCTGCCTGGGCGAAGACAAGATTGGCGCCGAGCTCACCCGCATCGAGCAGCTCACAAATGAGTATTACCAAGCAGTGCAAAGCGATGGACTCAGTCGGACCATGACTATCGAGGGCATCGTAGGAAAGCAAAGCGAGGATGACGACCTCTCAAAACGTTGTGAATTAATCAGGAAGCGTCTCAACATCAACGACCATTACAAGCCCTGGAAGGCTGCTGATAAGAGCATTGGCGAAAAATATATACAAGGGATGGGAGATTGGATCGTGGACCACCAACTTTTCAAGAAATGGACAGATCTTAGCTCTTCTAATGGCTGTTCAATCATGAAGCTGGAAGGACCCGAAAAGCACGGAAAGACTTTCCTTTGTCACCGCGTCATTCGGGAGCTCTACAAGCAGATCGAACAAAGCAAACAGAGTGAGGCCTCAGCCAGTTCGGACGAGCAACCAGCAACCTCAGAAATCCCGAAAGCTGTGGCTTACTATCACTTTGGAGAGAAGAGAAGCGACGAAAAGGAAGGACCTTCGATCGATTCCGCGTTTGCTGCCCTGATTTGGCAGCTCGTCAAGTCCGATAAAAACAACATTGGCTATCTCAATTTTGTCGCAACAAGATGTGAGACCAAGGGCGCCTCATTTTCATGGGAAACCCTTTTAGAACTACTGACTGGTTACAAACACTCAAACTTCTTCCTTGTACTTGACGGGATTGATCGCTCTAGAGAGTGCACTGCAAAGAAACTCAAAGCTCTCCTCTCATGTCTCGGAGATGAATCACCCGACAAAGGCCAAATACGCGTATTGCTGAGCGGAACCTCCACAAGTCTCGATGACGCTTCAGGTTTGGGAGAAACGATTGACTTATCACGGACGAAAGAGACTCGTCAAGATGTCAAACTATTTGTCAGATCAATCCTGGAAGACAGAATGAAATCAGCAGGCGAAAGACCTGACCAAGTTCGCGAGGAGTCAGAGGCTACCGAAGATCCGTCAGGGACGATTCTCGAACTACTTTCCGGAGTCACGAACTACGATTTCATCACTGTCCTTCTTGGAGAAGTGGGGGACAGCATCTGGGCCGATGCGAGGCTGACAGACCTTGCTGGAAAACTGAAAAAAGGAGGTGCCAACGCTCTCGTCGAGTTCCAAATTAACCATCTGAATAAGTCTTTGAGTGGCGAAGAAATTCAAGACCTCAATAACATCCTTCCATGGCTTGTCCTGCCGAGCAGATTCTGGCCGACTTTGGGGCAAATCGAGGATATTCTTGTCTTGAATCGTGGCGGTCAGCGGCCCGTCAAATCTCTCCAAAATTACATCACCGAAAAGTTCAACGGCTTGCTGGACCTTCGAGGTAGTCACGTCTCATCAAGAGCTGAAGGATACTACAGGAAAAAGTTCAATATGAACGAAGAGTCTTCCATCCACCACTTTCCCAGGAGAACCAGCGGATTCGGCAAAGTTCACCAAGAAATTCATCCTTCGGAGATAGCGCTTGTTAAAAGACTTCTAGCCAACGTCTGCGGCGATGATCTCTATCAAAGATTTGGCTTCAATGAATTCTTCAAAGAAAAGGGTGATACAACGCAAAACGACATCGACTTCCATCCAATCGACGGACACATCAAAATCATCACTACGTGCCTAAAATCGGTATGCAATCGACAGAAATACAAAGTGCGCCAAAAGTCTCTCTTGGCACCTTTCTCAGCTAGAGGCCGACATGCTGTCAGACTCTCAGGCTTCGGCATTGGCAAAGGCTATGCCGCTTCTACACCAGTTTTTCAGTGACCGCCGAGTTGTTGAGTCGTGGCTCAAGCCCGACTGGATTGGCGACATGCGTGGGTCTTGGTACTCTGAAGGCTGCCAGCAGAAAATTGCCCAATGGTTCACCGATCCAGTTGTCAGGAGGCACAGCAGCACGCAAGACTATTTTGAAAGTCCTTTGACGGAGGAAGAGCTCCTCAGAGAAGCCTCCGTCGTCGCAGCAAAAGGGTGGCTTCAAGATGAGACGTCGACGCAATGGAACGTCAAAGACACTTGTCAATGGATACTCAGCTTCCTGAAACATGTACGGCTCAAGAACTTTACCACCATTTTTGAGTACTGACCAATCCAGAACAAAATGATCGAAAGAGCGAACAGTCTCGATGTATCCTCGCCGTCGATCATGGACATCGAGGGCGCTGAAACATGGGCGAAAGAACGATTGGGCATTTCAGAACCAAATCGTCTACACAGCCTTCGGATGGGGATGACGTTTGCTCGATTCGGACTTCATCATGAAGCCAAAGAAAAATTTGACGTTGTCTTTTCGAGCAATCCTCCCTTGGTTACCGCTAGCCAAGTCGCCAAGTTCTATGTTGACCATGCTGAAAATGCTGATGCGAAGACCACGCTCAGGATGCTCCGGTCGCTGTTCGACCGATACTACGATCCACCAGGCGACAATCGAGACGAGTTGGAGGCATGGCATTCGATCCTAGACACGATGAAAGACGTCCACTGGGAAGCCGGTGAGACTGCGGAAGCCATAAAGATCTGCCAGAAGCTTTTGGAGCAATTTCCCCAGGACTTTGACGCCATTTGTAAGATGCTTCTCTGGATGCACGCAACCCAACGATACGAGGATATGATTCAAGCATTGCAAGCTCTTCAACTCAAAGATCTTGTGGAACTATTCCGTAACAACCGAGACACAGAACTTGCTCATGCTGTCGCGTTTGCGGCATCCCAATGTCGGAGCTTTGAGTTTATTGCGACCTGCCAAAAAGCACTCCAGGATGACGACAACAAATTCCACCGTCATGCTCAACCGAAGAGTGGACCTTCCAGACTTTGGTTTTGCTATGCGTTGCTTTTGACGTGGTCGAACTCGAAGCAAAATTGCGAAGAGCCTTTACAAGTGTGGAAGCAAATCTGTCAAAGAAAAGGGCGAAGAAGCAGACTGGCCCGATTGCTTGGACGACTGGGTAGCGATGCAGAAATCGAAGGGCAGGCGAGAGAACAACTTGGAGCAACATATATCCAACGAGCCCGGCAGAGCAAGCAAGGGTGCATATCCGAAGACGACCGAAAGATTTACTTTCATTCAATTCTAGAAAGCCTTGGGTTCGATGGAACGCCAGATCTTCTGCTTGCACGTTTTCATCACACTGTGGGACGAGAAGATCTCGCTGTGAGGGAATTGAGTGAGAAGATCAACCTTGCGACACGCCTCTTATCAGACGACGTCGATTCCAACGATTGGCTTGGGTACAGAATCCTTGCGCAGATACTGACTCGTCTCGACAGAGATGAGGATGCCAGAATTGCTTGGACTTTGGCTTTCGGATACGACCTTGACACCGAAGGTACTCATCAATGGGGGAGAAACGAACATGGCACTGCTAGGCGCTGCAACGGCAATTGCGGCACACTGTGGACCAAATGTCTTCAAGAGGACCTCTTTAGGTGCAAGGACTGCATTGACAGCGATTTTGACGAGCCCTGTCGCAACAAGATTCAAGAAGGGCGCTTTGGATGGAGCGAATGCAGCAAAGATCATGCGTTCCTTCTCATACCAAAGTGGAGCAAAGAGAATGCCAAACAGCTGCGAGAGGGGGTCCAAGACGTTGTAAAGTGGAGGACAAGAGTTTTGGAGGGTCTCAAAGCTGGCCAGCAATAGCTGAACAGGTGGCTTGCTTCTTGACGGGTTTGCAGGGTTTGCTTTGTGTGAGGGCACAGCCAGATTGGCAGATCGTAAAAAAGTGACCATGGATAGCTGAAAATTTCACCGATTCGACTTTGTTCGCCTCGAACCTAGATCTACCAATTAATGGCCTGTCGTGATGAAATCGGACTCCCTAAATTCAATCCTTAAAATTGAGCTTGATTTCGCTGGAGAGAACCAGCCCTGAAGCCAGTTTGCTCTATCCTCATTTTCAACGTGTGTTGGTTAAGTGCGCATGAACAGTCCACAGATACATATCAGCCAAACCTCTCGGAACGAACCCGTCCAGCTCAACGCACATGAAGCTCATTCGAGACCCTGGCTGAACCGCGCTCCGTCCCTCTAGGGTTCTTGGTTTAGCGTCAGTCTGACTCAAAGGTACTCTCCAAATCAACTCTTGAACAGCACGTTGTTTGCAATTGTTGCTCTCACCGACAAAATTCGGTTCGATTCTGTCGAGGTGCTTTCCAGGAACACAGGAGGTAGCACAATCGTCGCATGGCAGTTCAGAGTCAGGGAAGCACGATTCCACTTTGGGAACTGTACAGGATCGCAGGGCTGATATTTGGCTAAAGGTAGCTGTGTTTGAGAACGACCCATTTGCCTTGCCAGGAAGAAGCTTTGAATATGCAACAAAAAGCAACAGAAACCACGCCAGCAACTGCGACCGCCTCCAATCATCTGCATCCCGCAAGGCCGCCGTCGGAGGAGGAGCAAGACTGCGAGAAATCTCGTAGTCGATGGGTTCCTCAACGATGAGCCCTTGGAGCGACCGGACGCGCAACACTGCCACGTAAGACAACACAGGTGTGGATCCCCGATGGTCAAAATTGACGACGACAAGATCGACCGAAATCGACCAGGTCTTGTGGATGGTAATGGTGTTTGCGGTGGTCAATGGAAACTGAGTTCGCGAACACCTGGCACCTCCAAACATGAAGGTATGGACTGCTGGGAAGATTGGAACCACCGGTTTACCCTCTGGATCAAGGTCGAAAAATGAGAGATCGTAGTCGCCAGGGTTGTAGCCATCAACGTTGTATTTGTCAAGAGCCACCAACACGACGGAAGGCATGGTGTTGAACAGGTCGACCGTGTCGTCAGCCCAGCGAATGTCTTGCACGGAGCCCAAGGAACTGTATACCCAGATGTTTTGGAGGACCATGTCCCGAGCTCCGATGCACGATGGGAGCTTCCGGTTCAAGCGACCGGCTTGGTCGAAGCTCGCACTGGCGGCCAGTGGATCCCGGGCGCGTTGGGTGGCATGGATCGTGATGACTGGCTGATTGCAGCGCCTCATGAGCATCTCATTGAATGCATTAACAGCGCTCTTTTAGCCGTATAGCCGGACAACGTCGAACGTTGTCGGCTGTAGGGCGACGCGGGAGGCGAGCGTGTTAAAGTCCTCCCTTATCAGGTTGTCGTCACGCAGTCTGCGTAGAGCACGCCGAAAGGCTTCTTGGGTAGGACCCTATTGCCGCATGGGTTGAGTTAACTGGACTTGGACGACAAACTGCTCGTAAGCCATTCTGTCGAGACATTCCGCGTCGCGTCGAGGGTTGCCGATGCAGAGAGGACATGCGCCAAGGGGAAGAAGCTGACCAAAGTCGCCAATGAGGAGCAGGCTGAGACCACCAAACCAAACATCGAGGTTCTTGGCGAGAGGCAACCTCTTGTCCATCGAGTGGAGCTACCTACTCGAGGGACATCGCCGACTTCTCATCGACGAAAAAGGAACACGTAGTCGGCGAACCCCGACTGGCGGACGGGGAGGGGTTCAGGCTCGAGGGCCCCGTCTGGATGCACGAGGAACACGCGAATATCCAGTGCGAGTGGAGGGTCTGGCCCTGTATCTCGACCACCGCAACGCCCGTGACGGCACAGATGACGACCGAACCATCCCCCACGGCGGTGGTGAGTTACTCGCGCAAGACGCGAAGCAGGACTGACTTTTCGACCTCAGCCGCGCCATCAATCTCTGCCAGGAGCGGCCCAGACGGCTCCGACAGACAGTGAGCGATCGCATTGAAGACCTTTCGATGCTCCACATTCAGATGCTCGTACCCAAAGGTGTCGACGCCGCCATGCACTTCAGGACAGCGTTTCTTGACGTCGTCGTACCAATCCGCCTGAGGCACTTTGCCACCGCCGACGTGCGCCTGCCAGTCGCAGTCGGTGTCCATGGGACGACTGCCGAGGTAGGACTCGTCATCGAGCCGACCAGGGAACTGTGCGGCAAAGTCCTCCCAGGCCTCGGGGCGGATATCGTTATTCGGAGTGTGCTGCAAGAGGTCGTGTTCGAGCGACCAGGTCCTGATGCGGTCCCATACCAGCATGGTCTCCCGGTAAGAAGGGTATGCCGTCTAGGTGTAAGCGATGAATAGGAGATCCTCGACAGCGGAGAAGGGACGATGTTGCGTCATCCCGACCCTACAAAAGTGCTCGTATTCTGGACTGGTCAGGTCCGACGAGTGCTGCGGGAGGTAGGTCACGACGCGCGACAGCCTTCGGACGAGACTGGTCCGCCCAGAGCTGGCGCCCTCGGTGAACCAGTCCCTAGCGACTTGCAACAAGGTGGCATCCCGGAGGCCTGGCACGCTGGTTTCGCTGCACATGTAGCACCGGAAGAGGGAAGATGGACCACGCCCATGTATTTCGGGAACGCGACGGTCCAACAGGATGATCTCCCTCGACGAGTCAAAGAGTTGGACGTTCAGTAGGGAGTGGCATACCTCCTGATCAGAGACATCCCTACCACCAGACATCTTGCCCAGGAGCCGGGCAATGGAACCCTCACCCTGCCTGCCAGCGACATCGCCCATGAGGGATTCTGTCTCGATGAATTGCCTCGATATCGGTTGGGCCTTGGTACAGCACGCGCCGACGAAACGCGGCGCGGAGTGGTCATCTGCACATGGCTGCAGGTCCGAATTGGCCAGCCATTCATGGCACTCGTCCTGTTGTAGGCGTTGGTTTCGGGGTCGTTGCGTGGAGGGTTGAAGCGAGACTGCCCGCCGACCTCGATGAATTCGGGATGGTCATGTATTGGCTTGGGAAAGCTGTGATGGCACATGGTGACGGCGCTCGGCTGACAGTTCAGGCCGCATTCGTGTCTCTTGCAGCGGTTGATCACGTCTGCCAACCATCGGACCGTGTTCTTTTCGGCGGGTCTCGACTGAATGGCGCTGGTCGCCGAGCCGTCTTGTTTCGCGGGGTCTGGGTTAATTGCAGAGAGGACGTCGCTCCAGTGACGCAAGGATTCTTGCACTTCGCCATTGGGGGATGGAGCATTCGGTAGGTAGAGGAAGCCGTTAATGTGAGGGCCTCCGCGGGGCTGCCACTCGACTCGCCACCAAATCGTCGCATGCAGCACTCTTGAGGACGTGGGTCAAGAGGGCATTGAAGCGGAAGACGAAGAAGACAGTGACATGTGCGTATACGAGAGGCATTCACAGCGGACATGTTCATCCACTCCACTAATGATCTTCCATTCCACTCGCTATAGTCAGGAAAGAGGCGCGCAAACGACTGCCGATGCATCTCCCCGGAAGAAAATGAAACGAACAGACTGGGGATGCCAATCTGGCCCGCCATGGCCTCTACACGGAAACGTTGGGCCGCACAACATGGTGGCGTTCCTCTGATAGACCTATCATGCCGGAAGAGAGTCTGCAGGAGCCGGCCGTCGGGCTCGTCTTGGATGACGGCGGTGCGTCTTCTTGGCGTTTTAGAAAGGCGGGCCGACGGAGTGGACAATGTTGTTCGTGATGTTGCCGTCAGGATCGAACTCGTCGAGGGCATCGCGGTCGATGGTGCTTTGATATGCTGCCGTCCGTCAGGCTTGCATCGCTTGCATTTAAGGTGGCGTGCGTGTCACTCGTGGTATCTGGACGGTACTGGAACAACTCTCGCAAGCTGTCGAGGGAAAAGTGGTTCCATGTACTCGTGTCGCCATAAAGCATCGCCGGTGCTTTGATACGTTGCCGTCCGTCAGGCTTGCATTGCTTGCATTCAAGGTGGCGTGCGTGTCACTCGTGGTATCTGGACGGTACTGGAACAACTCTCGCAAGCTGTCGAGGGAAAAGTGGTTCCATGTACTCGTGTCGCCATAAAGCATCGCCGGTGCTTTGATATGCTGCCGTCCGTCAGGCTTGCATCGCTTGCATTTGAAGGTGGCGTGCGTAGGGCTCGTCGTGTCTGGACCGTCCGGGTTGGACCTGGAGCATTCGTGAGCGTGCGTTGTGGACGAGCAATGGACAAAGACTTACTTGCTGGGCGTGTCTGGGAGGGATTCCGGGAGGGAAGCCTCCGATCTGTGGCTGTGGCTGGACGAGCGGGAGCATTCGTGAGCGAGTGATGCGGACGAACAATGGACAAAGACTTGGGAGTTGTGTTGGTGCGCGTGTCTGGGAGGGAGTCTGGGAGGGAGTCGAGGAGGGGGTCCAGGAGGAGAGAAACGTCCGACTTGCGGTTGTGGCTGCCGTGGACGAGGAGCATTCCTGCGTGAGCTGACGACTGGTGCGGTAGTTACTTCATGTCCTGTCCACAAGCCCGAGCCGGATTCTGCAGTGACGGGATGCCTCCATGTCTTCAACGTCAGTACCCTCCTCCAGACAGCAAGAACAGTGTGCAAGGCTTGCGACGGTCGCTTTGTTCCTTCGGTGCAGACGTGGAAGTGGGTGGTGATGGTGTTGCAGCCGAGAAGGAAGCCCCGCGGGCGGTCCCCCTCCGCCCTCCACTGTGCCCCACCCGACCGGCAGACCCCCGCCTCGGCAGCGCCAGCCGCGGGCCGCACCGCACCCTCCCCCCCCTTCCCCCCCCGACCACTGCACGCTTCTTTTTCCAGGCACCCGACCGCCAATCGACGACGCGACCAACAACACGACAATCATCTCTTCCGCTTGACGTTGCCGCTCCTCCACGTCCACGCGACTTCTCACGAGCCTGACACCATCTTCCAACCCTCCGCCGGGCGCATTGCGAGGCTTTCGCTACCCACCTTCTCACGACAAAACAACCACGCAACGCACGACGGACACCCACAATGGCAGCCTGGACTCTGTCTCTGGTCATACTGCTCGACGGCTGGCAACCTTGAAAATGAAAGCCGCTTGCACGCCTTCGGGCAATTTTCAATACCGAGGGGGCAGCCGTCGAAAAACAGCTTTGGCCTTTGCCGACTCGTCCTCGTCGACCTGGCGTCCCTCTAACCGCGTATTCATGACCAAAGGCAAAGATCATACATATGGGGTAGTGGGAAAAGGGCGCTGAGGTTGACCCAGGAGGCTTCCGATGCCTCGTCTAAAATGCAGGGCATGGGCGCGCTGACGAAGCCCCTCCTCAGTATGACCTCGTCCTTTCTCAGCGTCTTCGACAGCATCCCTCCCTCGCAGAATGCGGCCCCCGTTCACGAATTCGCCTATCTTTACAAAACCCACCACATCCACCACACGCCACTGCTACACCCTCCCTCCTCCTCCCCCTCCTCCGTAGCCTTGCCGATCCCGATGAACCACATTCAGTCGCCGACGTGTTCCCTTCTTGCCCCCAAGCTCCGGAACTCCTCATGTCCGCACAAGATACCCTTCCAATTTGGAAGAGTACCAGATGGTGGTGGTGTGGTGTGCTGGTACAATTGGTCTCATTTTCCAATTTCGGCTGCGATGGATCATATCGGTTTTGACGATTGCGCGGTCAACACAAAGGCATCCGAACGGATCAGGAAGAGAAGACAAGGCCGGCAACCACGTCATTTCCCAGGCTCGCAGATAGGCTACTTTCCCCCGGATCATCTGCGCAAACAGAGCACAAGAAGAGCCAATACTCCAGGGCCTCGTGCGCGACCTTGAAATTCTGGAGGCTTGGGACATTTGAAGCAGATCTTGTACTGGGACGCCCGCTCCCGCGTCGAATTCTTACTCAGGTGGACGACCCAACAGCTTGCAGCGCATGGTGATGCTGTGGATAGCAATGGCAGTTTTCCAGAACACCTCTCTCCCCGGAGATGCTCGGCTCGAGGAAAGAAGTCTGCATCTATCCGAATGGCTTCTTTCACTTTGTGTCATCAATCTATGGCGAAAATGTCAGCGCCACAATCTATGAACGAACGCGGTGCGAAAACCCTCTCAAGATGAACGCAACCTGTCGGTTTCGGGCGGGTCGAGAGGTCGAAAGGTCGAGACTCTACCTCCACGTCGTGTAGACCAACAGTCGCCTCTGCATATCCTTACCGTCCGGGCGAGTTGACTTCGGCGCTGGTGGCCGCCCATGTGCGGGTACAAGCTCGTGGTCAAAGCCAACAGGCAACTTGCCTTTTCTGCTCCTCGCTCGCGTGGCACTTTTCCCTCAAACCTCACATTGCGCACCGGCTCAGCGATGTCACTGCGATCAGTTTCCTTGAAGCTCGCGCCTGACCGTCCCGTTCCGGGTGAGGACGAAATCTCGGGCGCGCTGGTGATTGCCGGCCCAGCAGGTCGAATCCGGATTCTCTTCTCGACGACGCGCAAGCCTCCCCCTAATCGACCTTCGCAAGCAGTCTCGCAGAGTCGCTGTTGCCAACGAGCCTTCTGAGTTGTGGCGGCACTGCGAGTTCATTTTGGCTGGTCTGTGCTATACGAGCTGATCCCAATCTAGAAGTACCCGGATGAGTTGACCCAACGTCGATCAAGCTGTTTTTCTCGTGTGCACTGACCAGCGAAGCTCCTGAAATGCGGAGTGGTAGAGCCATTCAAAAGTACACCATCTCTTGGCTTTTCAAGTCGACTTGTCCATTCCGCCAATCGCCATGACGCAGAGACGAAGAGACGAACCCCTCGAAGGCTTGGAGCTGCCGCCGTACTCGCCACGAGCGACGAATGTTTCGCAGGAGAACTTGATATCGCCCGGGATGAAGAAAGAACAAACGCCAGAAGACACCACTCGCTCGGTTGATGACGCAAATGATATCAACAGCAGGTTGAGTGCGTACTGGATTCCTGGATTCTGGGCCCGTTTTCCATTTGTTGGTTTCGCTGCCGTTCTGGCCTATCTCGGTGGTAAGTAAGCTTGCTTTGAAAATGTTGCCGAGTCTAACAATCGCAGCTGCTGCAGGAGTGGTTGCGGTTTTGCTGAGTAGCGACGGGGAGATCACGGATACTTGGGGATGGGGACACGCACCAAACACCTACTTGTCCATCCTCTCCATCGTCATGAACATGCTCCTCTCCTTTGCCTTTGCACAAGGCCTGACCTTGTCCTACTGGCGCAAACTCCTCAAGGGATCGACCATCGCCGGACTACACTACCACTGGAACGCCGGCCAGTCCATCTTTGGAGCCTTTGAGGGCGTGTTTCGTGGATTTGGCCTGCTCAACGGCCTCGCCTTCATCGCCTGGATTTGCTCGAGCGCGAGATCTCCCGTAAACCAAGCCGCCGCCGGCATCGACAGCAACGTCGTATTCCCGACCAACGGCACGATGCACCTCGAACTGGCCCAGAAGTTGCCAGAAGGCTACACTGGCCAAACCACCTATTCTCGAGCGGCCATGTCGGAGACGTCAGCATTGACCCGCAACTTCTCCACCATCATGCGCGACTACAGCAACCGCAGAACGCTGAAACTCGAGCACAGCTACTGCGGCGACATGTGCAACGCTACCTTGAACGTTTTTGGTTTCGATGCCAACTGCACGACCCACGTTGGTGAGGCGCTAAGCGGTGATTTGGATCCGGGTGCGAGCTACACGCTCTTCTCGACCGACGTCGCCATTTGGGGCGACGACGATTATATGAGCCTGTACACGGGGTACACGGGCGGTCTCAACGTCACTTCGTACTACAAGAGCAACGATACTGGCACACCAAAGCAGCACACCCGCATGTGTCTCTTGCAGCCGAGCATCATGGCCCTCCCGGTCACGTTCAGCAACTCCACCGTGTCTCTGTACGGCAGCATGACCACGGATCGCCAAGTCGAGAAACTCGAGTACCAAGGCCCCAGCTCCCGGAATCCCCGCGACACCACCATCGGCGGCTTCCAGTTGGCCATGTCGACCCTCTTCAAGTCGTCGGCGACGTACGAGTTTGGTGGCGCCGTGAGCTCCATCAGATTTGAGGGTAACACCGTCAACCAGTACGTCGACTCGAGTTCGGCCGCAGACTTTACATCGCCCGATGACGTCAATTGGAACGACCCCACTGACGACATTTTGGATGCTGTCCGCGAAGTCGCCTTCCGCACGAGCCTGTATGCCACGACCGATTCCTCCATGAACACGACCGCCCGCAACGCCTTGGACCCTTCCCAGGACGTCTACTACGTCGGAGATACACTCAACACTGTCTACTCAACCGACATTATCAAAATGATCATTGGCGCTGCCCTGGCAGTCTTGGGTCTTTTGGGTGCGCTGCCCCTTTACTATGGGTGGTGGGAGTTGGGCCGCGATGTCACCATGAGTCCTGTCGAAATCGCAAAGGCGTTTGACGCCCGTCTGTTGGCCGAGACCAATGAGCATGATGCAAAGGGCTTGGTGCGCGCCGGTAAAAAGATGAGGATCAAGTACGCACTGGGGATGGATAACAAGGCGCCGGCGTGATTGATGGCATCTGGGTTGGACAAAGGCGTTGGCGTAATGCACCTGGATCGGCAATTAATGAGTACGATAATTCAAATCAATCGAGCGATGCGCTCAGTCTGGCTTTCTACGACACAGGAGAAGATCGAAGAGCCGCACCAACTTTGAAGGAAAGGTGAACCCGCCCTCCGCAAGTGAAGCATTGGACGCGACTGAAGAATTCAAATGCTTCATACAATCATCTGTCCGAAATTTCCACGGCGCGGCTGGCTGGCCTGCCATCTACAAGCCCAGAGAGTGTTGCCGAAGAACTCGAAAGAAGCAAGCGGCCTGCGCGCGCCGCCCAGCGTATTCACATTTGACGTAATTCGCAATAGGAACTGAACAGAGCATTGGTCTATTCTTGCAGTCGGGCCCGCACGACAAGCATTCATTCCGCGGACACAACAGACACCACTAAAGTCCACCAGGTATACGTGGACGCCAGCCAATGGGGACGGCGGTACGAACCGACGAACCAAAAGTCGACCAACACAGGGTTACCGCAGCAGGTCCGTCCACGTTGATAACCACTCCCTAGTTGTTAGCTGCAACGTGTAAGCACCTAGGGAGTACTCATCCGCTCTTGCAACCATGCTCAAAGAGTTCCATTCACTGCTGTGCCTAGGTATACCAGGCAGAATCCATACCAAACCCCTTCCCCGCCCCCCGAAAAAAGACCCCACAGACAACCAATCGAATAAATATATTGCTTTTGTGCTCCAACTATCTACCCGAGGTGGCGTCGAAAAAACGACTGGTAATCCGACCCGTTTTCGCACCACACTGTCAATATTTGCAGAACATTGGGACTTGGATTCGTTGCCTTCAGGAGAATTGTCCTCCTCGGCGTCCGAAGTCAAGTCAACGACATCCCGGGGGGCGGCCGTCTGCTGCGCAGCTCCTTGGCCTCCGCCGGGAGCATTCGTCTGCTGGCCATTGGCCAGGTTGCCCGATGGGCCAGGAAGCCGAGCCCTTCCCATTGGACCCTTTGGGATCCCGAGCACCTCGCTGAGAGGACGGTTCGGAGGCTGCGCCCTGCCGCCGAATGCTCCCATGGTCGGGCCCGCTCTCTTCTGCAGCACTGGGTCGAGGTCGGTGTGGGTGGTCGCCGTTGCTTCAACGACCTCCACCATCACGCCGTTCTCCAGTGTGACCTCGTCACCCTCCTCAAGCTCCTCGCCCTCTTTAAGGTATGCGTCTCCTACGAAATTGCGTGACTAGTTGTACACCATGACACGCTGGTTGAACGTATACAGGCGGATGAATCCGTCCTGCCACCGCTTCTGTTTGCGGCGCACATCGTGTGTGTACAGGCACGAAAATTCGTGCACCGGCGCGGTGTTTTGGGTGAGAGGGAGGGCAGTGGCAGCGGCGCGAGCGGGTGGAGCCATGATGATGGAGAGTGTTCATGGCGTGTTGTGTCGGTGGTGCGGCGTGGGAGCGTTCGTGGGACTGTTGCAGCATTAGCATTCGTTCACGGCGTAATATGCTATCAGAGTGGGAGCATTCGTGAAAAGGTCGCGGCGTTGAAGAGGAGAGATTGTTGCGTCACGGCGCGGAAGTTGGGTCGTGGCGTGAGATGTCGAGTCGCGGCGTGAGATGTCATGGCGTGGATGTCGTGGTTGGGTGTCGCGGCGTAGGTGTCACGGCGTGGATGTCATGGCGTGGGACTGTCGCGGCGTGGAGAATGGGAGCATTCGTGGTGGTGAGGCTCGCGATGGGTTGACGCGTTGTGGGGGTCGCTACTAGGGACCGGAGTTGGAGGCGGAGTTGGAGGGGCCGCCCAACCCAGCTTCTTGCCCTTCGCTGAGTTGAATGACCATGGGGCTCCTCGAGGCTTTCGGGAGTTGCCAGTGCACGACGAAGCGGCATCCTCCTTGTCGATTCCCATTCTAAGGCTGCGGTAGCCAGGATGATTTCGTACTCATTTCGCTTGCATCCGGAAGGTGGTGCTTTTGACAGAGTGTGCCTGTTTCTCATTAGAGCCATCTCTAACTGAAGCACAGTGACGCAGTACTTACGTAACCGCGTGATTGTCATGTTTGGCTGACTGGGGCTCATCTCTATTAATTGGTGGTCAGCTCCGTGCGTTCGTAATTTAGACACGCTAGGGCCTTATTCTCTTCTAGTAATAGTAATTAAGGATGTAGTTAGCAGGTCCTAAGATAAATTAGGTATTACTAAGTAATAGTTATTATTATAAGGGTAGGGAGTAAAGGAGGTTTTCTAAAGTAAGTTAGTATATATTTAAACTTCTAATAGGGGGCTAACTTACTATTTAATAGTATATTATATAGGGTCTTTCTTAGGTACTTATAGTTACTAAGTATAGTTAAGGTTAGTATCTTTAGGTAGGCTTAGCTAGGTAGCTATATTATAGTTATTTATAATAGATTTAGGATAGCTTTCTAGAGTAGGTTAGTATATATTTAGTAATTTCTAATAGAAAGTAACTTATTATAAAGGTTCCTTATAGACCTCCCCTTATACTATTTATAAGGGCGTCTTAGTTATAGGTTAAAGATAAGAGGGTAATAGTAAGATATATTAATATATCTATAAAGAATAAGTAATATTAATAGAACTAAAAAAGAGGCTAGTTAAGATAAAAGTAGTAAGACTAAAAGAGATACTAGCTAGAAAAAGAGTAATAGAATAGAAGAAGAGATTAACTAAAAGAGTAGTCTTAATTAATAAAAATATTATAAATATACTTATAATAAATAGAATTTAAAATAGAAAGGTTTATATATAGGATATAGGTAGTTAGTATTAGTATATTAAAATATAGTAGGTTTTACTAATATAACTTCCTAATACTCTATCTATATATTAGGTAATAATAATATAGGGTCTAGTCTATATCTATTTAATTTTTAAATAGATATTACTAGTCTCTCTATTTATTATTAATAATCTAAAAAGTAGAATAAAGTATAATACTAGTCCTTACTCTTACTAAAAAGAAATCTATATAGGGGCTATATAGTACCTACTTAGATCTTAAAAGAGCTATAAGACTAAGTAAGAAATATATAAAATCTCTAGCTAAAAGAAACTTTTAAAAACTAAGATTTTATTTATTATTTAAAATACTAAATATATTATTCCTACTTAATTTAACTCTTTATAGTATTAAATTTTATATTTAAAACCTTTAACTACTATAGCTAGTTAAATTAATAAAAAATAGCTCCT
This sequence comes from Phyllosticta citribraziliensis, assembly GCF_038025025.1. Classification (NCBI taxonomy): domain Eukaryota; kingdom Fungi; phylum Ascomycota; class Dothideomycetes; order Botryosphaeriales; family Phyllostictaceae; genus Phyllosticta; species Phyllosticta citribraziliensis. The sequence goes on along the minus strand of NW_027117351.1, from coordinate 27,645 downwards.
ATATAAGATTTAGTACTATAAAGAGTTAAATTAAGTAGAAATAATATATTTAGTATCTTAAATAGTAAATAAAATTTTAGTTTCTAAGAGTTTCTTCTAGCTAGAGGTTTTATATATTTCTTACTTAGTCTTATAGCTCTATTAGGGTCTAAGTAGATACTTTATAGCCCTTATATAGATTTTTTTTAATAAGAATAAGGGCTAGTATTATATTATTTCTTTTTTTAAAAAGGGCTATTTCTAGTTTTTTAGTTCTTCTATTCTAGTATATCCTTTTAAAGTTACTAGTAGTATTATATAAGGCTATCTAGCTATTATAACTTATAGAGTTCTTATTATATAAGTAAGGGCTAAAGATAAACTACTAAAGAATATATATATATCTTAATTAAATATAATAAGTTAAAAAAATAAAATATAAAAAATACTTACTATTTATTTATTTTCTAGTCTTTTCTTTATACTATTTTACTTCTTATCCTTTATATAAGGGTCCTTAGTTATTATTTAATAGGTTATAAAAGTAAGGTATTAATTATTATAATAGGTATATATATACCTATATAAGTACTAGGGCTAGTATAGATAAACCTAGTATTATATAATTATAGGAAGTATAAGCCTTACCTTAAGTAGTAGCCTACTATAGCTTAGGCTAAAATCTATAGGCTAGTACTAGCTACTATAGCCTAGTACTAGCTACTATAGCCCTAGGTAGATACTATATAATAGCCTATTAATATCTTACCTTTATAACTTATCTAATAATAACTAAGGACCCTTATATAAAGGATAAGAGGTAGAATAGTATAAAAGAAGGACTAGGAAATATATAAGTAGTAAGTATCTTTTATATTTTATTCTTTTAACTTATTATATTTAATTAAGATATATATATATCCTTTAGTAGTTTATCTTTAGCCCTTATCTATATAATAAGAAATCTATAAGTTATAATAGATATAAAAGATTATTTTAAGTTTTAGCTCTATTCTACTTCTTTATCTATAAAGGTATTATAATATTTAACCTAAATAATATTATATATAGCTATAGTCTTATATAAGACTACTTATTACTTTTCTCTAGTAAACCTAAGTTATCTTTATTAGGTATATTAGTATTATCTAAGGACTAAGAAGTATTAAGTATATATTAACTATAAAAGTCTTTAGTTAAGGCTATAGAGTAGTATATAAATATCTAGAAGGTATCCTATTTATAACCTACTTAAGGGTAATTCTAAGTAGAAGACTATAAAGATAATATAGCTAAAAATAAAGCTAATATATCTAGTACTACTAAAGGTATTAGTACTAGTTAATTAACTTAATAAGATTTATATAAAGGGACTAAAGATTTATATAATACTAGATACTTATTAAATAATAATAAGAGAGGACCTACCCCTATTCTCCTATATAATTTCTACTTAGTCCTAATAGTAGAGGTAAAAGAATATACCTAAGACCTAGAGTTAACTTATATAGTTTAAGCTCTAGTTATAGAGGTATTTATAAAGGTACTATACTTAGATATTAATTAATTTAAATCTAAGATTATATTCTTAAATAAGCCTTAAGTATAGTAGTAACTAAACTATATATAAAGGTAGAACTAGGCTCTTAAGTAAATACTCTTAAACTATACTAATAGACTTAAAGAAGTTTTAAAAGAAGGATATATTAGGCCCTCTTTATTATTTTAGTATCTAAGACCTATTACCCTCTCTTAAGATTCTTCTACTAGTAGAGTAATAAGGACTCTTAGACCTCCTTCTACCTATATAAGGAAAACTACTACTAAAACCTCTATTTTATCTTTAAGTAGTAAGAAATACTAAAGTAGTAAGGTTCCTAATCCTTCTCTTCTTACTAATAGAGAAGACCCCTTATATAAATACTAGACTCTCCTTATATAAAATAAAATTAAATAAAACTATAATTACTTTACTAAAGATATAGTAGAGGAGACTAAATAGAATATTATAGATTATATTATTTCTTATATTACTAGAGAAGTCTTATATTATCTAACTCCTTTTCTTACTTCTTATATAAAGGCTAATAAAGTTACTCTAAATAAGGATATCTTTAAATTCCTAGATAACCTCCTTTAGAGTCTATATAAATATAAGGATATAAAGAAGTAGTTATACTCTCTTATATACTATATTCCTATAGACCTTTAGAAGTTTTAATTAAACTTTATATAATTAGCCTTAGATATAGATCTTCCTTAAGAATAGTAAAAAGAGGACTTTTATAATATAATAAATCCTCTCCTTTAAACCTATATAGTTACTATAGAATAAGATAAGGATATTAACTTTTATAAGTACCTCTAATAAGCCTACTCTATTACTTAAAGTCTTAGTAACTACTATTCTAACTATAGAAAACTAATACTTATATTATATAAGGAATAAGTAAAGAAGAGATAATAAGAAAGAGTAAAAATAATAGCTTTAAGTAGTATAAGTACTTTATCTTCTAGTTATATATAGATATAATCTATATCTAGGGCTCCCTTATATAATATAACTTATAAAGGGAAAGTAGAAGTCTATATAGAGATTAGACTATATAATTACTATAGCTAGTTTAGCTATTTATAGAGATAATACCTATAACTAGAAATAAAGGTAATAGAGTTAGTAGAAGAAGAAAGTACTAAAGATATCTATATAAATAAAGGAGATTAGTCTTTATTAAAAAATAATAAGACCTAGGTAAAGTCTCCTACTTTAAGTCTAAACTTAGAGTAATATATATTAAGGGTTCTTATATAAATCTTAGTTACTTTATTAGAGGTATACCTTTTACTATATAAACCTTAATTATATCTAATAGCCGCGCCTTAGAAATTTATACTCTAGCTAATACTAGTACTAGTAGTATAAGTTTTATTTACCTTAAGCTACTACTAACTCTCTAGTCTATAGGTACTATAAAAAAGAGAATAATAGATAAAGGGCTTAATATTACTAGGTTTAACTAATATATAAATAAGAAAGTTAATTTTTACTTTTATCTTTAACTCTATTTCTAGGATTAAATAGTTTCTACTTATACTTTTATTTATAATATTAGTTATAATAATATAATTCTTAGGTAATAGTTTTTTAACTAGTATAATATTCTTCTAGACTATAAATAATATAAACTAGTCTAGAGATAGCTACTAGTTAACTAATCCTTTTAGTATCTTTTATACCTACTAAAATTCTCTATATAAAGTAAAGAACTATAGAAAGAATATTAAGTAGATATAGACTATAAAGATAAAAAATTTAATAAATATCTTCTTCCCTTAGTATAGGTTATTAAGGGAATTAAATTCTAAACTTAAGATATATTTAAGCTTTCTATTTATAAAATATAAGTTATACTAATAGAGATCTATACTATTAACCTTATATAAGTTTAAGTAGCTCTTAAAGATAAGGAAACTAAGGAATTACTAGCTTCTAAGCTACTAGCTACTTATAAGGATTTCTAAGATATATTTTCTAAAATAGAGTCTAATAAGCTACTACTATATTATATAGGAGTTAATTATAAAATATCTCTTATATATAATAGTCTACTAGAGCTTTTATTAAGTCCTTTCTATAGAATATCTCTAGAGTAGCTTAAGGCTATAAAAGAGTATATTATTAAGAATATTTAGAAAGGCTTTATTATTAAAAGCTTTACTACTTATACTTCTCCTATTCTAGTAGTAAAAAAGCCTAGTAGGGGATAGAGATTCTATATAGACTACTAATAGCTTAATAAATAAACTACTAAGGATTTATACCCCCTTCCTCTTATTATAGAGTTACTTTAGTATATTAGAAAGGGTAAGATTTATACTAAGCTTAATATTTAATAAGCTTTCTACTATATTTATCTTACTAAGGATTCTAAAGATAAAACTACCTTCTATATAAGATATAGCTTATTTAAATACTATATCTTACTATTTAGATTAAGTAATAGACCTATAGCCTTTTAATATTTTATTAACTAGGTTCTCTTTAAGTATTTAGATAATTTTATTATAGCTTTTATAAATAATATACTTATTATCTCTAAAGACCCTATAAAGTATAAGGAATAAGTAAAAAAAGTACTAATAAGACTATAAAAAGTAGGACTATAGATAGATTTAAAAAAGAGTAAGTTTTTAGTTACTTATATAAAGTTTCTTAGATATATTATTTCTATAGAAGGTATTTAAATAGACCTAGATAAGATAGAACCTATATAAAACTAGCTAATACTAAAAACCCTTAAAGCTCTTTAATCCTTCTTAGGTTTCTATAATTTCTACTAATAATTTCTCCCTAACTATAGATAAATTAGCTAGCTATTAGAAAAACTATACTCTAAGGTAAAATAGTAATAACTAGGACCTCTAGAAGAAGAGGTAATCTAGTAACTTAAAAAGCTAATATATAGTAATATACTTCTAGCTAACTATAATCCTACTCTTAATACTTATATAGAGACTAATATAAGTAATAGAGTTACTACTAGTATTTTAATATAGCTCTAATAACCTTTATATAATTAGAAACTAGTAGTATTCTACTCTAAGGTAATAGTAGATATAGAACTTTATTATAGAATTTTAGATAAAGAACTACTAGCTATTAAGAATAGACTAGAAGAATAGAGACTAATACTTATTAGCCTTAAAAAACCTTTTCTTATAATTATAGACTATTAGGTATTAGAGTACTACTCTACTAAATAATAACTTAATTAATAATAAGCTAGATAGTCTAAGTTTTTTATAGAGTTCTATATATAATTCTCTTATTAACTAGGAAAGGAAAATATTATTACTAATTACCTTACTTAAAAATAAGAAGACTTAAAGACTTAAAAAGAAAAAGTAAAGGCTATATAAGAGATATACCTTATCCTACTAGAGACTATTATTCCTCTTTTTATTTTAGAATAAGAACTTCCTTCTCTAGTATTATTTTTAGATAAACTTCTCTATATAAACTAAGAAGATTTTAAATTAGAACTCTAAAAATAGAAAGCCCTCTTAAAAGACCTTAAATAAAGAAATAGTTAGGAACTAAAGGATAGTCTTTTACTATAATATAGTACCCTCTTTATACTAGATTATAATAACCTCTATATAAGAATACTTAATACTTTATATACTACCTATATAACTACCTATTCTAGTATTATAAAGATATAAAAACTCCTTAAGTAATATTACTATTAGCTAGCTATAAATTATATAATTAATATTTATAGGTAAGGATACTATATTTACTACTAAATAAAGGAGTTTTATAATAAAGACCTAGGCCTTCTATAACCTCTAGAGATTCCTACTTAACCCTAGTAATACTTAGCTATAGATTTTAAAGAGATACCTAAGGACTAAAAAGGCTATAATATAATCCTAGTTATTATAAACTAATTAAGTTAAAGAACCTTTAGCTTACCTTATATAAAGAAGATTAATACTAAAGGAGTCTCTAGGCTTTTTTATAAATATATCTACTATATTTATAGAAACCCTAAGTCTATCCTATCTAACTAAGGCCCTTAGTTTATCTCAGTATTTATAAATAAACTATATAAGCTAACTAGTATAGAGTAGTATTTTAACTTATCCTACTACTCTTAAACTAATAGTATTATAGAGATTATTAATTAGCATCTTATATAAAGATTAAGACCTTTTATTAATTACTTTTAGAATAATTAGTCTAATCTTCTACTATTAATAGACCTTATATAAGTAATACTTCTCTATAAAGCTACTAGACTTTTATCTTTTAAGATTAAGTTAGGATATTCCCCTTAAATATACTATAACTAGTAATAAAGAACTAAGACCCCCTAGTAACTAGAGAAGATAGCTTATATAGTAGTATAAATACTATAAAAGAAAAGATAAGAAGCTTTTAAATTTATAAAGAATCTTATTCTTAAATCCTAAAAGTATATATACTAATAAGCTAATAAATACTATTACGCGCTAGACTTTATAGTTAGAGATTATATCTATATTAAGAAAATAGGATGGTCTACTAATTAGCTAAATCTTAAATTAGACTTCCCTAATACTAGACCCTTTAAGATTATAGAAATAGAAGGATCCTCCTATATCCTTAATCTACCCTTATATATAAAGATAGTTAACCTTTTCTATACTAATAGGCTATATAAGGCTAAAATAGAATAGCTTCCTAGTTAGAAATATACTAAACTAGAACCTAAGATTATTTAAGATAAGCCTAAGTAGGAAGTAGACTATATTTAAGCTAGTTAAGTCTTATATAAGAAGCTTTAATACTAAGTTAAATAGACTAGATATAACTAAGATAACTAGTAGTATAATATAAGTTCTTTTAGTAGTATACTATAGAAAATTAAAGAATTCTACTTATTATACCCTACTATAGTAGGACTACTAAAAAATCTAGAAAAGTAGAAGACTACCTTCCTCTAAGAAGAACTATAAATTAAAAAAAAGAGTAATAATAAAATAAGTTACTTAGGCCTAAAGTAAATATTATAAAGATATAGAAAGTAGACTAATTAGTTTACTATCTACTCTTATATAAATACTATTAACCTTAACTCCTACTCTTTAGTCTCTCTTTTTTACTACTTATTTTCTACTATCCTCTTTTTTAATTTTTATTCTTTACTTCTTTCCTTTTCCCTTCTTCTTATTATAACTATTATTATATAAGACTATCTCCTCTAGATCCTCTAGCTTATTAGGTAGGATATCTTACTTAATTAAGGCCTAATTAGTTTAATCCTCTAATCTAGCTTAGTAGTATAAGTTCTAGAACTCCTCTATATAAATTTTATCTTTATACCTTTTATAATAAGTAGGCGGCTTAGTACTCTTTAAGTTACTAATAGTATAGTTAAGATTACCTATACCTTAAAGGTAGTTAGTATAGCGGCCCTATAAGAAACTAGGTAGGTAGTAATAACTAATAAATATATAAGTATTAGTATTATTATAATACTTAGTATAGCTAATAGGGTTATTAATTCTAGTATACTAGATAAGAAAAGTATTATATAAGCTAGCTTAGGTTTTAACTAATAAGTAGTTAAATTACTAAGTAGAAACTATAATATATAAGTAAGGTATACTATTACCTAAGACTAAGATATATTTAGTATACTCTTATACTTTAGAACTACTAAGGCATACCTATATAGTTAGTTAGATAAGAATTCCTTATATTAGTAAGATAAACTTACTTATATAACACTCTCTATATTCTTATAAGAGATATAAAGTATTAACTTAAAGTCCTACTTAATAGGCGCCTTATTAGAGGTAACTAGTAATACTATAATATAAATCTTACTATTACTACTATTATATAAAGTAGTAGGTAGTAAGTACTTAGCTACTAGAACCTAATAAGCTATAGGATTATAATAATAGTATATATAAGTAGGCTCTTTACCTTCTTCCTCTAAAATAGGCTGTATAATAGTAAACTAGTAGTAATATAGTATAATAGGCTAGTTAGTAGCAGGCTATATAGCTATAGATAATAAACCTTATATAATAACTAATAATACTAATTAAGTAGAACCTAATACTATAGTATACTATAGGTAAAGTAATAAGCCTATAGCTATTCCTAGCTAAATAAGTAAAGCCTAGCCTAATTAAGTATTTATATAAGTATCCTCCTCTATAATTATATTAGTTAGTAAGATGGGATAATAAAGTAGTAAAACCTAGATATATAATACTACTTAATAGCCTAGATAATAATTAGTAATAGTCTAAAGAAATAGAATTAAAGTTTACTTATCTTAGGACTCTATATAATAGTCCTTATAGATACTACTAGCTAAAATAGCTCTCTAAGTAAGCGGTAACTATAATAGATTATAAATAATACTATATAATAATAACTTAATACTATAACTCTTATATAATAGTAAAAAGTCCTAATAGACTAGACTATAATAAGTAGTAGATATATTAAGTATATAGTAGCTAGGAATGTCTACTTTACTATTAGTAGAGTATAAATTATCTAAACCTTTATATATAATAGTTAGTTTACTAGATTATAGCTAAATTAGAATAGGATAATAATATACTTTAATAAGGAGCTTTAGATATAGCTAAGTAAGATAGTAACCTTCTATAGGTTATATAGTAAAAGAAATAGTAATAGAAAGAGATAGTATAGTAGTAGACCTAGACTAATAATTATACTTTATAACTATATAGAATACTTAAATTACTAAATTACTACTATTATATATTATAAGTCTATACCTATATAAGCGCCTATAGCTACTAATTCCTATAATTTTAGCTTCTCTTTAGGGGGGGTATATTATAATAGGCGTATATATACCTATATAAGTACTAGGGCTAGTATAGATAAACCTAGTATTATATAGTTATAAGAAGTATAAGCCTCACCTTAAGTAGTAGCCTACTATAGCTTAGGCTAAAACCTATAGGCTAGTACTAGCTACTATAGCCTAGTACTAGCTACTATAGCCCTAGATAGATACTATATAATAGCCTATTAATACCTTACCTTTATAACTTACCTAATAATAACTAAGGACCCTTATATAAAGGATAAGAGGTAGAATAGTATAAAGGAAGGACTAGGAAATATATAAATAATAAGTATCTTTTATATTTTATTCTTTTAACTTATTATATTTAATTAAGATATATATATATTCTCTAGTAGTTTACCTTTAGCCCTTACCTATATAATAAGAAATCTGCGAGTTATAATATTAATAGGCTATTATACTATATCTATTTAGAGCTATAGTAGCTAGTATTAGTCTAAGTTTTAGTTTAAGCTATAGCTAGCTACTATCTAGGATATAGCTAGTATTTATTTAAAGCTATAGTATATAATATCTTATAATTATATAATACTAGGTTTATCTATACTAGCCTTAGTACTTATATAAGTATATAAATACCTATTATAATACTTTTAATATTAAGAATAAAGTTTTTAACTCTATCTTAATTACTTTAAGGCTCTAGAATATTATTAATAAATAATTAGACTCTATCTAGTCTATAAGGGTTATTATATTAAAAAAAGATACTAAAATTTAAAATCTAGCTTTTAAAGTTATAGCTAAATATAGAGAGGAGTTTCTTAAGTATACCCTACTTATAGCTTATAAGCTAGTAGATATAAGGGCTAAAATACTACTTTATTAATTAAAAGAGACTCTCTTTTTTTTTAAATCTTTTCCCTTAAGTATAAGAAGAGAGATATTAAACTTAAGCTTTATAATACTTTATAGATTAATATCTAATTCTTAAATAATTCTACTTTATATTTCTTTTTAAAGAAATTTTTAGATATTTCCTTATTTAATTTCTTTAAAGATATAACTAACTAGACCTATATCTTAAGCTTTTTTATTTCCTTAACTATAATTTCTTATAGAATAGGAGTTATAGGTAGTATAAAATAGTCTATAATAAAAAAGTCTATAAAATAATCTAACTATAGTTACTCTTTAACCTAGAGGTCTAAACTAAGATAATTATAAAGAAGTACTTTATTTTAACCTCTAGATATACCTCTTATAATCCCTAACTTATATATAATATTATACTAAGTCTAATAACCTAGTATATAAAGTTATAGAAGGTATATCTAAGAGATATACTTAGTAGAGATTTTAATAGGTAGGTCTTTTTTTTTATTTTTATTTTAGTAGCCTCTTTATCTATTTAAGAATTATTTTATATAGAATAGGTCTTTTTAGAAGGAGATAATTATTCTATATTATTTTTAGAATCTATTATTCCTAATAAGACTTAATATAGGCTAGTATATTAGTATTTATAAAAGAATTCTTTTATTCTATAAAGAATAATCTATTTTTAGTAATTTCTTTTAAACTTCCTATTAATCTAGGTCTAGAATAACCTAGTTTTAAAGTTCTTTTTATTATAGATTCTAGAGTTATTAAGTTATTAAATTATTTATCTTTAAGAGATTAATTTAATATTCCTCTTAGCTTATTTAGTATAGCTTACTTAGATAGGTATAGTATTTAAGCTATATACTTAGTCTTAGCTATAATAGAAGCTACTATCTAGCTATACTAGAGCTAGAATAATATTTTTCTATAAGACTATATATCTCTACTAGCTTATAGTCCTATACCCCTACTTTATAGCTAAAGAATTAGCTATAAGCTAATTAAGTTACTTTTTTTAATTTCTAAGTACTTTCTAGTATATACTTTTAGGAAATATTTAAAAAAATTAAATTTAGACCTTTTTTCTTAGTAAATTTCTAGTTTTCTACTATTTTCTTTTATATATCTTTTTTAGAATTATTTTTACTAACTATTTCTTAAATAGTAGTAGCCTAGATTATAAAGGCTAAAATAGACCTTAAGAATTTAGATTAGGTCTACTTTTTACTACTAATTAGGCCTTTTATTTATCTTTCTAATCTTAATCTTCTATATTCTATATAGATAGAGTACTCCTATATTTAAAAAAAAGTTCTAGACCTAGCTTTTAAGTATCTTTATACCTTACTAGACTATAAGTAGATCTAAAGGGTAGACCTTATAAAAGTACTATTTAAAAAAGTAAGAAGGATTATAGTATAAGATAGTAAAATAGACTTAGCTTAAAAACTACTTTAGGCTTACTAATATTATATAATATATAGAGATTAAGGAAGAAGTATATAGTTAGGCCTTATAGACTTAGTTTAAAAAGAGGAGTAAAAAATAAATATACTCTTTTTATATAAAAAGTTTCTATTTAAGGTATAGATTTTCTCTCCTTTATTTAAGACCTTTTTCTACTTATTTAAACTTAGAAACTATATCTAAAAACTCTATACTATTTTAGAAAAAATAAATCTTAGTTCCTATTAAGAAATATAAATAATAGAAAGATTAAAAGAGCTATTTATAGAAGGTTATTATTAAATAAAAAATAGAGCTATAAAGTTAGAGTTACTAAATAGAGTACTTTAAAAAAACTAGATATTTTTATAAAGTTATATAATTAGTTATATAATTAATCTTCTCCTACTAAACTAGACTACTTTTTAAGAGATAGTTTTTATTAAGAAGTCTTTACTAGTAGAGTTATTTTTTTTAAGATCCCTTTTTAGACTAATAAAATTAGTAACTATACTAGGGGATAGTATACTAGGTACTCTACTTAGTATATCTAAAGAGGTAAATCTAGACTAGAAAACTATACTAAAAATATTAAGGAATTTTAGCCTTACTTATAACCTTAATAATATCCTTTTTTAAAAATACTATAAATAGTAATCTTTACTATAAAAATAGAAGTATAATAAAGATTAAGAATAACTTTAAATATTAAGACCCTCTTAATAAAAACTAAGTATATAATAAGATCTTTATAACTAAGCTTAACCCTTTCTTTAAAAAGGAGAAAAGAGATTTACTATATTAGTAATTAATATAAATAGAAAAATATCTAAAATAGACTTAATCTAGAGTAGTTATAAAGAAACTACTAGTAGTTTAAAATAGACTTTAACTAAGAAGGTTATAATTTAAAGTAGTTATATAAAAAGAAGAAGTACTAAAGGAGGAAAAAGAAATAACTATATATAAAAAAAATAAGTAAAGTATATAAGGTTATAGTAGCTATATATAATAGAGGGAAATATATAAGAGGTAAAAGTAAGTAATAGTTAAAAGAAAAGTATTAAATAGTAAGTAAGATATAAGATATAAAAAGATTAATTAAATAATATCTATAAGATAACTTTAGTTTAATCTACTTTAATTAACTATTCTTATCTTTTAGTTCTTTTATCTTTTATTAAAGAAAATTTATAGTAAAGTAAGAAGCTTTTAAAATTTAAAGTAATCTTACTTCTAGTTTTTAAGATCTTATTATTATTTCTAGCTAGAGTACCTACTATATTATATCTTTAGTTAGATTATTATATTCTATTAAGTTCTTTAAATCTTAGATAAAATTACTAAAAATATTTCTTATTTATTTAGAACTAGTTTTAAGTAATATCTTTATATTATCTTATTTAAATTCTACCTATTTAAACCCTTATTATTTAACCTTAAAAAACCTAAGATCTTTTACTAATACTTAAATTTAACTATAACTTATAAGAACTTAAGAAGATTACTAAAAGTACTTTAATTAAATAAGTTAAGTTATTTTTTAAAAAGATTACTCTTAAATAGACCTTTTAAAATCTTAAAACTAACTTTAAACTTATCTTCTACCCTCTTTCTAAAGAATATTATTACTACTTTTTAATAATAATAGGATATAACTTAACTTATTATTAAGAGATTAAATAGAAAGAACTAAGACTTTATAATATAATACTAGAACTATAAAATTCTTTCTAGTTATTAGCTATATCTTTACCTCTAACTAATTCTAGGTACTTCTTAGCTATATTAATATCTATTAAATTCTAACCTCTAGTAGAGAAATATCTCTACTATAATAAGCTATTATAATTAAATAACTACTCTTAAAGTATAGAACTACTATCTATCTACTTTTTATTAAGAAATAAGCTATAAAGTAGATATATAACTTTAAATATCTTCTTAACTCTTATAGATATAATAACTAGGCTAAATATATAGAATTAGTTTAGTATTTTAAAGAAAGGGATAACTACTAAGTAGTTAAAACTAAAAAGATAGGGAAAGAAGGGGATTAAAAAGCCTTTAAAAAAATAGTTTCTTACTAACTACTTTAAAGAAGACCTAAAGAAAGATAAAGGATATTTAAAGTAGCTTTACTACTTTATAAAGGAAAAAAAGAATCTTTAAAATAACTAGAAGTACTTTTATTAGTACTAGTAAGTATATAAAATAGACTCTAAACTAGTTAAAAAAAAGGGATTTATAATAGAAACCTAATAGATTAAATTATTCTTTAAGGGGTATCTAGATAAAGATATAGTATAGATTCTTAAGAAATATAATTTTATATAAAGTAAAAGAGATAACTAGTCCTAGAATTAACTAGTTAAAAATATAAATAGAGCTAAAGAAATTACTAAAATATTAGAATAAGTCTAAGCTAATAACTTAACTTATTAGTCTAAGTATTTACTTTTATAATATCTTAAGCTAGATCTTAAACTATATAAAAAGATTATCTTAGATCTTAAATTAAATAAATATATTAAATCTTTTATTTTTATAAAATCTATAGCCTTTAAAGAAGAACCCTCTAGTATAGGTAGGACTAGCTACTTACTAATATACTTACTTAGCTAGCTAAAATACTAGTACTAGAAGAGGTATAAGAGATAGTAACTAGTAGTAAATAAGTAGGCTTTATAGAATAGGAATAAAATAACTACTAAACTAACTAAAATAAGCTACTATCTAGCTATTACTTTACTATCTAAGTAGTATAAGATTTAGGTATAAATAATAAGTATAAATAAATAAATAACTAAGTATTTAGTAGATAATAGTTTAACTAAGTATAAAAGACTTTATTTATATAAGTAGTATTAATAAAGAAATATTTTTATAAGATTTAGTACTATAGGGGGTTAAATTAAGTAAGAATAATATATTTAGTATCTTAGATAATAGATAAAACCTTAGTTTCTAATAGTTTAGCCTAGCTAGGGGTTTTATATATTCCTTACTTAGCCTTATAGCCCTCTTAGGACCTAAGTAGCTACTATATAGCCCCTATATAGGTTCCTCCTTAATAAGGGTAAGAGCTAGTATTATATTATCCCCCCCTTTAAAAAGGGCTATTTCTAGTCTTTTAGTTCCTCTACTCCTAATACGCCCCTTTTTCTAGAGGGTTATAAGTAGTATTATAATAGGCTATTAGGCTATTATAATAGGCTAGCCTTTTAAAGAGTATTCTAGCCTCTCTAGTAGTTTTTATAATAGGCTAGACTACTATTTATATTATAACTCTTTAGGGTCCTTATAGCCCTCTAGTTAGGTCTAGCTATTATAAATAGTAGTAGCTAGGCCCCTTTCCCTATAAGGGGGAGTCTATTTTCTATTAACTACTAGGTTATTTATAACTTTATAGTAGCTATATTTATATTATACGCCTTATAATCTAGTTCTTTAGGCTAAAGTTCTTTATTCCCTTATAGGCTACTAAGGATAGGCTATTTATCCTTTATTTTCTAGGCTTATCTTATTAGCTAGCTATTTTTATATTAAGGACCTCTAGGTATCTTCTAGGCTAGCTAGTATAGGTCTTAATTTTTAGTTATTATATAGTATTATTTTATTTTAATACTAGGGAGCTTCTCTCTTAGAGTATAGTAAAAGTTACTAGACTATATTATAGCTTATAGCTAGAGCCCTTATAGCCTCTATACTATATACCTCTAGTATCTATTAGGGTTATTTATATACCTATCTAAGTATAACTAGCCTAGTAGTTTAGTTATAGATATAGAGTTAGTACCTATTAAAGTATAAATAGGTATTATACCCTCTAGTCTTAAATCTTTCTCTATACTTAATTTTTACCCTTCTACTTCTTCCTCTTATATAGATTATAGCTCCTACTTACTCTATATATACTACTATAGATAGCCTCTTAGTATACTTTTAACCTTAGCTACTCTTAGTATATTAGGGCTATTCTTACTATATCTAGTATTAGGGTTAGATACTACTAGGTAACTCTTTAGTACCTATTCTAAAGCTATAGACCTTATCTTATAAGTATAAGGCGCCTAGTATTTTATCTAATAGAAATAGTAGTTCTACTAGCTCTAGTAGCTATAAGTCTTAAGCTTACCTTTAGTAGGTTTACCTTTACCTATTATCTACTAGTTTTATATAGCTAATCTTATATAGGGATCCTATAATTATCTAGGCTTAGATTACTATATTATTTATTAGCTATAATATAGCTATTAGTAGTAGTAGTAAGTATATATACTATACCTTAGTAGCTAATTAGTATAATTAGATATACTATTTAGGTACTATTAGGTTTTTACCTACTTACTTTATTCTTAGATTAATAACTATTTCTACTATATAGTAAATATTACTTTAGAGAAGTATAAGTACCTAATCTAGAGTATAATTTATACTATTACTTCTTAGGTAGTACTACCTTATTACTAGACCTAGACTTAAATATAGGGTACTAGTTTATTATTAACTAGCCCCCTATTAGCTACTAGTATAGTAGCTATATATATTCCTCTAGTATACTCTAATACTAAGTTATTAAATACTAGTAAGCTTTTAGAGAATAATACCTATAATATAGCTACTTTAGCTAATAATAATCTATTTATCTATCTATTAGTATCTTAGTTTAGCTACCTTAATACCCTAGACTAGATAATATAGAACTTTACTAAGACCCTAGGTAGTTATATAAAGGTAGAGGAAATAATAGTTATAAAGTATAGTTATTATTACTATATAAGTTATTATACTATATAGAAGTATTAATAGGTAAGTTATTACCCTTTAAGCCCTATTTAGCTTTACTATTCTAACTAATCTTTATAGAGAGTAGGTAGTTTCTTTAGCCCTAATAATTCTACTAATATTATAGTAAATATATAGCTTAAATAGCTCTAGCTATTATATATATATATTACCTCCTCTTACTATAATACTCTTTACTATAGTATTTAAGTTAGAGGATAGGGTTCTTTCTTCTATTTTTATTTAGGTTTTTCTTAGCCTAGGTCCTAATAGGCCCTAGTTAATAGAGTTTTTAGGTCCTTTTTAATACCTCTATAGTAGTTATAGTTTCTTTTATAGGTATAGTTAGTAGAGGAAGGCTCTACTTTTATATTAGGCTATAGTAGCTAGTTATAGGATAGTTTTTAAGATATACTTACTTCCCTCTTATTTATACTTATTATTCTATTTCTAGCTCCTTATAACCTATTATTATACTCCTCCTAGCTTAATAATTCTATATTACTACTTAAGTTACTACTTAAGTAGTCCCTTCTATCCTCTAGCCTACTATTAGCTTCTTAAAGGGTTTTAAAGGGGTCCTTAATTATAGCTATTAGCCCTTTTAGCCTATTCCTTAACCCTAGGGATTACCCCTAATTATACTTTACTAGGACTACTACTACTAGCCTACTTATTACCCTCTTAAGTACTATTTACTTATATTTAGTTAGGTTTCTTAAAATATTATAGGAGGACTTATATATATCTAGTACTTCTTAGTAGTTTTCTAGGCTATTCTTATATATCTATTTATTAAACTTATTTAAGTAGCCTATCTACTTAATATAGTACTATACTTCTTTAAGAGTAAGCTTATAGTCTATAATTATTTCTATTTCTTAGTACTTATTACTCTTATTATTAATCTTAATAGGGAGTAGTTTAGTATCTACTAGGCTCTAATAGGGCTCTAGTAGGAAGATATAGAATATTAGATAGATTCTTACTATACTTAATAGGAGTTCTAGTTTATATATAATCCTACTATACTACTAAGTAATAGAAAAGGGGTCTAGATATTAGGTATCTAGCTTCTTTATTAGCTACTTAGTATAGATATTTTTTAATAAGAAAAGTACCTTATCCCCTATATTAAACTATTTATCTAATTAGTAGTAATTAGTATACTTAGCTTAAAGTATTTTAGTATACTTAATATACCTTCTAGCCTTATTATAAGTCTATACTAGCTAGTAGAGGTAGCTCTCTACCTACTAGGCTTATTTTAAGTTAAGTAGTATAGAAATATTAGGGCCTATAGTAGCTCCTTTATCTTTAACTAGATATCTTATAGTATCCTTATTAGTCCCCCCCCCTATTTAGGGTATAGTATCTAGTATACTATTAGAGATATTTAGTACCTAGCTAAAGGCTAAGTAGATTAGAGTAAACTTTATTATAAAATATACCTTACTATTATAGGTAAAGGTAGCTTCTCTAAGCCTAAAGGCCTAGTTAGACTATTTATAGTTAATATATATATATAAGTATATCTCTAGCTCCTAGTTTTAGTATTCTATCTACCTATTAGTCTATAGATAAAATACTATACTTAGCTTATAAATAACTCCTAACTATTAGCTCTAATTAATTACTACTCTATAAGTAATTTATATTTAAACCCTATACTAAGATAAATTAATAGTAGATAGAGTAGATAGTATAAGATAGTAGAATAGACTTAGCTTAAAAACTACCTTAGGCTTACTAATATTATATAATATATAGAGATTAAGGAAGAAGTATATAGTTAGACCTCTTAGACTTAATTTAAAGGAAGGAGTAAAGAATTAAGATACTCTTTTTATACTAAAAAAGTTTCTACTTAAGGTATAGTTTTTCTCTCCTTTATTTAATACCTTTTTCTACTTATTTAAACTCTAAAACCCCTATTTTAAAAACTCTATACTATTTTAGAGAAAATAAATCTTAGTCCCTACTAAAAAGTATATATAATAGAAAGATTAAAAGAGCTATTTATAGAAGTTTATTATAGAATAAAGAATAGAGCTATAATTTTTAGAGTTACTAAATAGAGTACTTCTAAAGAACTAAGCTTTTATATAAAGTTATATAATTAGTTATATAATTAATCTCCCTTTACTAAACTAGATAATTTTCTAAGAGATAGTTTTTATTAAGGAGTCTTTACTAGTAGAGTTACTTTTTTAAGGTCCCTCTCTAGGCTAATAAAATTAGTAACTATACTAGGAGGATAGTATACTAGGTACCCTACTTAGTATATTTAAAAGGGTAAATCTAGACTAGAAAACTATACTAAAAATATTAAGGAATTTTAGCCTTACTTATAACCTTAATAATATCCTTTTTAAAAAATACTATAAATAGTAATCTAAACTATAAAAATAGAAATATAATAAAGATTAAAAGTAACTTTAAATATTAAGACCTTCTTAATAAAAACTAAGTATATAATAAGACCTTTATAACTAAGCTTAACCCTTTTTTTAAGAAGGAGAAAAGGGATTAGCTATATTAGTAATTAATATAAGTAGAAAAATATCTAAGATAGACTTAATTTAAAGTAATTATAAGGAAACTACTAGTAGTTTAAGATAGACTTTAACTAAGAAGGTTATAATTTAGAGTAGTTATATAAAGAGAAGGAGTACTAAAGGAAGAGAAAGAAATAACTATATATAAAAGAGATAAGTAAAGTATATAAGGTTATAGTAGCTATATATAATAGAGGGAAATATATAAGAGGAAGGAGTAAGTAATAGTTAGAAATTAATATTAAATAGTAAGTAAGATATAAGATATAAAAAGGATTAATTAAATAATATCTATAAGGTAACTTTAGCTTAATCTACTTTAATTAACTATTTTTATCTTTTAGTTCTTTTACCCTTTATTAAAGAAAACTTAAAGTAAAGTAAGAAGCTTTTAGGGTTTAGAGTAACCTTACTTCTAGTTTTTAAGACCTTATTATTTCTAGCTAGAGTACCTACTATATTATATCTTTAATTAGGTTATTATATCTTATTAAGTTTTTTAAATCTTAAATAAAATTACTAAAAATATATCTTATTTACTTAAAACTAGTTTTAAGTAATATCTTTATATTACCTTATTTAAATCCTACTAGTTTAAACCCTTATTATTTAACCTTAAAAAACCTAAGATCCTTTACTAATACTTAAATTTAACTAAGACTTATAGGAACTTAAGAAGATTACTAAAAGTACTTAAGTTAAATAAGTTAAGTTATCTCTTAAAAAGATTACTCTTAAATAGACCCTTTAAAACTTTAAAACTAACTTTAAACTTATCTTCTACCCTCTCTCTAAAGAATATTATTACTACTTTTTAATAATAATAGGATATAATTTAACTTATTATTAAGAGATTAAATAGGAAGAACTAAGACTCTATAATATAATACTAGAACTATAGGATCCCTTCTAGTTATTAGTTATACCTTTACCCCTAACTAGTTCTAGGTACTTCTTAGCTATATTAATATCTATTAAACTTTAATCTCTAGTAGAAAAATATCCCTACTATAATAAGCTATTATAATTAAATAACTACTCTTAAAGTATAAAACTACTACCTACCTACTCTTTATTAAGAAATAAGCTATAAAGTAGATATATAACTTTAAATATCTTCTTAACTCTTATAGATATAATAACTAGGCTAAATATATAGAATTAGTTTAGTATTTTAAAGGAAGGGATAACTACTAAGTAGTTAAAACTAAAAAGATAAGGAAGGAGGGGAATTAAAAAGCCTTTAAAAAATAGTTCCTTACTAACTATTCTAAAGGAGACCTAAAGAAAGATAAAGAAACTCTAAAGTAGCTTTACTACTTTATAAAGGAAAAGAAGAATCTTTAAAATAACTAGAAGTACTTTTATTAGTATTAGTAAGTATATAAAATAGACTCTAAACTAGTTAAGAAAAAGGGATTTATAATAGAAATCTAATAGATTAAATTATTCTTTAAGAGCTATCTAGATAAAGATATAGTATAGATTCTTAAGAAGTATAATTTTATATAAAGTAAAAGAGATAACTAGTCCTAGGATAAACTAGTTAAGAATATAAATAGAGCTAAAGAAATTACTAAAATATTAAAATAAGTCTAGGCTAATAACTTAACTTATTAGTCTAAGTATTTACTCTTATAATATCTTAAGCTAGACCTTAAACTATATAAAAAAATTATTCTAGATCTTAAATTAAATAAATATATTAAACCTTCTACCTTTATAAAACCTATAGCCTTTAAAGAAGGACCCCCTAGTAAGGTAGTTATTAATAATTTTAGAAACTCTTTATACTAAGAATTAAACCCTAGTATAAAGAATATAGAAGAACTCTATAAATAGTTTTCCTATCTTAATATTAATATAGCTAAAGCCTAAAGAACTCTTAAATTTAACCCTTACTTTACTTATATATATACTAATAAGGATCTTTATTACTATTACCTTACTTATATATACTCTTAGTTATATAAATATAATCCTTTAACTAGGCCTTAATAAAATAATTAGAACTTCTTAGCTCCTCTAAATAACTAATAATATCCTATAAATAATTATATAGAGGGACTACCTAATAGATAGAATAGATAACCTACTTATTTTATATATAGAGAGGGTAGATATCTTATTTAAAACTATCTAGAAATTAAGTTCTATAAAGACTAAGGCTAGATATATAAATATAAGAATAACTATTTCTTTATTAGAAAAGCTAAAGACTTTACCCTATTAATACTCTTAATTATTATTCTAAGAGACTTTAGTATAAAAAAGCTAGAAGCTATTAGATAGGAGTTAAAATAATATAGCTATCTAATTTATAAGTACTAAAAGCTACTTATAAAAAATATTTAGAGTAATATTACCTACTTCTATAACCTCTATTATAGGCTAGACTAAGAAATAGATATCTTCTTCTCTAGTAACCTAAGAATTATAAGTAACTTTAAAGTTAACTACTTTAAGATAAATACTATTAGTATAGATAGAAATATTTATAGTCCCTAATATCTTTAGCCTAATAAGATCTAGAAGGGAAGAATTAAATAACTAATAAAGACTATAGATCTAAAAGTAGGTATTAAATTAGCCTTTAAAAGAGCTAAGGTATATAGAAATCCTTATTTTAAGGAGCTTAAAGAAGAATAGGAGGTAGTTCTAGCTTTTTTACTATAAAATAGACTACTAATAATAGACTAAATTAATTAACTAATCTTTTACTAGAACTTTAGAGTTACTCTACCCTAGATATAAGGTAATAATATAGATATATAAGATATAAAAGTAGCCCCTAAAAAGGGACCCTTTAGTAATAAGAATACTTAGTCTAATACCTACTTTCTACTTCTTATTAACTCTCTCTTCTAATTATTATAGAAGGAGATAGTAATTAACTTCTTTAATTAACTTAAAAGCTTCTTAGAATAGAATAAGCTTAAACCTATTATAGAAAAGCTTCTATATTTAAGGTTTAATATTAAAAGAATCCTAATAAGGACTATTAAAAATATTATTAGTACTATTTAAATTAACCTAAGAAGGAGTAAAACCCCTATTAAAATAGATATAGATCTAATTAAAATATATAGTTCCTTAATTAATAAAGAAAAAGTTAGTATTAAGATAATAACTCTAGTTAATAATAGAAGAACTAAGTTAGATAAAAAGAGTAGACTCTATAATAACTATATAATCTCTATAGCTAAGTACTTTATTAAGCTTATAGAAAGGATTATAAATAATTAAATTAAAGAAAAAGAATAAGCTACTTACTAGAATAAGATTTTTAATAAACCTATAAAGGAGTTTAATACTATAAAATTATACTTACTAGGCCTAGGAAAACTATTCTATCTAATCTTTCTAAGAATTATCCTAAGATACTACTAGAAAGGGGAAGACTTATTAAATAATAATAATATATAAGAAGTCCTAAGTTATATAAAATAGTTAGGAATAAGGTAATACTAGTATAAAAGAAAAATTATTAAGGATAGATAGATTAGGCTTTATATATTAAAAAGAATTATTTAATACCTTAAGTATTAGCTTAATTATACTTAAAAGTAGATTTAAGAATCCTCTAACTAGATTAATAAGAATATATATAGGTATTTTAAACTAAATCTACCCTTAATATTAACTAGATTATCTAAAGTAATATTATAACCTAAAAACTCTAAACTAGTTTAGAGTAATTAGATAGAAGAAGAAAAAGCTAGTCTAGAAGCTCTCTTATAGCTTATAAAGGAATAGGGTTATTAGTACTTCTATATAGAAAAAGAGTTTTAAAAGAGAATAAATAGCTTTATCTTTAATAGAGGAGTCTATAAAGAAGTAAATATTATCTATAAAAAGAAATAGATAGATTATATTATTAACTTAAATAAACCCTTAAAAATTACCTACTAAGAAAGAGGTTAGGTAGTAGAAGTTAAGTAGCCTAGATAAGTTCTTATATAAGTTACTAAGTATAACTATATTTAGCTCTATCTAGAAGGTCTAGATTTTAACTACTTAGTATTAAGTATAGAACTAAGGATCTAGAAATTTAATTAAGACTAATAACTACTTTTAGAACCTATTCTAACTACCTTACTAGTTAGATTTAAAAAGATTTATAGTAAGAGTTCTACTCCTATAGAACTAAAGAAAAAGAAATAGAAGTTCTATATTAATACCTTTACCTATAGGCTAGAATAGTACCTAGGAGAAATCTACTATAACTATACCCCTAGTCTAATAAGTACTAAGGTCTTTAAGGATAAGTAGAGTACTAGTTATATTCTATTCTATTATAATCTTCTATATATTCTAATTAGTATTAAGATACTATATAATATAAAAGCTCTTCTAAATACTAGAGCTAAGATTAATATAATTTAATAAGATATTATAGAAATAAGTAGTATTATAACTATAGATATACCTAATAAGCTTTAAGATAATATAATAGTTAGTATAAGTAGATAAAAGGGAGAACCCTTTAAATAGTAAATACTAGATTTAGCTATTTTAGTTAGAGGAGTACCTTTTAAAGGAGTATTCTTTATTAGCTAAAAAATAACTTAACTAATTCTTCTTAAATTACTCTAGCTCTACTAAGTAGGTTTTATATTAAATCTTTTCCTAAATAGACTTACTAAAGGATAACTTACCTATTTAAATAGTAAGAGCTATATTAATTTCTATCTCTCCTTCTCTAATAGATAATTAACTTAAGAAATTAAGTATAGCTTAAGCTATTATTTAAAAGTTTAATTTAAAGTTTAAAGTCTATACCTTTCTTATTCTTTTCTATATTAATAATCCCTTTATTAGACTAATATAATCTACCTTTATTCCTTAACTCTAAGTTTAAAAAATTTAGCTTATTACTTAAAGAATAAGATAGAATTTTTATAGTTATACCTAACTCTCTTATTATAGAAAAGAATTACTTTAAAATTAAATAAAAAGAAGCTAAAGATAGTTAAGAATAGCCTTTTAATATCTTACTATTTACTAGATAATAAGAGGAAAATAAAGAATTTAAGGTAGAATAATAGCTACTTAATAAGATTTATAAATCTTTTATCTCTTAAGGTTAGGGAGTTAATACTACCTATAAAAATAAAGTAAATAAAATAAAACTAGTTAATAATACTAGACCTTTTACCTAAGTACTAGAAGTTAATTTAGAATAAAGGGTAAAAGTATAGGAAAAAGTACTTATAATAATATCTATAGAATTAAGTCCTTATAGCTATCTTAGATTTATCCTATAATTTATAACTACTTAGACTAGATCTTATCTTATAAAAGAATAACTATATAAACTCTATATATAGAATAGTCTATAAGAATAAGAAAAAGTAATCCTACTTAAAATCCTATTTAACTAAGAAGAAACCCTAGCCTAGACCTTTTAAAAAATAGATAAGGTAAATAAAGTAGTAGTATCTTTATAAAAGATTAAGATAATTCCTTATAAAGCTTAATAAGTAAAGAGATACTATATTCCTTAAGCTCTTTAAAGTATTTTTAAAGAAATAGTATATAAATATTATATAAAAGGAATACTTAAATATAATTAAATAAGCTATTAAAATAGGGTTTTCCTAGTAGAAAAGAAATCTTTAAAAATCTATAAAATAATTAATAATATATAATAAGTTAATACCTAAACTATCTATAATATATACTAATCTCTAATAATAGATAAATATTCTAAATAGTTTATAGATATATAACTACTTAGTATCCTTAACTTCCTCTTTAGCTATAATTAAATAGGTCTCTATATTAACTCTTAAGACTTAATAACTTTTTAAATAAGCCTTAGCCTCTTCTATTAAATAACCCTTCTTTAAGGAGTAACTAACTTACTAGATTAATTTTAAAGGGTTATAGAATTTATTCTTTACTAGATTTTTAAAAAAGCAGCTAGACCTTATCTTAATAATATTAGAGTAGCTAGACTAAAGACTAAGTATAATAATAAGATAGTAGTTTTTAAGGTTTAATAATATATTCTTAAATACCTACTTAATCTAGATACTACTCTACTAGAACTTAAACTTACTAGATATACTATTTTAGTACTAAAATATTAGTTCTATTACCCTAAGGTTATAATTATTAGATATATCTATAAAGAAAATAGAAGGGAGCCTTACTAATTAAAAATTACTACTATTATAGACTAGCTAAAATATAAAAATAAATACTATATTAGAATATTTTTAGGAATATATACCTACTATTATATTTAGATTAAAAACTATACTATAGTAGCTACTCTATTATTTAATCTCCTTTAATAATTAGTAGAATTTACTTAGGGCCTTAAAGAATAAGACTTAATAGACTCTTTAAAGAAGAGCCTAATAAGGGTACTAGTACTTAAATTAATTAACTATAATAAAAGAGCTAGAGAAATTATTTTAATAGTTAATACTTTTAATATTAGCTAGGGAGGCTACCTCCTTTAAATTAGAAATAATAATAAAAGATACCCTTATTATTATAAAAGTAGAATATAGAATTCTATAGAATAAAACTATAACTCTAAAAAACTTAAATATAAGGCTCTCCTTAATAGCCTAAAGAAATTTAAGTCTTAACTATATATAATAAAATTTACTATTAAGACTAATTATACTATATTAGTAGCCTAAATTAATAAGATAGTAATAGATCTCCTTAAAGTACTTATAACTTATTAGCTTATTTAGATCTAATTAATAGACTTTAATATTTATTATATCCCTAGAAGAAAGAACCTAGTAATAGATAGACTTTTTTAAAATCTAATCTTTAAGTAACTACTAGATAATAAGGAGGACCCTATACCTTTATAAGATATAAATAACTAGATATAGAATTAATTATTTATATATAATATTAAAGTATACCCTATCTAGCTTAATAATAATAATAAAGAAAATAGGGATATATTAAATAATACTCTAAACTAGTTTAAAGTAATATTACTAGAAATTCCTCTAATTTAATCCCTACTTAATAAGTTATATTTAACTAAAAAATATCTTATAATTACTAAATAGCTTATTATACTTTAGTATCCTCCTTATTTAGATTAAGCTAAATTTAAATCCTTTAAGAAGTAGGCCCTTAAATTTATTATTTATAACTAGATATTATTTAAAAAGGTAACTTAAAACTTACTACTCTATAGGGTTATTAATAGCCCTAATTAATAATAAGCTATTTAGAAAAGTATTTATAATAAAAATAGTTACTAAGGTCTAAAAGCTACTTTAGCTAAAGTTTTAAAACTCTACTTTTAAAATACTCTTTATAAAGATATCTATTAATTTATTAAATCCTATCTAAAATATTAGTAATAAGTATCTTATTATATTAAAGAATCTTTAAAAGTCTCCTATATAACTACTCTAATATCTTAATAGGTAATTAATATAACCTATATTACTAAAAGTAATAGAAAATTAAAATATACTATTATTTAAGAAAAAGTCTTAGGATAAGTTAAGGTAGCTATTATAAAAATAGCTAACTCTTCTAAAATAATAAAGTTTATTTATAAAGATATTATCTACTAATATAGATATCCTACTTAAATTACTTAAAATAGAGGCCTTAAAAATAAAGTAGTAGTAGAAGCCCTTTAAATTAAATATAGTATTAATATCTACTTAATAAGTACCTACTACTTAATAGCTAATAGCTTTATTAAGTAAGGTTATTAACCTATCCTTAATACCCTTTTAAAACTTATTTAAAATAGTAGTAGATATTAGATATTCTACTTATTAACTATTATTTAAGTAGACTATACTACTACTTAAAGAACTACTAGTCTAATACTAGTAGAACTAGTATATAGGTATAATATAATTCTTTTAATTAAGCTAGAAATCCTTTCTTAATAGGCTTTACCTTAGTCTTTAATATAGAATAATACTAACCTCCTTACCCTTTAGACCTAATAGATTAAATAATAAGACTAGTAACTATTTAAGATTACCTTATATACCTATTAATAAAGAATTATAGCTATAAAATACTAGGATAATATTTATAATATCTATCTTAGTACTAATATCCTAAATAAAGGAGATATAGTACTTTTAAAAAACTTAATACTAGAAATAGCCTATAATAAAAAGATATAGTTTTAATAGTAAGGCCCTTATAAGATCTTTTAAGTTAACTATTATATAGATACCTATTACTTTAAGGAACTAAAAAGGAGAGGGGCTTAGCTTTAAAGTATCTATTTAAAAAAATAGCTTAAAAGATTCCTATAATAAGAGGATAACTTTTAAGAAAAACCTATTATACCTTTAAAAAGCCTAATTTTAAAAGAGTAACCTATAGTTAAGATATTTTTAATATTAATCTATAAAAGGCGCCCTCCTCTATAATAAAAGGAGTATAATATTTAAACTCCTATACCCCTATTTAGAGAGAGACTTTACTCTAGCTATAGACTTAACTAAGTTATAAAATTAGACTCTAACTCTAAAGACCCTCTTAAGGACTACTATAAGGTACTACTATATTTAAGACCTCCTTCCCTAAGGGTTATCGCTACCTGGTCTGCATACAAGACCCATTCGAACTCGACCCACAACGTCGGTCGCACCGTCAGCCACCAAGGAATAGTTGCCATCCGCGAGGAATTCGCCGCGCGTGGCGGATTCTCGAAGATGTTGCGCACGGCAGACCTCACAAGGACATCTTCGACTCGATCGAAGACGACCCGCCGCAGCCGCAGTTTTTTGGAGGCAACAATCACAACAGCAACAACAGCAACTCGCAACAATCGGACAATAGAGACGACACCAATTCGCGTCAGGGAGGACCATCCATGGCGAGGAATACCACTGCTAATGGGAATGGTGGCACCGCTCATGGCGGGTCTCGTCGTTCGCAAGACCCTACCCCAGCGGAGGCCCAGGGCCATTGCCCAAAAGCAAGGAGCCCATGCATCCACCGCGAACAGTCCATCTCATCAGATGTGAACATTAGCCACGAGGTTTCCAAGGTTTCATCCTCGGTGTTGCACAAACAACATCACGCAACCATACTGACCAAGTACGCTTTGAGTTTGAGCACAAGCGGAATTTCCCCATTCTGCGATCAACATCACCCACCCTCTCTCTTGCTGGGGTGTGCAAATGTATTGTCTAATCGACCAACATGTACGAATACTACGGTACTCTGAACACTTTGGGGGTTAAAGGTATAATGATAGAACGGGACCCGGATGATGTCTCGCCGGGCAACTGGTACGGAATATGAAGAAGGGCCACTGCTGGATGATAGAAGAGAGTTTTGAAATAAAGCGAAAAATCTTGCTCTTTCCTGAAAGTGCGTTTTGTGAGATCTGTTGCCGTTTGGAAGGTCGCTGTCTTGTCGTGCCTCCCGATTTGGTCTTGATGCTACAGCTAGTCCACTCGAGCAGTCATCCTGCCTTTTGACTTCACAACCCAAGATGCTCTTCTTGTCATGCATCCTTCAAATTCCGGAGCCGCTGAAAGTGCCATTTCAGCAAAGCATCGCCCCACACGACTACGCTGACTTTGTGTTGACGGCAACATTTTACCTGTGCGGAACTGCGCAACTGGAGAACGCTGAGCCCGAAATGTCGGCCCAACAAATCATGG